>NC_045429.1:417427168-418082168 GCF_902635505.1 Sarcophilus harrisii | reverse complement strand
CAGCACAAGATGGATTCACTAGCAAATTCCACCAAATATTTAAAGAACAATTTATCCCAATACTATATAAACTACTAGGAAACTTAAATGAAGGAGACATACCAAATACCTTTTATGACACAAATATACTACTTATATTTAAACCAGAAAGAGCCAAAGCAGAGAAAGAAAATTATAACCAATTTATCTAATAAATATTGATGCAAAAATTTAAATAAAATGCTAACAAAGAGATTACAGTAATGTCATTATAAGTAGGTGAGTTTATAGCAAGAATGCAGGGCTGGTTCAATATTAGCACAACTATCAGCATAATTGACCATATCAATAACAAAACCCATAGAAATCATATAATTATTTTAATAAATGCAGAAAAAAAACCTTTGACAAAATACAGCATTCTTATTAAAAATACTAGAGAACCTAAACATGACTGGAATTCATCTTAAAATGGAAAGTAATATTTATCTAAAATTACCAGCAAGCATTATCTGTCATGGAGATAGACTTCCCAATGTAGCAAGAATAACTCTTATCATCTCTATTATTTAATATTGTACTAGAAATGTTAGCTATAATGATCAAAGAAGGAAAAGTAATTTAAGGAATTAGCATAGGCAATGAGGAAAACTATCACTCTTTGCAAATGATATGATGACATACTTAGTAAATCCTAGAGAATCAACTTTAAAACTACTTGAAATTTAAAATTTAATTTAAAAATTTATTAAAACTGCAGGACACAAAATAACCCACATAAATTATTAGCATTTCTATATATTACAAAGTCCAACAACAAAAGATAGAAAAAGAAATGCCATTGAAAATAATTTGCAGATGGTACAAATTATTTGAGAATCTAACTCCAAGACAAGCCCAGGAACTATTTGAACACAACTATAAAATATTTTTCACACAAAGAGGTATCTACACAATTGGAAAATATTAATTGCTCATGAGGAAACTAAACCAAAATAATAAAATGCAAGATTTACCTAAATTTGTTTATTTAGATGTTAACGAAACTATCAAAAATTATTTTATAAAACTAGAAAAAAAATTGACAAAATTTGTCTGGAAGGACAAAAACTCAAGGATATCAGTGTCATCTACGAAAAAAATACAGAATAAAGTGATCCAGCTAGATCAGATCTCAAACTGTATTATAAAACAGTGATTATTGCAATAATCTTATACTCACTAAGAAACAGAGTGGTGGATTGGTGGAATAGATTAGATCCAAATTACATTATAGTAAATGACCATAGTAATCTAGTATATGATAAACCTAAAAATTCAAGATTTGGGGAAAAAATTCATTATATGACCAAAACTGATGAGAAAAATGGAAAACAATAAGACAGAAATTGGGTATAGACCAGCATCTCAGCATCATACCAAGATAAAGTCAAAATGGGTGCATGATTTACATTTAAGGGTGATACCACAAGCAAATTAAGAGAGCATGAAATGTTCTGTTAGGTTTATGAAAAAGGGAAAAATTTAGAACTAAAGAAGAAATAAATAATTTGATTATAGAAAATTGAAAAGCTTTTAAGCAAACAAAACTGATGCAACCAAAATTATAAGCAAAGCAGAAAACCAGTTTTTTTGGGGGGAAGGGGGGATACTTACCAATAAGTATCTTTTATACAGGCCTAATTCCTCAAATATATAGAGAACTTACATGAGAGTGGAGTGACTAGAACCAGGAAAAAAATTGTACACAGTAGCAACAATATTGTTCAATGAAGAATTGTAATGACTTAGCTATTCTCAGCAAGACAATCCCAAAAAATTAATGATGAAACATATGATATAGCTAGTTTTCATTTTCTTTTTTTCTTTTTCTTTTATTCAAGTCTCTTTGTATGTGGAATGTTTACATATTTGCAAATGTATAATCTATATCTGATTGCTTGCCATCTCAGGGGGGAGAGAGGAGAGGGAGGAATAGAATTTGAAATTCAAAACTTTAAATTAAAACGTTAAAAATTGGAGGAGAAGTACAACTGTATCTTTTGAGAATGTACAGGAACAATAGTAGGAAAAAATTGGAAGATTATTATGATGCTCCAACCTACTTAGAATTATAGACAACAGACTTGAATGTAACAGCATAAAAGGAAAAGGGAGAGAAAGAGAGAGATGGAGACAGAGAGACTGAAACAGAGATACAGGCAGAGCTTAATAAAGATAGCTTTTTAGATTAGCACTCAGAAGCTAAAAGGTCATTTACTTCTACCAAAACCAAGAGACCCAAGTCTCCTGACTCCCATTGTGTCTACTACTGCACTATTCTAACATTTGGCCAGAAATATTTTGGCTACCACTTCCCAAACAAAAAGAGGGAACAGGCAAATAGACATATGGCTCCTAGGCACCGGTATGCACTCTGTGGACAATAGCAGAAATACCTCCCTTAAGATGAAGAGAGATGGTAGGGGAAAAAAAACAATTATACTCACATAAAAGACTGCCAAGGCCACCATTATAACAAAGGGATAGATTAGATAGACAGATGAGAGACATAAATGAATATATACAGTTGGATAAATATAATAATAAATATATAATAAAATATAGCATTATATAAATTGTATGAACAATATATAATAATTTTATGATGATAAATATATACATAGATAAATAAATAGGAAAAAGCACAAATAAATATGGAAGGAGATAGATTAAGAGAGGTAGATGAATAAGTAAATATATAGATATATAGTTAAATGAATAGATAAATATGGAAGTAGAAAAATGTATAGATAGAAAATAAATATATAAGTAGATGTAGAAAAATAATGAATACATAAAGAAATAAATAAATGAAAATTAATGTATAAGTAAAGGTAGATAAATGAATTAACAAATGAATATGTAAGTAAATATAGATTAATATGGATGATGAGTAAAATAAAGAAATTTAAAGATAAACAAAAGAAATTTTCAAAATTCTGGAAAAGGAAACAAACATATCACCTGCTACATCTGGCTTATTGTTTGACATCTCATATACTCAGACCTAGGATTCTCACCATCTGGGAAAAATCTAGTCCATGGCAATTCTTCTGAGTCTCTATGGGACCATTATCCCTCAAATAAACCCCAAGATAAAGGAAAATTTCAATGGAAATAAAACTTTATGAGAATTTGGAGTGAAGTGAAGGCTTTTCATCACTTTTCTATTACCATAATTGATTGAATTAACTGCTAGACAGATACTATCTGTTCAAAGCAACTTACAGAATTTTAAATCTGGCATGCACCTGTGCATAAGAGGTGGTAGGGTAGGAAATAAGAAGAAATGGGGGGGGGGGAGGGAAGAGGAACTCAAGAAAAAGTTTTGGGACAAGAAGCAAACTGAAAATCTTTGATGGGGAATATGGGAACATATCAGTCTTCAAGAAGTCTTGCTGACTTAGTGAAGCATAAGATAGCTATGATCTGAGATTTCAGAAACAATAGCCTTGGGACCATGCCAAGAATGAGATAATGGATGAATGAGCAAATGCTTGCCAAAGAGTAACCCTGATTTATTTCTTTGGATCTCGTGATGTGTACATTGCTTAGTAAACAGGTGGCTACTTAATTCCCAAAAGGCAAGTTGGAAGGAGAAAATTTCTAAAAAGAAAAGCCCCACCTTTGTCAGCTCAGGATTCCCCAAAGTAATGCATGGGGCTTGGCAAAGGAATTATACTCATCCAAAAGGAATGATTTGAAAGGAAACGCTTTATAGTTGTGCCATATTTAGCACAATATGTGTTCCCTGAACACCATGTGTAAATTGAATGTTTGCAAATTAAATCACATTTCCAGTGCATTAGGGGAGCTCACTGTTTCAGAGAATCCTTCAATGGCTCCTTATGGGATATAAATAATTATGCTCTCAATGACTTATAAATTTGGATTTCTATATGTAAAACTTTTATTAAAAAATCTCCTAATGAAAACCCCAGGTATATTTGAGGGGACTTTCATGCTGATATTTAGATCATGCTCCCCATTAAAAATAGGCATACCAATACCTCTTGGCTTCCTACCATCCCTAATTTGGTATTCACAGATTTGAAGGTTGTATCTCCTGGAAGACAACTACTTTTAGGTTTCACAGTCTGTGAGTCTGTACTTCAAAAACTTTAGCTCAGAAATCCCCACTGGTGAGCTTACCTTTTATTCCCAGAAAATGGATATATTTAGCTCAAAACAAAGGTTTCAACTGAGATGGAATTGTAAAAATAGCAGATATAAAACATTCTTCCAGCTAAACCAGGGCATATACTTCAATAAATACATGCTACATTCACACAAGCAGAGTAAATTAGTAGGGAGGCATACAGGTAAGAAATTAATAAAGCCAAGGCAACTCAGACTTCTCTTACTTCAGGGCACTGACATAATTTTCCTACTCTTGCTGCCAGTGCTATGGAAACATTCTCTGCTGGAAAAGATTTCTGCAGAAAAGTGGAAGATCAGAGTGAAGAGGATAAGGCACATACCTGGCTTTAAAATAGAGCTCAACCTTATATCGTAGACTACCTCCTACCTTCCAGTCCCTTACAGACCAAAATTACAAGTGACAAAAAGAAATCAACTCTATCTGGGGTTGGAGCCAAGATGGCAGAGTCAAGCTAGGAAGTTGCTTGAGCTCTCCCAGTTTCCCTTGAAAACCAAGCCTTTGAACAGAGTCTAACAGAATGAAATCACACTCTATTTCAAGATAGATTAGAAAAACTTCAAGAAAGGTTGGTCTCACTGAGGTAAAAATGGTGTTCAGTCCAGCTCAGACAGACTCTGGGAAAGCTGGTAAGAGGGTCTTAATCACAGCAATTCATCAAATGAGATCCTTGGTCTTAGCTCAGTAGAAAAGCAGATCAATAGGGCAGCCTTCAGTTCCAGCTTAGAAGGCAAACTGGGAAACAAGGATGTTTCCTTAAAAAAGAGCAGGCAAAGCTACTCCTATAAGCACAAGGGGCCCCCAGGCTCAAAGCCCAGGCTTAGAACTATACAAGAAGCTTGGAACAGTACTCCCTTTTCCTCAGGAACAGAGCTCAATTATAAAAGTAAAAAAAGAGGAAATACCAAAAGAAAAAGAAAAGAAAATGAACAAGAAAAGAACCTTGACCACAGAACGATACTCTGATAACAGGGAAGAACAAAACACCAATTCAGGCTAGGACAAATGTCCACAGAGAAAATCTCAAAGACTGATATAAATTGGTTTCAAGTCCAAAAAGCCTTCTTAGAAATGCTCATCAAGACAGGAAAAAATAATGATGATTGTTGGAGGGGATGTGGGAAAACTGGGACATTGATGCATTATTGGTGGAGTTGTGAACGAATCCAACCATTCTGGAGAGTAGTTTGGAACTATGCTCAAAAAGTTATCAAACTGTGCATACCCTTTGATCCAGCAGTGTTACTACTGGGATTATATCCCAAAGAGATCATAAAGAAGGGAAAGGGACCTGTATGTGCACGAATGTTTGTGGCAGCCCTCTTTGTAGTGGCTAGAAACTGGAAACTGAGTGGATGCCCATCAGTTGGAGAATGGCTGAATAAATTGTGGTATATGAATATTATGGAATATTACTGTTCTGTAAGAAATGACCAACAGGATGATTTCAGAAAGGCCTGGAGAGACTTACATGAACTGATGCTGAGTGAAACAAGCAGGACCAGGAGATCATTATATACTTCAACAACAATACTATATAATGACCAGTTCTGATGGACCTGGCCATCCTCAGCAATGAGATGAACCAAATCATTTCCAATGGAGCAGTAATGAACTGAACCAGCTACGCCCAGAGAAAGAACTCTGGGACATGACTAAAAACCATTACATTGAATTCCCAATCCCTATATTCATGCCCACCTGCATTTTTTATTTCCTTCACAAGCTAATTGTACAATATTTCAGAGTCTGATTCTTTTTGTACAGCAAAATAACAGTTTGGTCATGTATACTTATTGTGTATCTAATTTATATATTAATATATTTAACATCTACTGGTCATCCTGCCATCTGGGGGACGGGGTGAGGGGTAAGAGGTGAAAAATTGGAACAAGAGGTTTGGCAGTTGTTAATGCTGTAAAGTTACCCATACATATAACCTGTAAATAAAAAGCTATTTAAAAAAAGAAATGCTCATCAAAAACTTTAAAAAGAAAATAAGAGAGGTAGAAGAAAAATAAGAAAAGAAATGAGAGGTATGCAAGAGAGAGTCAACAGCTTGGAAAAGGAAGCCAATTCCTTAAAAAAAAATACAATTGACTAAATGCAAAAGAAATCCATTGAATAAAAAGACACCTTCAAAAGTAGAATTAACCAAATGGAAGAGATACAAAAGGTAAACTGAAGAAAATCACACATTAAAAACTAGAACAGGAAAAATGGAAGCTAAGGATACTATGAGACATGAAATCAGTCAAACAAACTAAAAAAAAAAAAATGAAGAACGAAAAAAATGGAAGAAAATGTGAAATAAATTATTAGAAAAATAGCCGACCTAGAAAATTCTCAGCTATTTTCAGCAATGCAGTGATCCAAGACAATCTCAAAGGACTCATGATGAAAAATGCTATCCATTTTCAGAAAAAGAACTAATGTTGTCTGAATACAGACTGAATCATGCTATTTTCTCTTTCTTGTATCCTTTCTTTTTCTTTCTTTCTTTTTTCTTCTTTCTTCCTCCCTCCTTTATTGCCTTCTTCCTTCCTTCTCTCCATCCCTCCCTCCCTTTTTCTTTCTTCGTATTTTCCTTCCTTCGCTTCCATTTCTTTTCCTTTCTTTGTTTCTTGTTCAAGCCATTTTATACAAAATGACTAAAATTGAAATGTTTTATATGATTGAACATTGATGACCTATATCAAAATGCTTAACATCTCAGGGAGGAGAGAGAGAAAGAAGGGAAATATGTATGGAATTTAGGACTAAAATTTGGAAAAAAACATTAAAATTGTTTTAACATGTAATTTGGGAGGAAATAAAATATTATTTTTTAAAATATAGCAAAACAAAAGAAAATGGTCTAACAGTTGAGGAGACAGAGGACCTTATGGAGTTTTAGGATAATCTGTCCCAGGGTATTTTAAAAATAAATCAAATTATAAGAACAGAATTTGTAATCTGTAACACAAAAATAATTAACAGAAAAAAAACCTGAATCTGTAATGGCAATTATAACCAAAGAAATAAAAGAAAGAATAATAAATAAGAAAGACAAATACAGAGAAGTTAAGGAAAATTTAGAAGAAAGGCAAAAAAGTAACATTAAAAGAAAATATGCTCTCTATTCAATCAAAACACATTGATCTCAAAGATACAATATGTTGAGACAATCTAAGGAGTACAGATTTTCCAGAAATACTTAAATAAAACAGCTTGAATACAACAATGCAAGAAATAATAGCAAAAAAAATTCCAGAACTTCTGAATACAGATAATAAAATACCAATGGAAACAATTCAGAAGACATCTGGATGGGGGAAGGGGAGATCCACAACTCTAAGACACATACTGGTTAAATTTAATAGTTCAATCAGAAACAAAAAGTTACACAAGCATGCATGTGAAAGGCATTCAAATACCAAAACAAAAGGAAAAACAATTCCAATTATATAAAATTATTCTGCACCTGCAAGAATACATAGGAAGGAATGGAAAAATTTGTTCTAAAGGGTTCTGGATATACACCAAGGTGACCTACCATGGAAATCTGAGCTTAATCATAAATAATAAAAGATGGATAGTCAATAACAAAGAAGGATTTGAAATATTCTTTGAAAGAAAACCAGACCTGAAGGAATTATTTGCTTCTCAGACATCCAAGACAACAGAAACAGAAAAGTGAATGAATGCAGAAGCCAATGACAACAACAGAATGACATCAGAGAGAACATTAAAACCCTTCTTTCTAAAGTAACATAAGGAGACAAATGTAAAGGGGAAAGTCAGGTGAGATAATTGAGGAGAGGCAGATGTGGGGGTGGACAGAACCTTGTGACCTCTTGGCTAAACCAATGTTTTTTGTGGATCTACAATACAAAATGGGAGAATGAGTTAAAAAAAAAAAAAAGGAGAGGGGAGAAGGGGGAATAGATGTGAATATGTAATGTGTTTAGGTCAAATTGAGGATTGGTAATGAGGAGAAGGTACCGCATGTGGTCACGCAGAAAGAGAAGACCCTGAAAGAGATGGATCAGAAAAGATTAAAAGGGGGAAGAAAAGAAAGGCCTTGTTTTGGTTGTGGTGGTGAATACCATTGATTAATGTTTTTGTGAATGAAGAAATATATTGTGTGAAGGAAAATGAAGACCTGTTGGTTGAAGTGTCTGAGGAAAAATATCACTCAATTTACCTAAGTAGTGAGTGGAGTTATAACATCTAGAGGTCACTGGCACCTATGGAAGTAGGAAACCAACAACCTAGGGAGGGAATTTTGATGTAAATGGGGAAAGAAAACCTTAGGGTGGGATGTAGATCAGTGGTAGACTTTAGCATCATGGATCTGGAGGGGGTGGGTCATACCAGGAGGCAGTGCACTTACTGGAATTTACAGGAATTAGCATTGTTCTGTGTGTTCCCAAGGTCACATACTGTCTTTTTGTGGCTCTCCAGGGATCTTCTATTCCTTCCCCTAGCAAATGATTCTTTTTATTTTCTGCCCTAGGCTGCTTCCTCTACTTTCTTCCAGGTAGAGCTCTCTTTCTGACATAGCATAGCCTTTTCCTTCAGACTCTGTTTGCAACTGTTCTTTATTTCTCCCTGCAGTTTTAAATCCATTCATCTTAGAGGACTAGAAAGCCAGAGAGAGTTCTAGAAATTGTTTAATCTAAAACTCACAGAATCTCAGTTAAAAGGACTTCAATGACCACCTAGTCCAACCTATACCTAAATGGAAATTTATTATAATATCCTTAAAAAGTAGTCATCAGGCATTTGGTTGAAGATCTTCAGTGAAAAAGAACTTATTACCTCCCAAGACAGTCCACTAGACTTTTAGCAAATTTTAACAGTTAAGAACAGTTGGGTTGGGAGTGATTTTGTTTTGTTCTCCGTTTCCTTCTCCCATTTTATAGATGAAGAAATTGAATCCATAGTTCCTGCCACCTAAGCCCCATTATTGCCAAAGAATGCACAATAATGGCACTTACTATTTCTACTTCTTCATCAATTCACTCCTTTGCATCATCAGCCCCTGAACCTAAAACTGGCTTTTGTAACTTTTCCAGGTAAGAAAGTTGGAGAGAGGAAATCCAGAGTTCATAAATCTGGCCTAACTTTAAACTGAAATTTGTTAACATCTGTAATGCACAAAAAACTAAACAATATTTACTGGTCTGTCTTTATGTGAGACATTTGGACAGCAGTCTTGTTTCCTGTGAGCCCAGTATTGAAGGGAGGAAGAAAATTGGAGGAAGAGAAGGGGGAAAGAGATCTCTTTAACTGTGTTTCTATAGACTGCTTTCAAGACAATGAATTCCAAAAGTAAATGGCCTTTCAATGATCTGACAGCCGAGAGACTCCAGAAACCAGCTCTCTCTGAGCCAACAAGCAAAATTTCACTGCAATAAAGTCTGTTGCCATCCAATCAAAACTCAGGCTTATGAGCAGCTCAATGGTACCAATTAGTACTCCAGTTCAGCTAAGTTAAACATATTTTGTGGACAGACTCAGACTCACACTATATGTGCCATGAAGAAAAGGAGTCAAAATTGACATATTTGTGGAGATTGTTGTGATTATGATTTTTGGGAAATGTGCCACTAGAACTGCAGTTAAAAGCCAATATTCACTTGCTATTTAAATGAACTATTTGCTTATTTGAAATTTTCTTATTAATAGAAGTAAAGATGCAGATTCTTATTTTGACTACTGGCATGCCTAATAATTCCTCAAGCCCAAGCCTTTCCTTCCAACTGCAGAATTTTATGCTATGACATTGAAAAAAGGTGTAATTCTTACTGGACATTGTCTTTAACCCAGGGTGTTAGCACATAGGAGGTTCCATGCTTTCTCCTCAAATGGGGGCAAAGAGAGTGTACTTCTTCCCTGTATCAAAAACTGTTATGACATCTCACTTCATAGTTCTGTACAGTATTCCTCAGATTCCATTTCATTTTTAATAGTATTTTCTTTTTTGAAATGCATGTTAAGAGAGTTTTCAACATATTTTTGTAAAACTTTATATTTAAAATTTTCCTCCTTCTTCCTTACCCCCACCCAAGACAGAAATCAGTCTGAAATAGGTTAAATATGTGTAATCCTTTTAAACATTTTCCTATATGTGCCATGTTGTGCAAGAAAATCCAGACCAAAAGGGAAAAAAATGAGGAAAAAAGCAAGCAAACAAAAAGGTGAAAATACTATGCTTTCAATCTCCACAGTTCTCTCTCTGGATGTGATTGACATTTTCCATCTCTAGTCTATTGGAATTGCCTTGAATTGCTACATTGATGAGAAGATTCAAATCCATCACAGTTGATCATCACATAATCTTCTTGTTACTTTGAACTATATTCTTCTGGTTTTGCTCATTTCACTGAGCATCAGTTCATGTGGATCTTTCCAGGATTTTCTGAAAAGTCAGATTCCATTTTCGAAGGCCTACCTTACCTCCTACACTTCCCAAAGCTTTGGGCTGAATTTTCTTGGGAAAGTCTTTATTCTAGCAGTTCGGTTTTCCTTTTGTCAAGAGTGCCTTCTCTGTAGAAATAATCCCAGATCGAAGAATTTCCAGTTATATCTCTAACTTTGTTTTATGATTGGGTCAATGATTTCATTGGTGTTGTGGATTCCATTGGAGAAATACCTTCCAACAATTTAGATCAACATCTGATCTTCAGTTTGTAGACTTAAAGTTGACTAAGACACTGAATAATTCAGTAAATTTCCCAGAATCACAGCTGATTTGTTTCAAAGGTAAAACTTGAAGCCAGGTCTCCCTGAATCAGAGGCCAGATCTCCTCTACTACAGATTGTAAGAACTTCTGACTCTACACTCATCTACAAGACCTTCTTCCAGTTCTCAAAGTAATTAAGTTTAATTCAACAAATATATACTAAGTACCTACTATGTGCCAGTCATTGTGCTAGACACAAGGGGGAAAAAAGTCCTCGATTCCAAAGAGTCTACATTCATCTAAGGGATGCAGTCCATAGACAAGTAAGTATAATACAAGAAAATTGAGGAAAGCAGGAGCATGGACTAGCAGGGTGGTCAGGAAAGGAATTGGCACCTGAGTAGAGCCTTGAAAAAACACATAGACTGAGAAAAATGAGACCTCAGGGAGTGTATTCTGGGCATGGGGACAACATGTAAGAATGAATATAGGCGGGAGATGGAGGAATAATTCAGAGAACAGCTAGTAATACAGTTTGGCTTAAACATAAAGATTGTGAAGGGGAGAGTATGAAATTAAACTGGATAGATATGTGGGAGTCATGTTGTAGAGGGCCTAAAACAATGTGTTAAGGAATTTGGGTATTGTAGAGTCATTTGGGAGCCACTGTATATCTTGTAAATCCTCACTACACCAAGAGAATAGAAATACTAACTCAAATTTATACAGCCCATTAAAAATTTTAAAGTTTTCCCCAAAAATATTCTCATAATATAGTGTAAGCATAATATCTCACCTGGGTTACAACCCTAATTTGAAATAATTCTTGAGTGTTATAGCCCCGAAAGGCAAACTACTATTTTGGATTTCTAGGAATGATACTGTTAGGCTGTACTCTAACTGCTAAAGCGCATGAGTCCCCACCAGTATGCTTTCCATTAACAATATCCCAGTAGACTCAATTAGTTCTTTAAAAAGACTTTTTAGCGTGCACACCCTTTAATTCATCAGTATTTCTACTGGGCTTATATATCAAAGAGATCTTAAAGGAGGGAAAGGGACCCACACGTACAAAAAATTTTTGTGGCAGCCCTCTTTGTAGTGGCAAGAAACTGAAAACTGAGTGGATGCCCATCAATTGGAGAATGGCTGAATAAGTGATGGTATATGAATGTTGTAGAATATTATTGTTCTGTAAGAAACGATCAGCAGAATGATTTCAGAGAGGACTGGAGAGACTTACATGAACTGATGCTAAGTGAAATGATCACAACCAGGAGATCATTGTACACAGCAACAACAAGATTATATGATGATCAATTCTGGTGGGCATGGCTCTTTTCAACAATGAGATGATTGAGACCAGTTCCAAAGATCTTGTGATAAAGAGAGCCATCTACACCCAGAGAGAGGACTATGAGAGCTGAGTGTGAATCACAACATAGCATTTTCACTCTTTTTCTTGTTGTTTGCTTGCATTTTGTTTTCTTTCTCATTTCTTTCCTTTTTGATTTGATTTTTCTTGCGCAGCAAGATAATTGAAAAAAATTTGTATGTGTATATTGGCTTTAACATATATTTTACTATGTTTAACATATATTGGATTACTTGCTATCTAGAAGGGTGGGGGAAAGGTGGAGAAATTGGAACACTAGGCTTTGCAAGGATTAATAATGAAAATTATCCATGTATATGTTTTGAAAATTAAAAAGCTCTAATAAAAAATAATAAATTTTTTAAAAAGACTCTAGTAGGATAACAGTATAAACAGTAGCTACAAAACAATCTCTCCAGCAATCTGAGATTCACTCTTCAAAAAATAAACATATAGTATTGTGACAATGAGTCATAAGAGTGTAGCAATGGCAACTCATAAATCCTTTGTACTACAAAGCATGGAAATCCTTTCCTCCATTATAGTCTCTTCACAGTGAGTTTGTCAACCTCATTGTTAAGTGGTAAATTCCATGAGGACAAGGACTATGTCTTATTCATTTTTTAAATCCTCTATCATGTTAAGAGCCTGCCTGCTTATCCGTCCTTGGCAATATAGTTACACTAACTACCCTTCCTTTATCATACAATTATTCTCTTCTCAAACTCTACAATATAGACAAATTGACTTTTCTCTGATCTTGGAACATGGTATTTCATCTCCTATCTCTAGATCCTTTATACTGACTGACCACCCATCAAAGTCTACAATAGTCTCCCCTCTTACTTCTGCCTAATAGAATCTGTCTCTCTATTTCTTCAAGATACAGGTCAACTACCATTTTCATACGACCATTTTCATTCTAAAAATTTTCTTTATCCCCTCTTCTCATTTATTAGTTCCATACCAAAATTGCTTTGCATTTTTTGTGCTTATTCCCTTTATATTTATTCTCTATATACTTATAGATATACATGCCATTTCTTTTAACTGAATATAAGTGCTCTGAAAGAAGCAATTATTTAATCCTTTGTATCTATATTCCCAGAGCTTCACACAGTAATTGATACCCAATAAGTTCTTAATAAATGCATATTATTTGACTCAAGTTACCTTCTAGCTATTTGGAATAGGGGCAGTAATTCATTCCTTCCAGATACAATTTCATTCAGATGGTAAGCTTCAATAAATCATTTGACTAGATTCAAAAGGCAACTTTTTGTTGTTAATAGAGTTAGGCTTCCTTGATTCAAACTTGACTTGTTCCTTGACATGAGGAGGCACCTGCATTAGTCTACAGATCTAATCTAAAACCTGGATTATAGAAGGCTTCGTGCTACTTCCAGAATTCAAGAGAACAGAGATGGAAGCAAGGAGACTCCAGCCTATGACCAAACTAAACCAGAAGTCACAGACAAGATGTAAAGAAATAGGTGTCCAAGGAATTTCTTTCTCAGTAGTCTCTCCTCTCTTCTAGAATGCAGGCTAATGATTCTTTTGTGTCATGGCTTCCCTTTAGCATTAGAAATCAAGGGGACCTCCTTAAAATGCTGTTTTTAAATTCATAAAATATGTAGGATTTGGAAGTAAACAAAGAATATTAAAATATAGTCATCAAAATACTTTATATAATGTGTTTACCAATGAGTATAACCAGATCATTGTATGTGGCAAGAGCAAGATATGCAATCAATGATCCCTTCTGATGGACATGACTCTTTCCTTTTTTTAATGATTTATTATTTATTTTATTGAAGCTTTTTATTTTCAAAAAATATGCAAGAATAAATTTTCAGCACTGACCCTTGAAAAACCTTATGTTCTAATTTTTCCCCTCTTCCCCCCAGCTCCTTCCCTAGATAACAAGTAATCCAATATATTTAAACATGGTAAAAAACACATATAAATCCAATTTAGACATGCATATTTATACAATTATCTTGCTGCACAAGAAAAATCAGATCAAAAAGGAAAAAAATAAGAAAGAAAATAAAATTCAAGCAAACAACAACAAAAGAAATGAAAATGCTGTTGTGATTCACACTCAGTTCCCACAGTACTTTCTCTGGATGTAAATGACTCTCTTCAGCACAAGATCATTGAAACTGACCTGAATCATCTCATTGTTTGAGAAGAGCCATGTCTATCAGAATTGATCATTGTATAATATTGTTGTTGCCATGTGCAATGATCTCCTGGTTCTGCTTATTTCATTTAGCATCAGTCCATGTAAGTCTTTCTAGGCCTCTCTGAAACCATCCTGCTGATCATTTCTTAGAGAACAATAATATTCCATCATCATATTCATATACTATAACTTATTCAGCAATCAGTTTCCAGTTTCTAGCCATTACAAAAAGGACTGCCACAAAAATTTTTAGACATATGGATCTCTTTCCCTCCTTTTTGGTTTCTTTGGGATACAAGCCTAGAAGAAACACTGCTGGATCAAAGGGTATGTATAGTTTGATAATCCTTTGGGCATAATTTCAAATTGCTCTCCAGAATGACTGGATCCATTCACAATCCCACCGACAAGGTATTAGTGTCCCAGTTTTCCCATATTCCCTCCAACATTCATAATTATCTTTTCCTGTCATCTTAGCCAATCTGAGAGATGTGTACTGGTATCTCAGATTTGTTTTAATTTGCATTTCTCTGATCAATATTGATTCAGAGCACCTTTTCATGTGACTACAGATGGTTTTAATTTCTTCATCTGAAAATTGTCTGTTCATATCCTTTGACCATTTAACAATTGGAGAATGGATTGAATTATATAAATTTGAGTCAATTCTCTATATATTTTAGAAATAAGGCTTTTATTAGAACCTTTGAATGTAAAAATGTTTTCCTGGTTTATACTTCCCTTCTAATCTTGTCTACATTAGTTTTGTTTGTTCAAAAACTTTTTAACTTAATACAATTAAAATTATCTATTTTGTGTTCTTTTAACACAGTTCTTCTTTGTTCACAAATTCTTTCCCTCTCCACAGATCTGAGAGAAAAGCACTATCCTATGTTTTTCTAATTTGCTTATTTAATATCGCTCTTTATGTCTAAATCACGTCATTTCGATTTTATCTTGGTATAGGGTGGTAGTTGGGGTCAATACCTAGTTTCTGCCATACTGGTTTCCAATTTCCCACTAGTTTTTGTCAGATAGTGAATTCTTATCCCAAAAGCTGGGGTCTTTGAGTTCATCAGACACTCAATTATTATAGTCATTGATTATTTTGTCCTGTGAACCTAACCCGTTCCATTAATCAACTACTTTGTTTCTTAGCCAGAACCAAGTGGTTTTGATGATCACTGCTTTATAATATAGTTTTAAGTCTGCCACAGTTAGGTCACCTTACTTGGCATTTTTTTTTCATTAATTCCCTTGAAATTCTTGACCTTTTGTTCTTCCAGAAGAACTTTGTTATTTTTTTTCCTAGAACTATAAAGCAATTTCTTGGAAGTTTGATTGGTATGGAACTAAATAAATAGATTAAATTAGGTAGTATTATTATTTTATTATATTTGTTTGGCCTACCCATGAGCACTTGATATTTTCCAGGTGATTAGATCTAATTTTATTTGTGTGGAAAGTGTTTTGTAATTGTGTTCATATAATTCCTGACTTTGCCTTGGCAGTTAAGACTCCCAAATATTTTATATTATCGACAGTTATTTTAAATGGAATTTCTCTTTGTGTCTCTTGCTATTGGACTTTGTTGGTAATATATAAAGATGCTGATGATTTATGTGGATATATTTTGTACAATTTTGCTAAAATTGTGAATTATTTCTAGTAGTTTTTTAGTTGATTCTCTAAGTTCTTCGAAGTATACTGTCATATCATGTACAAAGAGTGAAAACTTGTTTTCCTCATTACCTACTCTAATTCTTTTTTTTTTCTTTTTGCTGAGGTAATTGGAGTTAATTGACTTGCCCAGGGTCAGACAGCTAGGAAGTGTTAAGTGTTTGAGATGAGATTTGAACTCAGGTGCTCCTGACTTCAGGGCTGGTGCTCTATTCATTGTACCACCTAGTTGCTGTAATTTCTTTAATCTTTTTTTCTTTTCTTATTGCCAAAGCTAATACAATACTGAATAGTAATGGTGATAGTGGGCAACTTTGTTTCACAGCTAATCTTATTGGAAATGGTTCTAATTTGTCTCCATTACATATGATGTTTGCTGATGGTTTTAAATAAATGCTACTTATCATTTTAAGGAAAACTCCATTTATTCCTATACTCTTTAGTGGTTTTAATAGAAATGGGTATTGAATTTTATCAAATGCTTTTTCTGCATCTATTGAGATAATCATATGAGTGACATAATCATATGATAGTTATTGATATAGTCAATTATGCTAAGAGTTTTCCTAATATTGAACCAGCCCTGCATTCTGGTATAAATCCTATGTGATTGTGATGTATTATCCTGGGGTTGACTTTTCTGCAATCTCTTTGGTTTTTGCATAAATATTCATTAGGGAAATTGGTCTATAATTTTCTTTCTCTGTTTTCACCCTACCTGGTTTAGATATCAGCACCAAAACTGTGTCATAAAAGCACTTTGCTAAGACTCCTTCCCCTATTTTCTCAAATAGTTTGCATAATAGTGGAATTAATTGTTCTTTAAATATTTGGTAAAATTCACATGTAAATCCATCTGGCCCTGGAAATTTTTTCTTAGGAAGTTTATTAATAGCTTGTTCTAGTTCTTTTTCTAAAATGGGACTATTTAAATAATTCATTTCCTTTTGCATTAATCTGGGCAATCTATATTTTTGTAGCTATCCCTCCATTTCACTTAGATTATCAAATTTATAGATACATAATTGGACAAAATAACTAGTAATTTTTGCTCTAATTTCCTCCTTGTTGGTGGAAAGTTCTCCCTTTTCATTTTTTGAAATAAACAATTTGATTTTCTTTTCTTTTTCTAATCAAATTTACTAAAGATTGTAATGTTCTTCTCTAAAAATATAATGTTCTCTGGGAGCAGGTTTCTTGAGGGGCTTCTGGAGGCAGCTTTCATTTCAGTTCAGAGTAATAACCCCAAATGCAGCCAGGGATTAAAGTTAAAATCCTTTATTTCCTTCAAAGTCTTGTCTCTTTTCTGGGCCTGGTTAGCTTTCTTAGAGGCCTATCTCCCTCCTTGGTTCCGAGAGTTTAAGCTGCCTTCTCTGGCTTGTGAATCTGCTCAACTGAATCCTGGCTGAAGTTCAGAGCTTCAAGTGGGCTTCTGTGTCTGGCCCTGAGAGCTTCTTACTTATATGCTGCACACTGAGTATATACCAATCATATCACTAGGAAATCATTATTTGTTGTAGGATTAAATCAATCCTCAACTAGATTTAACCACTGTCTCTTCATTTCCACTTAGTACCTTGTTTGAAGTTCTGGCCCATAACATCTCCTTGTAGGATCAGTTCAATCATACTGAACCACACTAAATTAGATAATTATTGTCTCTATCAATTCCACTGCCTAAGTACCTTGTAAGAATCCTACTATCTGCTTTCTTTTGATTTAGAACATAGATGACCATGACCTCCCTGACTTCTCAAGGAGATGAGAACCCCCCAAAAGAAATGATCATGCCTTCCCTGACTGCTCAAAAAAGGAGTGAAAACAATTATAAAAAAAAGGTGATCACGTCCTCCCTGGTGTCTCAGGAAGGGAGATGAAAACACCAAAGGAAATGGGAAATCAAATCAGATTAGCGGGTTTCTGAAGGGGCTCACTCTTTTTTTTTAGTTTCTTTTTTTTTATTATAACTTTTTATTGACAGAGCCCATGCCTGGGTAATTTTTTTTTTACAACATTATCCCTTGTACTCACTTCTGTTCTGACTTTTCCCTTCCTTCCCTTCACCCCCTCCCCCAGATAGCAAGCAGTCCTATACAAGTTAAATATGTCACAATGTATCCTAGATAAAATATATATGTGCAGAACCAAACAGTTCTCTTGTTGGATTCAGAAGGTAAAAATAAGCTGGGAAGAAAGACAAAAATGCAAGCAGTTTACATTCATTTCCCAGGGTTCTTTCTTTGGGTGTAGCTGCTTCTGTCCATCCTTGATCAATTGAAACTGAGTTAGATCTTTTCTTTGTCGAAGAAATCTACTTCCATCAGAATACATCCTCATACAGTATTGTTGTTGAGGTATATAATGATCTCCTGGTTCTGCTCATTTCACTTACCATCAGTTCATGTAAGTCTCTCCAAACCTCTCTGTATTCATCCTGCTGGTCATTTCTTACAGAACAATAATATTCAATAACATTCATATACCACAATTTACTCAACCATTCTCCAATTGATGGGCATCCATTCATTTTCCAGCTTCTAGCCACTACAAACAGGGCTGCCACAAACATTTTGGCACATACAGGTCCCTTTCCTTTCTTTAGTATCTCTTTGGGGTATAAGCCCAGTAGTAGCACTGCTGGATCAAAGGGTAGGGGTTCACTCTTAAAACAGGTATATGTAAATCCATCAATATGGGAGGTATTACACATAATTATATAAATTACATAAGTACATAGCAATATAATACAGGTTAGTAGTGATGTAACAAATAACATGAATCAACATATGGAATTATACATGTCCATAAGTCCTAGATATAGTCCAAACCAATCTATTGTCCATTAGTTTATGTGCCAGGAATCCAATAATCCCTGCAAGTTTTGAAGTCCTGAAGTAGACTCATCAACAATTTTTCATCTCAAGGAATCCAATGATTCTTGCTGGCTTTGTTCTTAGGTCTTCTCCTTTGTTTCCAGATTTTTCTCTTTTTCTGTCTCTCTCTGATGGACAAGGCTAATACAGCCCATTGGCACCTATCTGATTCCTTCTCCATCTGTAAAAATACAAGCAAACCCTCTCTCCCTGGCAGTTAACCAATCTAGTCCCTTCCATTTACCACTTTTGGGATTTCTATTCATCATATGGCAATTACATTGGAGCTACTCCCACTGGACACTGCCCTGTTGGGTTAAAAAGCCTGTATTCTCCCCAATTGTAATCCCTTTCTGCTGTCTGATTGTTTTTTGGCTGATTGATCACATCAGAGTCCTGACCTTCTAAAGGCTCTCTGGGAGTAAACTCAGCTGCCATCATGCCCCACCTGTCTTTTGTATGATATCTTGGAGCTGGGCCCTGCTTCTCATTTCCCTGGGCCAATCTACATTCTGAGGCCCAGTGAAAGCCCCTGTGGCATTTTGGACATAGGGTTTGGGGTTTTATTCTCTCACCTTGTCCTCTCACTCTATCTCTATATCTACACTGAGCTCTCAGATGTCCTGTTTTTCCACACTGAAAACATCAACGAGTTTCTCTAGAAGTCCCTTGCCAAGAGGGACCTTGTCTTTCCATGTTCATCACAGTCTGGGTATAATAAGCATTTGTACCCACTATGGCACAGCATCTTATGATCTCCTCTAAAGGAACATCTTTGTGTAGTCCTCATATAATTCTTTTGCAAACCTCTTTAGCATTTTCCTTAGCCAATTGTCTTATCATAATTCTTGTAGCTGCATTTTCTCCAATGATTCTCGTGACAGCCATTTGCAAGTGTCCCACAAAATCTGCAAAGGGTTCATTGGGACCTTGCTTTATTTTTGTGAAGCTTCCCCCTGATCTTTTCCTGGGAGGGAACCCCAAGCTTTTATAGCAGCAGTAGCAATCTGTTCATAAGCTGTATTGGGGTAATTAATCTGTGCTGAATTCTCTCCATACTGACCTTCACCTGCTAGTTGGTCAAAAGTGATTTGTACATTAACTCCTATTTGCCTATTGTGTTGGGCTTGAATCCTACATACTTCATGATATTCCAAAAGCCACAACAAGTTTTGTCCTGGTTCTAAACATGTCCTTGCTATGGATTTCCAATCACTAGGGGTTAGGATTTCATAAACCAAACTATTTAGTAACATCTTAAAATAAGACGATGTAGCCCCATAAAGAGTACAACCTTTTTTCAAATCCTTAATTTTTTCCAAATCAAAAGGAGTGTATCTTCTCCTTTTTTGACCTGAAGAGTCAAGCTCTTCACTCACAGGGTATGCATGTATTAAGTCAGATACATCCTGTCCTTCATTTTTTGCCTTAACTAGTGCTTTTTGTAATATTGTCATAGGCTGCTTAATAGGTGATTCTGTTTGCATCACTGCTCCTCCTCCCTCCTCCTCCCTCCATCCATGAAGGGTTAATTGAGGGAAGTAGGTCAAGGGATGTGGAATGATCTAATTTCTCCTGCTGTGAAGTATCACACTCAAAATTGTACTTAACTCCATTCTTATCTGATTCTTCATCCTTTTCACCTAGTTTGGTTGGCTCATGCTCTTTCTTCTTTTTCCTTATTCTAAAACTTATATAATTTCTTAAAGTCAGTTGTATTAAATTATATATATTGTGTGTCTTTGGAAATTGAGTCAGGTCCATTTTCACTGTAGAATTGACATAGTTGCCCTCCTACTAATTTCCACTCCTCTTGATTCAATTCTTTTTTCCATAGAGAACCAAGGAGATGTTTACTGTACAGTTTCTAAAAGTTCAGTTATCTGTTCCCAAATTATTATCAAATCTTGGCTTTTCATAACCCTGACAATGTTCTCCACACATTTTCCTTGAAGAGAAAAAGAAGACTGTTTTCTAAACATCTGTCCCATTTTAGCTGAAATACTATTTTAGCCATATAACAAAGTTTCCTTGCTGTACTCACCCTAATTTCTGGGTCGAGGAGACTTTTCCACAGAAATCAGGATCGGAGGCTTTTCCACTGAAATCAGGATCGTGTCTGTCCCGCATTCAGGCGCATTCAGGAGAAGAACATTACAGTTCTTCTCTAAAATATAATGTTTTCTGAGAGCAGGTTTCTTGGGGGGCTTCTGAAGGCAGCCTTAGTTTCAGTTCAAAGTAATCACCCCAAATGCAGCCAGGAATTACAGTTAAGATCCTTTATTGTTTCCTTCAAAACAGCCTGGTTAGCTTTCTTAGAGGCCTTTCTCTCTCCTTGGTTCCAAGAGCTCTTGCTGCTAGTCCTTTGTCTCTTCCAGCTTCTGCCTCTAGCTCCCTCTGAATGTCTCCAGCTATCACAAAAGTGGAAAATGGAATGAATCTTTCCCCTCCGCCTAGAGTGGGCTTGTCCTTTAGTGGGCTTGTCCTTTAGTGGACTCCTCCTTATACATGCTCGCTTAAAGGTGTGAATCTTGTGGAACTCTAATAAATACTAAGTACATTAGTGAACTAGAGAATTGTTAAGTACCATGCTAAATTAGATAATTATTGTCTCTATCAATTCCAGTGACTTAGCATCTTGTAAGAATCCTAACAAAAGGTTTATCTATTTTGCTGGGCTTTTTTCATAAAACCAATTGTTAATTTTATTTATTAATTCAATACTTTTCTTACTTTAAATGTTATTAATTTCCCCTTGTATTTTTATAATTTCAAATTAATATTTAATTGGGGTTTTTTAATTTGTTCTTTTTCTAGCTTTTTTAGTTTCAAGCCCAATTGAATGATCTTCTCTCTCTCTATTTTATGCAAGTAAGCATCTAGAGATATAAAATTTCTCCCAATATCCGCTTTGGCTGCATCCAACAAATTTTGGTATGTTATCTTATTATTGTCATTCTCTTGGATGAAGTTATTGATTGTGTCCATGATTTGTTGTTTCACCCATTCATTCTTTAGGTTAGATTATTTAGTTTCCAATTAATTTTTGGCCTATTTTCTCCTGGCCTTTTATTGCATGTAATTTTTATTTCATCATGATCTGGAAAATGGATTTACTATTTCTGCCTTTCTGCATTTGATTTTAAGATCTTTATGCCCTAATATGTGATCATTTTTATATAGGTTCCATGAACCACCAAGAAAAAAGTGTATCCCTTTCTGTATCCATTCAATTTTCTCCCAAGATCTATCATACCTAACTTTTCTAAAATTATATTTACCTCCTTAACTTCTTTCTTATTTATTTTGTGGTTCGATTTATCTAGTTCTGAGAGAGCAAGGTTGAGATCCCCCATTATTATAGTTTTGGTGTCTATTTCTTCTTGCAATTCTCTTAACTTTTCCTCTAGGAATTTGGATGCTATACTATTTGGTTCATAAAAGTTTAGTATTGATATTACTTCATTATCTATGATACCCTTTAGCAAGTTATAATTCCCCTCCTTATCTCTTTTAGTTAGATCTATTTTTGTTTTTGCTTGACCTTTGCTTTTTTTTGCTTGAGATAAGGATTGCTACCCCTGCTTTTTTATTTCCCCTGAAGCATAGTAGATTCTGCTCCAGCCTTTTACCTCTACTCTTTTACTTCTACCCACTCTGCTTTAAATGTGTTTCCTGTAAACAACATATTGTTTTAATTCAGTTTGCTATCCACTTTTTTTATGGGACAGTTCATCCCATTCACATTTATAGTTAAAATGACTAATTCTATATTTCCCTTAATTTACTTCACGTTATGCTTCTCTCTTTCCTTTCCCTTCTTCCCTCCTCCCCAGTATTTTGCTTCTGAACACCACCTCCCCCTTTGGAGCTTCTTCCCTTTTCTTATACTTTTCTCCTACTACTTTTGTTTCCCCTTGTATTAGCCTACCCCTTTCCTTTCCCCTTTCCCTTCCCATTTCCTATAAGGTGAGAGAAACTTCTCTGTGGAAACTAATGTCTAATATTTTCTCTTTGAGTCAAATCTGATGAGAGTACAATTCACACAATGTTCATTCTCCACCCTTCTTTCCCTCAGTTATAACAGGTTTTCTTTGCCTCTTCATGAGATGTAATTTCCTTCATTTTACCTTTATTTTCTTCCTTTTCCAGTAGAATCTGATTTCTTTTTTATATTATCACAGTAAAATCAAATTATGCCTACACTAAGTGTACCCATAACAGAGATATAGTTTTCAAGAGTTCTTACCTTTTTATGCTTCTCTTGAGATCTGCATTTGGATATCAATTTTTTTGTTCAGTTCTGGTCTTTTCATTATAAATAAATGAAATTCACCTGTATCATTGAATATCCATTTTCTTCCCAAAAGATAATGTTCAGTTTAGAAGGGTAATTTATTGTTGGCTGCATTCCAAATCCCTTTGCCGTTTAGAATATCATATTCCAGGCCCTTCAAGTGCTTTAAGATGGAAGCTGCTAAGTCCTGGGTAATCTTGATTGTTACTCCTTGAGATTTGAATTGTTTCTTTCTGGCTGCTTGCATGGTCTTGGTCTGATAATTCTGAAATTTAGCTACAACATTTCTTGGAGTTTTCATTTTGGGGTCTCTTTCAGTAGGTGATCAGTGAATTCTTTCAATGGCTATTTTAACTTCTGATTTTAGGATATTGGGGAAGTTTTCATTGATGATTTCCTGAAAGATAATGTCTAGGCTCTTTTTTTCATCATGGTTTTCAGGAAGTCCAATAATTCTTAGATTATCTCTCCCAGATATGTTTTGCAGGTCAGTTGTTTTTATAATAAGGTATTTTACATTTTCTTCTATTTTTTCTTTTTTTTTTTGTTTGACATATTCTTGATGTCTCATTGAATCATTTATTTCCATTTGTTCAGTTCTAATTTTTAACGAATTATTCTCTTCAGTTATCTTTTTTAGATTCCTTTATATTTGGCCAATTGAATTTTTAAATGAATTGTTTTGTTCTATGGATTTTTTTTCTATTTCACAAATTCTGTTTTTTCAAAGAGTTGTTTTCTTTTTGCATTTTGTGAAATCTATTTTGTATGGAGTTTTTTTCAGATAATTTCTATATTTCCTTTTCTCTTGCAAAGTTTTCATTTTCTTCCATCATTTTTCTTCTAACTCTCTTTTAAGATACTTTTTGAATTCTTCCAAGAGAGTCTTGTGAGAAGGGGACCAATTTATATCACCCTTTGTGGATTCATCTGGACATGATCTGCTTTTAGTGTCCTCAGGGTCTGAAATCTGTTCTTCTCTTTCTCCATAAAAACTACCTGTGGTCAGAGTTCTTCTTCCTTTTTTGCTCATTTTTTTAAAAGTTGAGGTTTGCTTTTAGGGCAAAATGGAGATTGTCCAAGCTTCCTCTAAAGATAACAATGTCTACATTGGGTCAATGCTGACTAACTTCCAGGGTGGGTGGGCAGGGTCAGGTGTGATATTCTGGGGTTTAGGGGCTCACTATTTGCCTTTTGTATTTGTATTTGTATTTGGATGTCTCACAACTAATCTGCTGATCTACTGGCTTGCAACCAGGACAGAGTAGCCAATACTGCTGTAGATTTCTCCTGGTAAATTCCCGGGATGCCACACAGCTCTGGGTCTCTGCACTGCCTGTGTTCAGGTGCCTGTGGCTGCCTGCACTGGGCCCACCTCCATCCATGCCCAATTGAAATAGAACTTTTCTGAAGATCTTCCAAAATATCTTCTGCTACACTCCAAATATTTGTGAGTTCTGTCATTCCAAAATCAGTTCAGAGACTTGATTTGCTGTTAATTTGAGGAACATGGAGAGAGCTCAGAAAAAGATGTTTCTCCTCTCCACCATCTTGGCTCTATGCCTTGACATGGCTCTTTTCAACAATGAGATGATTCAGGCCAATTCCAACGATCTTATGATGAAGAGAACTATCTGCACCCAGAGAGAGAACTATGGGGACTGAATGTGGATACAACCTAGGAATTTCATTCTTTTTGTTATTAGCTTGTATTTTGTTTTTTTTTTCTCATTTTTTTCCTTGTTGATATGGTTTTTCTTGTGCAGCATGATACTTGTGGAAATATGTATAGAAGAACTGCACATGTTCAACATATATTGGATTACTTACTGTCTAGGTGAGGTGGGGGGAAGGAAGGGAAAAAATTTGGAACACAAGGTTTTGCAAGGATTAATGTTGAAAATTATGCATATGTTTTGAAAATAAAAAGCTTTAATAATAAAAACTTTTATATGTATGTGTGTGTATTAAATATATAAAAATGAGTTCACAGACCTCAGATTAAGAACCCTTCTCCCAGAGTATGGAACAGTGGAGAATAGCAGTAACATTTATCTTTTCTGAAAGATATTCTCTGTCCCTGAGAATCTATAAGCAGTTACAAGAGCAATAAATCAGGAAATATTAAGAACCTACTATGTGTCTCAGATTTCCATAAAACTAGGGAAGCAGAATTAAATTCATCAAAGGAAATGCCAGAGAGTCTCTTACTCATTGTCCTTTACATCTTCCCCACCCCATCCCAGGATGCACATATACTAAAGGAATGTCATATATCAAATAATTTTGGAAAAAACAGAAATACTGCTTGTATTTTTAGTCTTTCTAATGTTATTTTATTCCTGTGAGTATTTCTCTCAATATTTTAATCTATTTATGAAACTGAATTGAATTTGTAACCCTAAGCCTCTTCAACCCAAAGAAAGAAGTACAACTTAGATGGAAAAGAGAGATCAGGAAATTGTGGATTTTGCTATAGTTTTTCCAGGCTAATAAACCCACCTGTGAAGTACTGATCTCCTAAATGAAAAAGCATTGCAATTTCCCAGAATTATCCAGCTGCTATTTATTAAGGCTTTCATGTTTGTGCTGTTAAACTAATTTGTACAGTTAAAAAGAAGTGGGTTGTGACATCTTAGTTTTGAAAATTCCCATACTATTACAATGTTTAAAATCCTCTTTATTATTATTGAGAAGAAATATGATGTAGTGTAAAATAAATAACAACCCTGGATTTGTGGAGCCAAGAGTCCTGGATTTCGATCCTGGCTCCGGCATTCATTACTTAAGTAATACTGGTCTCTCAGTCTCAGTTTCCTCATTAACAAAATGAGGCACTTTGTGTCTCATCTACATCAGTTCATCTGTCTGGGGGGAGGAAAGGATTCAGATGGATGATAAGTTGGGTCCAGAAATAGAAAGAAGGGAGAGGGCTAGATTTCCTTCATTAAAAAACTGCTGGAGCTGGATTTGGTGGTGCATACCTGAAATCACTGATATTGGCGAGACTGAGTCTTGAGTCTTGGAGGGCTAAACTACAGAAGGGTTAAAGTTAATTGGTTGTCTGCACTAAGTGTAGCACCAATAAGAAGAGGGCACCACCAGGCTAGTTAAAGAGGGACAAATCTGTCAAGATAAGAAACAATACATCAAAGTTTTCTATGTTCATCAGCAGTAAGATTGGCCCACTAGTGACTGCTCTATTTCCAGTCTAGGTAAGACAGGGAGAAAGGGAAAGAAGGAAGGGAGGAAGGAAGGAAGGAAGGAAGGAAGGAAGGAAGGAAGGAAGGAAGGAAGGAAGGAAGGAAGGAAGGAAAGAGGGAAGGAGGGAAGGAAGGAAAGACTGGAGGGAGGGAGGGAGGGAGGGAAGAAGAGAAATGGAGAGAAAGAGAGAGAGAATACATTGATCTTTGTATAACCCCAACTTCTTCCTGAAACAAAGAATCATCTTTTTAACAGACATTCTTTTAATAATGCTGTTATACTATGAGTCATGGAATATTATAGCAGCAGATTAACTAAAACTAAGGCTCATCTATCAGGCAATAGTCAAGGGCATGGAAAGTATTAGTAAGCTGTAATACATTATAAAAGAATTGCCTGGGAGAAGTAATTTAAAGATGCCATCAGAAAAAAATCACTACAGAGGAAAAAAGGTAGGGGACAGTCATATAGTGGTAGCTGAGGTGGTGTTCACATAATATCAATGGAATTCCAAGAAAATCCCTAGGACACGTGTGGGCACCTTTATTCCATTAATAAGAAGACATAGACAAGAGTCATAGAACATGTGGCTGGAATATGTATTATTGAGTACTCATAGCATTGTAAACTATTGCAGTATAAACTACCTACTTCATAGGATTCTTGAGAAAATCTTATCTTTTAAATCTTATAAAGTACAATGTCAGCAGGGTTACTCCAGGACTTTTTGCCAGTTAGAAATTCTAGATTTCTAAATCAGTAATGTTGGGACGGCCAAGCCTTGAGCTCTGAAGGTCTACACTACAAGAAGGATTAAAGGTGATTTATCTGTACTAAGTATGGCACCAATAAGAAGAAGGTGTCATTAAGTTAGTAAAGGAGGAACAAATCTGTCCAAGTGAAAAACAGAGAGATCAAAGTTTTTATCCTTATCAGCAGTGGAATTGGTCTACTATTGACTGTTATATTTCTAGCCTACGTAAGGCAGAGAGAGAGAGAGTAAAGGAGAAATGGAGGAAGAAAGGAAGGAAGAGAGGGATGAATGAAGGGAAGGAATGAGGAACTGAGGAAGAAAAGAAGAAGGGAGGAAGGAAAGAAAGGAACAAAGGAAGGAAGGGAGGAAGGAAAAGAAGGAAGGAAGGAAGGAAAGAAGGGAAGAAGGGAGATGAGGGATGAAGGGAGGGAGGGAGGCAGGAAGGAAGGATTACATGTCAAGCCAATATTTAGCATTCATTTTAACAAGATTTTTAGTTTCAATTTTTTCCCTCCCTCCCCTCCTAAAAAGGTAGACAATTCTATGTAGGTTATACATGTATTATCATGTAAAACATATTTCTGTGCTATTTGCAGTTGTGAATGAAGAAACAGATTAAAAGGGGGGGGAGAAGAAAAAGAAAGTAAATGAAAAAAAATATGCTTTGATCTGCATTCAGAGTCCATCTCTTTATCTGATTTAGGTTCACATTTTGTTTCATGAGAACTTTGCATTTGTCTTGGATTATTGTGTTGCTGAGAAGAGCTGAGTCATTCACAGTTGATCATCATACAATGCTAAAACTGTGTACAACATTTTCCTGGTTCTGCGCATTTCATTTGTATCAGTTCATACATGTCTTTCCAGGTTTTTCTGAAATCTGCCTGTTCATCACTTCTTATTGCACAATAGTATTCCATTACATTTGTATGCCATAGCTTGTTCAGCCACATCACAATTGATGATCATTCCCTCAATTTCCAATATTTTTCCATCATGAAAAAGACTGACATAAATATTTTTTCACATGTCGGTCCTTTTCCCCTTTTTTATGCTCTCTTTAGGCTATAGATTTAGTAATGATATTGAAGGATGATCAATTCTGGTATACATGGCTCTTTTCAACAATGAGATAATTCAGGTCAATTCCAAGTGAAGAGAGTTATCTGTTCCCAAAAAGAGGACTGTGGGGACTGAATGTGGATCACAACATAGGATTTTCACTCTTTTTGTTGTTGTTGCTTGTATTTTGTTTTCTTTCTCATTTTTTTTTCCTTTTTGATCTGATTTTTCTTGTGCAGCATGATAAATGTGAAAATATGTATAGAAGAATTGCACTTGTTTAACATATTACTTGCGATCTAGGGGAGAGTATGGGAGGAAAAAAGGAGGGAAAATGGAACACAAGGTTTTGCAAGGGCAAATGTTGGAATTATCTATCCATAAAAAGTAAGATGAGTTTAACACCAAGATTAAGAACTTGGGTAACTGGGATACTGGTGCTATTCTTGACTGTAGCAAGAAATTTTGGAAGAGGGTCAAGTTTAGAGGCAAAGATACTAAGTTCAATTTTGGACAGCTCAAGATACCAATGGGACATCCAATTTGAGATATCCAAGAAACATTTGTTTATATGGTATTAAGAGTTCAGGAAAGAAAATAAAGCTGGATGTGTAGTTCTGGAAGCATCTGCATAGAGATGACAATAGTACCAAAGGTCAAGTAAGATAGTATACAAGGAAAAGAGGGCCTGGAACAAAGCCTTAATTGAAATGTTCTCTTTTCTAAAATATAAAGTTCTCTGGGAGCAGATTTCTTGGGGGGGGGGGGTTCTGGAGGCAGCCTTAGTTTCAGTTCAGAGTAATAATCACCTCAAATGCAGTCAGCTGTTAAAGTCCAAATCCTTTATTTTCTCCTTCAAAGTCTTGAATCTTTTCCTGGGACCCAGTTAGCTTTAGTAGAGGCCTATCTCTCTCCTTGGTTCCAAGAGCTCCCTCCGAACATCTCTAGCCAGCACACAGGTCAAATAAGGAATGAATCTGTCTTGCCTCTGAGAGTGGGCTTCTGGGTGTCTATGGGCTTGTGGGAGCTCCTTGCTTATATACTGTACACTGAGTATACTCCAATCATTACATCATTAGGAAACCATTATTTGTTGTAGGATTAAATCAATGCTAAATTAAATTTAACCATTGTCTCCTCAATTCCATTTAGTACCTTGTTTCAAGTTCTGGCCCATAAGACTTCCTTGTAGAATCAGATCAATTCCACTGTCTTAGTACCGTGTAAGAATCATAAAACTTAAGGAACATTCAAGCTAAGTGAATGTGACATGGAAAAAGATTCATTGAAAAAGACTGATCATTACAAGCAACACTATTTTTAAAATGGAGAAGTGATTTTCAAAGTATATGAAAGAAAGAAAGATAAACAATTAGACAAATAATGAACTATTTGATTGCTCAAGAAAGGTAATCAAACAGGAATCAATAGCTAGTGACCAATTTATTTATTTTCTCATCTCTACAAAATTTGAGAATGATCTACGTATGTATCAAGGATGCTCATGAGTAAAATATTAAAAGAGGAAGACAGACTTTCACAAATGACTTCCTTTAGCATATTGTATTTTCATTTCTTTATAATCAAACAACAAACTAAAAGACAAAGAGCATACAAAATCCCATTATGCTGAATGTTTGGTTGTTATTATGGAGAGCTGCATTTTTTTTCAATAATTGATTCCTTCTGTTTTTTTTTTCATTTTTAATTTTTAAATATAGTCCTTCCTGTTTACCTTTCTCATAAGCAAAACCTTATAATATTTTTAATGAGAAAAAAAATCAATCCAGCAAAACCAACCTTGCAGCATTTCACCCCCACTTCTTCAATGAAGGGAAGAAGGTTAATTTCCTTCATTCTATTCAAACTTCAGGTTTTTGGAAATGTTATTATTCTTTCTATTTGTTATAGCCATTATAGGAAGTATATATTTTTCCAAATTTTACTTAATTCACTCTTTTTCAACTTATGTTTTCCTAGATTTCTCTATAATCTTCATATTTGTGAGTTTTTATGGTACTGTGATATTCTCTTACTTTTATATATCTCAAACCTATTTAGCTCCTCCCAAACAATAGACATCTACTTTATTTCCAGTGTTTTCCTACCACAACAAGTATTACTATGACTATTTTCTTGTGTATGGGATCTTTCTGTGTTTGACTTCATTGGAATATATACCTCGTTTGTGAAAGGTATGAATATTTTAGGTACTTTATTAATCCCATATTAATTCCAAATTATTTTCTAGATGGTCATTTTTTTCAAAGCATTTGACTGTGTAGAGAAAAATAACACTTAAAGCTTCCCTCAGCAAGAAGTTCCCCACAGATGTGCAACTGTAAAAAAAATTATTTGATAGATACAATGCTCTTTGATCCTGAGTGTCACATGAGGTACTGATACAAATTCACCAAAGATGGTCTCATCTTGTCTCATGGAAGATGGCATGGCATAGTGGATAGGACATTGGAATTGGAGGTAGGAAGACTCTCCCACCTAAGACATTTACTCTCTATGTGATCTTGGGAAACTCATTTAACTTCAAGGGCATGTCCCTACATCTCTAAAATTGAAATGGAGAAGAGAAAATGGGCCCAATGACCTCTGTTTTCCAGTTTTAAGACTATAATTGTATGAAGTTCTGTTCAGGTTCCCTATGAGGCCTTCTAGATACTTTTGTCTTCAGATAATATTAAGCTGATTGCATTAAGTCCTTGGATACTACGATGTCTCCTCAGTAGGATTCACAAACACTCAGAAAAGATTGATCTGACAATTTTTTCCATGAAAAAATCCCACAAATGAATGAAGAAAGACTATGGCATCTGGAAACTTGGAGGACATTGTTTTAGTCCATCATGACCAAATATTTCAGATAGATAATGAATCTGGATTAAAACCAAAAAGGAAGAGCAAATTCATGCAAAAGTAGAAATTCATACAAATTAAGAAATTTATTCCCCAAATTTTAATTTGCCTTAATGGTGAAGGCAATGCAGAGGTTAAATGTCAGTGGTTATAGAACATATTAAGCTCAGTTATCGCTAACATTTTTTTAAATTTTCATGTAAAATGGAGTAGACTCTTCCCCCCATCATCTGTTTCACTCAATATTACAGTGAAAAAATATAGCAAAAGTGGGGATTTGGGGAACCAGAGAATTTAAGCCTAACAGCTTCTTATAACCTGACTTAGAAAAGGAATATGGGCTGTGTGTGTCACTTCATCTTCTTTCCTAAATGCTGCCCTGAGGATTGAATGTAAGGTTTGAATAAGCCAAAAATTGGACTAATTCAGGACTACCTGCATTGGGTGATTTAAGGGTTAAGGTGGGGAGCCCTAAGAGGATCTCCTATGTCTACTCATCTGAAATCCATCCCACCATTAAAGATTTTTCAACAAATTAAGAATTGCCTTTTCTAGATTCATATTCCCAAATAATCCTACAACAGGGCAAGACAACAGATCAAAACTCAAATGCTTTAGTGTTTGTTACTTTGTCATAGAATCTAGAAACTGAGCGGCAAAAAGCCTAGGCTCCAAGCCTCTTGTTTAATAGATGAGCAAACATGCCGATAGAAATAACTTAATCAATTTAAAAATCCCAAATATTTTATCAAAATTGATGAAGTGACTTACACAGCTGTCAAACGGAGCATGAGAAAGTTTCTTGACTCCCACTTCAATGCTTTTTCCATTAAACCTCATTCAGCTTCTTTTTTTTTCCCATGCTAGGAGGAGTCCATGAAATAACTGGGACAGGAGGAGATACTAAACCTGGGAGACAGTCAAAGTGATCTGCATCTTCTTTAAAATTTCACCTTGAACATGAATGTGTGGGAATGAGCCAGGAGTCTGCTGGCAAATGTTTAACATTTGAAAGGGGGCCATGACACATTTTTAAGTTTAATAACATTCTTAACACTTTTCAGTTTATTTTCTTAAATCTAGATAATCAACAAAACAATATAGTCAAGTCCTAAATTATAGCATTTGCTCACTTCCAAGGTGTAAATGCTCACACCTAAAATTTAATAATCAGATCTCTTGAGACTGTTCAAGTTGGTTCTTGTACCTCTCTGGAGGGAGTTTAGTCCTGAAAGAAACATAAGAATAAGTTTTTGTGTGTTTTTCAGCCCTTCCATCTTTGGACACCAAAAATTAGTGGGCCAAGCAAGAATTGGCATCCGAGTTCCATCCCTGCCCTTTACTAGCTGTAGGACCTTGAGCAAGAACTTAACTTTGAGGGCCTTAGTTTTGTTGTCTGTAAAAAGAAGGATTGGAATAAATGATCTGTAAGATTCTTTCTAGATTTATGGACATGAATTAAGGTGTTATTGTTATGGGCCAGAACTCTGAACTTGAAACAAAGGATTCTTACAAGGTGCTAAGTCAGTGGAATTGATAGAGACAATAATTATCTAATTTAGCATGGTTCAGTATGGTTGATTTAATCTTACATCAAATAATGGTTTTCTAGTAATATAATGATTGGTTTATACTCAGTGTGACGCATATAAGCTAGGATCCTCAGCCAGGATTCATTTGGCGAGATTCAGAAGGCAGAGAAGATAGGCAGGAGCTCAAGCTCTCGGAACCAAGGAGAGAGAGATAGGCCTCTAAGAAAGCTAACCAAGCCCCAGGAAAGGAAAAGGCCTCTAAGAAAGCTAACCAAGCCCCAGGAAAGGAAAAGACAATAAAGGAGTTGGTGGTACTTGTGGTGATAACTGGCTGAAGCAAAGGCTGCTCCCAAAGACCACCAAGAAAACTGAACAAGAGAACATTACATGTTATCATGGTTATTCTCATACATGTGACAGTGACAACTGTGGCCCCAATACTTAAAGAACAGGTATCTTACATTTCACCCCTTTCAGAGTCCTCTAGTGCCTTTAAGAGAGTTTAAGGGTGTCTAGGCTCTCTACCATGGGCTGCAGCCTATGGTTAGATGTTAGAATTCCCTATACCCCAGTTAATAATGAGATTAACTTTTCCAAAGGTATAACAAATACACCTTTTGGTGTGTGGGGAAGTGCTGCCCCTCTTCCCTGTTTCACCTCATACTCTGGGGAGTTGAAAGAACTTATGTTCACAGCTTGGGTCAAATACTATATAGCAGAGACATATCCTTCCCCATACTGGTTCAGCACAACTGGTGCTGTGGATTAACATGGTCTTTACTCTTTTTGGAAGTAGCAAAGGAAAGAAGGAAAAGAAGAAAAATATCAAGGGTCCCAATTTTTTAAGATACATCATGTTGTGGTTATGATACCAATGTAAAGAGACTGTTTTGCCCACCATATGGTTGAAGATAGCAGGATATCTTGTGCCAGGTGCAAGATGCTGCCATGTTTATTTTAGGTATCTGAGCTCCCATTGCACTTGGATAAAGAAATGGAGGAGGGAAATGATAACAAGCCCTGAATGCTGTGTTTAATATGATGTATTTAATATGATGGATCATAGAGTTAGAGCAGGAAAAGACCTCAGAGACTATTTGGTCCAACCTCTCCATTTTACAGATGGGAACACTGAGCCCTAGAGAAGTTATGTAATTTGCTCAGGCTCCTAAAGGTGTCTCATGTCTGACTCAAATTTGAACCCAGATCCTTTACTGTGTGGTTTTGGACAAGTCACTTAATCATGTTTGTCTCAGTTTCCTTATCTATAAAATGAGGTAGAGAAGGAAATGGCAAAACACTTCATTATCTTTGTCAAGAAAACACCAAATGGGGTCATAAAAAGTAAGACACGACTGAAAATAAATGACTGAATAATAATAAAGCTCTGATTCTAAGGTCATGGATCTTTCTACTCTATCACACAGAGTAGGTGCTGTATTCATGTCCCTTCAATTCTTTAAAAAAAAAAATCTCCCTTGCCTCTTTGTGCTGGCTTCATACCATTCATTTTCCAAGGTGTTCTTCCAGTTCCTTCCCATAAGCTGGGTATGGCTCAAAACAGATGCTTCCACAGGCCTCCCATAATCTAACAGATGAACTTTTTTTTTTTAGCAGTATTAACATTAATAGTTCTATGATGTATTTACATGTCATACTTTTATATTTGCAAAGTTCTTGACCATTATTTTTATTATCCATTTAAAATAACTATTTGAAACAATTAACATGGATATTTTCCCTATGACCTTTGGAGACTTTGGGCTGCATCCATTTTTAGTGGTTTCTCTTCTAAGGACTTTTGAGGATTTAAGGAACTATCAACCACCTTTTTAGGCAATTAGGAATCTGCAAATTTCCCAGGGGCAAAAGAATCTGCATGTTTATTGGGGGTTGGTAGGGAAAAAGAAAAGAGGGGGAGACAGGCAGAGATTCTGCCAGAACTTGCCACTCTGAAGAACAATAATAATTCAAAGCCCCCAAACTCTATAAGATGTATCTCAAAGCGTAGTGGCCACTACTCCCTCTGCCAGACACACCAGGCAATCCCAATGTTTACTGTGCCCCAGTATTTGAGAAATGTGTAGAATAAACTGAAATTGTATAACCATTCCATCTAAAGCTGAAACTAATATCTACATTATTTAAAAAGTGCTGAAAAGGATATCAAAGCCTGTAAAAATGTTAACAGAGACAGTGTGTTTCCAATGATTTTGCTTTCTTTGGAATGGAAATGCCCCCATAAAAAGGCATGATCTGCGTGCTCTCCTCCTCTGTCACAGGATCTACAAACACTGCCCTAGATATCTTGAGCAAACTTCATTTTCTTCCAACTCCAACTCATCTGGATATTACCCCAGCACATGTACAGAGAGTGAAAGATTGCTAAAAGTACCTTGGAACAATGTAACATTGTACATTGTTCTTGTACGCTGGCTTGTTTCATCGATTAATGCAATTCTGAATTCCATTAATGATAATGCTATATGTGCTCATTTCAGCCCACTTATCCGTTCAACCCACCTCCACAGTGCCCAGTTGTTGTTTATAGAATATAGAACTGGTAACATTACAACTTATCACTACAACAGAGAGGCAGGGTAGTAGTGACCCAGAGACAAATAAGTCCAGGAATGGATTCCAAACCCATCCCTGACACTTATCACCTGAGTGACTTTGGGCTGATCATAGTAATTTCTCTGAACCTCAGTTTATTGATCCATAAAATAGAGATAAGAAGCATTATTGTATAGCAGGTAGAAAACCAGCCTCAGGGTCAAGAAAACCTGAGTTCAAGTATCACATCTCATATACTGATTGTGTGACCCTGGAAAATCACTAACTTTTGAATATCCCAGACAACTGACTCATATTACAAATTATTTAACAGTTTCCAATCAGCATGAGAAGTTTCCTTGTAGGAAATTTCCTAAACTCACAGAATCTGAGACAGAGAGACAGAGAAAGACAGAGACGAAGATATGGAAAAAAGAAAGAACAAGACAGATGAAAGAGAGAAAGAAAATAAAGATAATATCTTTATGTATCTGCCTTTATTACTAGAATCAAATAAGACATTTTACGTAAAATATTTTATAAATGTTAAAGCCCTATATAAATGTCAGTTATTATTTCTGTCCACCAAATTATACCCAATGATCAGGTAATAGTTTCTTTTTCAGCACAATAGTTAATTCAACAAAATTCCATTTCAACAAAAGAATTGTGACAACTTTTTGAAATAAGTTCCTGGGATTTGGATTATGATACTAAGTGGTGAAGGTGAACTCTGACCTCTTTGCCCCTAACCCAAATCATAGTACCACAGTACTAAAGAAACAGTGAATCATTGAGTAAGGGGCAGAAGGCACCTCAAGATTATCTAATCTAACTCTTTCATTTGACATCATGAAACTGAGTCCAGGAGAGATTAAAAATGACTTGCCTAGGATCCCTCAGTACCAGAGCTCACATATGAACCCATATTCTGACTCTTCATTATTCCATGAGGAAGAATTCTTTGAAATTTGATGTTTTTCTTTTTCTTTTAGGTCTCATGTCATCTCATAGAATCATAGATTTAGGGCTACAAGTGGACTTTAGAAATTATACAGTCCACCTCCCTCATTTAAGGATGAGACCCCAAAATGTAAAATGTCTTGCTTAAGATCACACACGTCACAAGAAACAAAACTAGTTTTCAAAGCTAGGATTTCTGACTCCAAATCTGTTACCTTTCTCCTTCCTTTCTCTCCTTTGTGCCTGCTGGGTTCTCCCAGTTTTCTTGAGGATAATCTGGCAGTATCTAGCAAAAGCAGGACCACTACTTATCAAGAATCTTATGATGGGAATTCCTTAAATGTATCAGATAGACCAAATAGCTTCTGAGCTTCACTCCCACCCCCCAATTCTCAGATTTTGTGAGTTAAATAAATGCAATGGGAAGATAGTTGAACTTGAATTAGGAGACCTAGACCTGGATTCTATCTCAGATCAGAGTTGTGGGACCATGGACAAGTCATTTAATGTGTTAGAGCCTTGCTTTTATCTATAAAATGAGGAAATAATCTTTGCACTAATCTATCCCAGGAAACCATTGGGAGGCAAAGTGTTTTGCCAACATGAAAGAGCCAGAAAAATGTAAGTTATGATTGTTCATGTCCAGGTTTAGCATGGAAAGTCTGCAGAAGCCACAGAGGTCCTGAGGACCAAAAGTACTAGCCCTATTGGTCTGTTCTGAACCTCCTCCTATTGTTGTTGGCATCTTAGAGAAGATCTGGGTTTTGCCCACACAAAAGAAAGAGGAACACACAGTGATGAAATCAAATTCAGCACCATTGTGATGCCCTGTTTAATCTCCAACCACTGCTGGTATATCACACGCTGGAGCTTCCCAGGGAAACATTTTTTTTCCTCTCACCACAGTCTGTTTTTCTTTTTTTAAAAAATGAACTTGTTGCTCCAAGTGACTTGATGTCTGGCTCTGGGTACAGTGCTTGAGGGCAGATGGCGAAATTAAAATGTGTTTCTGGATTCAGAGGCTGAAGAGTGGTTGCGGTGTCCTAACCAGGGTGACCTCTCCAACAAAATTGTGAAGTAGACAAATTTGCCTTCCACGTCCCCAGGCTGGGCCCCTCTCACACCATTCCTGGCAATTCTCTTCTTACAGCTTCCAAGGCACCCATCAAGAGGCCCATTCCTACAGAGCTTTGTGTTCACTTAGCTGTCAACTAATACTTTAAGGAGACATGATTTCATTGGGGTGGGGACTCCCTCTGTCTGCTCCCCACCCCTTCCAGGAAGCCTGTTCCTCAGGGCAATATAAATGTCCTAAGGAATGGACCTCACCTGGGTGAAACAGTGGTCTAAGCTCCATTCTATGATGCTGATGTCAAAGGCAAGAATTCTTGGAGTTTGAATTGGGAGGCTCTCTTATGAGATTTCTCTATAACCCGCTCTGTCCCTAGGGCACAGGTGGCCACCTTTTTACTGATCTAGATTATGACCCTAACCCTTGAGCTGATTCAGATACCTCACCCATCTACAACTTTATGAATTATTAAAAATCTTTTCCCTTGGGGCCAGTTTTCTGGGTCAATCCAATTCAATTGAACATTCATTTGTTAGGAGTCCCTTCAGTGCCAATCACTGTGCTAGGTACTGAGATGAGAAGACAAAAATGAAGCAATCTCTTCCCTTAATGAATTTTTATTCTATTTAACAAAATACATACAGGAATAAATTGCTCTCCTAGTTCTGCATGCTTCATTTTGCATGAGTTCATGTAAGACTTCCCAGATTTTAATAAAACCATCCTGCTTGTTATTTATTAAAGCACAATAGTATTCCAACACAATCATATACCACAACTTGTTCAGCCACAACCCAACTGATGGGTATCCCCTCTGTTTCCAATTCTTTATTACCACAAAAAGAACTGCTATAAATATTTTTATGTATGAATCCTTTACCATTTTCTTTCATTACATTAGAGCATAACCCTAGTGACAGTAATATTAGGTCAAATTATGTACACAGTTTTATAGCCCTTTGAGTATTGTCCCAAATTGCTCTCTAGAATGGTTGGACTAGTTCACAGGTATATCAATAGAATTGTGTAACTATTTTTCCATATCCCCTTCAGCTTTTGTCATTTTCCTTATTTGTCATTTTAGCCAATTTAATGGATTAGAGTTGTTTTAATTTGAATTTCTCTAATTACTAATTATCTTGAGTATTTTTATGATTATTGATAGCTTTGATTTCTTCCTCAGAAAACTTCCCATTCTTGTCCTTTGAACATTTATCAATTAAGGATTTATTCTTATTTTTATAAATTTGAATTAGTTCCACATATATTTGAGAAATGAGACTTTTATCAATGAAACTTCCTATAACACCCCCCCTCCAAGTTTCCTGCTTTTCTTCTGACTTTGGCTGCATTTGGTTTTATTTGTGCAGAAATATACTAATTTTAAGTAATCAAAATTATCTGCTTTATTCAATGGTGCTTTCTATCTTTTATCTAATCATGAACATGCCCTTAACTTGCTTATTATATCACTCTTTATGCCTAATCATGTATTCATTTCAAACTTATCTTAGTATAAGGTGTGAAATATTGGCTTGTGCTTAATTTAAATCAGGTTATTTTCTAGTTCTTCTGGCAATTTTTGTTAAATAGTGAATTTTTGCCCTAATAGTTGTTTATCAAACACAATATTACTGTTCTCATTTGCTTCTATAAAATATATACTTAATCTATTCCATTGATCAACCACTTAATTTCTACTTGATAAGAAATAATTTTGATAATTACTTTGTAATAGTTTTAAGATATAACATTGCTAATCCCCCTTCCCTTATACTCAAATCCATATTCTCTGACTCTAGTTTTCGTTATATCAAGAGAAAGAGTTTTTTGATATTTGGTGATTTTATTTTCCTAAATCTTTAGCCTTTATGGCATCTCATAGGATCATAGATTTAAAGTTGGAAGGGAACCTTAGAAATCATACATTACACCTCCCTCATCTAAGAGATTATAGAAAAACTATGGACTTGGCTCACCCATGAGCAATTCATATTTCTCCAATTGCTCAAATCTGTCTTTATTTATGTGGAGTGTTCTATAATTGTGTTCATATAGTTCCTATGTGTCTTGGCAGATAATATTTTATACTTTCTGGAGTGATTTCCAATGGAATTTCTCTTTCTAACTATTTCTGCGAGGGTTTTATTGGCAGTATATAAAAATGCTGATATGTAGGTTTATTTTAAATGCTGCAATTTTGCTAATGTCAATTGTTTTGTGCAAGCATACATCATAACATTTGCAAAAAGTGATAGCTGTATTTCTTCATTGCTTTTATTTATTCCTTCAATTTCTACTTTTTGGGGGGGTCTAACCTGCTGCTCCTTACATGTCTAGTACAGTATTGGACAATAACAATGATAACATGGATAGCTTTGCTTCACCCCTGATCTTATTCAAAAGGCTTCTAATTTACCTCATTACAGATAATCTTTAGTCTTAGTTTTAGATAAATATTATTTACTATTTTAAGAAAAGTTCTATTTATTCCTATGCTTTCTAGTGTCATTAATAGTAATGAGTATTGTATTTTGTCAAAAGCTTTTTCTGTGTCTATTGATTTAATCCTATGATTTTTGTGTTTTTGTTACTGATATGGTGAATTGTGCCGATGGATTTCTAGCTATGGAATGAGCCCTGAATTCTTGGAATAAATCCAGATTGGTAATAATTTATGATCTTTGTGATAATTTGCTGTAATTTTGTTGCAAGTTTATTTGTATTTTAGATCAATATTCATTAAAGGGATTGGTCTTCAGTTTTCTTTCTCTGTTTTTACTTTCTGGTTTAGGTAACAGTACTGATTTGAAGCAGAGAAAGAATTTGTAGTACTCCTTTACCTAATTTTTTTTCAAATAGTTAAAATGGCATTGGAATTAGTTGGTCTTATTTATTTGATAGAATCTGTTTGTAAATTCATAGGGTCCTAAGGTTTTTGTTTGTTTTATTTTTACCCTCAGGAAGTTCATTTTTGATTTGTTCAAATTCTTTTTTTAAAGATAGGATTATATGAGTATTTGATTTCCTCTTTTGTTAATCTAGGCAATTTACATTTTTGTATATATTTATCCATTTCACTTAGGTTGTTAGTTTTATTGGCATATAGTTGGATTAATAGCTCCTAACAATTATTTTAATTTTCATCCTCATTGCTTGTGTACCCTTTTCATTTCTGATGCTAGTAATTTGAATTTCTTCTTTCAGATCAGAAATTAGTCAGTGTTTTGTTTATGTGATTTCCTTCCCATAAAATATGTCCCTTGTTTTATTTATTAGTTCAATACTTGTTTTTCTTCAGTTATATTATTTTCTCTTTTGATTTTTAAGATTTTTTTGATGATTAATGAAATATTTTTAATTTATTCTGTTTCTAGTTTTTTTTTAAGTTGGTTACCCAATTTGTTTATCTATTCTTTTTCTCTTTTATTGATATAAATATTTAGAACTACAAATGTTTCCCTAAATATTGCTTCAACTACATCTCCAAAATTTTGGTCTATTGCCAGATTATTATCATAATCTTTAAGGAAATTATAGATTTTTTCTATAATTTGTTCTTTGACCCACTAATTCATTAGAATTAGATTATTTAGTTTCTAATTAATTTTAATCTTTATCTCAAAGATTTTTTTCAATATAATTTTATGGAATTATGGTGTGAAAAGGGTACATTTAATATTTCTACTTTTCTGCATTTGTTTGTGATGCCCTAATACATGGTCAATTTTGTGAAGATGCTCTGCACAAATGAGAAATAGTTCTATTTACATTCAATATTCATTAACATTTATCGTACCTAACTTTTCTCAAATTCTATTTATCTTCTTAAATTCCTTACTGTTTGTTGTATAATTAGATTTACCTGGATTTGAGATGATAAAGTGAGATACTATATATGTATAGAAGATATATATATTTGTAAAAATGTGTTGCTAATTTTTAAAAAGTAGTCAACATTTAAATTTCCTACAATGTTTAACTTTTCCTTCAAGAATTTGGTTGCTATGCCATTTGGCAATATTCAGAATTGATATTGATTCATCGTCTGCTGTATCTTTTAGCAAAATGTAGTTTCTCTGATTATTTCTCTTAATTAGATTCATTTTTGCTTTTACTTTGTCGGTAATCATTTTTACTATCCCTGCTTTTTAAAATTTCAGTTGAAGTATAATAGGTTCTATGGTAGTACCTTTTTTTAATTCCATGTGTATATTTCTGTTTCAAGTATGTCTCTTGTAAACAACACATTGTTGGGTTTTGGTTGCTAATCCATTCTACTCCCTGCTTCTGTTTTATGGGTGACTTCATCTCATTCACATTCACAATTATGCTGTGTATTTTTCCCCATCCTGTTTTCTTCTAGTTATCCTTCTCTTTCCCCTCTTCAAAAGTCTGTTTTGTTTCTGACAGTTGCTTCCCTTAATATGCCCTTCTTTGTATCTTCCCTTTCTTTTAGCTCTTTCCCTTTCTTTCTTATTGGTTAAAGTGAATATCTATACTCCAGTCTGTGTGTACCTATGCAGCTCTATTAGAAGATGGTTGTCCCTATTCTTTCTCTCCCTTCCTCTTTCTCCTGGTACAACTCCTTTTTTTTTTTTAACCCTTCCATTCCATTTGTGATGATCCCTACATAATAGCTTTTTGTGTATATATATTCCTTTTATGGGAAGTGGTGAGTAATAATCAACAAGATTGAGAAGATGTGGATAGATAGAGAATATACTCACATTTGTGAGTTCACAGCTGCATTGAAATATTGATATATTTATTGATACTTCTACAAAAGTGCACACAAATGCCTTGCATGAAGGTAATGCATTAAATTCTTGAAGTTTATGCCAGAAAAGTACTATTTCTGGCAGGTTCTAACAAGATCACTCCTCATATTTTCTTTATGAATGATTAACTTAATATGCAAAGGGACTTCCTCAAATACGCTTAACATTCTATGGGAACCAATGTAGTACTCAGGCTATCCATTTCTCATGCCTTTCCCTCACTATAAGACCTGAATCCCTCCTTTTCATATCATAATTTCCTAAATGTTATCTTCTATGCTGCTTTATGAGCACAAGTCAATGTTTTAATACATTTATGTACATATTTGCTTTTCCATTGGCCTTGTGCCAACCTGCAATTATGATTTTTCAAAGACCGTAGTGTTCCATGACTTATAGCCATATTGCTTTGTCAGAAGAATACTGTACTAAAAAGATGGAGATATGTGCTGGAAGAAGCTTGAGAAGACACAAATGCTACATAATGTTCCAAATACTATCCATTCTCTGTTCCTCCTATTACTAATACAACTCAGCTCATTACCACTTTTACAATGCCTATCCAGAAAACAAAAAAGATGAGCTGAATGATGAATGAACTGCCCACCAATCACTGAATGTAATAGTTTGGATAATAAGCATTATTCATCAATATGTGTTTTTCCCAGGAATTAGAATGTTCTGGATCTCATTTAAAGAATATCTTTCCAGTTCTTATAAGTAAACTAATCAGTACAACATCATTTGCAAACACAACCAGAGAACCTCACAACCTATAGTGAGTTCCTGCTCCATTTGCACTCTCTGAAGGGCATCTTCCATGAAAATAACCATCTTTGGTAAAAATGCATTTATCTATTCTTGAATGATACATTTGTCCGTTCATTGAAAAAAAGCAACCTTGATAAGCCAAGAAGTAACAGCAGCTGACATTTACTTTAAAAAAGAATTCACAAAATATTGCCAGATGTATTATCTCATTTCAAGTTCTCAAGAAATTTCAGTAAGGTAGGGTGCTCAAAATGCATTGCTATTTTACAGATTGTTAGCCATGTGACAAAGAACAATCCAAAATGATCTTCATTCCTGTGGTCCCTTCATTAATCTGTAGTGATGGAGGTAGAGAGGTAGAAAAATAGATGCTAAGAATCAGGTTTGTTTAATTTTGTTTTTACTTCCTTCACAATTCACCTGGGTAATTGGTACTCTAAGTATGAGAGTCTCATCTAATGACCAACAACTGGATATATTCAACTGAATGAATGACATTAATTTCTATATCCTTATTATGAATAATAAAAAGATAAGGTAGTTGATAAATTATTCAAATCTTGAATTAGATACTAACTGTATGACCTTAAATAAGACTCATAATCTTTTTAAGCCTGTTTATTTATCTATAAAATAGGGTAATAATAGCACTAATATCATAGGATTGTTATGAGGAACAAATGATATAATATATGCATTTTAAATACAAACCTTAAAGCCTTATGTAAATCGTAGATATTATCATCATAATTATTGTTGTTGTTGTTAGCAGAAGACAGAAGAATGTTGCAACTAAGATGGAAGGTTAACTCAGATTCTCCTTGGAAAAGCAAATATAGTAGATGATAAAGTGGGTTTTATCATACATCAAAAAGCAACAAGGAATGTCATTTTGGGGGGCTATTTAGTTCTCTTTCATTGCTGTCCTCATGATTCATATTTGTCAAAAGACTGACAATAAATTAAAACATCTCCCAACATGAGTCATAAAGAAATGTGTGTAAAATAGTGAATGTATGGCTAACAGTTTGGAACTATGCCCACAGGGCTATCAAAATGTGCATACCCTTTGATCCAGCAGTGCCTCTATTGGACCTATATCCCAAAGAGATTACCAAGGAGGGAAAAGGACCCACATATGCAAAAAGTTTGTCTTTGCTGTCTTTGCATATATTTTGAAAATAAAAAGCTGTTATGTTTGAAAGAATGTACATGTACAACCAGAAAAAATAAAACAATTAAAAATGAAAATAATTTAACCTCATACATTAACTTATATTAAAGAGGATAATGAGACAGAGAAATTTTATGAAGAATTCAATGATTTTTGAATCATCCTAAACTTTAATAATCAGCAATGCAGAGGATTTCATTTTTGGAAAAAGGATCAAGAACAAGAAATGATAAAGGCCAAAGATGTTTAGTTCAACAGATGTTTCACATAAATATATATCATGAATGCAATCTCCAAGAAGGAAATTGGGAGGTACTAGACATGTTGAGCACCAAACAATATTGTAAAAATTGCAACTTATTATATTTTACTATTATTAATATCAAAATAAAAGCTAACAGGATAAAGTCTGCAGACATACACTACAAAACTTTTATGTAGAAGTTTAACCAATGCAAACCCACTATCGTAATGAAGAGATCAAATGTCTAAAAACTGTCTCAGTTAACCACCACTTAATTTGCTTTCCAAATAAAGATATGTGACAGCCAAGGTCAGATCAGGTTTAGAATAATAACACATTTTTAAAATCTTATAAAAAAAAATTGGTCAAAGATTATGTCCAAAATTGCATCATAAAATACAGAAAAGTAGTGGAGGATAAAATCAGTTTAAAGAAAGCTTGGCAAGAGACCCAACTAAACAAAGTCATATAGAGCTCATTTAAAGTTAAAACTAGAAGGAACAGAGAAAACAAACAGATAAAGTATGTAAAGATGTGTAAAAGTTTCTTTTTTATGAGAAACCCTTTTCTCCATCCAGAATAACGGAGCCACAAATTCTAGGCTCAAATTCTAGTATCAGTCTAGGACATGATCAGAAAGGAGACAGAAATAATACTTAAAAGTACAAAGATGGAAGATGGTGAATAGACAGGACATTGCCAGAGCTTTCCCCAGCTTCACTCATAATCAATGCTAGATTGAGCCTCTGAATGGATTTTAGAGTGACAGACCCCACAAACATTTGGAGCATAACAATTTTCCAGCATAAGATATCTTGAAAGGATTTCAGGAAAGATCTGTCTCATTGTGGAAGGGAAAATGTGGCCACTTGCAGGCATCACATGGGGAGGCCCACTGTGGTGAGGACTAGGGTGGGGAATCTATCAAGAGTTCTTAGCCAACAGCAGCACTGGCTATTCTGTCCTGATTTAGAAGGCCAATGGATCAGCAGACTAGCTGTGAAATCTCCAACACAACAAGAGAAAGCAAATTGTGAGCCCCTGAACCCCAACATAACCGGGGGTACTTGTCCAGGCTCACCCCCAGCACAGGCAGTGAGAGGCTCCTGTCCCCCAGCAATAGAGCTTGGGACAATCTCTTCTGTGCCCTAGAAGCAGAGCTCAACTTTTAAAACTGAGCAAAAAAGCAAAAAAAGCTCTGACTATAGAAAGCTACTATGGAGACAAGGAAGATCAGAACACAATTCCAGAAGAGGACAGCAAAGGAAAAATTGAGGCTTTCGGTGAAGCCTCAAGGGAGGATATGAACTGGTGTCCAGCTCAAAATACTCTCTTGGAAGAGTTCAAAAAGATCTTAAGAGAAATAGAAGAAAAATGTAAAAAAGAAATTAGTACTATGCAGAAGTATGAAAGTTTGGGGAAAAGACCCAACAGTTTAGAAAAGGAAGCACAGAATTTGACTGAAGAAAACAACTCCTTAAAGAATAAATTTGGAGAGGCAGTTTGATGGTGCAGTGGATAGAATGATGGTTATGAATTCAAGAGGACCTGAGTTCAAATCCAGCATCAGTCACTTAACACTTCCTAGCTGTGTGACCCTGAGGAAGTCACTTAATCCTGATTCTTTCAAAAAAAAAAAAAAGGAAAAAAAAGAAATTTCACAATTTAGAAAGAGAAAACAACTTAAAAATAGAATTGGTGAAATGGAGAAAAAAATCTATTGAAAAACTACAAAGATGAGGAAAGAATCTCTACTAGACAAAGTATATTTGCAGAAAATTTGCATTTGTAGTGATATAATTGTGAGAGCACCAAAGAAATAATTCCCAAGCTATATAAAGGAAGAAAAGACACAAAAGGTGTAGAAGAGAAATCCTGGAATTTATTAAAAAAAAAAAGCAATCCAGATAACACATCATCAATATATAATTTTATAAGAATGATTAATTGTATTCTTAACTGTGGTGTTAGTGTGAAATAGGCTTTTGTGAGCAATGCTCTTATAGTAGACTTATTCATTACCATAATTCATTTGCAGAAAGACAGACAATTTATCCTGGTGTGTTTACTATTGACTATAAAAAAAAACTTGATTGGATAGAGCAAATCGAAGCCTTGAAAAGTTTCCCTCTAATAAGATGTCTTCCCTGCTTAAGTCAAGATGAAACAAAATTCTTTGAAAGATTTGACAATTGCACCAAGCTTGTTGGATAACCATTGTTGGATGATTTTTAACAGGAATGGCATAAAACTATGACAAATGCTAAGAATTTGCCGTTGTCATACTTCATATGTGTATGTGTATATATATATAGTAGGGTTGTCACAATATTCTTATATGTTAGTAACACTGTTTTGATACCATCAAGTCTAGATACACTGCCAAACCTCCTAGACAAGATCCATTACCACTTAAAAGAGCTTGATCTAACCATCCACAAATGTATCCATCTGTTTGCCTGCCTATCTATCTGGGTATGTATATATGTATGTATGTATGTATCCATCTATATTTGTAACCATATGAAGAGTCTTAGGATTTCTGGCCAAAAAAGAAACAATGACACCAAGGTCTCTTTCACCTCTCAATTTTATGATATATAGATAAATGATAGATAGATAGAAAGATAGATAGACAGACAGATAGATAGATAGGCAGATAGATACTTTATAAGGATATAGACAGATCCAACTAGGTAGATACATAATTATCTATTTATAATAACATAATTGAATAACTGTATATATATATTATATATATATATATATATATATATATATATATAAATTTATCCATGAATGTATATGAAAAAGAGAGAGGGCAGATAGGAGGAAGAAAATATGGAATAATGAATAATAAAATAATCTTGCCTCTGCTACATACTAGATGTGTGATCCTACACATATCACTAAATTTCTCAGCAGCCTAATCCACTCTTTAAGACCCTAAGTTCCTTCTTTTTTTTTTTTTTTTTTTTTGCTGAGGCAATTGGAGTTAAGTGAATTGCCCAGTGTCACAAACCTAGGAAATGTTAAGTGTCTGAGACCAGATTTGAACTTAGGTTCTCCTGACTTCAGGGCTGATGCTCTACTCACCATACCACCTAGTTGCCCCAAGACCCTAAATTTCAATGATCTTCAATGGTTAAAAATTTTTTCTCAGTGAGGTTTACTACTGAAAACTGGTCAATAGAGATAGGGATAGGGATAGACTATAAATTGTCTGTCTTTCTGCAAATGAATTATGGTAATGAATAAGTCTACTATAAGAGCATTGCTCACAAAAGCCTATTTCACACTAACACCACAGTTAAGAATACAATTAATCATTCTTATAAAATTATATATTGATGATGTGTTATCTGGATTGCTTTTTTTTTTTTTAAATAAATTCCAGGATTTCTCTTCTACACCTTTTGTGTCTTTTCTTCCTTTAAATAGCTGGGGAATTATTTCTTTTGTGCTCTCACAATTATATCACTACAAATGCAAATTTTCTGCAAATATACTTTGTCTAGTACAGATTCTTTCCCCATCTTTGTAGTTTTTCAGTAGTATATCACTATAAAGATATAGTGATATCGAAATCTTTTTGTTGTTGTTTGCTTGTTTTTTTCCTTTCTTGTATTTTTCTCTTTTGATTTTTTTTTTTTTTTTTTTTTTTTTTTTTTGTACAGCATGACGAACATGGAAATATGTTTAGAAGGATTGCATGTGTTTAACCTATATCAGTATTTACTGTCTTGGGGAGAGGGGAGGAGAAAGAGAAAAATTTGGAATACAAGATTTTACAAAGGTGAATGTTAAAACTATCTTTGAATGTTTTTGGAAAAATAAAATATTATAAAAAGGAAAAAAGAAAAATAGCATTTAAGTGTTTACTATGTATCGAATACCGTGCTAAAACCCAGAAGAGGTTAAAAAAAACAGACCATCCCTGTTCTAAAGTAGCTTCTATTCCAACTAGGAGGGATAACACAAGAAAAATGTTTCAGCTTTACAGCAAATGGAAAGTTCCAGTGGAACTAGGTTACATCCCTGTCCTAAAGAATTTTAGCTTTTATTGGAAAAAGATATATATATATATATATATATATATATAATAAATTGGCAGTGACATATATCTGAAGGCACACAGCAAAAGAAGAGGCTTTAAAGAGGGTTCTCAATTGAACCTTACTCAAAACAGATAAGGCAGTGCAAATACTTCTGTAAATTGTACTCTGTCATAATGAATTTTGCATGTGAAAAGAAAGAACTGCAGAATTCAAAACATTAAAGCAAATACAGATTACAGAGTTAGAAGGTGATATATCTTATTAAAGGAGGAAAAATATTTATGATTTTCATTTACAATAGTGTTCATCTTCCTTTTCCCCTTTATTAAGTGTTACTTAATCAGCTTAGTCAGCTACCAAAAAAATACCACTAACTGCCCACCATCATTACTGAAAATAAAACATGGCTGTTGGTAAATCAAAGTATTTACTTCTAGATGTCAAACTTTTACAGAAGTGAAAAGAGGTGGTAAATCAAAATGAATAAAAATTTAGAAAACAGAAATTCTATAAATTATTGGTTTAATGGTATTGGTCTGTTGGCCAATCAAGTTAAAATTAGAATAATTTCTGAAGTTAATAAAAAAAATTTTTTTTACCCTTGCTGATCATAGCAAATACATAAATAACTTAAACAATTGAATACAGCAAAGTCACTGATGCAAGGGCTTTCAAAAGTTAAAGACATCATTCATACATATGAAAAGACTGATTGATAGTGAGTGGGCAGAAAAGATAAAGCTAGTAAGGATTTAGATACAAATTTAATGAGATGTTTTGGTACCTCGGACAGATACTGCAAATGGACAAAGATGTGGGTCCAGCTCTAAACAGTAGGAGAAGAGACTGAATTGCCCTTAGGAAATTATAAAGTTGCTTTAAATGATTTCAAACTTTCACTGAAACAAATGTTCATCTTTAAAATAGTGTTCTACCACTATTAATTCTATGTCTAGGAACCATACATAATCTCAGAAATATTAAAATAAAAAAATCACTCAGAGGACAATGGAGAGTCTATTGGTGGGTATGAGCATGGCTGTAATACATCATAAACAAATAAAAAATATAAAGGAGAATTGGAGTAAAGGATACCATTTTAAAAAATGCACTAAGAGGAGAAAAAGATGGGCTGAGCACAAGGAATAATGGAGGAACTATCCATGACTGGTAATGTCCATGTTAAATAGGGAGTACTTCCCACAAAATGGTTGGACCTCTAGTGGCAAATAGAAGGGAAATGTGGGAGAAAAAATTACACTGTAAGAGATGGGAAAAGAACAGAAAAGTAATAAGCATATATTAAGTATCTACTATGTTTCAGGCACTTTGGAGCTGTGTACTGTGATTGAAACCACTTAAATGAGTTCACAAATCCATTTGAATACTCTTATCAATGAGGACATTGAATAGAAGCTCTGGTTGAGTGTTTTGCCTTAGTTAATAAGTAAATTGAATCAAAGCTAGAATATAGTCAGATTTGAAACTGACAGAATCAAAGGTAGAACATAGATTCAAAAATACCTCTTAATCCTTTAAATGAATAGAAGTTAAATGTATTTGCATTTTTACAGTGATCTTGCCTTCTAAACCTAATTCAAGCTGAAAGGTTTACCAAGGATACTTCAGATCAGGAGGTGGCTCCAAATCCTTCTTACCTTGAAAGATTCATTTCCTGCCCCACTCATTCTAAGTTGACAATGAGACAATTAGAATTCCTACTTCAACTGGGAAAAGTCTTTGATCAAAATTCAGGGTAATTTTTTTGCCATAAGGTCAAGGATGTTCATTTGGGGGGGAAAAAAGGATAAAAAGGAAAAACTATTAGATAAACACATTGTTCTGAAGCAACCTAGTATTCACACACCTCCTGTCACCTCCTGGGACTTGCTTCTTCCCTGGTACTGACTGGTGGGAGAGCAGCTACAAATCCTGGGATGTCTTCAGTAGGGCTTCAGGCAGCATCCATCATCCACCTGCACACCCCTGGAGCTAGAGAAGCCATTGGCAGGAACGATGCCTTCCCCCTACTGTACTTCCTTCTTAATTAAAAAAACATTTTGAAAGTAAAATTATACTGTGGTAAGAATAAACAGCAAAACAATAGCTGTGATTAATCTGTCAGAGACTTGTATAATGTGATGCTAATAGGAAGAAATAAATTCCTGCTGAATATCAAAGTCATCCTTTCACATGGAGAACTTTTAAAATTAGAATGTCTGGAAATGAATATACATCAGAAAAACCTTAGCTAGAATGTGGCATCTTCTGAGGAGAAAAGAGAGGATGGTCTGAGGACATCACAGCCTCAGGGAATAGTAGAATGGCAAAATATAAATTCTTCACCTTCTTTTGAATGTAGACTCCCTTGGTGAACATAGGTCTACCAATAGAGTCAGGCTACAGAAGACTAGTACTTAAATGGATTCTAACCAGCATTTAAGCCAACATCCTCATTTTACAAATGAAGAAACTAAGTCCCAGAGATAGAAAGTGACTTTTCTCATATCTAATCCTTAGTGTTTGTGCTGGGACTAGGATCCAGAATGCCGGGACTAGTGATTAGCCTAAGGCAAATAGGGTTTTCTCCCAAGGCATTGAAATAGGGATAAGAAAGATCTCCACAAAGGAAAAAAACAAGAAGTTTAGGTGTCACAGTTACAATCTCATCCATATCCAAACTTGGCTTTCTCTCTAATTCCCTTGGGGGGGTGAAAGTCAAACTCCTTTCTGGGGTGATAGTGTGTGCCTTGTCACTATTGGTCCCACATGTTCACCTATTCCCTATTTCTACCATTCTGTTTTTCCCTGACTAAAAGAATTTCTAGTTTCTCTATTTCTAATTTCATCTCAAATTCTTTCTCTTATTCTATACTATTGTACATTTTATATAAATTCATCGAATTTTAGGTTATTTCATTTCACTTAAATTTTCCATGTGAACATTTGAACACACCCATGGTCTCAAACAGAATGTTTCCTAAATTGAGAAAATGTAGTAGAAAAGAATGAACTGTTATGATCAGTAAAATGGCAGAGTGGGAAGAATATCACTTAAAAAAATCAGTATCTTAAATCACAGAACAAGGCTGCAAATTTCTAGTTACTCTTTTTCTAATTTCATCTCAAATTCTTTCCATTATTTCATATTCTTGCACATTTTATATTAATTCATTGAATTTTAGGTTATTCATTTCATTAAAATTTTCCATGTGAACATCTAAAACACAATCGTAGTCTCAACTACAATGTTTCCCAAATTGAGAAAATGTAGTTGAAAAGAATGAATTGTTATGATCAGGAAAATGGCATAGTGGAAAGAACATCAGGCTAAAAAAATCAGTACCTTACATCATAGAACTTTAGATTTGAAAGAATCCTTAAAACTCATTATGTTTAATCCCATTCTGCAAGCATGAATCAATCCCTTCTGAAGCTTTTCAGCCATCAGGAAAAAAAAGTGATTCAGATTCTTCTTGAAAACTTCTAGAAATGAGGAATTCTGTAATCCAAACCAAGTCAAGACGAGACAATAAACAAGCATTTATTAAGTGCCTATTATGTGCCTCCATTCTCCTCTCTGCTATTTTTCTCCTCTCTTTTCATGCTGCTGCTGTTGTTCCATGTACCATACAGGACCCAAGAGACCATCCCTGAGAGGAGCTAAACTGCTGGGCTCTATACTTCTTGGTACCATGCATCCTCCTTTTCATTCCAGTTATTTGCTTGCCCTTTCTCTAAGCATGAGAAAATACCCTCCTTCCTCTTTCCACTTCTTTTTCTGAGTGTTGCAATAAAATTACCATGACTCTTATCTCCACAATTTAATGAAGTAATTCCTCTATTGTTCCTTATATCATCTTTATGACTTCCAAACCACACTTTTCTGATCATCAATCTCCTCTATGTATTTTTATCATTAGAATTCAAGTTCTTTGAGTAATACAGATTATATTCATTTTTGGATTTATATCTCCTTAGCACATAATAAATCATTATCATAAAAGCTTTTCATTCATTCATATTATGCATCTGACACCATGTTAAATGGCAAAGATACAAAGACAAAAGTAAAATCAGCCCTGTACTCAAAGAGCTTATATTTTATCAGAATAGATAAATGTGAATTTCTGTTATAAGTATATTTCAAAATAGCTATAAAGAACTATTGAAGGGAAGGCACTGATAGCTGGGGAGATCAATAAAATCCTTACTTAGAAGGGAAAGCTTGAACTGAATTTTGAAGAAAAGCAATGATTCTAAGAGGTGGAGTTTGGGAGGGAGCAAATTCTAGGCACAAAGAAAAACTAGCAAAAAGACATGAAGATAGCAAGGGGAATGAATTGTAGATGGAACACAGAGTCAAGTTATGTGATTCTACATAAAAGCAGTATATGCAAACAGACCAGAGAAGTTATTAATTCTATAATCAATGACACTATAAAGCAAGGATTCTTAACTTACAATCCATGAATTTTTTTAATTTTTAATGATTTCATTTCAGTATAATTGATTTTCTTTGTAAATCTATCCATTTTATTTTATATATTTTTAAACATTATTCTGAGAAGAGACTCATGGGCTTTGCTAGATTGTCAAAGGACTTCATAATACAAAAAAAGTTAAGAATTGCTGCCTTAAAGGATGAGGACTTTAGCAAGTCCTCTCAGGCAGCCAAGGTGGCAGCTATAAACCTGTTGGGTAAGAGAATATTGATCCATTGGATCTACTGGATCTACTGTGCCACCAAATTGCCTATGTATGTGTGTGTGTTCAGACATGTCAGTCATGTCTGACCCTTCATGGCCCTATTTGGGGTTTTCTGGGCAAAGATCCTGGATGGTTTGCCATTTTCCTCTCCAGCTAATTTTACAGATGAGGAAACTGAGGCAAATAGGGTTAAATGATTTGTCTAAGGTCACACAGCTAGTTAGTATCTGAAGCTAGATTTGAATTCAGGAAGGTGAATCTTCCTGACAGGCACTATGTACTATGGCACCATGTAGCTGCCCCTGAAATGTACAGTTTTGCATATTGTGTCACCAATTAGAATGTCATTTACTTGAAGGTAACGTCTCTATTTTTTCATTTTTTTTTTTACCTAACAACACAGAACTTGGCATACAGAAGTACTTAATAAATGCTTTTTGACCAACTGAACACTGTGAAAAAGAGTTATCATTTCCTAATATATGGCATAATAAAATTTGGAGTCCTTAGAAAACCACTTAAATTATGTCATCTTGGAAAAGTCATTTAACCCTAAGTTTACTCATCTGTAAAATGATGAGGTAGAAGATGGGCCAGATAATCTCTAAAGCTTCTTGGATCTCTAAATATTACAACTATCATGGGCTGTATATAAATATATGAAAGCTACGTTCATTTGGATTATCTATATGTGGTATATATATTTAGTGTGGGATCTACTTTTCATGTAATGCCATAGTAGGTACATAGACTGTCAGCACCAGAAAGAACTCAAAGGATCATCCAGTGAAAGGCCCCTACTTTACAGAAGAGAAATCCAAGCTCCAATTTAGTAAAATGACTTGTCAAAGATCACTAGTAGATGGAAAAATTGTAATTAGAAACTAAATCTTCTTCCTGAATATTCAGTATTCTCTCAATTAGAAAGAAATTTAATAGCCTGAGTGAATTTAGTAACTGTCCTCTGGGAAAGCAAATTGCTAGCATGATTGGGAATCAGGATGGTTGCTCCATAGTAATTGCTATACTAGCTCTGGTGAATGTTCAAAAATGTTGATTGCAGACTGAACTTAATTGAGCAGTTTGGACTAGTCTGAGGAAGAATCCTCATCAGAGTTGATACTTGGAGTTGAGAGCATGGGCCAGCTTCCCAGGCGAAAGAATGTGTGAATTAACCAAGGCAGCCTGTTGTAGTCTATTAGACACTGCATTTGTAGTCAGTTCAAATCCTATCTCAGATATTTATTATCTGTGTGACCCAAGAAAAATCACTTGATCTTTCTGTGCCTCACATTTTGTGTGTGTGGAACGCCGACTCAATGACCTCTAATTCCTTTCTATTTCTATATCTGCAACCTTGCAATCCCAATCTTTGGTCTAAGTCGTTCTTTCTCATAACCTCTGCTCTGGTATACTATAAATTATGTCCTGGTAGAATATAAGTTCCTTGAGAGTCAGACATTATTTATTTTGCCTCTCTAGGATCCAGCATGGTACAATTCACATAAAAGGTATTCAATAAATGTTTGCTGATTTGAATTTGTCTGAATTTCTGATGACCTCTTCAGAGTCACCAGGAGAAATTTTGTTTCACTGTGCTTGGGGACTACAGTTGGTATTAGAAAGAAAATGCTCTCTTTTATGAAAATCCAATCAACAATAACATTTTATTTAAACACCTGCTATGTGCCAGGCACAGTGCTAAGCACTAGGGATACAAAAAAAAGCCAAAAAAAAGTCATCCTTCCCCTTAAGCTTATCGTCTGATGGGGGAGACAACAAGCAAACAACTGTATACAAAGCAAGTTAAATACAGGATAATAGGAAATAATTAAGAGAGTAATATCCCTAGAATTAAGAAGATTTGGGAAGGTTGGTACTGGGGAATAATCTTCCACTTTTACAAAAATCTGGAAAGATATTTCATGTTTCACACGTGCATAGTGAATAGATCACATTTTTCCATCTTTGCTGGCAGATCACCACCAAACCTCCTGTTTTAAATAGCTTGTGCACTTTGTTCTGGCCTTCTGGAATGAAGAACTAGGCAGAAGCTTAGTGCTAAGGGGAAGTGTTGCTGTTGACAGGGACCTAACCGGCTCCAGGCTTCTGAATCCTTCAGAAATAACAACAATTACTGTGCGTTCTACATTTCCCCCTGCGAGTCAGCAAATGCTTCAGCTGTTGGTTATTTTGATACCCTAGATAAAAGCTCTTTCAAGAAAATCTCCTACAGAAAAATACTCTTGGCGTTTTTGCACTATCCTTTTTTGCCCTGACTTTCTGAAGACATTGGACAGTTATCGATACTATTCACTGGGTCGTTGGTCAAGGGTGGGGAGACATTTCTGGAAATGCCCCCAACAGGGGATCATTTCCTTTTTTATTCTTCATGGAAGACTGGAAAGGAAAGGGGGCTGGGCAGGTCTAGCTCAAAGATAAAAATCAAAGAATGTTAGAATTCAAAGGGATCTTAGGGTCATCTAGTCTAACCCTCTGCCAGATGCATGAATATGTCTTAAAACCTCCCTGTCAAGGGGTCACCTAGCTTCTGATTGAACACTTCCAGGGACAGGGAGTTAACTATTTCAGAGTGTATTTGCAGCCATCTCTATTTATTAGAACTTTCTTTCCTACAACAAGGGGTGTAGTAAAGCTCAAATGAGATAATACATGAGATAAAGCAATTTGAAAAGCCAGTCAGTTAATAAATATTTAAAACACCTTTTAGGTGCCAAGCACCGTGTTAAGTGCTATATAAATGTTAGTAGGAGTGCTGGTAGAAGTGAGAGCAATAGGAGGAGGAGGAATGGAAATAATAATAGTAGTAGTAGCAGTAGTAGTAATAGTAGTATAGTAGTAATGGTGGTGGTAGTAGGAGTAGTAGTGGGAGTAGTAGTAGTAGGAGGAGGAGGAGGAGGAGGAGGAGGAGGAGGAGGAGGAGGAGGAGGAGGAGGAGTGGAAGTAATATAGTGGTGATAGGAATAGTGGTAGGAATGGGAATAGAAGTAGTAATAGTAGTAGTAGTAGTAATGGCAGCAGAAGCAGCAGCAGTAGCAGTAGCAGCAGTAGTTGTAGTAGTAGCCATAGCAATAGTAGCAATAGTAGTAAGAGTAGCAACAGCAGCTGCAATAGTAGTAGAAGTATTAGCAGTAATTATAGTAGCAATAGCAAAAGCAGTAGTAATAGTAGCAGCAGCAGTAGCAATTGTAGTATTTGTAGTAGTAGTAATAATAGCTTCAGCCATAGTGATAGTAGTAGTAATAGTAGCTGCAACAGCAGCAGTAGCAGTAATGACAGTAGTAGTAGTAGTAATAGTAATAGCAGTAGTAGCAGCAGCAGTAGTAGCAATAGTAATCATAGTACTTTTACTGGTTATATTAGTATGTGTATGTGTATTAACGAGTGTATGCGTGCATATGTGTGTGTGTGTGTGTGTGTGTGTGTGTGTGTAAGAGAGACAGACAGAGGAGAAAGAGGAGAGAGTTTTCCCTTCCAGGAAAGAGTAGCCTGCATTCTGAAGCAACAGCAGCAGCAGAGAGAGAGAGGGGAGAGGAGAGAAAGAGAAAGAGAGAAAGAGAGAGAGAGAGAGAGAGAGAGAGAGAGAGAGAGAGAGAGAGAGAGAGAGAGAGAGAGAGAGAGAAATCTATGTCACACTGTTGATTCATATCCAACTTACTAAGTAAGCTTCATCTTCCGCAGAGGAAATACCAACAAGTCATCACTCATATTGTTTTTGTACAACTAATGTTGTGAACCTAAATGCAGTAGTTTTCCTTTATCTATATTCAATTTTATGTTGTTAGATTTTGCTCATGATTCACACATCTTTTCTTTATCTAAATCATTATTTTACTATTTCCACCATATTTTGCTCTATTTCAGTCACAAGTCTTAACACATCAAGCCTCACAGATCCCTTAGAAGTTGTATTTGTCTGTTTGAATTAAAATTTTAAACCCACTTAATTTATTCTCAGTTTCTCCCCATTTTTATATAGTTATTTGGGGCCATGAGCTCTATTAACAACATTTTTCCCAATTACACTCAAACATTTCTGGTCATTATCTTTACTGTAATCCTCTATATGACACACCTAATATCATTTCCCCATGTTCCATCCCCATTTTCAATTTAAAGCTTCTTCTATTAGATTATTATTGTTCAATAGTTTTAATGGTGTCCAACTCTTCATGACTCCATTTGGGGTTTTCTCAGCAAAGATGTTGGGAGTGGTTTACCATTTCCTTCTCAGCTCATTTTCCAGATGAAGACATTGAATCCAATAGTGTGAATGACTTGTCCAGGGTCATATAGCAAATAAATGTCTAAGGCCAGAATAAATGTCTAAGAAGCCGTACTTCAAGCCTGGCACTCTATCCACTGCATCACCAATTAATTATATTAGTTTTCCCAGATGTGGCTGACCTGATCTCAAATCTTCTGGAAACAAATCCCATGGATTAATTGAGTGACAATGACCTCATTAGTCATTAGCAGTTATTAATTTCATTCAATCAAGTATTACAAAGATCACATTTGGAAGAGAATTTAAAAGCCATTAAATATCATCTGTACTTGACCAAAAGTCTCCTGTCCAACATATGACACAAGTTGTTTTGAAGACCTTCAGTCTTCAAGAGAACCTACAACCTCCCATTAAAGGTCATTCTCCTTTGGAAAAGTTTTAATTGTTAGGAGGGCTTTCAGTACACCAAAACTAAATTGCCTCTATGCAAATTCTATTCATTGTTCCTGGCTTTGCCCTCTGGAACCAACCAAAAAAATATTTTCCTACATTTTAAACATGTAGAGACACTTCTTATTGACCCCAAGTCTTCTCTTCACTAGTCTAGGCATTTCTTAGTTTCTGGCAAAGTGGATAGAACACTAGCCTCTCTGGTCCTCTTGACCAGAATTCAAATCCAGTCTCAGACACTTGATACTTATTAGTTGTGGATCTTGAGCAAGTCACAAACCTGTTTGCCTCAGTTTCTCTCTGTAAAAATGAGCTGGAGAAAGAAATGGCAAACCATTTCAATAATTTAGTCAAGGAAATTCCAAATGGAGTCAAGAAGAGTTGGACATCATATGAAAAGATGCTCCAAGTCATTATTAATCAGAGAAATGCAAATTAAGACAACTCTAAGATACCACTACACACCTGTCAGATTGGCTAAGATGACGGGAAAAAACAATGATGATTGTTGGAGGGGATGCGGGAAAACTGGGACATTGATGCATTGTTGGTGGAGTTGTGAACGAATCCAACCATTTTGGAGAGTAGTTTGGAACTATGCTCAAAAAGTTATCAAACTGTGCATACCCTTTGATCCAGCAGTGTTACTACTGGGATTATATCCCAAAGAGATTATAAAGAAGGGAAAGGGACCTGTATGTGCACGAATGTTTGTGGCAGCCCTTTTTGTAGTGGCTAGAAACTGGAAACTGAATGGATGCCCATCAGTTGGAGAATGGCTGAATAAATTGTGGTATATGAATATTATGGAATATTACTGTTCTGTAAGAAATGACCAACAGGATGATTTCAGAAAGGCCTGGAGAGACTTACACGAACTGATGCTGAGTGAAATGAGCAGGACCAGGAGATCATTATATACTTCGACAACAATACTATATGATGACCAGTTCTGATGGACCTGGCCATCCTCAGCAAGGAGATCAACCAAATCATTTCCAATGGAGCAGTAATGAACTGAACCAGCTATGCCCAGAGAAAGAACTCTGGGAGATGACTAAAAACCATTACATTGAATTCCCAATCCCTATATTTATGCCCACCTGCATTTTTGATTTCCTTCACAAGCTAATTGTACAATATTTCAGAGTCTGATTCTTTTTATACAGCAAAATAACGTTTTGGTCATGTATACTTATTGTGTATCTAATTTATATTTTAATGTACTTAACATCTACTGGTCATCCTGCCATCTGGGGGAGGGGGTGAGGGGTAAGAGGTGAAAAATTGGAACAAGAGGTTTGGCAATTGTTAATGCTGTAAAGTTACCCATGCATATATCCTGTAAATAAAAGGCTATTAAATAAAAAAAAAAAGAAGAGTTGGACGTGACTGAACAACAACTGCACTATTGATGGAATTTTGAATTGATTCAGTCATTCTAGGTGGAAGTTTTAACTACACCACTCAAAATTATCGAAATATTCACATCCTTTGACTTAGCCCTAGCACTCATCAAGTTGTAAACCCTCCCCATAAAAAAAATCAAAGAAAGAAGAAAGAGGCTTACATGTTTAAAAAACTAATATCTGATCTTTTTGTGCTAATCAAAATTTGAAACTAAGAGAATAGCTTCCTTTGTGGGGATGGCTAAACAATTATAATATGGGAATGTAATGGAATATTATTGTACCATAAGAAATGATGAAATGTACAGTTTCAGAGGAAAGCTAGAAAACTTCTATGAACTGATGCAAAACAGTGAGCAGAAATGGGAGAATTATTTTTACAATGATAAAAATGCTACAAAGAAATATAACTTAAAAAAACTTTAGAATTCTTATCAATGCAGAGATAAATTATGACTCCCAAAGAATGAAGATGAAATACATCATTCACTTTTTGACAGAGAAGTAATGAACTTGAGATGCAGAAAGACATATACTTTTGAACAAGGCCAGTGGAAACATTTCTTTTGACAGACAAGGAATTTCTGTGTGTTTTAAGGGCTTTTTAAAAAAATGTGCTCAGTGAGGAGGGTAGGAAAAGAGACATTAATTTTTTTCCAAAAAGAAAAACTGTAACAATGAAGAATATTTCTGTAAGATATATCACATTTATTTCAGTTTAATTTATTGTTATGCAATGGTACATAGTAATTTCAATGCATTGCTTTAACAGATCAAGACTGCTATTTATATAACCATTATTGAGAATGGAGAATATTAATTTAAAAAACAATATGTTAAGTAGATACCATCTGTATTTTAAAATCATGTTATTGTTCAGACATATGCTGTATAATAAAATTTTAGAAAGAATATGAACAAACATATAATAAGTTCCACATGTTAGTTTATAGGCTAACTTATTTTGTTATTTGTGTTTTCCTTGGTGACTGTATTTATATACCTTTCTTGTGTTTTTAGTGCATGGAATGTTTGCAAAGTAAATAATCTACTCATGTCTATGGCTTTGTTGTTTTGTTTTGTTTTTGCTTTTAGTAGGAATGTCTCAAATATCCCTCTCTTACTGAACCTCTCTCTTTTTTAATTTATGGTTAGGCTCAGATTTGCAAGGTATGTCATCTTGGATTGTTATCTCAAGCTCCTTGTTTCTTCCGAACACATGATTCCATTTCTTTCTCTGATTTCTGCTGGATATAAAATAGTTTGGTGTTATTTTAATAGGCTTTCCTTTATAATTGAAGATCTTTTCCTTGGTCACTTGCAGAATTTGCTGTTTATTGAATTACCTCTATTTAAACACTATATATCTTGGAGTTTGTGGCAGAGGTTTTTGCTGTTTATTGAATTACTTCTATTTAAACACTATATATCTTGGAGTTTGTGGCAGAGGTTTTTTGTGTGTTTTTGTTTTTCCCTTCTGGAATTGATCACTGGATTCTTTTGATTGGCATTTCCTTTCTATAATGAGAAGTCCTCTGTTTTCTTGTAATTTCCATGTATCATTTCTTCCACTGTAATGTTCCTTCTGTTTTTAATATCTTTTGGCTGATTGATATTTGTGATCCTGGCAGTTAATAAAGCTTTTCCTCATGATATCATTGGTATTTTAGCTTTTTTATTTTATGTTATTCATTTTCTGTCCCCCCTCCCAACTTCGCTTACATTAGTGTCATTTTTCTTTTATTTCTTTGGCACTTTTGTGTTTTTTTTTTTACTTGCCACATTGCTCTTGGAAATCTATAATCCTTAGGTTGTCTCTATGCATTTGAAACCATAGGAGATGACCAAATATCTCATAAAATTATGTTTCTTGTTGTCTTTGAATCCATACCACAATCTTCTATTTTCTTCTCTAAAAAGAATTGATGCTATCCTTCCATCTATTTGCAACTTCTTTTCTTCTGGTTTTATTTATAGAAAAAAACGTCAATATTGATGTAATTCACTTCCTCTACCAAGACAGCAACAAACTGATGAATAAACAGGGATCTCACATTGAGATTGTCAGCAGAAGTATTAAATTTATAGATATTCTAAAAACTATAATGAGTAGCACCTTATACCCCCTTTCTCTCCCTCTACCATCATTATTACAGAGGCAGAGAGGAAATAAAGCGGGAACAAAAATATATTAAGTGCCTACTATGTACTGTTGTTATTTAGTTGTTTCAGTCATTTCCAACTGTTCTATGTGCTGAGCCCTGAGCTAAGTGCTTTGCAAATACTAGCTTATTTGATCCTCACAGGCTCAATAACCCTATAAGGTTGATGTTATTATCATCTCTGCTTTATAGTTGAGGAAACTGAAGCTGGCAGAGTTTAAGTGATTTGCTTAGCATAGATTATTCTTCAGTTATTTTCAGTTGTGTCCAATTCTTCATGACCCCATTTGGGGTTTTCTTGGCAAAATTACTAAAGTGGTTTACCATTCCTTCTCCAGTTCATTTTACAGATGAGGAAATTGAGACATGTCCATAGTTATATAGCTAGTAACTGTCTGAGACCAGGCTTGAATTCACAAAACTTAGTCATCCTGACTCTAGACTCAGGGTTTTATCTACTGTGCTACCTCACTGCCTAGGATCACACAGCTAATAAATGTCTGAGATAGAATTTGAACTCAAGTCTTTTTAACTCCTCTTTTCTTTCATTTGCCAGGAATTTGTATCCTCCATTATCTTTTGAAGTCTATCCAAGTTCATGGTCGCTTCCATGACACTATATCTCTATCTCATCGTCTGCTCCCTTTTTCCTTTTGCCTTCATTCTGTCGCCATATCAAGATCTTTTCTAAAATCTTGCACTTTCTCTCCCATGCCACCCCCATTATCCCCATACTTCAGTGACTCTGTTCAAATACCTACATCTATCCCACCTAACAAGTAGAAAATACTGGCTTTTTCCAGGCAAGGAAAGGAAAAGAAGAGATAAAATAGAAGAATAAAACAAGCTAAAACAAAAAAATAAGGCCAAAAAAGCTGACGCACTGGGCCTGAGTAAAAATCCAACTGGGACTAGTCTCACATTCTGGGGTTACTCAGAGAAGAAACCACTATCCTCCAGGGTTATCGTTATTGCCCAAATGCCCAAATCTCTATCTCATGAGAAGCAGTAGAAGCTGGCAATGTCTGATACATGAAGGAAAAGAGATTAGCAGTAGAGGGGATTCTAATGAAATGAAAATCCTCTGCCTTGCAACAGGAGGCCTGGCCCTAGAATAGGTAACTCTGGGACTAAAATGGCTGATTCAATATACTTGCTCTGAATTGACAGACAATGATTCTGCCCAACTTTGTTAATAAAAATAAGGAGAGAGAGAGAAGGGAGAGGGAGATGAGGAAGGGAGAGATGAGAGGCTGAAAATGGATTTTTCCCAGTTAGTTGTGACAAGCCTTAGGGAAAAGGAACAGGAAAACCAGTTGGGATCAGTCCAGTTATTGGGAGGTTACTCATGGCACAGACCATGACTGGAAACTCCATATTTTCTATACGAAATGGCTGCAACTAAACCACAGGGGTCTATGACACTAATATAAGAGAAGTTGGGAGGTGGGGGCAGAAAATGAATAACATAAAATTAAAAAGCTAAAAGACCAATGATATCATGAGGAAAAGCTTTATTAGCTGCCAGGATCACAAATATCAATCAGCCAGAAGATATTAAAAACAGAAGGAAAGATGAGTAAAACCACAAAGAAATGAAAGTATGATTAGCAAATATTGCAACATGGAGGAAAGTTAACCAATAGTACTTGATGAAAAAGAGCATCCTGTTGATATTGTGGAAAAACAAGAAAATTTAAAATGGCTTAGAAAACCCTCATAAAATGAGTTATGAATGAATTTAGATTTTTTAAAATAGACCTCTCAATAGAGAAAGTGGAATTCTCAATGCAGAATTTAAAATTATAATTAACAAGTTAAAAAATTGAATCTATGATAGAAAATCCTTCAAAGAAATAAGATAAAAAGTATATTTTCAATAGAAAAATACCAAAATAGAAGAAATTTTGACAGAAGAGAAGCAAAAGGAAACAGAATATTCAATGTTAAATGTCAAGAATCCACAAACTATATAGAAAAAAGTCAGTATGGCTGGCCTTGAAAAATCGAAGTTGAGAGAGAAATTGAAGATCATAAATCACCAGAAAAAAAACATGACAAATCAAAAAGCCTGAATACTATAATGTAGGAAATAATAATAGGAAGTTCAGAATACAGTCAGAAAGCATGGATCAAGGGATACCATGAATTAAACTCCACATTTCAATATCCATAATATATAATGATCAAATTTAATAATTTCAAAGACACCAATTTTTTTAAACCACTAGCAGAAAGATCTTCAAATATGATAAAAAGAATTATTTTTTAAGTTAGAACAAATCAGAGAAGGGATTGGAAAATTTTATTCCAAAAATCAATAAAGCCCAAATCACAAACCAAAACAACATATACTATAAACCAAACAAGAAGAAGGAAGCATTAAAGCATATTTGAAAAACAACAAGATAGAGGTAAGTAAATTATTTCAACTATAAACTTTCACAAACAGAACAAGAAATATATGTAAGTATAATTATCAAGATATAACTAAGTCTTGAAACTATATAAATATATATTAAAATATATACAAAATAGGTTATGGGGAACGGGAGAAGAAAGATTGACCTGTGAGATAAAAAAACAAAGAATCATTGAGAGATAACAAAGACATAAGGGACTAGAGCTTTCAGAAGGATTTAAGCATTCAGGATAAACAAAGGTGGTTGCTGAAGTAATGAACAATCGACTAATTTTCTGATTCTCCCACATATGAATCATTGTCTTTTTGGAGTAAAGAATAAGACAGAGGAAACTGCATAACTGGAGAAAATTAAAGTGGTAACTGACTGGGTCTGTGTCCTAAAGAGATTTTTTTGAAAGAGTGAAAAGAATTCACATGTGCAAAAATTTTCCTTTCCTTCTCTCCTCTCCAAGACAGCAAGCAATCTGACATAGATTGTATACAGACAATCATTTTAAGCATATTTTGATATTTATAATGTTGTGAAAGAAAAATCAAATTGAAAATGACCTCATCATAAGGTATTATGTAACAGATATACTTATTTAGGGGTTGAGAAAAGCTGGATTAATATTTAAAAATTAGATAATCCACCTATTTCTGTTCCTTTTCTAGTTTTCACCTCCCTCATCTTGGTGGGACACTTGGACCCTCAAGTAAACATCAGAAGAGTAATGGTCATCCAGTAAAGTTGTAACAGGTATTTTTGTAATGGCAAGAAATTAGAAACTGATTGCTCACAAATTGGGGAATGACTGGAAAAGTTATACTATATGAATATAATGGAATATTATTGATCTATAAGAAATGGTGAGCAGACTGATTTCAGAAAAGCCTGGAAAAATTTACATGAGCTGATATTGAGTGAAGTAAGCAGAACCAAGAGTACATTTTACACAGTAACAGCAAGATCATATGATGATCAATTATGATACACTTAGCTTTTCTCAGCAATGTGATTATCCAAGACAATTCCAATAGTCTTGGGGTGGAAAATGCCACCTGCATCCAGAGAGAGATAATGTGGATCAAAGAATATTATTTTGTCTTTTTGTTTGTTTGTTTGCTATTTCTTTATAGCAATTTTCCCCATTTGTTTTGATTTTTCTTTCACAACATTATAAATATCAAAATATGCTTAAAATGATTGTATGTATACAATCTATGTCAGATTGCTTGCTGTCTTGGAGAGGAGAGAAGGAAAGAGAAAAGGGGAGAAAAAAGTGAAATTCAAAATCTTACAAAAGATTAATGATGAAAACTATCTTTAGATGTAAATGGAAAATAAAATACTATTAAAAAATAAAAGTAGAAGACAAAAGGAAATGGATTGTATATCCATCCAAGTTCATGGTTAGATATTTATGAGATACTGATTTCTATACTTTTGATTCACAGACTGCCAAGGTTAGGGGGAGTAAGGAGTCTTGCTCCAGAAAAAAAAAGGATGGAGCCCAATTAAAGAGATTTTGGGGGGATTTGTCATTAAATATGTTAGCTAGTCACTTTAGTTTTTGTGTCATCCAAAAATTTGATAAGTATATCATCCAAGTATTTGATAAACATTATATATAGTTCAGGTCAAACTAAGAGTCCAGTGTTTCTCCTGGAGATGTTCCTCTAGCTGGTATCAAGATATTCCTACATATGGTCATTCAACCAGCTACAAATTTACCTTGCTTTCATGTCAAAATGCTTTGTTAAATTCTTTGCTGATTTCCACCAAAAAAAATACATACAAGATGTGTGTGTATTCCACACATATGCAGAATCACTTTTTTATCACTGCAAAAACCTTGTCAAAAAAAAAAAAAAAAAAAGAAAATGAAGCTAGACGCATAAACAGTTCTTGTTGGAAGCTCTTTGTAATTACTGTTTCCTCTTCTACATATTCTAAGCATCCCTTTAATAACAGGGAGTTCTGTAGAATTCTACCAGGAATCTGTGCCATGCTTGCTGGCCTATAGTTTTTTGAGCCTTTCATCTTCTTTCTTTAAAATCAGGCTAGTGTATACCATATCATCGGATACTATGAGCAAAGTATTATGTTAGGTACTGAGGGAAGGAGATATGATTTCATCCAATTTCAGCATTTATCAAGTACCAAATTAAATGTACTGCTACTAACCAAATAACCAAGAGAAACGCATAGGTCCTGGGTGCCAGAGGAAGTAGATCTAGAGTGCTGGACCTGGCATCATGAAAACCTGAATTCAAATCTAATATAACCCTGTACAAGGAAATCATTCTTTATTTGCTTCAGTTTCCTTAACTGCAAAATTGTGAAAATAATAGCACTTATTTTGCATAGTTGTTGTAAGGATCAAATGAGATGATATTTGTAGGAGCATTTAGCACAATGCCTGGCATATCATATAGCCCCTATACACTATATAAATATTTATTCCATTTTCTTCCCTTGATGTTGGAAAATGCTACAGAAAAGATTAACCAACTCTGTCTCAAAATGGGTAGGATTAAGTGAGTTGAGCAGACCTCCCTTCTTCTCTTGGAGTATCTGTGCCCTATACCTCTGACTGGATTTGTATATTCTGCCCCAGGAGTCTCAAATGGTAAAGCTAGGCTTTATTTGAATTGCTATCACCGATCCACATGCACTACTATTTAAATCTATGTTTCTCTTAATCAAAAAAAAAAGTTGTGCTAATTGACTCACATAGGATAGGATGAAGGGCATTTGGATAATTTTTCTATACTGATGCCATCAGTCCTGGCTCTAATCTGTTCCCCTGTCTGCATCTTAATTATCCCTCAGGTCAATCTTGCAATGAATCAACTACCACATTGTTATATCCTCCAAACCCTTCCTTTGGCTTTGAAGTCCTACTCTCCAACTCTTCCCCTCTTTATTTCTGTATTCAATGGCACAAGAAGGAGCAATGAATATCTTTCATAAAGTCATAGACTTGGAGTTAGGCTGACTGAGGTTGAAATCCCACATCTGTCATTGACGAATTTTTTGTCAACACATATATGTGTTTTCTCCCCCATTAAAATCTAAACTCCTTGAAGGCAGGGACTGTATGTCTTCAGTATCTGGTACAATGTCTGACACAAAGTATAAACCCTACATAAAGTATAACAAGTTATAACTTGTCTTTGCTTCAGTTTCCCCTCTCTGTAAAATAAGATATTATCTACTTCAAAAGATTACTGTGACTACAGAATGCTTGGCTAGCCTCAAAGCAGCCTATCTCTAAATGTTAGCTAGTATTATTAGTAACAGATATTGAGCCTCTCTTACCCAAGTTGTTGTGGCTGGCCACTAATCTCTTCCTTTCTTCCAATGACACATAATATGACACCAAGCTGCCCCTGCAACCTCTCAAATATCTTGTATTTTCTATATGAGTTCCGTTTCATTTATGATATTCTGTTTAGCAATATCAAAAAGAGTAAGAGAACCTGGTTTTGAATTGTGTCTGCTGGTAAATTTTTAAAAACCATCAAAGTAGAGTTAGGAGAGAATGTATGCAGAACACACATTTAAGTTTAATTTGCAGTATTAATATTTTCTCCATCACCTCCTTATGTCTAGACAATCAGCAAAACAATCATTCCAGTCTTGATTTGTATCATTTGCTGATTTCTGAAGGGTAAAGGCTCATATAGAAGTTAATGAGATATCTGTCTCTAGCATCTTCTTGGTTTGAATCCCAAGGCTGCCTACAACCTTCATGACTGAGTCCCCTAGGTGATCTGGACCTCAGTTTCCTTCTCTGTACAATGTGGTGTTTGGACAATATGTCACAAAGATCCCTGTTCAACTCTGAATCCCCTGAGTTTATGTTTTAGACTTCTTTCCTGGTCTCCGTCAATATCTTCCTGCAATACCTGGTCAGGATGGGGGTGGGGAGGAATTCTCAGTTCTTTAAAGGCTATTGCCTATGGAATATAATAAGCTCTTGTGGATTTTATCAAGATAAAAAGATCCCAAATAGGAAGCTGGCAATAGATTGTACTTGTGACTCAAAGAAATGGCTCACTTAGTTTACAAAGGTTCACAATCTGAAGAGTATCCAACAAATGATGGTTTTATTTTAATTTATAAAAATTCGGGTAAAAGGATAACAATTCACAAAGACTATCTGTTAAGGTATGAAAGGATTGTAATGTGATTTATTAGAAGGATTATCACCCAGATAAAATCACAGATCCTTCAAATATTGGAATACTTCTACTATAATTTGCAAATAGAGCAAGTATTTATTAAAGTTTTTGCTTTGTGCCAGGCACTGTTCTAGGTACTGAAGACGTTTAGTCCATATCCTCAAGGAGTTTAGATTCTAGTGGGGGAGAAAACATATATATATATATATATATATACATATATATATATATATATATATCCATTCTTCCTACAGTCCTTTCAGTTATTATCCCAGTCTTACAAATGAGGAAACTGAGATTGAGCTACTGTAAGTTTCATATTATTTCATAGATTTAAATCTGGAAGGGCTTTCTAGTTCAACCCTTTTGTCTTACAGATAAGAAAACAGTCTCAGAGAGTTTAAATGAATTGTCCAACATCACCCAGGTGGTAAGTAACAGGTTGGGATCAGGACCAGTTCTCTTTCTCTAAATTGAGCCCACAGTCATATAAGTAGTAAGCAATAGAGCTAAATAGGTCTTCTACAGACTCTCAAGAAACCCACATGGAGCAGGGGGGGTTGTCCTATATTCAGTATTTAATTCTCTCCTTTTCCCCTTTCCTATCTAGCACATGAAAAAAAAAACTAAAACACTATAGTATATTCATGACTTCCAAATCCTTTCTATTCTTCAGGATTATTCTCACCAGGCTGCATCAACTGAAGCTCCATCTTCAAAAAATGAACTCTCTATTCATCTAAAGTTTAAACTTCATCCCCAAATTCTTGGACAGTTTTGTAAAAGGTTGAGGTGGTGCCTTTAGACAAGTTTGTACATGACATAAGTGATGAACTAAATATCCTATTGTCTGAAAATGTTTTTGTTTAATTAAAGATGATAAATTTCCTGATGGATAATGTTGACTATGAGGATTTCAATGCAAAAAGGACCATTTATGGTGTTTCATGAGCCTCCTGCCTTCACCTGCAAACTCTGCTAGTTTACAAGGTTTGTCTGGACAGGAATGCTCTGTAAAAACCCATCTTAGAAAGTCTATCTTGAGAAATAAAGAAAGCATCCCAAACAGAACTAAGTAGGGGGAGAAATATTTCAACTTCTAATCCTTCTAAACCCAACTTCAAACCTTATCTGTTTGATCCAGCTCTTCAGCACCAATGGTTCTAGGGAGCTTATACTAATTTTGATGGACTCAATGACAGGAGACATTGCAATTTGTCAATCAATAAGCATGTATTAAGCATCTGCTATCTGCCAGGAACTATGCGAAGCCCTAGGAATACAAAGAAAGGCAAAAAGATGATTCCTGCTTTCAGGGAACTCACAATCCAATGGGAGAGACAAGTAATCAAATATATATAGTCAAGATGTATATATATATATATATATATAGTATGTGTGTATACATATACATATTTATCTATAGGATAAATGAGAAATAATGAAAAAGGGGGAGCACTGGAATTAAGAGTCATTGGGAAAGTTTTCCTGCAGGAGGTGGGATTTTAGTAGGGAATAAAATAAAGCCAAGAGAGCCAAGATGAGGAGGTAGAACATTCCAGGTAGAGAAAATGCCTAGAGTTGAGAGACAGAATGTCTTATCAAAAGAGCAGCTATTGGCCAGTGTCACTAAATAGAGAAATACATAGCTGGAAGTAAGGTGTGAGAAGACTGGAAAGATAGGAGAGGGGCTAAATTATAAAGGGCTTTGAATGTCAAACAGAGGATTTTATATTTGATCCTAGAGATGATAAGAAGCCTCTGATTTAAATCCTGACTCTAACATTTAGTTGCATCACCTTAGCCATGGTCTTTGAATTTTTAAAATCTAGAACTTGTACTATATACCTCTCAGGGTTGTTGTGAGAAATAACTGAGAAAACCTTAAAGTACAGCATAAGTGTGAATTACTATGATCATGATAATTAAGTAAAAATGAAGACACTATAGTTTAACATCTGTCTCAATCTCCATTAACATTTTCATCATTTACATCCACATCGTTTAATAAAAGGGATAATAGATTTGTATTTGGAACACTTTTGAGTACCAGAGTGTCATATAATAGGTAAGGAACCTTATTAGAGCTTCTTAAACTTTTTCCATTCATGACTCTTTGTGCCCATTAAAGTTTTATGTGAACCTAGATATATAAACTAGGTACCCAAATTAAACATTTATTGATAGTAAATCATAATTTCACAACCCCCACATTAAGTTACAAGACCACATATGAGGTCAAGAATTACAGTTTTAGAAACTGTCTTAGGTTATTTACCTCCATGAGGCTTGTTTTCCCATCCCTATGTGTTTTTCTTTGTATCCTTGTAAAGGATTGTAAAGGGTTAAGGACAGGACCCATGATTTCACTGGTATGAGAAATTCCTTCCTTTATAAAACAGTACCTTCTCTGGAGCTGATGGTCTTAGTGAACTGTCCAAAATACTGAGAGGTTAATGATTGGCTCAGGATCATACAGCCAGTAAGGGTCAAAGGGAGGACTTTTAGTTCTGAGGCTGACTTTCTCTATGCATTATGTCACACTATTCACTAACGTTCAGCACAAAGAGCACTGGATTTGAAGTTAAAAGACCTGGCTTCAAATGCCCACTCTGTACCTTTTAGTACCTCTGGTTTTTTTTTTTTTTGGCAAATCATGTGATCTCTCTGGTTTGTGATTTCATTATCTGTAAGATAAGCAAGTCAGAATAGATGACTTTCAATGCCCCAGCTCTGAATCTAGGATTCTAAGAGACAATACATTCATACTAAGTAAATGGAAAGACTGGTTTTAGTTCTTTTGATATAAGAATTTTGGGACGAAATTAATGTCTTAATTTTCCCAGCTGTGCAATGGAACAGTCAGGTTAGAAAGTAATTTAAAAGATAATTTTGTTTTTAGAGATTACAAAAATGAGATTCACAAAAGTTAAATGCCTTACCCATAATCACAAACCAAAAAATAGAAGAACTAGGATGTAGATTCAGGATCCCAAACTCTGACCCAATCAATTTCCATCCAATAATTCTACATCCTTTCAAAGCTAATGTCAAGTATTCTCTCTTACAAGAAGCCTCTAATTCTTCCCCCAATTGTTATTCCCTTTCTAAAATCAACTTGTATTTATTTTAGATCATTTTATCTATAGACATGTTTCTTCCTATAGAGTGTAAGGGGTTTTACTCATTCATTAATTCATTCAAAAATAATTTGTTAAACCCTCATTATGTCCCTATACCAATGGAATCATAGGTCTAATTTCTTTTCTTCATTCCTGAGTCTAGACACTGGGAATACAAATACACAAACAAAATAGACTTTTCCCTGATGATTTTTTTTTTGGGGGGGGGAGTGACATATACCAAGTAAATGAAAGTATTTCCCAAGTAGGCAAAGGTAGAAAAATCAAAACGGACTTCCCACAGGAAGTCACAATTTATTGGAGCTCAGAAGGAATCTGAGGGGTGTGCTAAACAGAAGTGATGAGAAAAAATATTACAGGCATCAGTCATAACTCGGGCAAACACATAGGGATGGGAAATGGAATGTTATTTAATAAAGGAGCATAACATGAGGCTTGAACAAAGATCTCATACTCTTGAGCATAGGAACTGTTCTGTCTTTGTCTTTTATAGTCTCTAGTACATCATAGCTGCTTAAATAAACAATAACTAACATTTATTATATGCCTGGCACTGGGCTAAGTGCTTCACAATTTTTGTCTTATTTGATCCTCACCACAATCTTGGGAGGTAAGTGCTAATATCGTTACAGATGAGGAAATTGAAGGAAATAGTTATATGACTTGCCCAGGGTCACAAAGCTAATAAGTATCTGAGACTATCTATCCACTCTACACCTGACAGTACTCAGCACCAAGGATACAAAGAAAAACAGAAAATAGTTGCTACCCTAAAGGCACTCTGAGGCTCCTGAACTGATTCCAAATTCAAGGCTCTTGCCACTGAACACAACACTGTTTTGCTTTTTTTTTTTTGGTATCCCCAGTTTCCAGGAGCTGAAAAGACTGAAATAAATTCTAAATCATCCTTCGGACTTTGGTCACTACCTCAATGCTTTCCTTGTTTCATCAACATTGCCAGCTGGCAAGAGAGGCTCCTGGGTTCAGCTTTCACAGGTGGACAGGTTAGGATAGATCTGGTCATCTTTGACCAAATCCTGAAGAAGGTGCACTCACAGAGATGTCCCTTTATGTAAGGTCTCAAAGTTTTCCAGCTTCTTCCGTCTGCCAGAGCAAACACCTTCCCTTTATGCTCAGTACTTGGTGTTTCAGTACCAGGCTGTGACAAGTAAAGAGTCTTGGCAGAGAACAAGCCAGAGATCAATCTAAGGTGTCTCCATCACCTACAAGCACCCTGGGGTGGGGGTGGGGGTGGAGGGGGTGATATTTGACTAAAATTAGAGCATCGTTTTTGCTGTACTTCAACAAGGTTACAGAGAGTGTTCCTCTTGCCCCATCCACTGAACAATCACAGTCTGTGAAGCCAGGACAGAACAGGATTTTGCAAAAATTAGAAAAAATACAGAGGCCCCGTGGTGTGTGGAGGGGAAGTCGGAAGGGGAGGGGTTGATAACTCTGACCCTTCAGTAGTTCACACTGGTGAAAACCTGGCACAACAGTGGGTGATGTGCCAGCAGGCCCCTGGCATCGTCGGTGGCATTTGGCTGGGCCACGTGGGGCTTTGTTGAGCCCGGACAAGCAACTAAGCCCCCTCCAATTTGGCTTTCAAAAGGGCATAAATTGAGGGTTTAACCAAGGACGCTCCACACACAAAGAGAGCGAAGAAATCTGGCAAGTAGCGTGGAGAACAGGTCAAAAGAGAGGTTTATTAGGTTACTGGGCTGTGGGGCACTGTCTTAAGGGTATATTATGCGCGCGCGCGCGCCGAGAGGGGGTGTCCCTGTAGTTGGAGGCAGAGAACCTCGTCGCTCCACCTTGGCATCGGCCGTGTAAATGGACCGCGGCCATCCCTTAGTCTCGCCTTTTTCCGCTATCCTGATGTTTCTCCCAAACTCAGGATCTCTCTTTCACAGGTTTTACGGTCCCGGCTAGCCCCCTCCCCCGCGTTTGGGACCCCCGCTTGGCGGGGACGCCTCTCAGGGGTCCGCACTACAGGATCTCTCTCTCTCCTGGGGATCAGCTCCGCCGGGTCAAGGAAGAAGAGCTCTTAATCCGCGAAAATCAGAGAGGGTGCGGAGAGGTACATGCCCACCCTCGAGGTTCCTGTGGCCGAGGGCAAGTAAGCTGGACCAGGAGGGAGCAGGGGACTGGGAGCTTAAAAGAATATACCCCCAAATACAGCGCCCAGCTCTGGGTGCCTCCCGAACCTATGTGCAGCCCTTCAACCGGTGCCCCTCTCCTTCCTTAGAGACAACGGCCTGAGGTGCTGCCAAGAGACAAAGTCTATGCCCTTCCGGAGCTTCCTGGGCCTGGCACTGGTCTGGGATCGATCTCTCTCTCAGTCTGGCCACCTTGGACTAGCCTCGGGACGCTTCCCTTGCGGAGCAGACAGCCCTTCGGAGTCAGTCAGAGCAGGTGCTGGGGTGGGGGTGGGGGCAGGAAAGGGGGGGGGGAGGAGGTTTTGAGCAGCCTTGAAAGGGGAGGGACTAAAATAAAAAAATGCTAAGGAGGAGAGCGTGAGGCAGCCACTCCAGCAGAAAGCGCTGCGAGCCCGAGGGGAGCGGAGCTCCGAGTGAGTCAGGACTGCCCCAGAGCACGGGCACTGCAGCGCACGGGCAGAGGCGCACACGGCGAGGACCTGGGGCAGGGTGGATGGCTGTGTCCGCCTGGGAGAGTGTCTACGGACGCCGGTCCAGCGAGATCTCCGACCCTCTGGGCAACCCCTAGGCTCCCGGCATCCAGAGGCGCAGCCCCGAGGTGAGTGTCCCAAGCGGCTTTGCCAAGAGCGCGGCTGTGGAGCCGGACTGGGCTGGGGGTACGCGGACCTTGCCAGGCTCCGGTGGCTCCGCGGTTGTGCGCTTAGCTGCGCTCCGCACGGGGAATCCCGCAATGCCAGGGAAGACTTCTCTGAGGGTACGCGGCGCCTGGGGAGAGAAACCTGAAAGCCAGGGAGGAATTGGTGAGGGGTGGGGGCAGGGGCCACTGGCTCTGATCACGCAGAAAGCTCCGGAGAGTCAGGTACGAGGGTTTGGCACGCGAGTGCACCACAGCAGGCTGAATCCGGAAAGTAGCATTGCTGCCCAAAGACGGCGCGGTCCCAGGGGCTCCCCAGGTGAGGGGAAGAGTTTAGCCCCAAGCTCAGGAGTCGGTTTAGCACTCACTATCTAGTCCCTCTCCAACCTCCCCACGCGGCAGCTGGGACCCTGAGGGCTCGGGGCTCTCCCGAGAGCTCCCGGACTGTGGTGGTGCCCAAGGTCAAAGGCTCCTTTCTAGGGATGGGAACGCCGATGTGCCCACTGTCAAGAAACTGGCATGGAGGCTGGGCTGCACCAACCTTTTCGTTTTCAAAACGCCACGGGCACCTTCAGGTGTCCGGCCGAGCCAGCTAAGGCTTCAGCTCCGCCTTCTTGGGACATCCTTCCCTGCCGGGTGTTGCCAGGTGCAATAGAGACTTGGCACCACCTTCTAAATCAGGGAGGACAGAAAGAGGGAGAGAAAGAAGACTTCAGGGGCCAGGAAACGATACCCGACAGTATTTTACTTCGGGCTGATCGCGATTGTTCTAATCGCCTTAAGAACTTAACCAGATTATGATGAAAAGGGGTTGCTGCTCTAACTTTCTATGCTCCTAAAAAGTGAGATTTAAAAAAGATCCTGCTTGCCGGGCTGGTTTTTCCAAGTCGTTCCAGATTGGAAGTTGTAACAGTTTGGAGGATAATTTATGGGTGTTTCAGGCATTAAAGTCTATTACAGCAAAGCCTTTTGGGTGCTTGGGGTATTAAGAGAAACGAAGTACACGTCCCAGCTGGAAACAAAAGAAGTGAAATCTTCACTGATTCTACTCTGTCAATATGTGATCTGAAGTTAAGGAAATCCCTAAGGAAAGAGCTATAGAAATTGTTCTGCCTGTATTCTATGCACCCTCACTCACTGTGGTATGTCATGATCTCCCACTTAGGACTCCCAGTTATGGAACTGGGAGTCAGGTTGTAATAATGAATGATAGTCAAAAACTCAGAACAACTTCTCCAGAAAATCTTAACCAAGACTATCCAAAGACTGGAAACATCCCCCCCCAACCTGCCCTGGAGGAAGAATTTCTGGTCCTATTCAATTCTATAAGCATTTATTAAATACCTACCTTGTGCCAGAGACTGGACAACGCCCTGATCTTATAGTCTTTCTTTTAATTCTGCCTCTCTCTCTCCCTTTGTCAGGTGAACTCTCAGACTCTCAAATGAGTAATAAGTTCAACCAACCTGATAGGCCTCTTTTGTTACCATTGCCAAGTATCAATATAGGCAGTTCACATTTCATTTCCTAGCCAGGGGCTATTGATGAAGGCGATAGTTGTCTGTCAACAGAAAAATAAAATGAAAATAAAACACCCCAGAGCAAAAAAGACAGGAGGGACTGGCATAGAGGGAAAATGTATTCCCTTTTCTGCATTTAAATGAAAGTTTCAAATCTCTTATAAATCTCAGGGGCCTACTTTGAAATGAGGGCTCATTACCAACCTTTCCTCAAACAAATCACTGAATTCTTATTGATACTCCCTACATTTTTATATTGGTGAATTACTAATAAAATGGGTGATGGAGAGCTGCTTAGGAATGGATGAGATGTTCTTAAAAGATGATGTGAAGCCTAAGGATTGTGTTAAGGGAAATTGGAGGTGGAAATTGATAAGCTCTCCTTGTTTTTCTTTTCTTTGGGTGGGGGAGGTAGTTCAGTTGAACTCTATAAACAGTTAGGAGAAAGTTTGGTACTATAAAAATCATCCCTCACACTTATTACCTGGATAATCCTGAGCAGGCCGTTTGAAGTCAGTGGTCCTTGGCTTTCTCACATAAAATGAAGGGACTGAACTAAACCTCTGAGGTCTTTTCCAGTTTGACTCCAGGTATCTTATCCAATTTATCTCATGTCTAATACTGCCTCTTTATTTCCTTTAAGTCCATTTAAAGGACTTCTTTTAAGTCCCAACCAAAATTCTATTTTTTACAAGAATAATTTCCTAACTCTCTTTAATGGTTGGTCCCTTCACTCTGTTGAACTTGTAGGTATCTTGATTTGGACATACTTATTTTCATGTTTTCTCTCCACTAGAGTGTGGACTCTTTTAGAATAATAATGCTTTTTTTTTTTTAGCACAATCCCTGGTACATAATAGGTCCTTAATAAACGCTTATTGACTGGTTGATTTTGTAAAATTTAAACACACACGTATATATACACACATGTGCACATATATACACACACATACACATACATACATACATACATAACAGGGCTTTGAGCATATAGGAATAATGCTGTATCTTCCTTTGTCCAGTCCCTTCAAAACACAATAGGCATACATATTTCTTTCAATTTACCTTAACCTAAGGCATCTCTAGTTATCCTTTTTTTCCTAATCACTTCTGGGAAAATGAAACTCCCATCCCTACTCTTCTTATTCCATCCCAAATATTATGAGTCCTGTAGAGCAGGGGCAGGTTCCAGACCCAGACTGATGCAGTTGCTTCCCACCCAATCCTCTAAATATTGGACTGAGATGGAACTGAGAGTCAGGACAAGAGGAAGGCCCTTAGCTGCCAGGAGGGCAGGGGAAAAGCCTGAGGGGAATTTCTCATGGTTACTGAGGATATCCTACTGAAAAAAAAAAAATATGAGAAATTTGCTCTTTGAATTGGATATCAAGCATTACTCACAACATGTCTGTAGAATGCTTCAGTGGCCACTTGGCTTCTATCACAGAGCAAATACTACAAAAAAATCAGTTCAGCCACTCTATTACACTAATCCCTGTATGAAGGGTTCATTGCTAAGGAGTGGATGAAAAGTTCTTCTCACCATATGAAGGGCTTCATTTCTGGGGGATAGAAGAGGAATGTCCCCAAGCAGACACTGAAATCAAGAGCCGTGAAAACTGGCATCGGAAGCCAAGGCCTTTCTGTAGAAAATCATCTAGGGACTAGGAATTCATGAAAGACACTAATATCTTTTGCTAACACCAAACTTTCTCCTTACACATTAGAAACGGGGCTCTGTTCCCTCATTTGTCATGGTAATTACTGTATCTGATTTGGAAGGTTACTAAATGGTTGACCTATGGTTAGAGCCATAACTAGTATGGACAGATGAATCTTTGCCTCAGGATGGGAACATGGAGAAGTGTTTCCTCTTTGTGCCTCATTTCACTACCCTTTAAGCCTGTAGTACAATTCTTACCTGATGCATCTTGTCATTATAATGCTCCTCTCTGAGGGTCCATATTCCTTCTCAACCCACAAACCATTAGGCACACTATAGTCAGACTCACAGAATTTGAAGGGACTCAGAAGCCATCTTGCCCAATGCATAACACTCTCCCCCAATTAAAAATTTTTCCCTATAATATACTAGTCAAGCAATTATATAGCTTATACCTCTGATATCTATCATACATACTTCTATCCTCTGATCTGAATTTGGTCTTGATTACAGTTATGACTCTTCTAGAAGTCCAAATCACATTTCTGTAAACCAAGACCAAGTTTGCCTCTTTCCATTCATGTTCATGTCTTTCCATCTCACTCTACCTTCTTTGCCTTTGCCTCAATCCAGATGCCCAGTTTTTGTCCAGCTATCCATTTTGACTCCTGATTGATTAGAGTTATCTACATCTGATAGGACCAGATCTCAACTATATGCTCTTCCCTCTCCCCAGAGTTCCACCCCCTAACTTTGGATATAGTACTACCAACACTATCATTCCTGGAAAAGGTTTGTCAAATCATTTGCCTTGTGACTTCCCAAAATAAAGCACCCACCTAGGATACTCCTAGTTAGACTGTTAAGTTATTTGAGGATAGACTCTCTTACTTTTGGTGTACTATTTGTATCCTCAGAACTAAACCTAATAGTACCTGTGACTTTTGTATTCATTTATTCAATAAGGTAATTAATTTTACAGACTACTGATTCACATACTTAACTCATATCCAGAAGAAATCTTTTCACCAAGCAGTTTTAAATGACTATCACTAACAAATGAGTATGAGCACTAATTTGGATGTGGATTTAGATTTTTTTCAGAGACTATATATTGTAATAGTGTCTTGTTTCCTCACCAACTAAAAGATAGTCAAATGCTGTAGTTCCAAGAACTATATGGGCCACGTTGACTGTGATACACATCAATATTCAAAGAGGAAAATTTTCAAAATTCGTGGAATTGGTAGAAGAAAGACTTGTAGGAAGAAGGCATGAGTCCCAATCTATCTCTGTTCTTAGGAAATCATTTTAGCTAATCTGGGAAATATCCTTTTACCTCTTAAATGAAGAGAGTGATCTCTAAACTCACCAAGGGATCCCTCCTTTGAGTCATCAGCCAAGTAGAACCTTCCCTACCACTAAGGCCAGTTAATACAACATTCATACATCTCTACAAAAGATGAATAAAAATGGGCATAAGCTGTTAAAATAAATGAGAGTATGTAATTTCCCATTTAGTTTTCAAATTAGGTACTTTTCTACAATGAAAAGAGATGTTTAGAAAAATGCTTGAGAGTGATCATCCTCTACCTACCTACTGCCTTTCTCAGAATAGCTCAGAAGAGCAAGAATGGGTGACTTGTTTTTGAGTCTTTTTCTTTGAAAGGAATAAAAGGAATACAGTTTCAGGGAATGAGATTTGTAATAACAAGATATCTGATATTTATTAAGAACAAAGAAGAGAAGATGATGGTGGACAGGGAAGGTAGAATTGGATATTGAAGCAATTATTGAGATAAAACAAAAGCTGCAGAAAATGGGAGGCTCCTTGTTCATATGACAGCTTCAGTAGCAGCATCTTACCAGAGTCTTGTCCCAGGGGGTTCTTTCTGCTTCTATCAGGCAATGTCTTTCCCCCATCCCAACCCCCACCCTGGACCAAAATCTTTCCATTCCAAATAAATAATAAGCTGAAATTTGAACCCATATCCTCTGCCTCCAAATCCAAGGCTCTTTTCTTAGCACCACATTTCCTCCTATTAGTTATGACCCAATTACATAGTTGCTTTGATTTATCCAGGAACCTAATTGGTTTTGTAGTATATAAATTCTCTTCCTTCTCTTACTTTTCTTCCTCCTCTTCCTTTCTGTCTTTGGATTCATAGTCAGAAACTAGAATTTTCCTGTAAATATACTCTTTGGCTAAGGAGAAGTTTGAAAGATTTAGAGGTCAGCAGTGGTCTTTTCTAAAAACCGAAAAAAATCTGGAAATAGAAGGACCTGACTATGATGTGGTGATGAATGAATGGGCTCTGGTGTCCAAATTTACCACAGTAGCCTTTTACTATAAAGAAATTTACAATCCATTATACTACATGATCGTTTCCAAGTAACCGCAAAATATTTGCTATCTGCTGCAGATGTGCTGAATTGCCTTGGTATGTTCCATGCGGCTTCTGACTTCCCTATCTAGAATTAGTTATATCTCATTCTTTACATTGAATGCCCATCTCTCTCAAAAGAAATGAAAAACCTGCATCAAAAGATCCAGCCTTTCTGTACCCATGATGATAAATATTAACATCCAAGAATTTCACAAGAGAAGCCACATAAAGGATGAATGAATGAAAAGCATTTGTCAAGCTTTTAAAGAATATCCTAGATGTATATCTGAAAAGAAAGTGGGCCAGTCATGGAGTAAAAGCTCACATGCTGCACTGGTATCCATTCAGTGTCAAGAGAATATAATGCAGTAGAAAGAACACAAGGGTTGATCCAGGAGGATCTACATTTGAATCCTGACTTTGTCACTTCACTTCATTGCCTTCTTTGCTCAGCTGTCTGGACTTCAGGTCCCAAACATGCAAAAAGAGAGTGTTGACCTTTCCGTTTTAAATCTGGGATCCCATGAACTAGAGGAAGGGCTCCAGAATTTTGGGCGGACCCACCTGAAGAGGATATATGGGAGTATATAGACACAGTCATACAGAATGAAAGGACGTGAATGGCTCATGTTCTGCATCATTAGAGGGAGGACCCACATTAGTGAGATCATAGATTCATCAAAATATCAAGGATAATAAGCCAATAGGCCAGTATTGTCTCGGGCCCTCCCTACTCCCCCTTCCTCACCTCACCCTCAAGAAATGTGAGTCAAGGTAGTTCTAATTGCCTGCTAATCAAGCAAGGGACAATGAATGCTTACTGATTTTTCTGAAGGAAAGACAGCCTCAGATGAAAAAGCATAGATTGACAGGTGCCAAAAATATTTATTTAGCTAGCTGTGCTACGTGCTAGGGATGTGGTCTTGGCTCTTAAATAGCATAGGGAATGATGAAATAGAATTTGGAGTCAAATCCTGGATCTACTATAATACTTTGGGCAGGTTATTCCACATTTGGAGGCTATTGGGCTTCTGTTTTTTTTTTCCTTTGTAAAATGAAATGTTTGGACAAGTCACTCCTGAGCCCTCCCCACTTCCACATGCTTGGATCTTATATTTGTTATAACTCAGAATGCTAAAGGATGAGTAGTACCCGGAAAGGGAAAGAAAGAATTAAAGATCTATAACTGGAAGGAACCTTAGAGGCCAACACTTCCAGTCAGCTAGCTATTTTGGATATAAAGAAACTGAGGTTCAAAGAATCGAAGTGAATTGATCAAGAGATCACAGAGATAAGTGTCCAAGGAAGAATTTGAATCCAAATCTCTGACTCCAGATCCTGCATTCTATCCACTAAAGGAAATGATATGTTGGGAATAGTGACAAACCTCTGTGATTGGGATAGAAGGCTCAGCTAGAGAAAAAATAAGAATGAAAAGACAGGTTTCTAACATATTGTACACTCCATTTGCATTTCTTAGATCTATCTTTCCATTTAAAATTAAGTCCTGGGGCAATTGTCCCCCCCCCCTCCAGTTTCATTTCCATTTTAGATGGCCTAATTTGTACAAATCTACTATTGGTATTTCTGGCACAAGAAATCATTTTTATTTACCCAGTTGTATATTTTAATATTTTACAGTTAACATCTTGGTTGGTTTGCATTCCCTACTTTAAATAATCTTTACAAGCCTCTTGACATCTGGGTGAAATATCAGTGGATGTTCAGATGTATTTTTTTTTGCCCCAGATTTTATTTTGGAAATGATAAAACATCATCCTTTCAATACAGAATTCTTTGAAAGTTGCCATTTTGACTGAAAGCATTTGTAGGTATTTTTAGGAGGGTATTGGACTCCATGATCTTTTTTAGCTCCAAATTCTATCATCTTATTTTAGCTTCTTACCCAATGCAACAATATGATGATTTCCTTTTGACCTTTGGGAAAGTAAAAAAGATAGGAAGAAATAAATGTAGATAGAAAGAAGCAGTTTATTTTACCAAGTATATAATGCAATAATAGAATAATTATCTCCATTGCTCTCAGATGTAATTCTTAATTGACAGATGATAACCAAAGAACAATGGGTGAACTATTTTAAAAAACCGGAAAAGGCAAATACTCATCATCCCAGGGCCCCAGACTATATTTCCATCAATCGACTCCATGCTTCTGTATGAGTATTTACTGAGCACCAATTTAAAAGCTCAGTGTTATTCAAGTTACTGTTGGAAATATCAAGAAATATTAGACACGGTTCCTGTCCTAAAAGAATTTACCTTCAAATTCAGAACTACTTGTCTCCTAGATACCTCCTAGTCATTCCTGTGCCTTCATGAAGATCCCCAAGCATCTATTCCCTCATGCTATACCCCCTGCATAAAATGCCCTCTTTTTCTATTTCCTCTTCCTAGAAAATATTTAAACAGAGGAAGAAAGGGAAATGCTTAACACTAAATTGCCTGCTGCAGTCACTAAGAGCTATAGAAATTGGAATAAGGGAAATAATTTCTCAGCCTAGCATTTAAGGTTCTAAACATTCTGGTTCAAACTTACCCCACCAGCTTTATTTCACACTCCTCCCCATTAAGTACCACTGACAAACATACTGTTCCCAGAATTCTACATGCCTCTATAAAGTACATTCCCATAAACCATTCTCACACCTTGAATACAACCTTTACCCCTCTTTTCCTCTCAAGATTCTTGTCTCCCTTGAAGGCTCAACTCAGGTGCTATTTCTATTTCCTGAGACTGGTAGGTGGCACAGATAATAGAGCACAGGACCCAAAGACAAGAATACCTGAATTCAAATGTAGCCTCAGATACAGACTAGCTGTATGGCCCTGGGGAAGTCACATAATCTGTTTAACTCAATTTCTTCCACTGTAAAATGGGGATAGTAGTAATACCTACTTTGCAGGATTGGTGTGAGGATCAAATGAAATAATATTTGTAAATCACTTGTAAATCACCTGGTACATAGTAGGTACTATATAAATGTTTATTCCTTTCAGTGCCTGGCACATAGTAGGTACTATATAAATATTTATTCCCTTCAGTGTCTGGCACAAAGTAGATACTATATAAAAGTTTATTCCCTTCAGTACCTGACATATAACAGATGCTATATAAAGGCTTACTTCCTTTGCTTTCCCTTCTTCTCTTCCAAGGAGTCCTTTCTGAATTTCCCAGCTTTAATTCTTGTGCCTTTCCTCTGTTGCTTATTTTCTATTTATCCTAAACAGTATATAACTTGCTTTGTATTTGCATATTGTTTTCTCCATTAAGGAATTTATGACTAGAGTCTGTCTTTTGCCTCTTTCTGGTATCCTTAGTACTTAACACAGTACTTGGTACATAGTAGGTACTTTATAAAAAGTTCTTTGATATATTGATTTTCTCTATGACCTGGATTATAATTATCTAGAAGTATGGGATATCCTCTCAATAGAATGGAACTCTATGAAGTCAGGGACTGAGTTTCTGTTTCCCTTGTGTCCTTGGCACCAATTAACTTCCTGATTCTTTGGAGGAATTTAATAAGCATCTCTTCAGTTGACTGGAATTGTTGGGGGGGGGGGGGGGGTTTCATGGAGGAAATGGTCCTTGAATGGTTGACAAGACTTTGATAAAATTAATAGAGAAAGGAAAAAATAGTATTCATTTTGAATAGACTAAAGCATGATATGTATGGGAGAGTGACTATGATGGATGTAGGAGAAAATGAGTTTCCAGGAACTTTAGCTTTTGTTTCTCTCTTTCTATAGAAAAAGCAAAAAAGAGCAGATTATCTTTGTCCCTGCCCCATACTCTGACTGACCACTGGTCCATTAGTCCTCTGAGGGAATTCCACCCCTCACAGACCTAACTTTAGATAAAGCAGGGAATCTCAGTCCTTCTCAGTAAGCACGGGGTAATGATCCAGGAGGCTGTAGAGACACGCACAACAAATATTCAAGGAATTCTAAAGGAATAAAAAAAATGCCCCAATCTGGATTTTTCCATGAAGACATCACTGGAACATGTTTTCTCAATTAGTTTTCACATTGCTTGGAGTGAAGTCATTGTGTGGGCCATCCATCAGCTCTGAGACCAACCAGCCACCTGATTCTGAACTTCACTTTCCTCCACTTCTTCCCCCTTTTCTGCCCCCTACCAAAATTTGTTTCAGATAACCACAGATCCTCCTACAAGCTAGCATCTTTATTGGCTACAGAAACAAAAACATCCCTACAATAAGCCAGGGCATGTGTGCACATGCGCGTGTATAGGCACACGCGCACACTCGCGCGCACACACACACACACACACACACACTCCAGTGAAAAGAACCCTAATTTTAGATTTGAGTTGTGGTGTGCAAAAAAGTGAGAAGACACACTTCAGTAGAAAATGAAGACTGAAAGGAGCCTTTGACCTATATGCCAATTGGTCAGACAATACATAAATCTATCCTTCCCCTCCCCCAATCCCTGGATGTGTTTTTTAAAAAATAAAGTTTAAAGTCACCAAAATAGTTCCTAATATTTCTCAATGTGTTCTGGATTTCATTCAGCTTTCTTTTCTTTAAATGTTTATTATTAGATTGTGGCTGTTCACTGTCCTGTCAGAGCACATTAGCACTTTACAATATAGGTTCCCAAAGCAGAGAAAAATCATCTCCTCCATAACTGGAAAATTCAGAATAGGAAGCAAATGGATATTAAGCAAAGTCATACAGTGGTGAAGGAAGGAAAGGAAGAAAGGAGGAAGGAAGGAAGGAAGGAAGGAAGGAAGGAAGGAAGGAAGGAAGGAAGGAAAGGAGAAAAGGAAGGAAGGAAGGAAGGAAGAGAGAGAGGGAAAGAGGGAGGGAGGAAGGAGGGAGGGATGGAGGAAAGGAGGCAAAGGAAAAGGAAGGAGGAGGAGGAAGGGAGAGGAGAAAGAATAAAAGGAGTGGGAAGGAGAGAAAAAGACAGAGAGACATAGGGGAGAAAAAGAAGGAAAGGAGAGAAGAAAGAAGGGAGGGAGGAAAAAGAAAGGGAAGGAGGAAAAAGGAAAAGAGGAAGAGAGGAAAGGAAAGAGAAAGGGAGAAAGAGAAAAAGAGAGAGACAGAAGAAAGGAAAGGAAAGGAAAAGAGAGGAGAGAAAAAGAGAAAGGAGGAAGGAAAAAGGAAAGGAAGAAGGGAGGGAAGGAAAGAGGAAGAAAGGAAGAAAAAAAGAGAGAGACAGAAGGAAGGAGAGAAGAGAGGAGAGGAGGAGGAAAGGGAGGAAAGAAAAAAAGGAAGATCAGCTGTGAATCTGGTGATCATATTTTCTATATGATTTCCTGGATAGAGCTTGTTTCTGAGGGAGCAGCTTTGTCAGATATTTATTATTCTTTCAGTATTTGATATCTGCTATTTCTGATCTGTATAGTCCAAAGTATGTGATTGTCTGAAAGCTATTGCCTGTTTAGATAAGAAAAAAGAAAGAACTGAGAAACATGGACATCTCTTTGCATAGCTATGAATTATTCAGTTATATCCAAATTCAGATTTCTATAAAGGCTTCTAGGATGGGTTGACTTTTCATCAAAAAAGAGATCACTCCCAAAAGATAAAGCCTGGGGATCTGGACTTTGCCATCTCTCCTACTACTGAGCCCTTAGGACTTCTAGATTTTTCCATTCTCTCTGCTACATCTGAAATTTGTTTATACATTGTCTCTCAAAACTAGAATAGGAGCTTCATGAGGGTAAGAAGTGGTTCAATTTTTCTATTTGTATCCCTGAGATTTATTACAATGCTTGATATATAGTAAACAGTTAACAAACATATTTTTAACTGTTTCATTCATTCTTTTACCTTCATTGAGGCAGCTAGTTGACATAGCATATACAGTGCTAGACTGGAAGAGAGATGTGAATTCAAATCCTTATTCAAATGGCTGTGTGACCCTTCATGTCTCTTAGACTTACTTTCCTCATCAATTAAATGGAAATAATAACTTCTACTTCATAGGGTTGTTGTGAGACTCAAATAAAATTCTACTTTTAAAGTGCTTTGCCAACCTTAAAGCACTATTTAAATGCTAACTATACTTATAGTTGTATAAGAAAAAATTATTCTGAATTTGCTCATTCTCTCATTAGTGAATAATATCTTTTTTTTTACTACTCCATTTCCATGTTTTTTTAGGTAATGTAGAGTTGGAATTTGAATCAAAGAAGACCTGGGTTCAAATATTAGCTCTAATATTGTGATGATCTAGTATCCTGAATGAGGTACTTGGATGAATACATGGTTCTACCACTTTTTTGCTTCCCTTTTTGAACTTGAGCCACTCATTTGACACATCTGGGCTTCAGTTTCCTCATCTGTAAAATGAGAGTTATGGACAAAATGATCCCTAAAATCCCTTATAGTTCTAGATTTATGATTTCATGATCATTCCTTTAAGTTTTTCCACTAGTAAAACTCTTTGAGGACCTTGAGATTTGTTAGCTTTTCTGGAAGCAAAATCCAATTTTTCAGAAGCTGCCTAAAACTTATGGGCTAAGGAGGATGGCCGGTGACTAGGGATGCAGGCAGGATATCATCTTATCCTAGTTGCAATGTCTGTGAAAGGGCTTTAATTTCCCACAAAATCACATCCCTCCCCCCCCACCATAGTATATTTTTATAAGGCCAACAGGGCTAAGATACCATTAAAATGTTGACATTGTCATAATTTTAAAGAAGTTTCTTCCCAGAGCCCTGGGCCTAGAATTTTCCCATAACAGGAAAAGTTCTACGTTACATTGAGTCTAAGTCTTTACTGATGAAATCAGCAACCAGAAAATTTGAACAATGAAGAAACTTATTCTTTCATTCAGATCCAAATCTGATAGTCACCTATGTGACTTTGGCCTTCAGTTTCCTCACCTCCAAAAAAAAAGAAAAGATTAGACTTTAAGGTCCCTTCCAGTTCTGAAAAATTTTTAATTACCATGGACCATTCTCCTCCCAAGATTCTCCATGATGCTACTTTCTCCTAGTTCTCTTCCTACCTATATGGTCATTCTGTTTTTTATTCTGCTTTGCTGATTCATCACCGATGTCCCTCCCCATTCCATGTGTGGGTGTACCCACCAGTGAGCTTTCCTATGACCTTTTCTCGATATATATTTTATGATAATCTCATCAACTCCTATGGATTGAGTTACCATTGTGAAAACAATGACTCTTAGTTCCATATATCCAGCCCTAGTTTTTCTCCTACAATCCATCCTCCTTTCTACCTTCATACCATCTGTTAAGGATATCACCATTCTTCCAGTCACCAAGGATCTCAAAAGTAGTTCTTTCACTCTTTTGCACATTCAATTAACTGCCAAATCTTATTGGTCCCATCTTCCATGACATATCTCCCAGGCATCCTCTTTCTTCTACTTATACAGTAGTTCAGACCCTCATCACCTTTCACCTGAACAATTGCAATAACCTCCTCATTGTTCTCCCCACCTTTAGTCTTTCTCTTCTCTACTCCATTCCTTCCCAAATAGCTAGCAAATTGATATCCCTAAATTACAAATGTGACCAAGTGAGTTTTCTGCTCCAGAAACTCTAGAGGTTAAAAAAAAGTTCCCATAAATGTCTTAAGCCTATCTTTCCAGGTTTACTCACACTGTATTCCAGTCAAATTGCTCTATTTGTACTTACTTATATGACCTTCCTTCTTCCATTTCTATGCCTTTTATAGGTTGGTGAAATAAGCAACCAAAAATTTTGAACGTTATCTTTTTTTTTCCTGCAAGGTAATTGGAGTTAAGTGATTTGCCCAGGATCACACAGCTACTAAGTGTTAAGTGTCTGAGGCTGGATTTGAATTAGATCCTCCTTACGTCAGGGTCCATTTGCTCAAGTAAAAAAAAAAAAATACCAGATGACAGCTTGAATGAGTGACTTCCTATCCAATTTAAGTTCCAAAGGAAGATAAGTATTGTCAAATGACTGACTTAATCTTCTCATATCACATATTTATCTTCTTCCATCTCAGATATTCTCCCATGTGTCTTACTACACATCTCTTCTCTCAAAATAGGGACTGTCTCATAAAAGGACTCCATTTTCAGTTCTTGGATGCAAAGAAGACATTGATAGTATCCAATCTGATGACATATTTGTATCTGAATCTAATTCAAGTTCTTGCCTTTTCTTACTCTTTCCAAGAGTGACAAAAGAACTAATTGTATGTTTGGTTTAGAAGGAGTGATAGAAGAGTAGATAATCTTTGCACATAAAGAAAGGTTTATAGTTCAAACCCTGCTGCCATTATCAATCTAATAAAATGAATGTTATTTTTAAAAATACACAGAAGAAGAGAGAAGGAAATTCAAGGGGAACCCAAACAAGCAGGGCAGGTTTATATTACAGTGTTAAATTTAATATATACTTTTTAAAAAATCCAATTGGTACACAGCAAAACTTCACAATCTCCTTTTCTTTTCTCTTTATATTGAAATGTTTTTATTTGTGAAGTTCATAATAAGTTAAGTTCTTACATTAAAAATGAAATTAATGGCAGCCCTTTAATTATACAATTGCAAGTGACAAGTTCTACTTGCTTGAAGAGCAAGACAGCGTAAGCAAAGGAATTTTTCATTGCTTTTGTCACATAACCTTAGCTCTCACTTTAAAGCTGATGACTTTGGAGGAGAAAATAAGGCTGGTTACTTTGCCCAGTCCTCCCTCACTTAAATTAAATTCATTTACATGTCATGGCAATTCCTCCCTGATATCATGGTCTTCTTCAAGAATGAAGGACAAACAATAACAACATACCCATCAAGCAAAGGGAAGATTTTCTGGGCTCCCAATAAAAAAGTAAATAAGCTATTAAACATCTGTGGGATTTTTGTTATTTTGTTTTGTTTTGTTTTGTTTTGTTTTTACTGAGTTGGCTTGGACTGCTTTCCTTCTACCTGCAGAATAAAGCAAATTCTGACTCTGGCTCCAGCGCCAAAAAAAAAAAAAAAAAAAAAAAAGTGAAAAAGAAGTTCATTCCCACCCTTTTCTGAAACTTGCAAAGGCAAATCGAGCCAATTCTCCCAAAATATGACACACCAGGAGAGAAAGTTTCTTACCACATATGAAACTGAATGATTCTAGGAGTTAGCTTTCCTTTGAACTGGGTTCAAGAGTGTTGTCTGTTATTTTACAAGAAAGGTCACTAATTACAAAGTTTTTTTCTTAAAGAGGTCAGACTTCCAACCCTGCCTCCAGATTCTCTGCCCATGTGTCAGCAACTCTGTATCTTGGAAAAGAAAGAAAATATTTGGGGGGTGGAGTTTTCAAGTGTTTTTTATTTTGGGTTGATTCGCAACATGCCTTTCCTTCTAAAATAAAATCGAACATTAAATGTTTTAAAGATTTTTTAAGTGTTTTGTGAAATCTTCCTAAATTCGTCCAGTTGTCCAAAGTGTTTTCAAAAAAGGACACTGATTATGTAAAGTCTGCAGATATCCAACCCCATCCCTGGTCATTTTACCATGGTATCAATTCATGTGCTAGAAGAAAGTTTTGTGTGTGTGTGTGTGTGTTTGTGTGTGTGTGTGTGTGTGTGTGTGTGTATGAGAGAGAGAGACAGAGACAGACAGCTTTAGACACTTATTAGATATGTAACCCTGACCAATTCACTTAACCCTGTTTGCCTCAATTTCCCCATTTGTAAAATGAGCTTCAGAAGGAAATTGCAAACCACTGCAGTGCCTTTACCAAGAAACCCTCCGATGGGGCTACAAAGAGTTAGACATAATTAGACATGATTGAAAGGATTCAACAACAACTGCAACTGAAGATAATTGCTTCAGACAATGAATGGTTCAGTAATCTATCCATAATCATAGTTAATACTGGCTAGAGAAAAAACTTGAACACAGATTTCTCAGATGCCAAAGTTTTTTCTGTTTCCTTTTTCACTCTAAATCAGTGATCATTAAAGTCACTAGAAACAGTTGAAACTGATAAGTTTGAGGAACTTAAATCAATATAGATTGGGGAATGAGGGAATAGTACAACATATGTATAGATACACTCAATATTAAAATAGATCTGACATTTTGAATTTGAAAATTCCTAACAATTTGAAAGTTCCCTTCAATAATACAAGTCACAGTCTATTTGAACCTGTCCATCTTTTGGGACTCTTTACCATGTCCTCCCTTAAGTTCCTTACAAAGAAAGAGTCATTTAATTTCCTGATGGCTTTCCTTAATTTCTTCTAACATGAGCCTGTCTGTCAGTCAGCCCCACCAGCCCTGTCACATAATTAGCCCACCTCATCTTACTATCATATAGTTCTTTGAAATAATGTTTTAACTCCTGCTCTTCAGCAGAGTTCTTCTCCTATCATATGCTATGGTCTGTTCGCAAATTCACTAGGCATACCTTCGTTACACTCTGGGTGCCCTTCTTTTTAGATTCTTCTGGTATTACCTTATTCCATGTCTTATGGGCCATACAGTAACACGGGTAAACGGTTTACATTAGAATAATAGAGCTTTGTTTTCAGGGGAAGTTTGAAGTCATTAAAGGGGCTTTGTGGTTGCTGAAGGTAGTTTCAGTTTAACTCTTCATCCAGCTTGTGTGCCCCAGACACATGGAACAAAGAACTATCCCTTATTCTTGTTGATCCACCTTCTACTTTACAGTTATGGGGACAGCGTGACAGAAAAGCAGGCAGAGGGTGCTAAGAGCATATGCTGGTGAGTCAATACAAATTACATAGGAAAGTTATATAAAGTAATTTCAAGAGGATGAGATCACTAACCACTGAAGGAAAATCAGGAAAGACACAGGCCTAGAAGGTGACACCTGAGATGGGCTCAAAAGGAAAATAGGTATTCCATAAGATGAGGTGAGGTTGGGAAAGGAGTGTGTTCCAGAAAGGTGTGTGTTGGGAGGGGGGGGGGAAATCACCTGTGCCAAGTCCCAGAAGTGGGAAATGACAGGAATGCCATGTATTTGGCACAATTGGCAAGCTAGTTTGACTGGAATATAGAGTGTTGGAAAAGAACAAAAGGTGAAAAATAGTGTGGACTTTAGGTGTTAGATGGGATAGGAGGAGTCTGAGAACAGAAACTTCTGAACAACAAGAAGAAAAAACAGTGATGAGTCAGAGGAAGAGAAAGGATTAAGTTAATTAAGGTCAGGAGCAGGAGGAGAGCAGTTTGGAGGAGAAGAAAAGACTCTGGGTGTGGGGACCAGGGAGAAAGATCAACCAACTCTGGGGTGTGGGGAATTGTCTACAACTGCTATTTTGTCTAAATCCCAGAAATGGTGCCTAAGAATCAGCTATTAAAAAGTACCTCAAGTCCTCACTATCAGTGGAAGTTGGGGAAAGCTTAGGACGTTACGGAAAAAATGAACAAGTAGAGAAACTACATTTCTCAGGATCAAGAAAGAAAGACTCAAAGCTAAGTAGAGGCTGAACTCCTTACCTCTCCACAGGGCACCAGTAATGTGCTGACTTCTGTTCTAGAAAATGACCACTCCTTTAACCTTCTGGGTATGCTATTAAGGCAGAGAAAGCTGTCTGTTTCCCTTCTCCACCCTTGCCTTGCATTTTCTGAACAACTAAACGGCAAATAAAAAAGGCAACAGTGGGTCCCATACAGAGCTGAAGATCGCTCGTACATCTTTGGGATATTGCAAATGGGGGATGGTAATGACAGATACTGTTATCATTACATTGATGAAACATGGCCCAGCCTGAACTGGCCACCCCTCTCTCCCTATCAAAACAGCCTTCCTTCCATCTTGTGTTTGGAGAGGAGGATATTTTGTGATCTTTATGCAGTCCTGTTCCTAATGCCAATTGGCATCGTGACCTAAGGCTGGGAACAAAAGAACTAGAAAAGAGTGGGAACACATCCACTGATATTGAAAATTCATAACTGTTTGGGATAAATATATTTGTCTTAGTTCCTCATCTGTTAAATGACCTAGAGAAGGAAATGGCAAACTACCTCATTTTCTTTGCCAAGAAGACCCCAATCGGGGTCACAAATAGTTAGACATGTCTGGAAAAAAAAGTGAATAACTGAATTGATGATTTAATTGATATAGATAATTCCCAGATGAAGAAACACAGATAGATGGCATAATGATAGTGCACTGGTTTCTGAGTCAGGAAGACCAGACTTCAAATGTGGCTTCAGACACTAACTAGCTGTGTGACCCTGGATATGGCACTTTACTTCTCTCAAACTCATTTTCCTCAACTATAAAATGGGCTACCACCTACCTCATAGTGTTACTGTGAATAACAAATGAGATTCCATGTAAAATACCACATAAATGCTAGCTAATATTATTATTTCTGGCTCTGAGCCTGGAAATCTCTATGATGCCAGTCTCCAGTGAGCCTCAGTCTCAGTTTTCATGTTTCCCAAGCCGTATGAATTCAAGCAGATCACTCACCATCAAGGGGTACATAGCTCTCCAAAAAGATTTCCCTGAACTCCTGGATAGTGGATACAGAAAGGCTCCAGAAGGGAGCCGCGTCTGTGGAGATGCTTTGGTGACTCATCCCAGAGACACAAAGCATCCCCGTGGCCTGGTCATCTTGTAGTCAGTCTAAAGTGGGGGCCAGGCAATCACCAAGGATGGAATCAGGACCACCTGCCCACAGGACCATGTCAGGACATTTACAACTTTGGCTCCTCTTGTTGTCAGAATGGCAAAGTGTTAGGCTTTTCAGGACTCATTTTAATGACCAACTGATGTAGTCTTAAGATTGTACCTACCTGAGACATATAAAAAGCATCATCATAAGCATTTATAAGGAATAAGGATGGATAAAATGACAATGAAATGAATGCTTAGCCGGAGGTGTAATTAACACTGACTCATAGTTGATAGAAGCCCAGATTTTCCAGGAGAATTAGCCTCATGGCAGCTATTGAGTTTAAGGCTTGGGAGTCCCAGAAAAATCACACTTCCACCAAGAACCCAGGGGAAGTCACAAAATCAGCCTGATGCTGAGGGCATCTACTTCCCTGTGATATCTTGTTCACTTTTACTTTTAGATTCATGAAAACCTCTATGATCCAGGTCAATTGGAGATAAAGTGATAGAAGTGGGCTTTTCCTTGTCCTTGCAGAGGAGTAGCAGTAGCCTCCTGCTTCCTTCTCTTCTATCCTCAATGCCCTCCATTCTCAATGTCGTCCATTCCCTTAGTTCTCCATTAACCAAAACATGAAGTTGAGTTAAAAAAAAAAATCAAGGTAGAAGATACTGATAATAACTTGAACTGTGACTTCTCTTGTAGGGTGTCTTTCAAGAAAACATAAACCTCTTTAAGGTTGTTGTATTATGGATGCATCCCTTTGGCAATCTGGACAGACTATTGGCCCCCTTCTCCAAATGATGTTTTTAAAAGCATAAAATAAAATACATAGGATTATAAAGAAAAACAGTTATGTCAAAATCTAATTTATCAAAAACATTTTTTAAAAGTCTCAGGATCCCAGGAACCCCTGCTCTAAAGAAATGAAACTCACTACATTTTCATCCTAGGATCATGTGGCCAGAAAGACCCTGTTTGATGGATAGCTTTATCCCAGAAAGCTGTTTGCAAGGCTTCCTGAGGAAAAGCCAAAGAGACTGACATCATTAGCTAAGGTTACTTCGCCATTCCAGAATCAGGCTAATTAAATAGCAGTATCAACTAGGTGATGTGGCTAGGATGAAGAAGCAAGTTCAAATCTGAATTCAGACACCAGCTGTGTGACTCTAGGTAAGTCATTTAAATTATGTTTGCCTCAGTTTTCTCATGAGTCAAATGGGGAGAAGAATAGCATTTACTTTTCAAGAAATTCTTACCTAGCGTTTGGTTATGGAGTGGGCATGGCCTCAGACAAGCTGAGACCTGAGAAAGACTTTAATTTAGAAAGGTCAAAGTGATCCACTGCATCCTGGACCAGTCATCTTGACTTTTGTTTTGTCACCAGTGATTCTGGAAGAAAGATCAGGGCTGACTACTTTGCGCAACACTTCCTTATTCAAATCCAATTCACATTTAGATCAAGACATCATGCTCATGATGTCATTGCTCTTCTTTGAGAATGAAGGACAAACAACAATTTCCAAGATCTGTTGTGAGTATCAAATGAGATGATAATTGTAAAGTAACTGACATATAGTAGATGCTATATAAAAACCATCATCATCATCATCATTATCATCACTACATCACTACATCATCATTATCATCACTACACAGTACCCTAAGAAACAAATAAAGGAAGTTCAGATTTTATTGTTATGTAGCTCCCACTGGAAAATTTTCTTCAATTTCTATCATCTTCATTTCCCTCATGGGAATGAAAACAACGTACTTTCTAGAGTTGAAATGAGGATAAAATGAAATTATACTTTTTATAAGTAATTTTCAACCTTAAAATGTAATCACATCACTATTATTTTAAAAAAAAACTATTTCATACCAATGTCGCCTAGAGTTATATGAATATTTATAGAGGGTATAAAAATTGTGCTCTTTGGTCCCTTTCCCACCACTCCCAACTATAGAAGTGAAAGGAGAGCTGTCACACAAGACCTAAGGGTCAGGGCCAACTTGAGTAAGGTATAATAGACTTTGCTCCAAGGTGCAAAAAGGTAGAGAGGAGCCATAACACTTGAAGTTTTTCAATAGCTTAGAAATAGGTGAACTTTAGCACTTGTTAATAAGAATAGGTTAAAATAGGAAAGTCCTAGAAGTCCCCTTAAGACTTTGCAGAATGAGAAGACAAAAAAAGTTTGCAGTGATGAATGGGAGAAATACCTACATTGAGTTTAGATACCTCCTGATACACGTGAATTAACCTCCTTGCCTCAGTTTCCTCATCTGTAAAATGAGCAGGTTTGACTCAATAGTTTCTATGGCTCCTTCTAAAACCTATGATCCTATAGTCCTTTTTCCCTCCTAGGTCATACTGTCGATTAGTACCCAGAAACGATACCTGGAATCTGGTTCCTTTTTTCTCTCACAGAGGCAAAGGTGCCATTCAAGCAGTTCTTGCATCTGTGATATATAGGCTTTCTTTAGACACCGAAATTTTACAATAGAAGAGACTGTATTGGTCATTTAGCCCAGTCAATGCCCCTAAAAGAATCTCCACTATAGTGTATCCAAATGTTCTTCTTTCTCTCTTCCTTTTTCCCTTTCTTCCATTTTTCTTCTTCCTTCCTTCCTTCCTTCCTTCCTTTCTTTCTTCCTTCCCTTTTTTCTTCCCTTGGAACCCCAGAAAAAAGAAATTGCTGAAACCACTTGTTCCCTATAGTAAGATTCATAGAATCTCAGAATTAGAAGGGACATTAGAAACAGTCTAGCTTAACTCTCTCATTTTGTATTTTTATAAAATGCAGGTGTACTTCAGGGGAAAGAGTATTATATTTGGAGCCAAGAAGATTTGAATTCAAATTCTGCTCAGTCATTTATTACCTCTATGATATTGTGCAAGTCACTCCTCAGAGCCTCAGTTTTCTCATTTGTAAAATAAAGAAGTTGGACTATATGGCCACCAAGACCATCATCTAGCACAAAAATTAATGGTTCTATAAAGATAACAACTAAAATAGCCCATAAAGACTAAGAAATTTAATCAATTTTTAACCTCAAATTAATGGCTGAGCTGAACTGAAAACATAAGGTGTTTCTCAAATATCCTTCTGATACCTACATACAATGCTTGACGTGAAATAATTTTTTGAAAGTAAGATGGCTCTAGTTTCATTATAACAGGAAAAATAGTTAAATGCAACACTTTTTTCCCACAGGTAGAATTTAAACAGATCCATCTGCTCAGGAGCAAGGCAGGAAGATAATTTCTTTCTTGTCTTTTCTCTTTCAATCACCATGCTTTCCTCCATTTCAGTGGCTGTATATAGATCTAGACCATGGGTGAAGTGGGAGATGATCCCTTTATATATGCAGAATTGATCTCCAAGTTCCCACCAAGGAGGAAGTTGAGACCAAGTATTCTGGGCTTGCTTAGAACTGTAATCTTCTGTCTATGAGAGAGGAATTTCCAGATGGCAGCTGTAGGGAAAAAAAATCAACCTTTCCTTACTGTGGTTGGAACTTCTGTGGCTGTCTGAGATACTGTGAGTTTGGATAGAATATATGGGTAAGGATAGGCGAAGAAGGAGACTTTGGCTCAATAAGTCACGGGCTGAAGAAGGAAGAAGGTGGATCTTTGCTAATATGAGAGATGGCTCAAAAATACTGACTTGGAAAGTTGATGGAATAGAGTAGAGAGGATGATAGCTTTGACAGGGAATTGTACTGGGAGGTGGTATAGGGGTGGTGGATGCAGAGGCTAGCTTTGCCCATACAGAATTGTGTCTAGCCATGTGGCAGGGTTGAGATGGGAGAGAGGATCAAAGAGAGGAGAACCTAATTGACTCAGAAAGCTTGTGCCAGCCTCCATGGCTAGATTACGGATTCTTATTTTCTATGGTTTGACAATTCTGTGTTCAGTTAATTTTGTTTGTTTTTTACTTTAATTCCCTTAATTACTAGTAAAGCCAAAGTTCTTGAGAATAACCCAAATTCTGTTTCCAGATGACTAAAATAAAGGAATGATAATGCAAAGGCTTAGGCCTGGAATCTTTTCTAGTTAGAGTGGCATACTTGGTGTTCTCTATTCATGCCATTTCATCTTGTGTTTATATACCTTTGCATTAATGGCACCCCAATACCTGGAGTGCTCTCCCTCTTCCCCTCCACTTTTTTCTAACTCCCAGTTCCTTCCAAGGCCCAAATACCCATTCATTAAAGCCACCTTTACCAATCCTAGTTCTTGGTATTCTCTGCTCCTCTCCCCCAACACACACACACACACACACACACACACACACGGAAATGTCATTAGATTTATTATGTTCATGTTTTATATTCACTCATCTGTATTCATGTCTTTATGTTCCCAGTGTCTAGCACCCATTTCCTGGCACATTCTAGATGTTACTATTTAATTATTGAATTGAATTGAGGATACTGGAGCAGCCTGGAGATCAAATACAATTACAAGATAGGTTGGCCAATCTAGCAGTAATTGAGGTGCCAGCCAGGTCAAGTAAAGATTCCTTTTCCCTGTTATTCCTTAATAGGGGAAGAACGTTCCCTCTCTTCACAGGTTTATCCTAGAATTGAAGAAAATCCTAGAAATTTAAGTAGCAAGTAGCAGAAGAAAAGACTATTCTTCTGATCTTTGTCATTGCTACCATCATCTAATGATATTTATCAATCGCCCACATGTGCCTGGCAGTGTATGAGACATTTAGCCATGGATAGACCAGAAGTCAGCCTCTGACCCCTCAGGAATTTTGTAGCAGGCTGGGGTTACTAGGCTTACATTGTTCTTCATTAACATTAAGCTAGGGCTGCCAGCAGCCCTAGCCCAAGAGCTGAGAACTACATTCAGCCCATTTTTATAATGCACTTAGATGAAGAGATATCGCTCAGATCATTGGGGGAGATGCATTTTTATAGACCAAAAATACCAGGTGGGAGGAGATGGTGAAAATTCAAAGTCACAAGACTCCAACCGCTTTTAAAGCCCAGAGTTGTCATTATTATATACTCCCAGTTCTTCCGTGGGCAGATGGCCACTATGGGGCCAGTTTTCCAAAGGAATTTTTAAGAGGAGGGGATGGTGGTGTTGGCAGATGGAAGCTAGGAGGCCGTTCTAGGGAGAGGAGACTCCCAATGAAAATGCTCTATTTTCTAGTTATTTAAGTGCACACATCACGTAGAAAACTGAAAGTTAAGAGGAGAAAATGGGCATGAGGTCATGTGGTAAGAAGTAGTTGACATAGCAAACTTGAAGGAATAGAAGGCAGAAGTAGATTTTCTTGATCTATGGAAATCCCTTGCTCTGGTGCAGTGTTGAAAAGATTATTGATTATGGGAGTCAGAGGACCAGGGATTGAATCTCCATGCTTCCTACCTGTATTACCCGAAATCTTTCTGGTTGGGCCTTGGTTGACTCATCTATAAAATGGGTGGCTTAACTGTTCACTTTATTTTTTTCCTCAATATTATTTCATTTTTCCAATTATTTGTAAAGATGGCTTTTAACATTCATTTTTATATAATCTTGAGTTCCACATTTTCCTCCTTCCTTCCTTACTTTTCCACCATCCTAAACAGCAAGCAATCTAATTTAGGTTATACATGTATAATCATTATAAACATAGTTCCATATTAGTCATGTTATGAAAGAAAAATCAGAACAAAAAGGGAAAAGAACATAAGAAATAAAAAACAAACCAAAGAAAGGGAATATAGTATGGTTTGATTGACATTAAGTCTTCATAATTCACCCTCTAAATGTGGATGGCATTTTCTATCCCAAGTCTATTGAAAGTGTCTTGTACCACCACATCACTGATGAGAGTTAAGTCTATCATATTTGACCACATAATATTGTTGTTATTGTTCTAGTGTTCTATTGGTTCTATTGGCTCATTTCACTCAGCATCAAGAATTCCTCACTTTAAACAAAACGTTCACAGAACTATTATAAAATCCTCTGGAATATTTTCAAAACTATCACCAAACAAAATAAGACTTTTTTTTTAAAGAAAAAGCAGCAATTTGAAGGTATTTCATGGTTTCTTGGATGACAGTTTGAGAAATACTGAGCTATACAAATTTTACAATCTCCTTTGGCGCTACATCTATGTCTTCTTACAAGCCTATGACTTCCCTCTTTGAAAAGGGGGCAATGAAGACAATTGAGAGGTGTTGAGCTGTATAGAAAGAATAGCTCCCTCCAAAGCACACTCCACAGGATGCATAATTCCAAATTAAACTCTGGGTCAGTAAAACACCCAAGTTCTGTACTCAGCCTGGGGCAGAGGCAAGGAGGGGGAGAGGGGGAAAAAGAGAGAGAGCGTAGTAAGGGGTTGGCAGGAAATGATTTTAGGCAGGCAGAGCAGAATGCAGTCAGAGAAAGAAGAGTCATTTTGGGGAGCTAATAGGTTTGAAGAGATAAGGGTCTTGGGGAGGAAAAGTTTTGTGAACTAATACAAATTTGCTGAAGGATGCTGCTACAACAACTGGTGGTTGGTAAACTCTCTTCCCCTCTGTAGCTCAAATAAGTCTTTATTTGAGTGACTATGATATGCCAGGCAGAGCACTAGAGAAACTAAGGGAGGTAAAACCCTCCAAGCCAGATCTCCCAGTCAGAAACAGTCTTTGACATGGTCACTTTTATTGGTTATGATGGGGAAAATGTACCATGTGTCTCTTCCCATCTCTTGGCACAGTGCCAAAAAGTTCTCAATTTTAGTCTTGGGTTCTTGAGGGTAATTAATATCTCCAAAAAGTTTCTACTGAAATGCAAAAAACCCAAGAAGGGCTTGAAGGAAATAAGTTCTAGTAAGCTTAATGCAGATAATGGAAAAGTTCTGAACATAGACTTCTAAAAACTTTCCAGTGAAATGAAAAATCCCAAGCAGGGGCCTGAAGGAAATGAGTTCTAGTAAGTTTAATGCAGAGAGTGGAAAGGTTCTTGACATAAGACTTCTAGGAAGTTTCTACTGAAATACAAAAATCCAAGCAGAGGCCTGAAGGAAATGAGTTCTAGTAAGCTTAATACAGAGAATGGAAAGAATCCATATGTAGAAGTTGCTGGGAAAGGGTCCTAGAGGAAGAAGGAAAGGAATGAAGGAGGGATGGGGAAGAGACATGATATGGTATCAGAGACATAGTTCTCCTATTTTATAGTTTTGCCTAAGTTACTTCTGTTCTCTTCAAGAATTATGTTGTTATGCAAACTGGTTATAGAGAATTCTGAACGTGAAGACTGATAAATAATAACAATTATAGTTATATTAGTTGGCAATGGTTAGCATTAAGGTTGGAAAATACTTTATATACAATATCTTTTGCTTTCTGCTGAGGCAATTGGGGTTAAGTGACTTGCCTAGGGTCACACAGCTAGGAATTATTAAGTATCTGAGGCCAGATTTGAATTCAGGTCCTCCTGAATTCAGGGCTGATGCTCTATCCACTGCACCACCTAGATGCCCCTACAATACCTTACATTAAGGTTTTAATTATGATGATAGCTAACATTTATATATTGCCTATTCTGTAGATGCTATTATTATTCCCATTTTACAGATAATGAAACTGAGGCAAACAAAAATTAACAGCTAATAAGTGTCAGTTGGATTTGAACTCAGGGATTCCTGACTCTACCACTCCATCCATTGTACCTGTTTTATTCCTGTTTTACTGATAAGAAAACTGAGGCCTAGGGAATTTAAGCAACTTAGTCATAGTCATATATTGGTTGATTTTTTAAAATTAACTTAAAGTTGAAAATCTCCTTCCCAACAGGATGTCTTCATGCAGGTGTTAAGGTCACTCAAGATTCCTTGAGAGAGGCAATAACAAATAACTTTGATGATTCTCTGATTATGAATATCAACTAAGATAGAAGAGAGTGAGATATTTGTTGCTAAAGACACTTGACACTATCTAAGGAATAAGTCCAAATGCAAGGGGAATTCCCTATAGATTGTGGGGTCCTCCAGGCTTCCCTGGTTGCAGATGACCTTGCAGAGCCTCCTAATTGAGATTCACACTCACTCAGAAAAGTTTAGCCTGACACTCCAAGAAAAACTGAACTAATGAAGAATGCCTATTGTCTGGGCTATGATATGCAGTTGGATGGGTGACCCATTGAACTGATCTATTAGGACATATATATTTTGGAGAGATACTCCAGCTGGACAATGCATTTGGCCCAGAATCAATTCAGAGAAGAGTAGGCTGAACTGTATCTGGGAAATTGATGAGTGTTTTTTACTACTTGAGTGAAATAAAACACTATTTCTAATGCCAGTTTTCTTCCCCTGATGATGTATGACTGCAAATGGTTGATATCACAATCTCCAAATTGCAGGTCACCCAGAAGGCAATGGAAAGATGCATGGTGGGTGTAAATGGGCAACATCCCATAGCAAACAATGAACTGTAAGCCCAGAATCTATGTGAACTAGTCAGAGATGTATGCCTGCAAAAGGAGATATTCATGTGGTGAGAATGAGAGATCATGTCCCTTGCTTGTAATGGTACCCAAGTAATATTTGAAGAACTAGAGGAAGGCCCCCAGGATGCTGAATTGACACTATACAGATGATTTATGCATTTGTGTGAGTCCACTGATGAGAGACTGTGGGTGGGTTATGATCTATTCTATACCATTAGGAAGGAGTGAGATCATAAATCAATTGAAGTATTGAAGAGCAACTTAATGTGAATTTGGCATTGTGCTTGTTCCCTGACTTCAAATGTGTTCCTCATTGCCTCATTATGGCACTGGAGGTGGTCCTGACTTTTGAAGGCTGCATCTGGAAAATGCAACTTCTTGACAAGTCCTGCCCATTAATTTCAATCTGGAAAGACTTCGAATACACTGCATATCTATCGCCTGTGGATCATCACCTCGAGACTGGCTACCAAGAAGTGTCTCCGATGGCTTCTAAAACTCACAAAGACAGTTTCCTAATATGTGGACGGGTTGTAATCTCAATTGATGAAAGTGAGGGGACCAACCCCAACAAAATCATGAGTTCTTGAGGAACTGACTTATGAATTTTCTTTTTCTGCTGTTTAACAGAGGCTTGAAAGAAGACAGATATAGATTAATTTGGGAACTAGTACATTAGGATACCTGAACAAGAAATATCTACTGCAAGAGGTTCTCATCTAGGGAATAGTTATGAAAAGTGCTGGCATCTGGAGACAACAAGAGGGTACCAGAAACCTGGAGAAAAGCCACAAAAAGAGGAAAGGGGGGTATAAAGATGAGACAGATTAGTGAGCAGGGATAAGAGATGCTGCTGACCAGGTGTGCCTACTTTGCTCTGGACCAGCCTTAGAGACCAATTTACTTGATTCAAATATGTTTGGTCCGGAGATGAAGGCATGTTTTCCTTATTAAGATTGAAATAATTAACTTGTTTAGTTATTGTAGTCATTGTCTAAATATTGTTAAATAAAGATCTCTTTGCTGATAATTATCTAAACATTACAGTAAAGATGGGACTTCTGCCAGTGTTAGGAATGTATTCCCAGTTATATAGAGGTTCCAAGAATTTATGTTCTGCCATGTAATTGCTTAGCTGGTCTCCTGACATTAGCTCACTTTTTGCTCCTTATCAATCCCAGGTGAAGAGCACTGGGAGAAGAAATACATTATCACATGTGGCCGGATGGGGTACTCTGTGGGTGACAAACACAGCACCATTGTTTGCTTTTATGAGTCTTGTTTTCCATGTGTGGGTGGAATTCCAGACTTCATAGTTGTATTTTTTCCCTATAATGAAGACAACACCATTAATGATAAAGAACAATACTAACCTAACTTTCATACCCCAAAAGCCACTAGATCAAAATATGATCTGAACCAGGATTGAAGAAATTCCAAAAGTAACTAGAGTCTTGGGGTCAAGTGGTGTGAAATCCAAGAGGTGTCCCGAGGGCCCTAGAATATACAGAAGCTCTGACAGGTCCATGGGTGGGAAAGCACAGCAACCAGATCATACTCTGAATACTTCAGGTACCAATCTTCTCTCCTCTCCAAACATAGTGATTCCAGGGCAATTCTGCCATGTTGAGAATAAAAATGACAGAAAGGGAGTCCAGAGCATCATTTAGTCTATATCTTTGCCTACAGACAAAGCCAAATATAGCATCCTGATGTCCTTGAGAATGCCTGAAGATGTATCCAAGTCAATATTATGAGTGTTTGTACATGAATAAGTATGCATGCATCCCTATATGTGATATATTTATGGATATGCACATTAGTGTACATATGTATATTATGTTTATCATAATGTATATATGTATTAATATGTAAATATTATATATGTATATATATATTATATGTTAATTATGGGCAGCTACATAGTTCAGTGGATAAAGTGCCAGGTCTTGAGTCAGGGAGACTCCTCTCTCTCAGTCAAATCTGACTTCAGACACTTACTAATTGTGTGACCCTAGGCAAGTCAATTAACCCTGTTTTTCTCAATGTCTTATCTGTAAAATGAGCAAGAGAAGGAAATCACAAACCCTTCTAGTTACTCTACCAAGAAAAGCCCAAATATAATTATAAGTAATCATTCAACTGAAAAATGACTGAACAACAACAATATTAATTATATATTGCATTATGTACACATATGCATGTATACTTTTATTGGGTGTGCAAGTGTACACACATGTATATGTGCATAGGTATATTTCACATGTGTTTATTATACTGTGTGTATGTACACATGCATTTTTACGACGTTTTGTTATGTAGCATATCTGTGCAGTGTTATTTTGTGTATTGTGAGTGTTTTATGTTTTGTGTGTGAACATATATTTGTATCTATATGTACATATGAACACCCAGATCATAAAATTATTATCCTCACTCCTTTACCTCCCTCTACCTCATATACAATGGTCAATCTAAAAATAAGACATTTTTATATATGATCAGGAAAATCCTGAATAACTGAAATAACTTGACATCAGGCATTACTTTTTCACCTAAGTTTAGGGAACTTCCCAGAGAAACATTTTATTTGTTACTTTGTATGATCTCTTAATTTTAGAGGTAAGGTTATTTGGGAGAATATTATACGTGTGTATATATACACACTTATTAAACTTTTATTTGAGCTATTTTATATTTTCCTGGAACTGTATAAAAATGTTGTTTTGTAAGATAAGGAGGATGGAAAGAGAAGACAAAAGTAATATCTTGAGGTTTTTTAAATCTTTTCTGTAACTCAAGAGGTAGACTAAGTGACCTTTTACCATTCCCCCAAATTATCTTATCTGTAAAATGTGGCTGCTGAGGTCCTTTAAAGCACTTCCATTCAGCTCTTTATGTGTCTAGAGCTTGTATGTGAGGTCAGTACTTTCCTATTTGGCATTCAATTATTCTCAGGAATATTGTGATCAATTATATCAGAAATGAGTGTTTAATTTTTCCAAGGGCAGGGGACTATGACTTACACAAGTCTATATCCATGTTATCTAGATAGTCCGTGTTTGTGACTTTTGGGGGGATTTCAAAGACTCAGCTGGGAAGAACATAGAATGGAGTGGGTATCTGAAGGATTACTGAACGTGTCCCAAAGGCAAAGAAAAAGAATCATATTTAATTTCATACCTAGAGGAATTAGGATTTTAACATCTAAGCAGATCAACTTTCCCTTGCACTGAGTGTCTTTTCTAGACTCTTCACAGCATCATAAAGCTGTTCCTTGGCAATGTCTTTTGCAGATTTCTATCTATAGTTAGAAAAGGTAACATATCACTTTCATTAGATGACTTTGCTTCAAATGGTATCCATCTCTCCTTGAACCTAGAAGCAGGAAAAGGAAGGATGCCAGATTTTCATGCTCAAGTGGATCTATTTCAACCTTTTTAGCATATCTGAGGGTATATGAAATCTATTATTTCATGTCTCTTCTCTCATAAATTTACTCAAAATTCATCTTCAGGAAATCTTTACTGATTAAACCTCTCCTGTCTTATATTAGATCTCAGTTCAATTCGTTTTGTTCAACATTCAAATCCCTCCCTAATCTAATATCATCCTGCCTTCCCAATCCTCTTGCATAATGTTGGTTGCATAATGTCTTTGTAGACCCATTGGGGTTTTTTGTTTGTTTTCTTTGGCAAAGATCCTGGAGTAGTTTGACATTTTCTTCTCCAGCTCATGTTTACAGATATGGGAACCTAGAGCAAACAGGGTTAAGTCACTTGACGAGGGTCACACAATTAGTAAATAGCTGAAGTCAGATTTGAACTCATAAAGATGAGTTTTCCTGACTCCAGACCCCATATTGTTATCTACTGCACTGTGCTGTCTTCTTACATAACACTCCCCTGTAAAAGCACTACAATCTGTTCATATTCATATTATCTTAAAAGTTCTCTATAATACCACGCATTACATTCAACTGATTCATGATATTCTGTGCTTTCACTTGATTTTAATCATTTTGATCTCACATTTGGAAGGAACTATCAAGGCCATATCATTCAACCCAGACTTGTGCAAGAATTCTCTTTATAATATACCCAGTGAGTAGTCATCCAGTCTTTGTACAGGATGAGAGAGGGATATAGCTGAGAGCTATATCAATGAACTGTAATGCTATTCTACTGATGTGATTTTTAGGGTTGAAGTCTTTACTAATGATGTTAATTATTATGTGATGATATATTCGAAGCAGATGAGCCCATCATTAGAGCTTCTAAAGTTACAAAATCAGTAAGAAGAGACAAGACATAAGAAGTATATCTAAGATCCAGAGGCAAAGGCTGGTAATGGAGTCAGTAATCCAAAGCGGGGAAGACAAATTTGGCCTAAATTAAGCTAAGATACAGGAAATGGGACATCGAAACAGGGTTGAAATTATATAAAGAGATAGGTTTATACTTACATTTGCTCAAGGAAGTGAGACTGTGCTGACATCTTTTTAACCTAAAGAGTTTGGGCCAATCCCAACCTATTATCCCTACCCCATGCTCTTCTGAATAAACTTCAAAAGCTCACTAGCTTCTAAGCATCAGTCAAGTTTTCTGCACAAGAAACAGCTATATTTCTGGGATGGTACACAGTTTCTGTCCCATAGTAGGCATTTAATAAATATTTATTGATTGGCTTCCTCAGGTTAGGATTTTCCTCCATGTGCAGTGTTCTTTAACAGGCAGTACTAGTCTGCCATCCCTTTTATCTGATCTGTTTGTTCTTTTTAAAAAGTCATGTCTTTAAAATCATTCTACTCCAGTCATAAAAATCTCTCCTCACTTTTTAAAAAATAGATTTTTAGTGATATCTTTTGTTCACATAAATTTCTCATCTATCTTTATCTCTCCTCCCTCCCAGAGTGATTTCCTTTGTAACAAAAACTTTATTTAAAAAGAAAAGGAAAAAATCAGCCACATCAGCCAATTCCTTTTTTAAAAAAATCTGACATCATATGCGATATTCCATACATGTGGACCACATCCCACTTCACTTCTGCATAAAAGTAGGAGGAAACATCTTTTCATTATATCTTCTCTGGGGCCAACTTTGCAATTTTGCAAAATTCATTTTGATTATTTTGTGGTTGTCATTATTTTCACTTAAAATGATATAGTCAATGCATATATTGTTTTCTTGGTTCTGTTGCTTCACTTTGCACCGGTTCGTGCAAGTCTTTCATGTCTCTTTCTAATCCATTCTATTTATCAGTTCTTATAGTAAAATAATTCTCCATTCCATTCATATGCCACAATTTGTTTAGCCATTCCCCCACTTTTTGGGTGTCTGTTTTGTTATTAATTCTTTGCTCCCACAAAAAAAAATGCTGCAATAAATACTTTGGTGTATGTGGAGCCTTTTTGTCAATGAACTCTTGGTGAGGGGTAGGGGGTAGGGGGCGGCTAGTATGTGCCCAGCACAGCCAAAGCATTTGGAAATTTGCATAATTCCAAATGTCCTGATTCCTGCCTCCACCAACAATATATTCATGTGTCATTTTCAACATTGACTAACCTCGGCCTTTGTTACCTTTTCCCAGGAGTAACCATTCTTTTATCCATCACTCTTTGCATTGGTATACAGACATCTGAGGATATATACACTGTGTCTGATTCTGCTGCTGGTTACTTCCTCTTTGATTTTTTAATATCTTTTCAGTTGTCATTCTACCTTAATTTTCATGCCCAATGTTCTCCATAGTTTTTGTAATTTTATCTGAGAATTTTAGAGTCCAAAATGCACTTGTACCAAATGCAGGGACTATCAAGGATTATTTTAGGTGGAGGTAGTCTAGTGCCCACTAATACTGCTCATTATTTGGAAATCTGCCAGAAAGGCTATGGAAAGCAAAATAAAATATTTATTTTGGGGAAATTCACAGCTATCATCATCCAGGACCACCAATCTTCCCTCTTCTGGCTGTCCAACTATGAAGGACTGGCCAGGCTGTTATCAGAGGAGGGAGCCAAAGAATTTCTCTATAGATAATAGAATTCTGGGCACGCACCTGCATTACCAGAGCCCAGATCCTGAATCCTCCTGTGGCTGATTCCATGGGGTCAGCTGTTCAGTTTCAGAGGTTAAGTTAGGACTTCTTTAAAGTTATACTTTGTAGAGGCTGCTCATGGGAATCATTTCAATGAAATATAACGGATTCTGACTCTTCTCTGCTTCTAACTGAATGAAAGAAATTTCCTCTTTCTCTTTCTAATGAAGTCTAGTCTACATCACTGCATCATTGGCTGTATTAAACCTGGGGATCTCTTGAACACTCTAGGTAGTCAATCCCTTGCTTCTAAGGCTGAACTAAAGCTTCCTTCCTTTCAGGAAACCTTCCTTTAATTATTCCAGTCATCCCTGATATTCTCCTTCTCTGAATTCCTTAGGTAGTCATGGCCTAAGGGTCTTATGGCTGTAGAATTCTAGAATCTGGGTGGCAAGAGAATTTAGAAAATAGACCTAGTCCAAGCTGCACCTAAGCTAGAATGCTCTCCACCACAGCCCTGAGTAGTAGTAAGACAATGGATGCTTTAAGACCTCGGTATTGAGAGATACTTATTACACTTTTGAACAATTCTGTCATATAGCTTAACATTCAATTGCACATTACCTGTTTCTTATTTTGTTTTATTTTGTTTTTTGAGTTTGAATATCCCTGTCTTGCCCAGACTGGAAGCACAGTGGAACTCATGGACCAGATCCCACTGCTGATCAGCTGAATTGCTAGGTTTAGATCTAGAGTAATCGCCCTCCTTAAGCAGCTTGGTGCCTAACTACCACCACCTCATACATCCCCTGAAAGGGCGGGGGAGTAGAAGTCACCATATTTTATTGTTATGCCTGATATTCTCCATAATATCTGGTTGTATAATTTTATCTGTCCTTCCCCACAACTTAGTGAAGATACCTGTTTGGCTTTAGCTGTAATGCAGCTTAGAACTCCTGAACCCAAGGGATCCACTAACCTCAGTGTGCAGACAGTAGGCTAATTATCTTGTTACATTATATTGTTATCTTGTATTTTTCTCCAGTTGTTTCTTGTGCGCCCTTCTTGTCTCTTCCTCTTAATAGTTGAACAGTAACCAAATCATGTATCTGTTTTGTGCCCAAGAATACTTAGTAAGATACTCAAAACAAACTTGTTCTACTACTTGATTCTACTACTTGTACTACTACTACTCTACTACTGGAAGCTGGTCTAACTGATCAATTATAATCTCTTCTAGAAATCATAAGTACTATCCTAGGGGAGAAAGAAAAAACCACTTGTACTACTTACTATGTGTTGAGCATTTTTACAAACATAATTTTGGATTTTTTCATCACAAACACCTTGAGAGACAGGTGCTGTTTTGTAATTGGGGAAATTGAGACAAGCAGAGGCCAAGTGATTTTCTCAGGTCACATAGCTAGTGTCTGAGGCTGGATATTGATTCCCGGTTCAGTTCTCTATCATCTGAGCCACCTACTAGCCACAAAATGGCTTCAGCATAAGCCTATATCCATACAACCATGTGGACCACAGCAGTATTCAACAATTCATCAAGCCTATGATTAGCTAGGATTTGTTTGAATACTGACATTCAAGTGAATGCTTCCTTATAGACAAGCCACAGCAAACTGAATATATTTACTTTCTGCTTATAGACACAGTCTGTGGTGAGAACTTCACAATTTGACCTAGGATTAGGAGAACAGCCAAGTTTTTAACTTGACACATGGAAATCCCTGGGAATCAAGAGGCTGTTTAGCTATTCATTACAGAATTTAATACAGATTAGGCTTTGCCACAACTGGTAACACTTGTGAGGTTGTTAATTTCTTGTTGCCAATTTCACGGTAAACTCATTGTATAAATTTCAAACTTAAACTTGGCATTGACAGCTAGAATCGTTGTATGCTTGAGTTACATCTCCTGAGGAGTTTCCAGTTATGTTATCAGGAAGCAGATAGTCCTTCAGACACTTCCCATATTAATTGCCTTCTATATGATCATGGTTTCTTTTGGGAAGAGGTGGTTGGGTTTTAGTATAGTTATACTGAGTATATCTATGATGTCATGATTGAAGTCAACTCTTGATCAATTTAACATGGATTTTTTTAGTTTATAAATTATCCACAGCTAACTCTTTAATAATTAGATATTATAATAATATCTAATTATAGATAAAATTATATCTATATCTATTCTTTATAGATAGAGAGATATCTATTATCTAAACCATCCTTTCCTGGCATCTGCATTTTGGTGTTTAGGATCATAAACCACCTATCTGACATCCCTTCACCTCTTCTGATCACAGGAAAGTCTCAACAGGAGACTTTCAAGTACATATTACTTAGCAGAACCCATGGCGAGATCATATGTTGGGCAGGTTCCCTCTTTGACCCAAGAAAACTAAGTTACACCCCAGTTTGCTCCCACAACCTACAGACTCATAAGACACAAGATAGGTTCTTATTTTCAAGATCCCTATTCCCTGCTCAATATAAATACATACAGACTGGCCTTTCCAATTCTTCAAATTCCCTGTGAGAAGTTATAGCCACTAATAGAAAGACAGAAAAGGATGTAACCCCAAGACCCCTATCAATATAAGAATACCCTATTCCAATCTCTTGAACCATAAATCTATTGATTTGCCACAAAAAAAATTTCTTCAACCTCCCTAAAATCAAATGTGCCAGGCTAATGATCACCAGAGCTATGCCTGGCTCCAACACTGGCTTAAATAGATTTGTTCCTAATTGGTAATGATGGAAAGTAATTAGGAACAGCTGCCCCAGTGGCTAACTGGTCATCGTTCCTAGGTCTCCATGTCTCCATGTGTTTCCCTATTTAGGGAATATGTCAACCCTGCCTCCTCAGCTAACTTTCATCAAGAAATGGAGCTTTTCATCGTATTTCTGCAGAAGAGAACTGCTGTCTCCCTTACACAAACTTCCTGTCTCTTCTTTCATCATTATTGATACTAAGATTTTGTCATTCTTTGGAGACTACTTACCTATTTTAGACATTATTCCCACTTTGGTTAACTCTTCTCTGCCACTGGAAAGGTTTAATAACCAGTGGGAAACACTTTTAAATTTAATTGGCATTACTAATATTTTCTCTATTTTCTTGTATCTAGACCATTAACAAAATAATAAATTAAATCCTGATGCAAAACATTTGAAGATTTCTAAAGTATAAATGATCACAGTCAAAATTAAGCAGATTTAAAACCTTGCTGCCTTCCCTATTAGATATTCTGACCTGATCCACTGAGTTCCACTGTTCCTGACTCCTTCCTATCTACATTACTAGCATCAGTTCTTTTTTATAGTCTCTGGATCACCTTTAATAGACAAGCAGAGTGAAATGTCTAGGTATTAGAATGGAAAGGTATAATGCCGCCTGCAGAATCTGATTGGTCGATATCCTCTAAGCTACACTTTGTAATAAGGAATTGTTTCAAGTGGGGGGGAAAGTTTAGTCAAACCAATCAATATATCAACTGTCTCTGACCGATATATGTGATGTCTACTCCCATAGTTCCCCAAAACTACAAAGAGGGAAATAAATGGTGCATTTTCTCAACTTTTCTCCAGGGGCAAATTTTGTCTTTAAAATTTCATGGTCTTTCCACTATTTGCTTATAGTAAAGTTGATAAAACTGGATTAAATGCATATTTAAATTTTTTGTGAATTTTGACAAGGAGAAATTGTACAAGCCAAGGCCTCCTGGGGAAATTGAGGAAGAGAGGCTTTATGAACCTTGAGTTCTTAGTTGGCCAGCAACATTCAATTCGGTCTTACCATGTGACAGAACCCCAGCTAAACACTATGGGTAGAGAGCTTACTAACAAAGAAAAAAGAAAAGAAATAATTCTTGACCTTGAAAAATCCACAGACTCTTCTACTCTGATTGGAGGAGGAAAAACTGAAATACATTAAAAGATTTAAAGACACTCATAAATCACTATTAAATAAAGTTCGCCTCTAATGTCTCATTGTTGCATGAAGGTGACCTTGGGTTCTTGAGTGATGTGCCAATAGAAGAAAGCATTGTATTATGATGGGGGGAGCAATGGATTTGGAGAAGGGCACTCATTTCAAATCTGCCCACCTACTGTTACCTGGGTGATGTGAGCCACTTTACTTTCATGCCTCAGTTTCCTCATTTAGAACTAGATCTCTAAGGTTACTCACAGATCTAAATCTAAGCTAAAATCTAAGGGATTTTGAGTACAGGGCCAGTGATAAACTATTCATCTTTTCATACAAAGACTAAATTCCTAGCTAAATTCCTCAAGATTCATCAAGACCAAGCAGGATATATGTATATATCCTTGAGCATGAGTATTAGATGAGTATTAGCATATAGAAACACATTAACAGGACAAAACCTTAAGTCATAGAGCCAATCAAGAATATTTATGAAGCATTTATACTATGGATATTTATACTTACTATGTGTTGGGCTCCAGGAAGTTAGAGAAAAGCTCTAATTGGGTTTTCAATTTTATTTTGTTTTATGATAAACATTTTCTCATCCTTCCACCTCCCTTTCCCCATTAAAAACAAAAACAAAAGCCTCATAACAAACATGCATAGTCAAGCAAAACAAATCCTCACGTTGGTTGTGTACCAAAAGGTATGTTTTCTTCTGTATCCTGAGTCCCTCACCTCTCCAACTCTAGTTCTCTTTTTGGTCATTGCAGAGCCTTCAGCATTATTTGTCTTTCAATTGTTGCTATTATTGTATGAATACAGATTCCTCTCCTGGTCCTGCTTGTTTCACCCTCCATCAGTTTAAAAAAGTCTTTCCAGATTTGTTTGAAACTCTTCTTCTCATCATTTCCTATTCCATTTCCATAGAAATGGTAGATCAAGTGCTTTGCCCAAAGTCTCTCAGGTGTGTGTATGCCATGAATGTGTTCTAGTATTATACCATATTTTGTTCAGCCATTATCCAGTTGATGTGGATGTACCCCTTTAGTTCCAATTCTTTGCCACTATAAAAAGAAGTGCTATAAATATGTCCATTCATATCAGACATTTTCTTTTCTTTAATCTCTTTCGAGCACTGACTTAGTAGTTTCTTTGCTAGGTCAAAGTTTAGTAACTTTGAAGGCATAATTCCAAATTGTTGAATAGCCATTTTCTAACATAGTTCACTAACATGTCAATTAGTCATCAAATATTTATTATTGTTGCTAATAGTAATAGCTAATATTTATATAACTTCAAGGTTCGTAAAGCACTTTACAAATATTACTGCATTAGATGCTCATAATAACCCTGTGCTGTATGTCCTATTATCATCATACCCATTTAACAGATGAGGAAAGTGAGGCAAATAGAGGTTATATCACCTACCTACGGTGCCCTAACTAGGAAGTTTAACTGGACTTGAACTTCCTGACTCCAAGTCCAGTAGTCTCCTCACATAGCTGCCTATCAAGTACCTCCTATGTGCTAAACTCTGTGCTAAGCATTAGGGATACAAATATAATAAATAAAACAGTATCTCCTTGCAACAAACTTACATTCTAATGGGAAGATAGCAAGTATACATAAAATAGCATAAATATAAAGTGAATAAATATAAATATATACAAAGTAATTCAACACAAAGTTGTCTGAGAGGCACAGCACTAAGTTGGGGGAGGAGATTGTTATCAGAAAAGGCTTCACATTTAAGCTGTATCCTAAGGAAGAGAGGGACTCTGGGAAGCAGATATGAGGAAGGAGGGCATTAGTATTATGGGGCTAATATGCCAAAAAAAAAAAAAAGCAAAGCACTTTTATGTGTATGATCTTGTTTGATACTCAATCCTGTTAAGGCAGATGCTATTATAATAGACAGATTTGGATTCAACTTTAGCAAGGTAGCAAATGGCTGACTATTAACACAGATACTCTGAAGAAAAAGGAGAAACAGGAGGAGGAGAGGAAAAAAAAGAAGAGAAGGAAAAGGAAGAGGAAAAAAGGGAGGAAGAGGAGGAGAGAAAATGATGACCATAAAAGTTATAAAGGGGACCCACTATAGGCCAAGGGGTGCTCAAATAACTAAAAAAAGCTTCCATCATCAACAGGAAATCAGTCATGCCCTCAGTCAACCAACATTTAGTAAGCCCTTACTCTGTGCCTGGTATTGTGCTAATACAAGCAGAAAGATTTCCTGCCTTGAAAGAGTTTGTATTCCCACTGGGGAAGACAACACAGAAAAGACAGCTGAAAAGGGGCTGGAGTTTGAGATCAGCTTGGGATCATTGTAGAGAAATTCTAAGGTGGATGAAATAAACCTACATTGCACATGAAATATGTCTATAGGTTTGTAAGGTCATAGATTTGGAGGCCTAAGGTACCATGGAGATCATCAAGTCTAAATCTCTTATTTTCTGGATGAAGAAAGATTAGTCATTTGTTCAAGGTCACAAAATTCATCAATGGCCATCTAACCTGAGATTCTCTGGTCAGCTCCCTATTCATTGTACCACCATGCTACTGAACTCCACTGCAACATATAATTTTGGAAAGAACCTATCACTGTCATAAGACTGCATGCATGTTCACAAATATTCTAATTTTCAAATACAAAAAGAAAATGATCCTTCAAACTACAGGCCAATGAGCCTGATTTCAGTTAGTCACTAAGTATTTATTAAGTGTTTACTATCTGCCACACTATACTAAGTATAGAGGATACAAAAAAACAAAACAAGAAGAAAGTCTTCCAGTCCTAATAGAATACGACCCATTTATTTTACACCTTATGGTTTTTTATAATAAACTTTATTCATAAACCAAGGAAGTAAATTGTACAAGTATTATGAGTCACATTTTATAGACTAGGTAAGATGCTGAAACTCAGGACAATTGATTTGCCCAGAATTACACACCTAATGTATCAGATACAAGACTTTACCATGGAGACCAATATTTCTTCCATGATATCGTAATGATGTAAAAGCACTTAGCTATGGAAACTATATAGTATAACTATATCGATATATAGTATAACTATATATCACTATAAAGTAGTATATAAAGTATAAAGGCTTCATTGAAAATAAATCATATCAGGTTAGCCTTATCATACTGAACCTCAGGTCATAAATCTGGGATATGGACTCAGACCCACCCTGCATCCAAATATGGACTGTCTCCAGCATGTTCTAATGATCCACTGCTCACTTAATGAACACCTGCTCTTTCTTTGATGAGGTGACTTCTTTCACCTTAAGCCTATGACCCCATTGCCCCTCTCTTCCAGACCCTATTATACAGCGTAGGGGGTTATTGACACATTTAGAGCAAGACTCCAGTGGAGGGCAGCAATTATGATGGAGAATCTGGAAACAATTTCACATGAAGAATATCTGAAGGAAGTAAGGGTATAAGACTGGAGAAAGCCATGAAAGACCAGCAGGTTAAAGAGCCTGAGGATGGAAATCAGCAGACCTAACTTTCAGTCCTGGCCCTTCTATTTTCAAGCTGTGTGGCCTTCACCTCTCCAGACTTCAGTTTCTTCCTCTGTAAAATGAATAGGCTAGACCAAGGATCTTTAAAGTTCCTTCTATTTCTTTTTTTCTTTTAGTTTTCCATTTTTTTCCTTTAAGTATTTTTTATTGATCTGTCATTCTATATCTAACATTCTATAATTCTGTGAAAAGACCAAAGGAGAGTGTGATGTCGTCTTTTGTGAGAGCTGCTTTGGAAAAATATATAACTTTATACTTAGTGCATAGCTCCAGAGAGCAGAATAAATGATTAGACATTACAAGGGCTAATATTTTGGTTCCATAAGAATATTTTTAATAATTAGATCTGTCCAACACAGAAGATGCTACATTGTGAAGTCTAATCTACTCATCACTGGAAGTGTTCCAAATTTAAACTGTCAGCATATTTCATAAGATTACTATGCTGCACAATTAGAATACCATAGACAGAGTATACCTGGATTTCAGCAAGTATTTGACAGCTTCTTATGATCTGTTTATGGATGAGAAGAGTGTGGAATTGATAATAATACAGTTAAGTGGATTAGCAATTGGTTGAATTCAGACTATGCCTGAAAAGTAATGTCATCCTAGAGGAATGATTCTAGTGGAATGCCTCAGGCATTTTCCCTTGACATCTGGGCTTTTCAATACTTTTGCCAGTTATTTAGATGAAAGCATAGATGATATGGCTATCAACTGTATGTATAACATGAGGTTTAGAAGAATAAATTGGAATCCAACATTTGCAGAAACATAGGATCATGGGACCATGGATTTATACCTGAAAGGGACCTTAAAGGCGATCTCATCTGACCACCTTGTTTTACAGATGAGGAACTTTAGACCCAATTAAGTGACTTGCTTATAGTCACAGCCAAGTCAAAATTTAAACCCAGTTTCTCTGGTTCTATATGGTTCTAAAAAGATAAAAATGAATAAAGATAAATGGAAAATGTTAGATTAGAAGGTTTCTGAGAAGAAGACCAAGCAGGAAACAATTCAAGTGAAAATAACCTATAGTTTCAGTGAAGACCAAGTTTAATATAAGTCAACAGTGTGATATAGCAGCCAAAAGAACTAATGTGACTTTATGCTGAATTACTAAAAAACATATTATAATCCAGATTCAGAAATGTGATTTTCCCACTGTGCCCTGCTCTGATCAGACCACGAGTGGAGAGTATTGTGTGTACTTCTGAGGAGATATATTTTAGGAGAGACATTTACATGTGTACAGAGGAAGATAACCAGGATGATGAGAAGACCAAAAAATTGGTTGAAGGAATTGTAGTATTAACCCTAGAGAAGACAGGATTTACTAGGGAAAACATATTAGCTCTGTTCAAGTATTTTAAAGGATGCCATAGGAGAAAGGGATTCTATAATTTACTTAGTCCCATCTTGCAGAGCTAGAAATAATATGTCAAAATAATAGAAAAGCATATCTTAGTTCAACAAAAGATTATATTTCCTGAAAATTGGAGACTTTTCTATACATTATTTACAATAGCAGAATGGTACTGTCTTAAGAAGCTGTTTAATCCTGACCAAATCATGTCACTGCTCTCAGCCTCATTTCCTTATGGGCATAATCATAGAACCTACCTCCCGTGGTTGCTGTGAGAATCAAATGACATAACTGAGAATTTTGCAAATCTTAAACATCATAAAAATACTAAGTATTATTATTGTTATTATTAAGCAATAAATTCTGTCTGACTGGAGGTTTTCCAAAGGTTCCTGGGTGACCACTAGACAGGGATATGATTGACAGGTTGACTGTTTAGGAGGTACCATGTGACTTAAGTCTTTTCTAGTACTGAAATTCTATGTAGAAGCATTGTTAGAAGCCATTTAGTTCACTCTTCCACTTAATGCTGAAATCCCTTCTATAATAAAGCTAAAAGTCTCTGAAAGCTGACCTTTTTTTGTAAATTAAATTTTACTACTATTTTCTTCTATTGGAGAAATTAGTCCTTATGGGGCAACCTGTTCTATTATTATTCAAATCTAGTCATTAGAACGTTCCTTTTTCAGTTGAGCCAAAATCTGAGTTCTTGTAGCCTTCTAACCTTTCAGTTATACCCTTAAACTACACAGAAAAACCTAGCCAGTCAGCAGCTGTTATAGTGGGCACTTACTGTGTGCTAGACACTATGTTAAGTGCTAGAGATACAAATACAAAGAATGAAATAATCCTTACTTTCAAGAATTCCTTTCAAAAAAGATAATAAGTACATATATAAATATACAGAAAATTGAGAGGGAGGACACTAGAATCAGAAAAGACTTTACATAGAAAGTGGTGCTTGAAGGTCACCTCAAAACTAGAGAGGGGGACTCTGTGAGCCTAAGATGAGGAGGAAGTGCCTTCTAGGAACAGAGTACAACCAGTGTAAAAGCACAGAGAAAGAAAATGGAGTGAGCACTGTGTGTGTGTGTGTGTGTGTGTGTGTGTGTGTGTGTGTCTCTTTCATCTCTCTCTGTCTCTGAGTCCATATCTGTTTCTCTCTGTCTGTCTTTCTTTGTGTGTGTGTGTCTCTTTCTGTCTCTGTCTCTCTTTTTCTCTCTCTCTCTTACTCTTCCCCCTCCCTTTCTTCTCATCTCTGTCTCTCTCTGTCTCTCTGTCTCTTATCTCTGGCTAGCTGGCTCTCTCTCTCTCTCTCTCTCCCTCTCTCTCTCTCTCTGTTCTGTCTGCCTATGTGTGTGCGTGTTTCTCTCTGTCTTTTTGTCTCTCTCACTCTCTTTCTCTCTCCCTCCTTCTTTCTCTTCTTACTCTCTCCTCATTTCTGTCTCTGTCTTTGTCTGTCTCTCTCTCTCTATCTGGCTCTGGCTTTCTCTCTGTCTCTGTCTGTCTTTCTGTTTCTGTCTGTCTTTCTGTTTCTGTCTTTCTGTTTCTGTGTCTCTTTCTGTCTTTGTGTGTGTGTGTGTTTCTGTCTCTTTGTCTCTCTGTCTCTTTGTCTCTTTCTTTCTCTCCCTTTCCCTCCCCCTCTTTCTCCTTATGTTTTCTTCTCCCTTCCTCTCTCCTTACCTCTCTCTCCACATATACATATATACATATGTGTGCATACATGTACATGCATCTACACACACATATATACCCCTATGAAAGAGATTGATTGATTGGATTGCAGGGTGTAGAAAATGGGGTAACATAGAATTATCCTAGAAAGATAGCTTGGGGTTAGATTTCTTCTTTTTGTATATTCAGCCTTCCAAAAAATAATAGTAAAGTAACTATTGTGTTCTTCCTTGGTTTTCTCCCAGAATTACAAAATTCCCAAATATTAGAACTGGAACCTGTGAGATCATATAGTAATGTCCATTTAGTTTAGAAATGAGGAACCTGAGACCTAGAGAACTTGTGACTATGACTAAGCTACCTAGTTAATAAATAGAGAGCCAGGAATCCAACCCAGGTCTCCTAACTTATAAGACCTTTTAATACTGACTTCTCTCTCCCTCTCACTTTCTTCTCTCATTCTGTCCAGTATTTCTCTGTCTCTCCATCGCTCTTTGTCTCTATCTCTTTCAGCCTGTCTGTCTCTTCTCCAGCCTTAATACCCCAGCTCCTTTTTTCAGCTAGTCTTCATGTCAAATTGTTTCCAGGCCCTCACTAGGGTTGCTGCCTTCCTTTGGACTCTTGCTAGTTTGTCAATGTCCTTCCCTCCCCCTTTCAGTGGAAGGGAAAGGCTTAGGAGTCTTAGACTTAACCTCTGTGATTTCCTTTGACCCCCTCATGGGCTGATTAAAAAAAGGAGCAGGTGTATTTTAGGGGAAAAGACAGTAGTGCGTAGTGAGTCATAAGGACACACTCTTGAGACAGATCAAATTCATCTAGAGTGTGTGTCGGAGCAGTTGTCCCAGATTTATGACCTATGATTGTTGAGTACAACTAGCCGAACTCAAGAAAAGTTCAACATCATTTATCAACATTTTGTTTGAGTTCTTTTTTTTTTATTTTAATAGTGGCAATGAATTTGATTAGATGGAGTTACACTATAACTTTTTCCAGCTGGATCCAAGCATCAATGGAAAGCCTCAATTCCCCTGATGTTGCCCTCTGTTTTTTCGCTCTTGACTCCCTTCCCTAGATATTTTCTCTGAATCAGATGATGATTAAGACATCCAGTCTCATTCTTTCTCGTGTCCAGCCTAACTGCCCCAAGGTTAGCAATATCTGTGTTGACATAGAGTATTCCAAGATGATGCTAAATCCCAGACAAGTCCATGGAATCATTGCTGCTGTTCTGCCAGGGCCATTTATGTCATGATCTTGGGGTTCTTGGGCTGAGAGGTCTGGTATTCTTTCAGCAAAATTACCCTCTTGTTAGAAATTAATGATTGCAGCAAATCAGAGAGATCTTTTAATAATGGAAACTAGTAGAGTTAAGTATGGGCTCTTTGGGGAGTGATTGTGAATTGTAAATGGCAATGATTACCTGCTCCCTGGGCATATTTGTCTGGGCCAAGGCCCCAGAGAGTTTCCCCAAGAAGAGCAGTAAATCCCAGACTGTGGATGAAGAATCTGGTTGTGATTTGTGTAGGGATTTCTCATTGTTCATTAGAGCTAAAGTTGAAGTCCCCCTCAAAGCCCTTTCTCCTTCACTCCCTCCATCTTTGTCTCTGTTTCTTTGTATGAGGGTCTTTCTCTTTTCTGTCTGTTTCTGTCTCTCTCTGTCTCTCTCTCTCCCCCTCCCTCCTTACCTCCCTCTCTTCTTCCTTCCCTTCCTCTGACTCTGTCTCTTTCTCTCTGTTTCTTTCTCTGTATGTCTCTTTCTCTCTCTGTCTCTCTTTCTCTGTGTGTCTCTGAATTTGCCTCTCTGTGTCTCCCTGTCTGTCTGTCTGTATGTCTCCCCGTTCTCAGCTTTTTCTTCCTCCCCACCTCCTTTTCTTTCTTATTTTATGTGTTTATGTTTTCTTGGTATGTGTTCAATCCTCTCACTGCATGTGTTTTCATTGTTTTTGCTCTCTGTTCTCTGTTTCTCCACCTCTCTTTCTCTGCCCTCCTCTCCCTTCCCCTCCCCTTCTCTCCTCATTTCTCTAGGCTCTCTTTTTCTTTCTCAGAAAGGGGGGACCTCTCTGGTTTCCCTGTCCTCTATATTTTTCTCTTCTGTGCTCTCTCTCTTTCTCTCCCTCCCTCCCTCCTTTTCCCCTTTCTTTTTGCTCTTTCTCTAAGAGCAAGTTATATAGCAGTTCTCAGAGACGTTCCATGTTGGGGAAGGCCATGAGTTAAATAGTCTGCCCAATCTATACAAATGCCAGTCTCTGTATGAATATGGTCCATACAGGAAGAGTGGTGACCTGGGAACTGGACCTGTCATCAGTATGGCAGAGAGACTGCCAACTGCTCCCTCAGTCAGGGGCCTGAGCTCAGCCCTGAGCTGGCCCCTAAGTACACTCAGTCATTCCAATGTCATTGCCAGGCCCAGCTGCAGTGCCAACATTACTCAGTTCATAGCTAGTGCCCAATAGGGCCTGGGTCCAACCTTCAGGATTAATGACCAACTTTTGTATTTGTGACTTGCAGACTGCGCTGTGGTTTGGAAAAGCACTGGCTGACTTAACAATAATTGTTCCACTGGGCAGCAAAGGTGCTTTTTAGAGAGGCAGTATAATATAAGGGAAGGGTGTTAAACTTCAAATCAAGAAGCTAGAAATTCAAGTCTGACTATGTGATTGATAAGCTTGTGACCTTGAACAGTTCTCTTCCCCTGTCATGGCCAGGAAAAAGAGAATATTGGGTGACACCATCCCCTTAGAGTCTGTTCTCCATTCTACTGTTCCCTTACACCTTTTACCTTCCTGTGCACAACAAAAAGAATATCTTTCAGATCTCGTGTATCAATGGAGAAATGGAAAGAACACCATGAAATAATAGTCCTAGTTGAGTTCTTCAAGACCCACAAAAGAAAGACCTAACTGCTTTTTCATGGTGAAAGGGTTCCTGAAGGCAGTGCACTGGAGGCCAAGAGGGTGAGGCATGAGATTTCCAAATTTCGTCTCCATGTTTTGAGTTTAAATTGATGTCCATTCCTGTTCCTACACATGGCAATTCTGTGATTCCTAATCAGCGTATAATCAAATCATAATATGGAGGACTTATGTTTATTATCAGTGATCTAGGACCATTGGGCCCAAGTTAAAGGAAAGAAGATCTTTGGCTCAGTAGAAGGAAGAACTTCTAAGATTTTGAGTTGTCCCAACATGAAGATGCCTTGGTAGATAGTGAACTCCCCATCATTGGAGGTTTTTGAAGCAGAAGTTGAAATATTTTTGTTAGGATGACAAATCAAAATATAAGGACAATAGTGTCCAATACTAATAATCTTACAGTACACTATTCTGATCAGATTAAATCAAGTGTATTGTGTTCTGATCTGGACTAGAAGTAATATACATGAAGACCATTGGGATGAGAAAATCATGCCTTAAGAAATTCAGCTGTAAGACAGTAGTAGTGTTCATCCAGAGGTATGTTGGTTAATATTTAACAACCAGCTATCTGTACCTCCGCCCCACACAGAAAAAGCACCATGACACACTTTCAAGTTTAATCTGCATTATTAACATTTTCGCCATCACTTTCTTAAATCTTGGCAATCAACAAAATAAGCAAAGCCCTGATTAGTAGTATTTGTCAGCTTCTGAGATGTAGACTAAAATTTTAGCAATCAGCAAAAGCTGGCTTCAGCACACCTCTATGTTTATCCTAGAGAAAATGTAGTGGAAACGTGGACTCTGGCTTCAAATACTTAAAGAAGCATCGTAAGAAAAAGAACTAAGATTTGCTCTGCTTGATCCTGGAAGACAAAACTATGGCCCATGAGTGGAATTTATAAGGAGACAGATTCCAACTCATAAAAGGAAGACTACCCCAACAATCAGACATGGCGAAAAAGGGAATTGGCCAATTCAGGATAGAATGATTTTCCTGACATGGAAGGTGTTCAAACAGAGACTGAAAGATTCCTTGCTGGGTTGCTGTAGATAGGATACATGTTTCATTTAAGGGATTGCACTAAGATGACCTCTGAGGTCTCTTTCAATTCTGGTATTCTATGATTCTGTGATTCATCTCCTTTTAAAAGAATGACAGTAACCCCCCACAGACATTCTTTCTTTGGCTTTGTGGTATTACTTCTCACATATAGTGCTGGCTGCTGAGAGAATAAGGAAAAGCTAATTCACCAGTGATGGACTAATTGACAGAGATGCCAGGAAAAAAGAAATCCACTTCTGAAAGATCTTCCCTGAGGACATTTGACATTTGATCTCTTTACGTGTCTGCTCCATGTTGATTGGTTTCTTGCACTCCCTCAAACCAGTCATCCTTCTCTAATTCCTTGTTTGAGAAAGTGACAAACAAAATGGGCAAAGCAAACACTGTATAGTTTGGACCAAAAATGAAATCATTAGCGTCTGTTTCTATTCTTGGCGGCCGGAATTTTACTCTGGTTCTGATTAAGCTTGACAAAGATATTATATTCTAGGTTTTCCTGTAAGTGTAGGAGATGGATTTTTTTTAATTTTTTATTGCATGGCCTTGAATGGAAATATGAACAGACAATGTTTGGCTGTAGCAACTTTGGGGTTTGTCTTTGTAGCTACCCCCAAAAACTTGACTAATCAAGAAGCACTCACCACCATCTGAAGTCAGTGAGTGCTTTTTTCCTTGGTAAGAGAAGCTCTGGCCTTCTTCATGATCATTCACTATATTATCACTTTTAAAACTGAATTAAACCTGAAAAATGGATGGAAACAATTTCAGCTTGCAAAAGTCACATTCTTAACTTGTCACCATCCTCTCCCCCCAAAGATCTAGTGAACATTTCTAGATATACTCAGTTTAACAAGTATTCTCTCCAATCAGGATCAGTGACTATACCTTCATGTATAGATAATATTTAAGGATAATCTAGATTATCCTAAACTGGAGGATACTAGCTATGTGAGCTCAGGTTCTTGGGATGGCTTGTTAGAGATCCTTCCTTCTCTCTGATGTGTGAGTTCTATTTGGGTAAACTACAAGCCAGTAATTTTGAATTTCATTCCTGAAAAAGTCAGGATATATTATTATTAAATGGATGTATATCTAGAAAAGAAAGCCAAGATCTTTAAAAGTCAGCATAACTTAATTAAAAACATGTCACATCAAACTAGTCACATTTCCTTTAAAAAAAAAAAAACAGGATATTTAAACAGGTACTATAGATCAGGGGAATGATATCATTGTGGTTTACCTAGATTTTTGGAAAGCATTTGACAAAGGCTTGCATGCTATTGTCACAGACAGGACAGAAAAAAGTGGGACAGTAGAGGATGGTACAATGAAGTGACTTCAAGGAAGCATATTAGACTAGAAATAGCTCTGGATTTGTGGTCTTCTGACAAGCTCAGGTCTTTTGAGTTGGAAACCTAGCTCTGCCATTTATTTCCAGGAAGTCACTTCATTTCTGAGATTCCTCATCTGTAAAATGGGGTGATTGGACCTGGAGATCACTGAGATTCCATCCCATTCTGAAGCTATGTTTCTGTAATCCCATGGAAGTGGTTATCAACCCTAACCTAAAGAGCAGTCATCAATCATTTGAGATCTATCAGAAAAGACTACTCTATTGGTGGATTCCAGATCTGGGCTTGGCCCTAAGCTGTTTAACATTTTTCTGTAATTTGGATAAAGATGTAAATGGCATATATGATTATCAGATTTATAAGTGACAGCTGAGAAACACAGTTAATATGTTAAATGAAAGAGGGTCAGCCAAAAAGATCTTAAAAGGCCAGGATATAAGACAAATCTAATAAGATGAAATGTAATATGGATGAATATAAAATCTTAGACTTTATTTCAAAATGTCAAGTTAATAAGTACAAAATAAAGCGATTATGGATAAAGAATGATCCAATTGGAAAAAAAAACTTGTGATTTTAGTGGCCTACAAGCTCAATAGTAATCAGCAATAAGATATGATGACTAATACGGTCCTAGGGTACATAAAGAGATATATATCATCCAGTATTAAGTAACTGCTAGTCTCTCTTTACTCTTCCCTGATCAAACCACAATACTTTCCCCCACTAAGGCAAGTGGGGTTAAGGGATTTGCCCAGGGTCACACAGCTGGGAAGTATTAAGCGTCTGAAGGCCAGATTTGAACTTAGATTCTCCTGACTTCAGGGTTGGTGCTCTATCCACTGTACTACCTAGCTGCCCCCACAATATCTTTTTTAAAAAGGTATTGAGTTAAGTTCTAGGCACCACCTATTAGGAAGACTGTTGACAAATTGGAGCATATTCAGAGACGAGCCAACTTTCAAAAGATTTTACATGTCAAAGAAATGTATATTTTTTCCTAGAGATATTTGAAAGCCAGTGGAAATGTTGAGTGTGGCAGTGACATGGTTAGATCTGTGTTTTAGAAATGATGTCAGTAAGTATGTGATAGATTGGAGAGAAGAGAGACTTGAAGCAAGAATAGCTATTAGAAAGTGACTACAAAAAACAGTATAGGGAAGAGATAATGAGAACCTGAATTAGACTGGTAGCTAGATACACAGAGAGAGGGAGGTAGATGCCAGAGAATTTGTAGAATTCTAATCAATAAGACTTAGTAACTTATTTTATATGAGCACAGGAGGGAGATGAAGAATTCATGATGATTCTGAAGTTGAAAATCTCAGTGATTGGAATCATGATGGTGCCCAGAAAAAGGGAAGGTTGGGAGAAGGGAAAGAAATTAATTATGTCTTGGATTTGTTAAATTTAATTTGACTATGGAAGATATAACTAGAAATATCCACTAGATATTTAGCAGTGCTGCCTGTTACTTAGCACAGTACCTGCCATGTAATAGAGGCTTAATCAATTTTTCCTGTCTGAATGATTGATTTTGGTTTTTAGTATGAAGGAGCTTGCCCAACTCTGCCCCCACTGGCATAGTCTTCTCATCCACAGGTTTTTTTTTTCCTTGCTACAATAAGGTATCAGAAGGGAATTCTGGGAATGGATTACTTTTGAATCCAGGTCCTCTTATTCCAGAATCAATGTTGTTTTTAGGGTGGTATGGCAAAATTGCAGGGTCTGGGCTCAATGACTTTTTCCAATTAGGTTGAATCAGAATTTCTTTATTCTAACAGATTCACCATTCTAATGAATAGACCCCTGCTTGGGTGAAATTGCCAAGTATAATCACAGTTCGAAAACTCCTTAGTGTACAGAAGATATAGACAAAATAGAGTCCATAGAAGTACCTACATATAGGAAGTGACCTCAGATTACCCATATAGTAGGAGATAAAACTTTCCTCACACTTCCTAAAACTACCTGAATCAGTTACTCTCTCCATTGATAAATTAATTCATTTTAAAATCCTTAGTCACATAGGTAGTATTCATCAGCATTGGTCACTATCCTCTCTCTTTAAACACCCTAGCTCCATCCCAAAATGGCAGCTCACTTACTAGCTGGACAGCTCACTGCTCACTCTCTGAACAATTCTGCTGGCTTCCCTATCCACGATGCCAAGGCTAATCTACAGAAAGGGAATGTTACAGGTTAAACCAATTTTCTTTCATCAAGGCAATTGGCTCATTTCCTAAGTAGAAATGAAAAACCCTACTATGCAACAGAAAGGTCTTCATCTATCGAAGCTTTGGTGGCCAAGCTATTCCTTCAAACAAGTGAATTCTTCTTCATATGGATTCAGGAGCTCCACTGACTTTTGAGGCATGTTGAAATTAAAAGGCTGTCTTACCTCAAAGCCAGCCAGACTGCACACATTCAGCGCACATTTCAGATCAGACCGCTTACTTGGCAGGCAGCTTCTATGAAGAAACTTGGTGGTTTTAAGTCAGTGAAAGGCAACCGCAGATAGAACAGAGAGACAGCTGGCCTTCAAGAGGGGATGAGCAATGACCAGGGAGATTGGGAGAATTTGCCGTCAAATACTTCCAGTGGTTCTTTTGTTTTTTGTGTAGCCCTTGACCTAAATTCAAAGCAGTCCAGGCTGCAGATGGCTGTTAAGCACAGAGGAATCTCTATAAGTCACAACCTTATAATTTTAGAGTGAATTAGAAGAGGGAGTCAGGACAGGCAAGGTAATCAGCTCTCTTTAGCAGAACACACAGGATTGGAGGAAGAATATGCAGTCTGGATGGATGGATGGATGGATGGACCACATCATGATGTTGAATTTTTTAAGGGTTAGTTACTTATCAAGAGGCAGTGTGTAAAATAATAAAAAGCCAGCTTTTGAGCAAAGAAGATTCAAGTGTACCTCTGATACATAATAGCCTTATGGCCCTCAGAAAGTCACTTGTCATCTCAGTGTTCAAGGCAATTCTCTATAATGCTATAAGTTAGAGACAAGGTACCAATTTACCTTGTAATTCTGGAAATTACTCATATGAGTGAAACTTGGATGGGGGACTCCCAGATGAGGAAACTCCCTTTGCTAATAAGAATAGGAACAGATTGAGTCCCCATTTGTCATAAATATGATGCTATGGAGAGAGAATGGGATTTACATTCTTAAAGGAGCTGGGTTTGTATACTTTCCCCAGCTATTAGTTTTTATGACTTTGAGCTTCAGTTTCTTCATCTGTAAAACAAAAATAATACCTGTAGCAATTACCTCAGAGAATGTATGATTTAAATTTGGTAATGCACTACAGTGCCTTATAAACCTTAAAAATGCTCTCTGAATGGTAGGTGTTATAATAAATGAATTTATTTCAATGCCAGAAATTTAATTTTCACTACTCCAAGTTCCAAATAGTCATTCAACACATATTAATAATCTAGTGTGTGTAGTGCCCTGAGCTAGACGTTGGAAGAGGTAAGAATTTAAGTCAAGACAGTTTTTTTCTCTTATGGTACTTTCACAATCAGAGGGCATAAGAAACAAAAAAATCATTATCTGGGATTTAATACTGCTTATGGGTGATGAAGCTCTCCAGATGATTTTGATTTTAAGTGACATCAGGCTGATAGTATCCTAGACTACTCTAAGATCTCCTTGATGTAATCCACACTCACTTAAAAGAAACCGACCTTGCCATAAAAACACAAAACATAAAGAAGATGAAGAATGTCTATCTCTAGATGATGACACATAATTGGATGGATGGTGCATTGTGTTAGTCCATCATTACGTAAATCTTAGCAAGGTACTGCATATATATGAGCTAAGCACGAACTGCATAGGAAAATGGGATAGATTTGCATTTGGGAAACCAGAGAAATCTCTCAATGATCTCCAAACTGCAGAAGCCATTGTTTTTAACACCAGTATTCTCTTGGTGGTGTTGCATCTTAACTAATTTAATAGAACACTTAAATCTCAGAAGAACCCAAATTTCAGGGGGAGAAAAGATTTCTAGTGGATACAGGGAAGCTACCACACATTCGCAATCATGACTTATATTCAAGGAACATCACAGAAGCTATCGATGGAAGATAGATAAATGATAGATAGATAGATAGGTGATAGATAATAGGCAGATAGATATCTACCTTTATCTCTGTATCTATTTATAACCATATGCACATGAATATTGGGAAAAGAGATGACCTGGAAATGCAGCCAGAGGAAGGATAATAGATAGATCACTCCTCCACTAAACCTACAGAGCCATCCTACGGTCCAGGAAATATTAGAATATCCAGAGAAAGGTTTCTAAGACAATATATAAATTCTCTATAGCTGATTTTTAATTTCCTTAGAAGAATCTTACATCAATGGTGTCAAACTCAAATTAAAATAGAACCACTAAATTATATATAAGGATCCTTGAAGGCTAACTATTAACTTAGAAAACCACATATTACTATTATCTATATTCCATTATATTTTATTTATTTTGCTAAATATTTCCCAATTCTATCTTATTTTGATTCTGGCCATATCCAAGATTTTGGTCTCCTAACAGGATTACACACTTCTGATTTACAGGATAAGAAGGCTCAACACTGGTGGGAATATCTACAAAGATCATAGATGCCCCAGAGTTGTTGCTATTCCTTCAGTACACTGTCTCCAATGGGCAGTAACCCTACCCAGAGGCCACAGATTTCCAACCAAACCTTGTCCCAGATGAGAAGCCACTTTTTGATAATACATCATCAATATCTATGAAGTAGGCCTTAGTTGTACTGCCCTACCAACTAAGTTTTCAAGGAATCTTTTCGGGGAAAGGATGCTGAGCTTGATTTCAAAAAGATCTGTGATCAAAATCTCCCTCTGACTTCCACCAGTTGTGAGAGCCTGGACAAGTAACATTATCTCTTGGAGCCTCGGTTTCCTCATCTTTCAAACAGAGGTGAAAATAGCTACAGTATTCTTAGAATAAATGGAAAGGGGAAGGGTTCAAAAAGATTAGAAAGGTAGGAAGAGGGCAAGATGTGAGGATCAAAGGAGATAATGTATTTAAATACCATAAAGAGATTTAAACATTAGCTTTTTCCCCCACTATTTTTATTAAGTATTATGTTAAAAGAAGAATATTAAGTGAAACTCCATTCTGCCACAAAGACAATTAATTCTGGGATCTTGGATGTCTGCCTTCTGCTTCAAAATAAAATCCAACAGGGCAAAAAAGCTTAAAAATAACTGCATAAACACAGCGCTGCATGGGATGATATCCCGCCCATGGAGTAGAAAGTGGAAAGTATCTGGGGAGATTGGGATGGGGGAGAGAGTCAGGCTTGGCAGTCTCTAGCAGAAAGGTCTCTGGACCAGTGGCTCACATACCCATATTCCTTAGAAGTCAAAGCTGGGGAGTTAGTCACAAGTAGGCTCCTGCACAGACCAGGGCCCCGACTTTGAAGGGATATCAATGCAGACAGGAGGAAAATGCTCACAAATGGTTTTAATTACTGATTGCACAACCTCAGCCTCATTTTGTGTGTGTGTGTCTGTATGTGTATGTGTGTGTGTCTGTGTGTATCTGTGTGTGTGTTTTTCATTTTCTGCCTCACATCACGGGTTGTAACTAAACAACGAGGCAGTTGCCTTCTCCAGAGGGCCCAGCAAACAGCCAGAGGCTGGGACAGAGCACAGCATTATTCATTCATGGAAAATATGGACAAAGAAAATAGACAAACTGAAGAGAGAAGCCAGCTAGTTTTCCACAGCACCTGTGTGCATTTTTAAGCACTCAAGTTTAAGCAGGAATCACTGCCTACTAATGCCTCAGAGTCTCTGCTCATCAGAAGTTAACGGGCCAAAAGCTTTCCATCCACCTGTCTTCTGTCTGCCTTGATAACTTTCTCATACTTTCAAAAGTACTTGCTACAGTTTTCAGGTCAGGCTATCCAAGCCAACATGAAAAAGTTTTCCAGGAACCCTGAGTAGTAAATATGGGACTGTCCTCAAGCCAATTCTAATAACACAGGCCTAAAGCAGTCCAACTTTGTTGAATGACCCGGAGTGACTGTATAGATCAGTGGTATCAAATGAAAAATAAAAATGTGTCCCTGCAGGCCTCTCTGGGCGTAGAAAAATCACAAATTAACATCATCTATGTTAATGTTACTGTGAATAATGTAATATTGTATTGTACTTTAATTTTGTTAAGCATTTTCAAATTACATTTTATTGGGAGTCTAGAGAATTTTGTAGAAGCCTCCTGGAGTGTGTCATCTCTAATAGTGATGTTCTCCAATCTCCCTACACTACTGGGCAATATTTTGAATTTGGCTGTCTTCTTGCAAAAGTTAGGTGAACCCAAAGGAACTATTAACTGCTTAGTAATGATCAAGAATCAGAATGAAGGAGAAAGCTATAGAGTCTCTCTCTGGGGATTTAGAGCTGAAAAAAAATCAGAAAGGCCATTGAGTTCATTTATAATTTCATAGATAATTTCTTATCGTATAATTTCTTTGATAAGCAAATGGGGGCATGGCAGTAAGCCAACATTTGTTAGCTAACCATGCTAACCACTAAGAATACAAAGAAGGATAAAAAACTCTGTCCCTGCCTTCAAGAATCCCATATCCCAATGGAGGAGACAACCTATAAGTAACTAGTACATAAAAGATACATATAACATTAGATGGAAGGTGGTCAAAGTCAGGATTTGAGCTGAGTCTTGAAGAAAACCAGTACAGATGGATACGAAGAGACAGAGTATTCCAGACATGGTGGTACCCAGTGCAAAGCCATGGATTTGGGAGATGGAGTGATGTATGTGAAGAAAAGCAAATCGGCTAGTGTGGCCATATTGTTGAATGAGTGGAAGGAGATAAAATGAAGGAAGATTAGAAAAGGAAGAAGAGTTCAAGTTGTGGAAAGCTTTGAAAACCACTTGGAAGACTTTGTTTGATCTTGGAGACAATAGGAAGCCACTGGACTTTATTGAATAGAACATTTATGGATCATACCTGCACTTTAGAAAAATCACTTTGGCAGTTGAGTATATAATAGATTTGAATAGAGAAGGGCATTAAGGAAGAAAACCAAGGGGAATGGTATTGCAAAATCGATGAAGGTCCCAAGCTGTTCCAAGCAATGGATATGTGAAAAGCAAATGTCTATGAGAGATGTCATGGTCATAGAAATGACAAATTTTGATAACAGATTGGATAAGTGGGGTGAGCGTGAGTGAGAAGCTAAGAATGACACCAAAGTTATGCGCTTGGGTCAGTGGGAGGAGGATGGTGCCCTTGATGGTAAAAGGAAAACTGGGAAGAGGGGAAACTTTCAGGATAAAGAAAGATAATAAATTCTGTCTTGGACATGTTGAGTTTGAGATGCCTATAGAACATTCTATTGGAGATGTCCAAAAATCAGTTGGTGATGTAGCACCAGAACTCAGGAGACAGAGTAAGGCTGAAAATATAGGTGAAACCCACCTACACAGAGAGAGAATAATTGAACCCATGGGAGCTAATGCAATAACCAACTTTGATGGTAAAGAGGACGAAGAAAAGAGAGCCCATAATAGTCTCATAAGGGACATTATGATTAGTGGGTTTGCCTTGAATGAAAATTTAGCAAAAGATATTAGAAAAGGTGTCAGGAAGGTAAAAAGAGAACAAGGAGAGAAGAGAATCACAGGACTAGACAAGCGAGAGCATCAAATAGGAGAGGGTAATTGACAGTATCACGAGCTACAGAGATCAATAAAAATGATGCTCGAGAAAAGGTTATTCTGTCTGGCAATAAAGAAATCTCTGTTAACTTTGAAGTGGGCAGTTGCAGTTAAATAATGAGACTGAAAGAGAGGTTTGAATCAAGCAAGTGAGAGAAGTGGAAACACCCAGTGTAGACATCTTTCTCAAAGACTTTAGCCAAAAAGGGGAGGATGGTCAAATCAAGCCACTTCATCCTCACTCCTAAGTCCAAAGCCTTACCCTTTATGTCATACTATCTATCCACTGGCCCCTCTGATACCTAAGTGTGTAGCTTTATCTAACAGCAGTCTCTGATGAACAGGATTTGTGCATCTCCCAAATAGCAATGAGACTGACTGCCTAGGAACCAAGAAAAATGGGTCATTTCAAAAATAATCTTTAAGTCAGTTACTCAGCATCTTTGTTTTCAGTGATTATAGATAATGGCACCCCAGCTGCAGGATCGTTGCTTGCATCTCACAGTTACAGAGAGCAGACACCAGGCATGTGCAGCCAACAATTCAACCAAATGTTAGCAAATGATCTCTCCTAGCTAGAGAAGGTGACTAGTAAAACACAATATATCAGAATAGCCAGTCCTCATCCATATGTCTGTGCTTTAAAGGCAAACTCAGTCACTTCCTTTCTAAAGCCTTTTTTTTTTTTTTTTTTTTTTTTGGCTATATAGCACTTGTCCTGTGTCTCTCCAATGGCAAATAATATTATTACTCATTCTAATGTGTGATATACCTATGCCTGTCTTACCTATAAGGCTTCATGAGAGGAGGTACTACTTTTTTTAATGTTTGGTTTGTCCCCCCCATCTTGCCCATCACTGTGCTCTCAATTTGTTTAACTGAATTGAATTGCCTGGATATCAGACCCAACTCTGACACTAAGTAGCTGTGATCTTAGATAAAATTCTGAACCTGCAGTTTTCTCATCTGCCAAACAAATGCTTTGGATTAAGTTATCTCTATGATATTCCAACAATATACATGGAAAATACATTGGAGGACCTGGGTTCAAATCCGCCTATTGATGGTATGGTCAGGAGCAAGCCACTTAACTCCCTATCCCTCAGTTTCCTCACCTGAAAAACGAGGAATTTGAGCTAGATGGATCTCTTTCATTCCTAGACTATTGATCCTACAATCCCAAGATTTGGTGATTCCATGATTTGAGATAATACAAAAATTGAAATGACTGAAGATCAAAAATGGTATTTTCCATTTTCCTGAATGTTAAACAGGAGATAATAGGTTAAATGCCAATGGATTTTCTTCATCCTATAGGTATGCCCTGGGCTATAGAGACCTTAACACTGAAGAGAGAAGGGAGAACACAATCTGCTCTCAATCTCTGGCCTTCTCTTATTACTCAAAAGGTTTGGGCCTCCAGAGACAGATGCACACTGTGGGGCTCTTGTTAACCCCTTGGTGAATTCTCCTCCTATGTAGTTTTCCCTTTGTTCATGATGTCATGGTCAAATGAAACCCAAAAGAAGAAATTCAAGAAGATTGGGAATATTCTGAGATGTAATTATATGAGAATCATGTGACTTTAGAAGGACAGCAGGTTTCCATCTGTGCTGACCTTTCCTCCCGAGATAATGAAAGAGCTCCGCTTTACCTAAGCTTAAAAATACCCCCTTCAAATAGTCCTTCATTAGAGTTAACTGCTTGACTGACATTCTACCATTCTCCATCAAGTACATGCGGCATTGGATGGGGAAAAGGAGCCAATTTAAGACTCAGGCTGTTTAAAAAAAAAAAAAAAGATACACAGGAAGCAGCTAAATCGCAGGGCTCCAGACAAAGCAACCACGAAAGGAAATTCTTCGTTTTTGGAAGAGGATCTCTCTTCCCTGTCCTTTATCTTAGCCCCAAGTTCCCCAGGATCTGCCTGAGAAGCATGTCTGGGCAGAGTGGGACTGAATTATCTCTTTCATGCTTTGAATCAGATTTTCTGGGTGTGAAGTGAGTGGACATGCCAATAAATGTCAGCAAGAAAAAGGAAGAGCATCAAAGATATTATGTCAATTCTTGCTCCCAAGTACCTTCAACAGAATCATGGGGGCAGAAGGGTAGGAATAAAGTCAAAACTTAGTTTCCCTGTGCCCCAAGTTTGAGTTTTCCATATGATGCTCACTAGGTTCAGGACACAAGTCCTCAGTGGATCTGTTGGACACAAGGTAGTGCAGAAGATGGGGCTGTGCTAACATTTTCTCAGTGAAAACAGCTCCATGGTACCAACAGACAATTCAACACTTAATAGAATGTCTTTCGGAACAAAAAAGATGGCCTCATGGCTGAAATATTTAAATTGAAGTCCTATCACTGTTCTTTAATTGTGGAACTTACTGTCTTGGCTTTCAGAAAGTCCTCAAATCCCATGTTTTTTAAGTTAGACTCTGACTTGATCATTTTAAGGGATGTAGCTTCCCTTGATTTTTCTTAAATGACATCTGAATTGCATTATACGCTTATGTATTGTAACACTGCTTGACCTATTGCTTGGAAAACATACCTCACACTGAGAAGGAAAAGGCAAAACTAAGGACATATAATCTGATCGGGCCAGTGGGGATAAAGAGCTGGGACCTGGGCTGCCAGTCCAGATGCCAAGTTTGGTTTCAGCTTTAAGCTGGACAGCTAAAATCATCCAATAGAAAGCTTGCCACCAGCCAATCTGAGTGGTCCCCTTTGACAGGGTGCTGTCATTTACCTTCAGTCCCGAGTACACAAAGTGCAAAGCAGAGAAAGGCCAAAAACATAACTGAAACAGATCTTTTTTGTGGTTTAAGGATCAGCCAGTTGGAACCAAGGAAATGTTTTCTTAGGGTCTCAAAGAGTTTGAAAAATTGCTAGATTGTTTTTGGCACTGCTGGAGAGATTATAGATATATCATTAGTATTACTAAGCTGATGGGCTACATGATGAGGGTTACTATTTCAGCAGGGTAGGCTTACAAAAATATACCGTCCTCACAGCAGACTGCTTTGTGTTTAGCCGTCTTTGTGTTGACCACATTAATGGCATTGTTCTATGACTGTTTCTCTGTAGCGTAGGCTGCTACCCATACCATGAGCCCAGTCAGGTAAATAACATGTCTTCTGTGGACAGCCTCTAACAATAGCTGGCCACTTACAAGTACATCAAAGTCTCTTTGAATCTGAAGTTTCAAGGTCAGCCGACCACAATGGCCTCTCTTTTAAACTGCCCCTGTCTCTGGGGAGAGCCAAAGAGTGGCTGATGGTGACTGGCAAGTGCTTCTGTAATCGATCCAGGATCTCCCTCAAGGAGTCCATTGGGCCAGTTTTCTTTGAAAGGGACATACCCAGAAATCTGTCCCTTTTAAATAATTTTCTGTTGAAAAACATGGCAATTTCCTGAACTTTTTATGCCTTCCCAAGGCCTTGGTACCAGGTCTGCTATTTTCCTATTGAATGTGCCAAAACCACTAGATCATTAAACATGTTCTTTTTTTCTCAAACATTGCAATCAGTAGAAACTAACCAAAGTGATTTTTCTCTAATTCCATGAAACTAAAAAGCCTACTAGCTGGCCAGCCTCATGCTCAGGTTCCATACTACTAAACTCCTGATTAGACCCAAAATAAGGATAACAAGGGGATTAGACTGAAAAAAATGAATCGGGTCTCCAAAATATGTGCCCAAATTCTGTCCCCGGTTTTCCTATAGTCACGTAGTCTGAATAAGAATTGACAGAGAAAGGAGGGACTCTAGTATAGTAATGACAATAACAATGATTATATTTAAATTCTCTAATAAATTCATACTTTATTGCCCCGTCATATTATAAAGAAAATGTGGATAAAAATGATAATGTTTGTAAAGCACCCTGCCAACCTTAAAGTGAGGTATCAATGTTATCATTATTATATTTATCATTATTATGATATGAAGGTAATCTTGGCTTCTTGAAAATGATGATAAGAAGGTATAAGTTCTAGCAAGTCATACCCAACAAGCTTATCTGAAGGCCAATCCCATTAAGTAAAGAGATTCCTCACCAGAAGATTAGCTCCCATTTGACAATTTTTTTTGACCACATTAGTTGATGAAGACTTTCTACTATGGCATGCATGGGGGGCTGGGATCTGCCTTCATGAAGGAAGTCCTATACCAGTGGAATCATAGCTCCTTGAATTAAATTAGAGAAGTACATTGGGACAGCATTTCCTCAGCTCAACCTTCTCCATAATGAGAAATCACAGCATCCCAGAATGATGGGATGATAAAGCTGGGAATGACTTCAGAAGCCACCTAGGCTAAGCCCCTCATTTTCCCAGAAAATGAAATAGACACCCAGGAAGGACATATCTGACAAGTAGGTAGCCAGAATTGTCTAAATACCTCCAAAGAGAGGTAAGAGGCTCTATAGTTAGATGAAGGCATTGTGGAAAGAGCTCTAGATTTAGCATCAGAGGGCTTAGGTTTGAATTCTGATTTTTCTCAGTTAGAAATGTTGGGATGTCACTGGTAATTTTTTGTAAGCTTTCCATCATCTGAACTAGCCATTATTCCTAAGCATTCACTTCAAAATCATATTGAAAGGTCAGTCTGAAGGGGATCGTTTTGGTGATTTTCCTAAAACCTTGATACTTAATCATGCATATGAATGTTAATCTTCAAACCCATCTATATTAACATGTACACGTGTACAGATTAAAGAAAGCAGCAGAATTATACACAATGGGATATTATTTAGAGTTCACTTAGCATAACATTCTCATTTTTGAATATGAGAAAATGTGTATTGTGCTGAATTTGGAAGAAGAGATCCTGGGTTAAAATCACATTCTGTTTGCTACCTATGTGACCTTGGACAAATCATTTTCTGGGGATTCAGTTTTCTCATCTGTGAAATGAGAGGATCCTCTAAAATCCTTTCCAATTCCAAGTCTATGATCCTATGCAGGCAAAATTGGTTATGAATTAGATGAAAGAGGGTGAATTCAAACCCAAGTTTTCTAATTTGATCAAAATCAACCAATCAAAGAGAATTTATCAAGCATTTAATATGTGCCAAGCACTGTGCTAAGCAGCCACTAGGAATGAGAAGAAAGATTAAAAATAGCCCCTGCCCTCAAAGAGTTCCCATTCTAATGATGAGCCTCTTCTCTGATCAGGTGCTCCCCCTATAGCTTGAAAAGGTCAGAAAAGGCAGTGTAGGTTCCTCTAAGAATCTCTGAGACAGCCCCAAGGACTGTCCTCATGCCTGTTTTAGTTTCTGGAATACATTAATAATTTACTCATGGCAAAGTAGTCTTTCTATCACGCCAGTAAGGAATTTCATGCCAGTAAGTGAGAATTAGAAAGGCAAGTAGAGGACACATTGAGAGGAAAGGGGGTAGAAAGCAGATGGGAGATGGTCTATGGGAGCTTTCAATCTGAACCAAAAATAACTTAAGAACTACTGGAACAGAGGAAACAGATGAGTGAATACTAAGGTCAGAGAAGAAAAGTTGGCTTCAGCGACATGGCCATCATTCCTCGGCTATAACAATTAGCAGAAAACCTGATATTTCTATTAAGGTCTAGTTTGAATAAGATATTAATTTTGAAACTTTTGCTATTTGTTTCAGTCTCTTACTTCAACTTGACATAAAATCATTAAGATCTAACCAGGCTAAAGAGTATGTAGAGATCAGTTGGTACAACTAACTCCTTTCTTCCTCCTCATTTACAGGGGCAGAAATAAGAGGCCTTGAGAAATGGAGTGGTTAGGTTTAAGGTTCCATAGCATAAAGCCCAGACTAGAGCTTACGGGTTATGATTCCCAGTTCACCACTTTTCAAACCTGTGTTCTTGCTTTTCATCATTACTAGTACCATAAAAAAAATAGGAAGACCCTAGAGTTAATTTGGACTACCAGTCCACCCCATGAAGCATGATCTGTTTCTGTCTCTCACACATACAAGTATATATATATATATATATATATATATATATATATATATATATGCATGTAAATGCGATTGCAGGTACTCCCCCCTATTGCATCCACCTTCTCCCCTTCAGCAAATCCTATCAGTTCTAAATCCTATGCCTTTTAGAAGTCATAGAACATGTGCAAGAAGTTTTGTTAGCTTAAACAACTTAGAAAGACAATCTTTCCCATATCCATTGTGGATCATTTGAGCCAAAAAAAAAAAAGTCTTTGCTAATTCTCCAGCATCAGTTGATAGGATGTGTCAAATTTATCATCCAGGAATGATGAGCAGCCCTTTATTAATACTGGACCTATATAGATATCATTAACACTCTTGCCTGCTCTTTTTTACTATCAAAAACCTCCCTGAAGACCCAAGAATGTACAAGACCACATTTGCCCAGAAGATAAATTTAGTCTGCCTAAATCACTCTACAAAAAGATTGTGGATTTCATAAAAGGACTTACATTAGGAATTGTGAAAGTGACCCAGCACTCTGCTTGGGACATTTAAAATGTGAATGAAGAGGCAAGTAAGAATACTTGCCATTCTCCAAATGGCAAGTATTTTTCTCAACTCCACACCTGTTCCCTTTATGTGGAATGTCTTCTCCCAACCATCCCTTCCTCTACTAATATTATTAGGTATTATATACCTCTCCTTCAAGATCCAGGTAAAATTCCAACTCCTTCATAAAACTATAGAACTGATTTCTCCGACAGCTGTTCTTATGATACTTTATGATTCTTTTATGCATTTCTCTTACTCTATGGAGACAGAAATGGTATAATGGAAAGAGTCAGGAAGATCTGAGTTTGCCTCAGATAGTAGTGGTTTGACCTTAGACAAAGAGGCTCTATGCTTCATCATCTGTTATATGGATATAACCACAGCATTTACTTTACAGAACTGATGTCATGTAAAGTGTTTTGCAAACTTTAAGTTCTCTCTATATAAATATTAACCATAATTATTATATTTATATAATTAAATATATTTGCTATAATCATATAGTATAATCATGTTATTAGTATATAATTATATTATTACTTCTCATTAGATATGAACTTTTTAGGGATAATAATATCATAGATCATAGAACCCCAATGGATCTAAAGCTGGGAGGGACTTCAGAGGTCACCTTTTGTACTACCCCCTCTCATTATTTTTAGATGAGTAAATTGAGATCCACAGAAACTACATAAAGGCTAAGGTCATACTGATCATTAGAAGCAGGATTTGACCAAGATCTTCTGACCCTAGGCAGTCATCAAGCATTTATTAAATACCTACTGTGGGCAAGGTACCATATTGGATAAAAGCCCAGAACTCAAAGCTCTTTTATTGTAACACAGTTGATGATGGGCTCTCAAATCAATGCCCTTTACAGAATACCAACAAGGCCATATCTAAATTACTTTGTCCTCCTACTAGAATGGATACAAGTCTCTTTTTATCTTCATTATCTACCCCCTGTAATAATAACTCACAGGGTTGATGATGAGGAACAGATGAGACCATGGGCGTTAAACACTTGGTAAATAATTAAGAGCTCTTTATCCAATATGGTACCTTGCACACAGTAGGTATTTAATATGCCTGGGGGATGCCCCCAGCATCCATACAAGGCTGTGCAGATGCCAAAAACCATTAATAAGTTTTTGAAATGAATGAATTAAAAGCTAAATTAATCTCATGCAAATTTTAGGACTATATCTATTATTCAAAGTGAAATTCAGCCAATAAACATTTATTAATCACCTACCATGTGCCAGGCATTGTGCCAAGTATTGGGGATACAAAGAAAGCCAAAAGACAGTGCCTGTCCTCAAGAAACTCACAATCTAATGGGGAAAGAGGGAAAACCAAGCAAATGACTGTACAAAAAAGATATGGAAAAGGTCAAATGAGAAATAATCAGCAAAGGGAAGACACTAAAATGAAGTGAGAAAGGATTTTCTGTAGAAGATAGGATTTAAGGTGGGACTTGAAGGAAGGCAGGAAAATCAAAAGGTGGAGATAAGGAAAAAGAGCATTCCAGGAATAGGGACAATGAGAGGGAATGGTGAGACTTGAAAGAATAGAGTATCTTGTTTGAAAAATAGTAGGGAAGTGATTGTCACTGGATCAATGGGGCTAGGGTGAGGGGGATGAATAGGCAAGCAAGATTTATGAAGACTGGAGCAATCTCACAGAAGAAATCAGCATCCAGGTTCACTGCTGGAAAGTGAAGCTCTTATTTCTTGGAGAAAAAGCTGAAGGGCTAATACATGGAGAGGGGAGATGTGATGCAGAAGTAGATTTGTTTTTGTACTCTTACAGAACTTGATGCTAATCACCTGCTGGGTTAAATGTGTCAGGAAGGGAGAAGTCAAGTGCCCACTGGAACCTTCTAACCATTACCAGGTTAGGCTGTTAATCATCAGTTCCCAAAATAATCCTTTCACAATAAATGGCCGGAGTGTGTTCAGAATATTGTTCCAAGAGATAGAAGCTCTGGGTTCCGGACTTAGTATTTACCAATAGTGCAGTGTAGGGTCAATCATTCAAATTTCCTGAGACTAAGTTTCTTTATATGTAAAATGAACATAACCTCTATCCTGCTTACTTCCTAGGATTGTTAGAAGGACTAAGTGATGCATTTGACCAAGTGGTCAAATGAGATAAGATTTGTAAAGAGATCAGTACAGTGCCTGGCACATAGTAGAATACCATACAAATGCATATTCCCTTCTCCTTCTCTTTCCATGGAAAAGAATTCTGACATTCGCATCAGAGACCCAGGTTTAAATCCTTGCACAACCTTTGTAAGCTTGGGCAAATTATTTTCCCTTTCTGGGCCTCAGTTTTGTTTTCTATAAAATATATGTTCAGAGATCTCTAAGGACTTTTCTCAGGGCTCTATAATGAAGAACCAATGCTCCCATGCTTTATTAGTTTTCCCTTTGATCCCAATGGATGTAAGAATCTGAAAAGTAAACCAAACAAAATATTAGCAAGTTAAAAAAGAAATTCACAAATATTGTCCACCAACTGTTATGATCCTGAACTACACTGATGCAATGAGGAGTCATGCCAGTTGTCATTTTGATCATCATGATCAATCAGCAGCAGCAGCAGCATTTATATAAAGCATTAAGATTTACAAAGCAATTTCCATATGTTATCATTATTTGATCCTTACAACAACCATGTAAAGTAGGTGCTATTATTGTCTCTATTTTACAGATAAGGAAAATGAGACTGAGTAAGTTTAAGAGATCTGACCAGTCATAAAAAAGCTAGTATGTCAAACCCAGGTCTTCCTGATTCCAGATTCAGCACTCATTTACTTTACTGCTCCATTTATATAGTACTCTGCTATTTTGAAAGCCCTTTCATATTTATCCATAAAGTTCTAGGCTTTAGAGATCTTCCAGTGCAGAGGTGGATAATATCCAGTCCTTAGGCTGTATAAGACTGTGAAATTATTTAATCTGGTCTTTCTAAGGCAACTGCAAGCAATGATGAGCTGAAAGCTAGACACAATTTTAAGGTGAAAAAAAATTTAGGGCCCCCAAATGATGTTATAAATATCCAAATGGCCCTTGGCAGAAAAAAAAAGTTCCTTACCTCTATTATAGTTCAAAACCATCATTCTATAGAGGAGGAAAATCAGTCCCCAAGAGAGTAAGTAACTTGTCCAAGATTACACAGTAAGTTCAAATCTCTGTAGGATATGGAAGAAAGTATCAAAGAAACTGAAACTCAATCTACAGTCTGGTACAGCAATACCTGGTCAGATGTCATGGCAAAAGAGGATGTTAGTATTTAGACTATTCACCATACTCTTGACTTGAATCCTGGTGGCCAGGAGGGCAGTCATAGATACAGTCACCTTGGAGGAGCCAGATGATCAGTCCTTCCACCCTTCTGTTCCTCACAGATTATAGTCTTTTCCCCTCTCCAAGAAGTTGTCAGAGAGGTAGGAGGAACAACTAGAATTAATCTATCTACCAAAAATACCTCCAGCATGAGCAAGCACAGTTGTGAGTAGAAAGTCCAAGCAGAAGGAGAATCCCTTTGTTCTACCTCCATGGAGGCTCTATTAGCTGGCAGAGAAAGAGAGTCTGACAGCTTTGCACAATTCTACCTCACTTAAACCCAATTCCCTGGCAAATTATCACCTTCCTGAGGTCACCAGTTTTCTTTGAAAGTGAAGAACAAATTTAGCCAACAAGAGAGATTGGGATCCCAGGCATAGAATGGGATCACCAGAAATTATGACAACTGACCTTTGTAGAGCTCTTAATTATTTACCAAGTGTTTAACGCCCATGGTCTCATCTGTTCCTCATCATCAACCCTGTGAGTTATTATTACAGGTATTTGTGGTCCTCATTTTATAGATTAAAGAACCGAATAAAGAGGTGAAGTGGTATGCTTGTGGTTACATGTGTCCTAAGTGTCAGAGGCTAGCAGTGACTCAGATCATCCTGGCTCTGATGCTAATGCTTTCCCACTATACTATCCCTCCTTGGATTCAGCTTTACTGCATTGAGATTTACTAGGTTAGGTCTGGATTAGAAGATTGCAGCCTACTAAAGGAACTTATTGGATTGAGGAGTGGGAGAGTGGAAGGTGATTTTGTCAGGTTTGGCCAACATGAGCTCAGAATGGAGAACTGGTTGAGCTTTTCTCCATTCTACTATAACTGACCATATCCTGTTTTCCTTGAGTACATGTTTGATTCTTTCTCTCATAGCTCCCCATAGCACACCACCCTCCAGAAACTAAGCTCCAATTTGGAATAGTCAGAATTCACTGTCTTTCCCCATGAGCATCTGACTCTCTCTAAGGATTGCCAGGTAAATGTTCCCTCTAGACCTAAAATCTAATTAAGAGTCAGAGGTGTTTTCAGGCATTTCCTGAGACTAAACCAAACTTCAAAATTTGAGCTTGAAAGGGAAGGGGCATTCCCAGTTTTTGTTTAGAGGATATTCAATTCTTCCATTTTCTTCTCTGTAAAATGGAGATAGCAGCTCTCATACCACCTACCTTACAGGCTTGTTATAAACAAAGCACCAGAGAGATGGGGTTTTACTGCCAAGGGTGAAAACAATTTTAGTACATGGACACTGCCTCCTCAGTTCTTCTTTTGCTAATTCTTATGTATTAGCATTGGAAAAATATGCACCCAGCAGGTTTCCAAAATGAAGAGAGATAAAGATATTGGAGCAAGAGTGATCTTTGTCACTTCTAAAAACAATGGAGGAAACTGAGGGAGAAAAAAGCTATCCTAATATCTTCCCATCCTCCATTCCCATTCAAACTTTTAATAATTATATTAAATAATTATTTGAGGGGCAAGAAAAAGATAAAAGAACCTCTTTCCCATTTCAGTGTTAACGACTTTAAGACTAAATGGCATCCCTCCCCCCCTTTAGCTATTTTCTCCTCTCTATCTCTAGATTCCTAAAATTTGAACTTTGGTCTGGTTCTCTGAGATTTCTGTCATATTTTCATAAAAAATTTACCCTTATCTTTCAAATACTTGCATTTTTTAATTTGCTGTGATTGCTCATCTGAGTTTTCTTCAAAGCACTGACTTGTTCTGAATTGTCAGGACTTTTTTTTCTAGTTTGATTTACTCTCATTATACTGTTCCAAAGTTGGCTCCATTTCCAAATGTGTAGCGTACAAAATGATTTTCATTTTTGCCATCTGATAAGGGTGCCTCTGTCTGCAGTCACATGTCATGCAGTCGCTTTGTTGGGTATAAAAGTAGTCATGGACCATGCCCAAGAACAAACCAAAGGAATTAATCCTGGCACAAGGGTCACAGACTAACCCTCTCTCCAAAGGACATTGCCTACGACAATCCACAGACTGCAGGATAGAGTTTCTGGGAGCAAAGGACTAATTGTTCCTTTCTCTCATCAAAACCTACCCCTCAACCCCAGCAAAATAAAAACAAAGTTCCAGGTCATATCACAGGCCACCAGGTAAATGTCCAGTTGGCCTTTGGGGGTGATTTCAACTTACTTGAAGATTTGAGAATAACAGGGATTCCTACTTCTGACTCTAATGAAATCTTGTTTCTCATATGGATGCTGTTCTTTCTCTAGAGCCCTGGAGTGAGATTCTACTGGCTCTTGACTGTGTAATCTGGGGGGCTGGATGGCATGCTGGACCCAAATGCAGCTCAGCGTCTGGACCCAATAAAAGATTTCCCTGTGGAGCAGCTTTCTGTCCAGGCCACACTGAGGTAAGAGCTCATGTGATTATCCAAGCATCACAAGCACCTTGCATTGCAGGAAAAAGACCCAGAAGTGAATGGACAGCTGTGAAATAAGCCTAAGGATGAGGAAAAGGAATATTTCTGAACTCAAGTACTGTTTGGCATGGGCCTGAAATATGAATTGGATGTGAGAGGACATGTCTGTGATAATGAACATGTGCACACAGAGGTTTCCAAACGTGTCTGGAAGAAGTCTTCCCTAAGGGCCTTCCTCTTGACCCCATCACTCCTAAGTCATATGGGTCTGATCCATCCTACCTTTAAACTTCTAACGCATAAGTTTGATGTATGAATTCAGGACCTTTTGTTCTTAAACAATAGCATCAGTCCCATTCCTTCAAAGCTCACCTTGGCTCATTTGAGCTCATTTAATTTTATTTCACCTAGAAACACCCCCCCCCTATTTTCCTTCATCCATCTCAGGATTTATGGCTTGTAAACTGAGATCATAGATTCTTTTTCTATTAATTCAGTGAACACACCCAAAGACATACAAAGTGGATATTTGTGCCACCTGTGCTGAATTTCCAGGCATTTAAATGTTCTTCACAGGTGCTATTTACACTGTGCCCAATATTTGGGTGTCAGCAGAAAAAAAAGCATTTATCTAAATATTTTCAGTCTATCTAAATATTTATGTGGCATCATGGGGACAAAGGAGACAGAATTCTTGGCTGAGTACTTGATCAGTTTCTAGGTTTTTAAATAAGGGTATAAAGTTAGTTCTTCTTCCTATGGAAAGAGCACAAGTAGAGTGTCAGAGTACTCAATAAATCCTAATAGAGGAGAAGCAATGGTGCGTCAGGATTTTATTCTATTATTCCTTTTTCTATTCTAGTACCAGATATATGGGATGCTGCTACCTAATGCATAGCATAGTAAAATACACAGCACATTGGAAATCAGGAAGTGACAATTCAAGCCATACCTCGACAACTAACTAATTAAGCAAACTTAGCAAGGCCCTTCCTCTCTTAATCTCCTTTTTCTCATCTCTAATATGATGAGCTTGAATAAGATAACCTCCCAGGGCTCTTTCAGCTCAAACATGCTATCATTTATGTAAAGGGGAGCCTTAAAATTGTTCTCACTGACCATCAAGAAGGCTATGGAATCTTTTACTTTCCAAGACAGTCTGTTTTATTAAGCTAAAGAAAGGGGCCAGCTTACCTTTAGAGAAGGAACAGAATAAAGAAAGAAATGAAAGGAAGGAGGAAAGGAAGAAAGAAAGGGAGGAAGGGGGGAGGGAGGAAGCCAGGGTAGGAAGGAAAGGGAAGGAGAGAGGGCAAGAAAAATGAAAGTGACTCAAGCTTTTCTAAGAATGGAGGGAGAAAGATAACAAGACAGAAAAAGAGAAGAAGAAAACACAGGAGAAAGAGGAAGAAAAAAAATCTTCATCTAACAGCAAGAATTTCCTCTCCCTCTAATACTTAGTCTTTCTGGCTCTTTAGTCCAGTCTGTGGTCTGAGATCACTAACACAGCTCATCTCCTGTCTTGTTTTACCAGAAATTCTTTTTCCCTTCTACAGCTTCCTCTCATTAAGCATCTTTGCCAAGTCTTCTGGATTCATTAGTTCCACAATCCCTATTCAAATATGTGGACTAATTGCCTAGTTCCATCCAGCTGTTGCATTACCTAGTCAGGTAAGGTGGATTTTGGACAGAAATCTATAGCAGGGTATATTTTTGCCAGGGCTCTTTGACCAGGTGAATGATTGGAAAGTGCTGGATTAAACTAAGCAATGGAGATAGTGTGCCTACCTGACAGAATGATGGGAAGGTGATCGAAGGGTGCAGGACCAGACCAATGCAGCATTCTTACCTGCCTCTTTAATTTGAGCCATGTTTCTACCATTCCAGGATGGGGTAAAGCAAATAAAACGTTTACTTCATAGAATCATAACTCAGAAATCAGAAAGAGTATCCCAGGCCATCTTTTCCACCACTCACATTTTCCAGATAAGGAAACCAAGTCTTTCTCTGGTTCAGTGACTGGTCCAAAGTCTTAAAGGTATAACTACCAGAGATAGTATTTGACCCTAGATTTTCTGACCCCAGGGACAGGTAGGTGGTACAGTAGATAAAGTATCAGACCTGGAGTCAATCATATTCCTTAATTCAAATCTGTCCTCACACGCTTAGTGGATATATGACCCTGAGCAAGTCACTTAACTCTGCCTCAGTTTCCTCATCTATAAAATGAGCTGGATAAGGAAATGCCAAAACACCCCAATATCTTTTTCAAGAAGACCTCAAATGGGGTTGTGAAGAGCCAGACATGACGAAAAAAATAACTGTTTTCTGCCTCCAGAACTAGTCTTGAATGTGGTCATTCACTCAAGTGGTCTCTCCCACAACTACACATTGGTAACACTAAGGTTGGTTGGTGGAGCAAGAGGGGTGATCATCATTGGCTCAGCATTTTCTTTTGCTTTAAATAAACAAATAAACATCCATGGTTCCTTCCGTTGTTCACCACTAACCAAGGAGAGAATGTTTATTTTTTTTTTTAAACCATGATTACTAAATGATACCACTGGAATAGAGAGTACAGACTTTTTTAGGAGTCTTTTGGAGTTGTAGAGAGAAGAAAAAAGAGCGATAATAAAATCAAATGGACAATAACACTATCTCAAGAAAATCTTTCTTATCCCAACTTTTAAGAAAAGTATATAAAAAGAAAAAAAAATTTCTCTTTTCTATCCCCCTCCCTACCATATGAGAACTATACTCAGCATATTTCAAAATATCAGAAATTTCTAACCATGCAAGTTTCTATTATGGTTAGAAGTCATCGAAATCTAAATTTTAGCATGCATACTAAAATTATCTATTTTCTATTAAGTTATAAAGAAAAATACATATATACATATATAAAAAGTTATATATGATATATATTCATAATTATGGATTATCTATATTTTCTATTATCTATTTATCTATTATCATATCATCTATTATTATATTATATATAATATTATTATCTATTATTATATTATCTATTATTTTTCTATTATAGAACACCAAATAGACTATTCTTTTGTATCATGTATTGCCTTGGCAGTCTTGTGAAGTCTATGGATCCCTTCTCACAAACACATTTTTCAATGTACAAAATAAACTGTTAGTGAGGATCTAGTATATAGAACTAAGCACTCATAAGTATCTGTACATGTGTTCAGTAAAGATTTTAAAAATCTAGAGCTATAGCATATAATGCAGGCAAGTCAATACCTCTTCCTTCTCCAGCCAGGAGATCATAAGAATGTAGTTTTAGAGTGAAAAGAGACCTTATCCATTGCCAAGTACAAAGCTCTCATTTTACAAGTGAGGAAACTAAATCACACAAAGGTTAAAGGTCTCTCTTAAGGTCACAAATGTCAGGTTCAGAGTCACTAGCTTGATTGTTGAGTTGAATTGAATTGAAGTGAATTGATTCCTTGACAATGGGGAGTGAGAGAAATAGAATAAAGCTAAAAGAGCAGTCTGGACCTTCTTTTAAGAGGTTCAAGTTTCTGCCTGTCAAGACTGATCAAAGCTGATAAATATAAAACCAGACTGATGATGAGTTTCATTACTTTTCCCTGTGCATGTTCTCCCTCTAATGAAATTATGATGCAAGAAATTAGGGGAAGTCCAGTGGATGGAATACCAGATGGAGAGTAGGGAAGACCTCAGTCCCAACCCTGCCTCAATTACAAGTTTGGCTTAATCTCTTTAGCCTAAAACAATAGCACCCACTTCACAAGATTAAACGAAACAACAAGTAGAGTACTTTGCAAGCAACATTTTCTAAACATTAGTGATTAATTAGTGATAAGTTTTAGTGATTTTTATTAAAGCTAGGGAAGGAGATCCAGGTCCTAGAATCCCCAGGTCAGCTTCCACTGAATATGACCGATAGAAAAAAGGCAAGGGGGGGAATATAGGAAGAACACATAAAATTCCAGAGCCTGGTTAACCCACTTCCATCTCTAGGTCAACAAGCTAAAACAGAAAAAAGGTGGTTAGGAATCCTTCCTTGCCACTGACTCCTTCTCTGCCTGCCAATTGCATAGAGTATCTCATAGATGGAAGGATCTCAGAGGTCATCTAGTCTAAACTCATTCCTAGGCTGGGACCCCCTCTCCAACATCCAGCCTTTACCCAAAGACTTCCTACTTAATAGGACTTATTATTTCAGAAATCTGAAATGTGCCTATTGCAGACTCAGAAGACCTTAGGGTTGGTAGTCAAGTTCAACCACTCCATTTTAAAGATGAGGAAATGAGAAATCCATTGGAGCAAATAAATAATTTACTCAGGGTCACATAGCAGGTAAATGTCTAAGGCAAAATTTGAACCTAAAGCTGCTTGAGCTCAGTGCTCTATCCATTATGCACACTGCCCCTTTGCTACTTCCATAGATTGCTAACAGCTCTGTCCTCTAGAGACAAAAAAAAGTGGTCAAATTCCTATTCCTCAGTGAAAGTCATCCATATAGTTGAAGACAGCCACTTAGAAACTTAGTGGTAAATGTTTAACAACTAGCTTTGGGGGTGGGGTGGGAGGGAAGGAGTGGGATCCTGTGCACATCATATACATTCTTAAAATTTTCTCTATCACTTTAAGTCTAGACAATTAACAAAACAAGATAACTAGCTCTAATTCATAGTGTTTATGGATTCTGTCAAGTCAATGTGCATACATAAAATTTTCCAATAGGTTCTTTCTTTTTTTAACCTAATATTTAATTTTTCCCCAATTATAATTTTTAAGATTTTTTTAAATGACTTCCAAATTTTCTTTTTTCCTTCTCTCCTCCCTCCCTGAGATAGTTAGCAATCTGAAATAGGCTGTCTTAGAACAGTATTGTTGAAATTAGTCAAGTCATCACACAATATTTCTGTTTCTCCTGGTTCTTCTCACTTTACTCTGCATCAGTTCACATAAGACTTTCCAGGTTTTTAACAGTGACCTCTTTCATACAGGCTTGAAAGACTTCTCTCTCCTAAATTAAACACTTCTAATTCCTTCAACTGATTTTCATATATTAGGATCTCAGTCCTTTTACTAACTCAGTTATCACATTGTATGTCAGGAGGTCTTAGTTTGAGGTCCATGGATAAATTTCAAGGGGTATATGAGTCTGGAGAGTGAAAAATTACAATTTATGTCGAACAGTTGGTGTAATCCTATGTGTTTTATTTTGTGCATTGAAAAATGTGATTGTGAGAAGGGATCCATAGGCTTCACAAGATTGCCAAGGCAATACATGATACAAAAAAAGACAAAAGATTAATAATCCTTACTCCAGATGCTGTCCATTTTTCCAGTCTTTTTTTAAAACATGTGATATCCAGAACTGAGTATGGCCTCAGTATCTCAAGACCAAATCAGACTTGTTTGAAGAATGACGATGAAGAAGGAAAAGAACATCTGGTTGGAATGTTGGCTTCCTGAACATCTACGCAAGTTACCAAAGATGAAAGTATGTGTCTTGTACAGATTGTGTGCACATATGGGGGCATTCAGGGCCACTATCATATTTGCAAACATCCAGAGCCCATCTGGAAATCTCCCACTCCATTCCACTCTGCCCCCCATTACATGAGTATATGCCCCACAGGTGTTTTTAGGGCACTATTACAAAATTATTATTTACAGTCCTGATGAAATCTAAAAGAAATCAGACTAAACTAAAAGAAATCAGGCAGTGATGTATTTTAGCCCCTAAACCTACCTTTCATTCTTTGACTTATCTGAAGGTTACCTATTGAGCGCTTCTCACCTATAAAGCTCTGTGCTAAGCCTTGTGAGAGGGCTTTGAAATCAGTGATGTGGGATTCTAATTCTGCCTCTGCTATTTCTATTTGTGTGATCTTGGGCACTAATATATAACCTTCCTAGCCTCCAGTTCTTATGGAAAGTGAAGGGGTTGATTCAATGATCTCTTCTAGTTCTTCATGTATTAACCTGTGGATAAAATATGGTCTCTTCCTTTCAGAATATATATTTTTGTAGAAGGAAAAGATGTAGTTAGAAATATCTATAATAATGTCCACAAAAAAATTGGAAGATTCAAATTTCATAAGTATGGATGCATCTCCCATGGACAACTTGCACCATTTCCCCTCTCCATGTCCTTAGGAGAGGAGCTTTGTGAGTTGCTGTAGTTCCTCCCCTCAAAAAAACAAAAAGTTCATCATCTAGTGCCCAGGTCCCTAGGGATGAGTATCTATGCGTAGCTAGCTGGCCCTTGGATTATAGACAAAGTCTGTTCCTGGGCACAAAACCAACTCCTTTTAAGCTTCGTAGAAATTAGTGGTTTGCTCTCAGATACAGCACAGCCAGAGGTCACCTCCATTCCTAAGAGTAGAGCAGCAGAAGGAGTTTAAGGAAAGCAATATATGAGAAATAGCTAGATGTCACAGACTCTGAAACATAGGAGATAAAATTCAGAAAGGCAGCAAGTTCAAAATACTGCCTCATATACTTGCTAGCTGTATGATTCAGGAAAAGCCAATTTCTTCATCTGTAAGATAGAAATAAGAGAATCTAGCTTCCAGGATTTTTGTGAGGAGGAAACAAGGTAATATAGGTGAAGGACTTTGCAAGCTGGAATGTGACATATAATACTACTATTATCATCAGATGCCGTGAGATAATAACATCGATGTGGCATTTTCAGGTGTACAAAACAATTTTCTCACGACTACCTCAGAGGTTGATATCAAAGGTATTTCATACATGAGAAAAATGGGGATCAAAGAGTTAAGCACTCACCCACAATCACAAATCTAGTAAAGATGGAAAGATGAAATTGCATCTTGAAAGGAATTTCAGTGCCCTGGCATTGCAGTACCTGATTTGAAACATTAACAAATTCAGTTGACACCTAAAAGCCAGTAAACTGAGCTGGGTCAGGAGCTGAAAAGAACTAATTTCAAACAAGAGGAGGAATGGGATCCAGTTTCCACATGACTTGACACATTAACAAGGTCTATTGACATCCACAAGTCAGTGAATTGAGCTGGCTCAAGAGAATGAAAAGAAACAATCCCAGCCAAGAAGAAGGGGATCCAGTTCCACATGGAGATTCTGTCAAGCCATTCACATCCCAGCGCTATTGGGTTGCCCTCTTCCTACCAGTATGGACTTCTTTATGGAGGGTGTGAAAAAGAATGTCCTATTGGATTTGAATCTGAGTGAGAAAGGGAGATTTGTGTTTTTTACTAAAATGGGAAGAGGCTGAATGGTCAGAGGAAGCCGAAGGCAACTGGGATTGGGAGAAATGTGCCCAGCACCATCCAGAAGAACAAAGATCTGAGGTTTAACTGAGCCTATATCTATCTCAATAGCATCTGCCCCCTCCACAGGAAGCCCTCAAGCTCAGCTGGTACATCCATATCTAGAATTGGTTAATCTTCTCAATAAAAAGCTCACAACCACTCTGAAAGCAGCATAATGTTAGTTTTGGGCAGAAAGGAGACTGAATTGCATCCTTTCTTTGTCACTGATAAATGGAAAGAGTTGTGCAGGGGAGTGGAAAAAACACCAGGGGAGCTGAACTGTGTCCCTAGCTTTGGTGCTCACTCTTAGTGTACCTTAGTCAAGCTACTTCATTTCTTCAACTACTAATCTTTCAAATTGGAATAATAGACCCTCCTGCACCTACCACCCTGGCAAGCAGAGTTGGAAGATGTCAATTTTGTTATAGAGGGGATTTCCTCTTCAGATATGGGCTGGCAGGATATCTTTGGAGGTCCATTCCTTTTAGATTTCTTTGACTCTAATCAAATTGGAAAATCAATGTGAAAAGTACTTTCAAGAGTTAAAGTACTTGGAAGTAAGACATTCAGAGTAAGAGGATCTTCAATAATCCCATCTCTCACTATCCATGTGATCTTGGGCAAGACATTTATTCTCTCCAGACCTCAGTTTCTACACCTGTAAAAGGAGCAGGTTGAATTTGGATCACCTATATGATGCTTTGATTTTCTTCTCTGAGCTGGGTTTAGATTGGTGCTAAAGCTCAGTAAGGCAGATAGGGATAGAAATTAGTTCTTGGGATGTTTTACCAAGCATGGAGCCCTGCGGCTCTGGAGGAGTGAACCTCCGAAGCTCATCGCTGTTTCAATTCTGCAAGCTCCTATGTAGTTTTAGCTCAGGAGTTCTTTACTTGGAGTCCAGGCATAGATTTCAAGGGCAGGGCATATTTCTGAAGTTGGATAGTATTTTCAGTAGCCTCTAACTAAAGTTTAGCATTTCCTTCAATCATGAATGTAAGCAATAAACCATTCTCTCAAAAATGGGTCTATAGATTTCACCAGATTGTTAAAGGAGTCCATGATCCCCCTCCATAAAAATTTAAGAGCCCCTATTCTATCTTGAGAGTGGTAGGAAGACAAAATGGACCCTTTCAGGATTAAGGGTCAGAAATATATAAATGGAACCAAGGGCTTTGCAGTCCTAATGCAAAACGATGCCAGGGCTATAGACACAGACAAAAGAGGAACTGTCACATCCCCAGCTTGAGGCTGTGGGAAAATGCCAGGTTTTTGGCACACTGGGGTTGCGGGGACTGGCCCTGTGACACACACATGTCTGCAGGGGGCAGGCTTAGTAGGCATGGCAAGCATTAACTGCCTACCCCCAAACAGGTAATTTAGGGGAAAATTAGGAACATCTTAGATTTGGTGGCTTTTTTTTTTTAATAAATGCCCTTTTTGACACCAGAAAATTCCTTTTTCCATAGCAAAAAGGTATTTATTATGTTATAAGGTGAGTAGATATGGTAGTGAAGACTCAAGGTCTCCAGTGGAAACTCAAGGGAAGTTGGAGAATGCAAGTTCCAAAATTTGCTCAAGCCTTGTCCCACAGCTCTAGCAAAAAACAAGCAGCACAAACCCAGAACAACCCAATCTGGTGACCCTAGCTGTCTGAGACCTTTTATTGCTCTGTGGGAAGAGTGCTGGAAACACAGCCTACAAGCCACAAAAATGTCCCTGATTCCTCTTCCAGTCCTGACCACCAGAAACACCCCTTGTTCCCTTTGTGACCTACAGTAGACCCTGACATGACCAAGAACTTAAGATACACAAGAATACGATGACCTTCCCTAGGAGTTTGGGAAAATCTCTTGCTTCTTACGTAACCCAATACAATTTAACAAATCTTTATTAAGAGCCAAAAATATGAAAGGCACTGTAGTAAGCTCTAGGAAAATAAAAACAAGACTCCCAAAAAAGCCAGTTCTTGTAGTCAGATTTGCCTCATAAACTGCCCAAGCAAATCAATTCACATTTCCCACCTCCGTTTCCTCATCTGTCAATTGGGGATAAAAATAGCACCTCCCTCACAGATCAAATAAAATTATGTTTATAAAGCTCCTTGCAAATCTAAAGCATTATTCAAAGATCAACTGTTATTATTAGAAGTATATGAATTAAAAATATAAAATAAATATAAATATACAAATTAAAAATAAAATAAAACTAAAAAACATGCAGGACAATTTGGAGAAAGGATTTTTAATCTGGAGTCTATGAACTTTTTTTTATAACTTTCAATATAATTGATTACCTTTGCAATCCTACATAAAAATATATGGAAATTATAAAAAGATATCCATAGGTTGACCAGACTGTCAGAAGGGATCATAACACACAAAAATATAACTGTTAAAACTAGTCTATTGGTTCTTTTCCAACAATGAGGTGATTCAAGACAATTCCAGTTCATATCCGCATCCAAAGAGAGAACTATGGAGATTGTGCCTCAAAGCATAGTCTTTTCACTTTTTTGTTATTGTTTGTTTGCTTGGTTTTTTTTTTCTTTCTCAAGTTTTTTTTCCCCTTTTGATCTGATTTTTCTTGAACAGTATGATAAATGTGGAAATATATTTAGAATTGCAGATGTTTAACCTATCGGATTTCTTGCTGTCTAGGAGGAGGGGAGGAGAGGGAGAGAGAAAGAGAAAATTTTGGAACACGAGGTTTTGCAATGATGAATGCTGAAAAGTATCTTTGCATGTATTTGGAAAAATAAAACACTTAAGAATCTTAAAAAAATAAAAAATAAAAAGCCTGGCCAAGAGACAGCCAGCTGGTGCAGTGGATAGAGAATTAGAGTTAGAGTAAGAAAGAGCTAAGTTTCTAGATATGTGAGCCTGGGCATGTATTTAATCTCCCTCTGACTCAATTTCTTCCTTTGTTAAATAGGAATACTAAAAGCATGAGTTTGTAAAGATGACAAGGTAATGCGATGTTACTTGTAAGGTATTTTGCAAACCTCACAACATTATCTAAATGTTAGCTGTTATTCCTAGAGAGATCAGGATGGGTTGCTGTAGAAGATGGCATATAAATCAAGCTTTGAAGGAATAAGGAATATATGTAACAATATGAGAAATAATTCCGGGTAGAATTTGGGATGACCAAAGCATCAGAATAAATGTTGATATAGGATTGGGTCGCCTCCACCAGCAGGGTCAAAAAATGTCATATTGAGGTGACGGTCTATTAAGGAGATGTGGGTGACCTTCATCTTAGATGTGGAAGAATGTTCCGGGAGGCAGGAGGGGGAGTTTGGGGAATAGCAAAAACATGCTAGAAAAGGGCAAAAACACAGGTCATCCCATAGACCCCTGCGACAACATCCCTTTCGGGAAGGCTCGCGCTGAAAAGGTAACTGGGGGCCACCCGTGGTAACCTCCCGTTTTTGTTCCGTTGCAGGCGCACAGAGTGATGTCCATGTTGTTCTACGCTCTGATCACAGCTTTTTTGATCGGCATACAGGCAACACCCCAGACGCAAGACAATGGTACAGCAGGGCACTCCATCCCCCAACCCCAGCGGACTAAGGCCCCACATGACCCTGACACAGCTCACCACACAAGCCACAGCCCCCCAGCCGGGACGGTAGATAACAGGGGAGCCGGGCAGACTCTTAACGTCTCGGTGGACCCCAAGCTTTTCAAAAAGAGGCGGCTGCGCTCACCGCGGGTGCTGTTCAGCACTCAGCCCCCACCCGTCATCATCGCGGATGCTCAGGACGTGGACTTTGCCGATGACACGGCCCCCCTCAACCGGACTCACAGGGGCAAGAGGTCGGCGCACCCCGTTTTCCACCGGGGCGAGTTCTCGGTGTGCGACAGCGTCAGCGTGTGGGTCGGGGACAAGAACACCGCCACGGACATCAAGGGCAAGGAGGTGACGGTGCTCGCGGAGGTCAACATCAACAACAACGTCTTCAAACAGTATTTTTTCGAGACAAAGTGCAGGGACCCCAAACCCGTGGCCAGCGGGTGCCGAGGCATCGACTCCAAGCACTGGAACTCCTACTGTACCACCACGCACACCTTCGTCAAAGCCCTGACCATGGAGGGCAAGCAGGCGGCCTGGCGCTTCATCCGGATCGACACCGCCTGCGTGTGTGTGCTCAGCAGGAAGACTGGGAGACCCTGAGCTGGCCGGAGCGAGCCCCGGGCCCCCTGCCCTCCAACACTCTCCTAGGCCCCTCCCTACCTCAGCCTGTAAATTATTTTAAATTATAAGGATTGCATGGTATATTTATAGTTTATACAGTTAAAAAAATCATTATTTATTAAACTTTTTGGAAACATCCTTCGGGTCAGTCATTTCAGTCAACTTCCTCTTGTCCCGGCAGCTAAATGGTGCAGTGGATAGAGCACCAGCTCTGAAGTCAGGAGGACCTGAGTTCAAATGTGGCCTCAGCACCTGACGCTTCCTAGCTGTGTGATCCTGGGCAAGTCACTTAACCCCAATTGCCTCAGCCAAAACAAAACAAAAAACTTCCTATTGTTAACTCTCAGTTTTCCTGAGGTGGGTTGTTCCTGACAGCATTTTCTGATCTTTCTCTTTTCTAATCCTTAATTCATTTCTCCCATAAAAATTCCCTCCAATCCCTTTCCCTTCCATTAGACATTACAAGGAATACAAAATAACTAGATATTTGCCTTAAGAAAATTTTAATTAGGAAGAGAAATCCTTATTCTTTCATATGATTCCATATAAAAATCAAATAGCCCAAGGTTTCTGGGCATAAGAAGCCACAGGATGGATAATTTCAACTTTACTGTACAAATTAGGTACTTAGTAAATACTTATTAGATTGATAAACTGGTGTAGTTTAATACATATGACATAGCCACATGTCATGAAGAACTTCAAGGAGGAAGAGTCTTCTCTTGAAGCAGCTCATCCCACTTTGGGAGAGTTCTAATTAGGACTTTGTTTCCTGACATGTCTAATATCCATATAGTATATAGGAAGATGTGGCTATCCTAGGTACTATGAGATGGTCACAGATCATGAAAAGAGAACAGTTTCTGTGCCTGAGAATCATAGATTTACAGATAATAGAGAAATAGAGATGACTTGGGCCACTGATAAGAAATTTAAATAGGAATGGAGCCCATTAAATTGTACATAAGAATCCTTGCTGGTAGCTTATTGACTTAGACTAGGGCTTCTGAAACTTCTACTCTCCTCCTGCTTTTGACCCAAAATATTTTTACACGAGCCTGCACATATAGGTATATATAAAAGGTATACAAATCAAACATCTCATTTAAAAAATCATAATTCTGTGACCCCCATATTCAGTTACAAGGTCCTACATAGGGTTCTGATCCACAATTTAAGAAACTTCTATTTAGAAAACCACATCTTAACATTATCTATGTCTTATTGTATTTTTATTTATTTTACTAATTATTTCCCAATTGCATTTTAATCTGGTTTGGACTGAATTTAGGAAATGTTCAATTCTTCTGATATAGGCCAATTTTCTCATTTTTGACACAAGCCCAGATAAGTTAACTAAATTTCCCAGATTCATACACACTACTTAAATAAAAGATGTAGAATTTTTTTTAAGATGTAGAATTTAAAACCACATCTTCTGATTCCAAATCCAACTATCTTTTCTGTATATCATACTTTCAGAGAATGTACAAGAGAGAGAGAAAGAGAAAAAATTAGGAGACAACTGATGGGAGAGGAAAGAGAAAAAAGGAAAGAGGAGAAGGTGTAAAAAAAAGCAGAATTCCCTTTTTGCTGAAAAGCTGTCCAAATATGTAATCCCTTTCATCAGATTAGACTTGTCCTTGGTTCTCAGTTTGTCTTCTAAACTTATTATGGAATCAGGTCCAACAATAACTTTTTTGACCTTAAAAAGACTTCCCACCTAACAAGAGTTTTTATGCCCACAGACTATCTCTCAGTCTTCCAGCAAAAAATCTTGGACCAAAAAAATCATCCTCCTAACAGTACTAACTTAGGTCCTTTGGAAAAAAAACTATTTATGGACACATAATGAAAAGATTTTTGAACTAGATTCTCCAATTGACTAGAGATCATAAGTTTCCAAAGATGGCAGCAGGTTCTGTTTCTGTAAAGAAGAGGGAGAGTAGATCCTGAAAAGAGAAAATAAACAAAAGGGGAAAGGGAGGAAAAAAGAGGAAGCCTGTTCCAAGACAGCGTGGGGGACTATTCTGCTCTGTTGTTCCCCCAATAAATTTAAAGTTTTTATTCCCTTCTCATTTTTTTCAGATCAAACTAAACCCATACATGTGTAATATATAACAGATGAGAAAAAATGTTTTTATATTCATGATCTCATTTTACAGACCAAGAAAAGATCTGCAATTTCATAAGATTAACTCCTTCCATCAATATCAACTTCATCAACAATTTAGGAGATAATCCCTATGGAGTTGCCTGAGGCACATAAATATAAAAATGACTTGGGGCAGCTAGGTCACACAGTAGATAGAGCATCAGTTCCTGAAGTCAGGAGGACCCGAGTTCAAAATCTGGCTTCAGACACTTCCTAGCTGTGTGACCCTGGGCAAATAACCCCAATTGCCTCAGCAAAAAACAAACAGATAGATAGATAGATAGATAGAGATAGAAAGAAAGATAAAAATGACTTTTCCAGGGTCACACAAGTAGTGGCTAACCAGGATTGGAATTGCAAAATCAGGATTGGAATTACAAATCCAGTATTGTTTATTATTCCATCATTATACCTCTTTTATTCTTTGTATAATCTAGTGGAGTAGCAAAGACAGGTATTCCTAACCCCATTTTCCAATTGAGAAAATCTAAGAAATTTTTTTGTCCTGAATAATACAAGGAGAAAACCACAGAAAAAAAAAATTTTTTAAGATGACAAAGTGAGGCACAGCTTTAAGATGATTTTTTTCTATTTCCATTTTTAAAAAAATAATCAAAATAGGAGAAATAAGAATAAAGACAAGCGTTCAGGGTTCCCGAGTCTTTATTTGGAGCTTTTCCCACTAGGCTACAGTGCCTGTAGCAGCAAAATGAGCATTGTGGGGAAATTGAATTCACAGATCTTACTAGATTTGGAGCAAGAATACTGGAAGTTGGATCAAGAAAACCTGGTTCTGAATCCTCTCTGAAGAGCTTTCCAGGTTTAGGTCTACAATCAGATGGGAGAGTTTGTCTTTGACTCAGAGGCGGGAGCCAATCAATCTTAAGATTGAAAGCTGATTAGCCAGTATCTTTCCCTTTAGGCTGTGTTCTGCCTAGGTAACTTCCATTTTCCTGTACCTACCTTAAAACCACTTTTACAGCCCCTGAATTGACTGACATTTAACATTTCGATTCTTCATTTTTCCCCCCAAATGAAATTTCTTTGCCAGTTCCTTTCCCCCACCATGAAAACTGGCCAAAGTCTTCCCAAGAAAAATGCACATTGAGTTGTTAATGTTTTCTACAACTTTCTCCTTCCCTACTCCCATGACTGAAGTAGGCAGATGAGAAACAGGGAGCTTGGCCTGAGAGACATGATGAAATGTGCCCTGTTTTTTCTATCAAAGCTACTGCAACCCAGAATAAAGATTTATGTGAAAGAAACCCCAAGAACATTCCGTGCTGAGATACTAATTGAGATAGGGACCATGGAGAGGGAGAAAGAACTCCATCCTCCAAGATCTCACTTCCTCTCCTTTTGCTGTTTGCAAGAAACAACTGGGATTCTCAGCATCAAATGATCTAGTCTCCCCAGATTTAGCTTCTGGGGCCTCTTTCCTGTGCAGCATTGACGTGCCCTGACAAATCTAGAGAAGGTTAAAGGGGCCCAGGGAGAAATCCCACAAGGGAAGCTCCTGGCTGGGACAGGTTTCCCTTTATCAGCTGTCACACCATCACAAACAACCCTGGAAGGATATATCTTGCACACAAAATGATTAGAACTTTTTGGGGGAAAAAGTTTCCAAAAGTGTTTAAAAAGAAACTAAAGTAGGTAATTCTAGAAACACCTGGAGTAAAAGGTAAGAGTTTACCTAAGCCTATTGATTTCCCTACAAGTTGACTTATAGGGAAGAGGCTAGCTAGTAGTACGAGGGCCACTCAGCTGTGACTATCATTCTAATACCACCAGGTGAGAAAGGCTCTACCATCTAGGTCCTGACTCTCCTCACTCCCCTACCTTTCTTAAACTCAAAATTTGCCCTGAGCTGAAATGTGGAGTCCCAGCATGGGAGAAAATCTTTTCACACAACACAGGAGGATATCAGTTTGGCTGTACCCCATTTGGAGGGTTCCAAGAACAATTGCTGGCCTGGTGGTTTCAGCTGCCTGGTCTCTTGCTCCCACACACTGGAGGGATCTCTGGTTTATAGACCTACCCCAAGCTGCCTCCAGGGACACACAGGCCAGCAATGTGTGGGCTCCAACTCATGTTGGAAAAACACCCCAAAACTTCACATTATTCTGTGCGAAAGAACAGCAATTACGTAACCAAAGGGATTTTTCCAACTCCATGTTCATCAAAACCTTTCTTTCTAGTTTCACCAAAAACTCTGAAAGCTTAAGACTTACCCCCCCCTTCCTCTTTTCTCATCTGCCCTCAAGAGCATCCCCACAATGCCCAAATAAATGTGTCCAGATCCCTTCTCTGCCTCCCAAATGAATCAGTCCTTTACCTTTCTCAGCTTCAGGCAAAACTCCTGGTTCCCAGAGATGAGAAGAATATGCTTCCTGACTCTGACTAACATCGCATATTGTCGTTCTGACCTCTCCTCTGCTACAGACCCAGATGAAATCTGCTTCCTCTAAAAGTAGAAAATCTATAATGTGGATAAAATTTTCAGCAGGGACCAAACAGCTAATTAACCCTGCTTAAATATAGGGTCATTGGTCGATGATGAAGAATGTCTTTCTGACTCTAGGGCCAGGGCTCCAACCCCAGGGGAGATGCCCGGGCTGCTCCCACATGCCTCTGCTGAGGTGCCCCATCTTACTCAGCACCTCAAACATGCTTCTTGAATCCAGTCATATGGCTCTCATGAGGCAGATGGCTGAACAAGGTCTGTTTTTGGTTTGCGTGCATCAGCTGCAGGGGAGCTGCCCCATGTTTCTTCCCTGATGTGTTTACTCCCTGGCCACTTGGCAGATTTATAAACCATTGGCTCTGAGAGCTTCCACGTGGCCAACATGCAGAATTTGTTTTGCCCCAATATGCCCTCGACTTCCCAAAGTTCTCCTAGGTCCATGGGAATAGATCTCAGGATAATCTCTCTTTCCCTGGACAAAGATGCAGGAGTCAAATGGACAGCCCTGCTCACATCAGTCAATTTTCCTCACTGGAATAGACTCTGTCTTCATTCCCCACCCTTCCCTTAACCCCTAAACCAAGAGACAGGTGAATCAAGATAGAAACTTCTTGAGAAGTTATTTTTTTTCTGCCACAGGACCTTCCATAGAGCTTTCACACCTCTCAAATGACAGGGGTTGGCCTCTATGACCTCAAAGACCCTTTCTAGGGATCCTATGATTACTGCATATAATAGGCCATCAGTATAGCTGTATTGCAAAGAGACCTTCATTTCCAGGCAAAAACCCTGGCTTTCAGTCCCAACTCTGATATTTACTAGGACCAGCTTGTTATATTCCATCATTTTAGTCATATCTGACTCTGTGACCCTTTGGGGGGTTTTCTTGGCTAATTTCCCATTTCCTTGTCCATGTCATTTACACATAAGGAAACTGAGGCAAACAGGGTTACATAAGTAGCCCTAGGCATTTTCTTTTGGATTTTTGAACCCATTTCCTCATCTCTTAGGATTAGAGCTGAACCCAGAGTTTATGTTCTTTCTAATATACTAGATAGCATCTCTAATAACCTAGTTCCACTGGATGGATAAAAAGCATCCCTATGTCCTGGCTCAGCTTAATTTGGAAACATTCTGTCCAAAATTTTATGAATACCACTAATGATCAGGTTTAAGATATCTCTCTTCAGTTTTAAACTGCAGTTCACCCTCAATTATATTAAGACTCATGGAGTTTCCAGGCTGAATACTTAAGAATGCTACCCAAAATCCAACAAATATACTTGAGGAACAGACTCCTCCAAACACATTAGCTCCATCCTCTCTGTTCCCCAAATGTGTGGGCAAAGAAACCCACTTGGGAAAAGGACATGCTCTCCATGGCCAGCTCTCCAGAGGTACAGCCTTGGGTCTAGGGAAGGGCAGATGGGCTCCTGTTCTTGCCCAGTGTTAGCTACCCCTCCTGGGCACAGATACCACGATAGCAGTCCTTCTCCCTTTATCTCTACCTCACCATTCCTTTCACTTTGACAGAATGCAAGTGCAACTTGTACACTGTCTCAAGATCACATTTGATAATTGGGAACATGTGTCAACTCTGGCATCTCCTCAAAGGGCTCTGTAACTGGGACTTGGGCTGTCTTCTGATTGCAATAGCAAAGCTCAGAACCCAAGTCCAGCCAGGCTGCCCCTCCTGTGGGATCCAGCCCACTCCACATTCTTTTAGCTATACCTTAGAGTTAACTCTTGCCAGGAAATAACTGAAGGCAAAAGCTTATTCTCCAGAGCCTGGAAATACTAATTATAATTCTCCAAGTGCTCAGCGGCGCTGCAGATTTTCCGTGCTGACAGGGAGCATGGCTTGGTGGAAAGAGGGCTAAACCTGGTATCTTGGGACCTGGCTGAGAACCGTGGCTCGTGGCTCTGATACATACTGGCTGGGTGACCATGGGACATACCAATTTTTTTATCTCTGGACTTCAATTTCCTCATCTACCAAAGAAAGATGATATACTATTTTGCAAGGATTTAGAGTTGCAAAAAATATTAACGATCAAGATTAATCTACTCATTTTCTTGGTGAGAAAAATGAGGTCCAAAGACTTCATGGTGTCTGATGTCACATAAATGGTATGAATGAATGCCCGTATGATTTATTTTGCACAAAGCCCTATCTAAAATATTCTTTCATCAATGCAATGTCTCTTGAATACATCCTTTTCTCTGCTCTGATACATTTGTCTTTCCTTTATACCAGCTATCATCACCATCTTAAACAGTTGTCTACTTTGTGTATATAAGTTGTTATGGTGAGGAAGATCTGTTGGATAGCATTAGACCTAAAGTGAGTAATAATTACATTTAACAGCTAATTCTAAATTGTTCACAATATTGGGAGGACACAATGATTGCATCTGAATCTCTTTTTTTTAATAGCTCAGAAAATTATAGTTATTGTATCCTGGTGCAGGTCCTCATCATCTCATGTCTGCATTATTAAAATAGCCTACAGTGGCTCTGGTGGCCCCAAGTCTTTACCCACTCCAGTCCATCCTTCCAGTGATGTAGACTATGTTTAACAACCTCCCCACCTTCCATCACCCCTGCCATTACTACACACACACACACACACACACACACACACACACACAAAATACAGTATCTTCCTATTGTCTCCAGAGTCAAATACAAAATATTCTGTTTGACAAAGTCTTTCACAACCTAGCCCTGTCCTACCTTTTCATTTTTTCTACACCTTATTCTCTACAACATATTCTGCAATCCAGTGACAACTGACTTCCTGGTTATTCATTACACGGGACACTTTATCTCCTGTCTCTGGGCATCCTTCCCTGGCTATTCCAATTTTCTCCCTCCTCTTTGCCTAATGGATTTTCTGGCTTCCTTCAACATTCAACTAAAATCCCATTTTCTATAACTAGAAGCAGTCTGGTGTAGTGAATAGTGTTCAATTTCAAATTGTAGTTTCATAGATCTAGAGTTGGAAGGAACCTCTAGTCCAACTCCTTTATTTAACATATAAAAAGCCTGACATCAAAATAAATTTAAGTGATTTATCCTCTGAGTTAGAAAGGAAACAAGAATTTATTAAGTAATGCTAACATTGAAGAAGATCTGGATTAAAATCTTGCCTTAAATATTTACTAAATTAATATGATCCTAGATTTCCAGGATTAAGGATTTTAGATCCTTAAATTTCCATTTTCTCATCTATCAAAGGAGAATAACTAGTCTACTCCTTTATTTAACATATAAAAAACCTGACATCAAAATAAATTTAAGTGATTTATCCTCTGATTAGAAAGGAAACAAGAATTTATTAAATAATACTAACATTGAAGAAGATCTGGATTAAAATCTTGCCTTAAATATTTACTAAATTAATATGATCCTAGATTTCCAGGATTAAGGATCTTAGATCCTTAAATTTCCATTTTCTCATCTATCAAATGAGAATAACACTACCACCAATTTCACAGATAATGAGGTTGAAATGAGAAAAAGTATGCAAAGTGCTTTGTCAACCTTAAAGTGCCATGTAAATAATAACCATTGTTATTGTAAAGGAGGTATGTCCTAATGGTCATAGATGAATTGGACCCTCCAAATAAAGATGTACCTCACAGTTTCTCCCTCGGGAGTGTCATGAAGTAGATACTTTGGAAAACTTAGAGATCAATGACATTCCTATTTCCCTCTCCTGCAGTAATTAATAACTCAATTTACTTTTCTTACAAAATTTGTATTGGATAGGAGGACACCGAGTCACTTGCCTTGGTCATTTGGCACTCTCTCTCCTCTGGAGGAAATGGTAAAATATTATCAGGAGACTCCAATGAAAGAGATGGAATCTTTTGAAATAGCCAGTTCTTTTCACTTTGATCCATCTGAGATATGGAAGTGAGTCGGGTTTCTAGGAACAGGTGTTAGCTGAGCAAAGTCTGTTCTGCTAGCAAGGACGAGGACAGGTGGCTTGGATATGAGTTAAGCAATAGCTAGAGAATTCATAGATTTTGTTCAGCTTTCACTCTCCAAATGAATCTGGCCAATCTAAGGGGCATTTCATCCAACAATCCCCTGTTATTTACAACGTTTTGGAGTGGAAAGTTGTCCCTGTTCTTATACTTACACAGTATACTATATACTTACATTCTACAATATGCTCACCAGAAGAAACAGATTCATTTCCACTTCTGCAACATAAGAAAGTCCCATCAAAGCTCTTACCTTCTTCTATTTTACCATGATCCTTAAACTGTGTCCAGTAAAATTAAGGTCATCTAGGTGGTATGATGGATAGAGTACAGGACTTGGAGTCAGGAAAACCTGAACTGAAATTCAGCCTCCAAAACTATCAGTATGACTCTAGACAAGTCGTTTGACTTGTCCTCAGTTTCCCCATCTGTAAAATGAGTTTGAGAAGGAAAAATCTAATTATCCCAGTATCTTTGCCAAGAAAACTCCCCCCAAAAGGGTCACAAAGAATCGGACATAACCAAAATTGACTAAATTAATGCTTACTCTAACTAGGGCAGCTTATCCAAGACCCAAGAATCTCATCCTAAATACTTATCCTTGATCCGAAAATGGACAGTCGCACTGTGGCAAATGAGAGGTTTTGAAATTAAGTGCGTAAAACTGGCAGCCTTCACCAACCGCCAAGAGCATTCCTTTTTAAGCAGATGGCTTCCAACAGGCAGGCCATGTCAGGAGTGATCTGAAACATTTTGAAAAGCCCAAACTGGAGCTCTCCAGTGTCCATATGTGGTGTTTCCACCACTCCAGTTGGGCTCGGCAGGCACTATAGGGTTTATTTACAGTTTGTCATATTTGAAGAATGTGGTTTTAAAAGAGAAAAAATCCATTTTCATTCCTTTGCTCTTTAGCTGGCAGAGCTCTAGGGCTATAAGAATTGTTGTCAAAATTACCATCTCTCTTTCATCCATTAAACAAAAAATATTGGTCTATTTTGGGAAGAAGATTATGAAAACCATGAAAAATGAGAGTTACTGTTGCTTCAGGGGGGACTTTGCTAGAAAACTCTTGCTAAGAACTCAAACCATCAATATCAGAACTGATGGATAGCTAGCTCCCCTCTCAATGAATAGTTGCCCAAAGCAACTCCTTTGTCTTGTCTAGTGGGAGGCCAAACATACAGATAATGGAGTGAAATGCTTGCATTTGCACCCAGAAATTCGGTGCCTCATGAACTCAGTCCTGAGTCAGAGCATGCAAATTTATTTCTGGAAAACACGTTATCACTAGGCAGTTTGAAGTTTTTGGAACTTCCCCATAATTCATCATTGACTAAGTACCAAGAGGCCAAAGTGGATGCATGTCTGCCCCTAAGTCAGATGTGCTCTAGTCTTATATCCCCTGCTGCCTTTGGAAATAAGAATGACCTCAACTACAAATATTGGCCCAGGAACTCAGCCTGGAGCGAGGCCTCCAGCTGGGAAAGATTTTCCAGTCTCTGCTGATTTTCCTTTTCTTTCTTCTGGACTTACCTTTTATTTAATTCTCCCTCCTAATCTCCCTCTTCCCCCCCACCCCCGCTCCTTTTCTCTGATTTTTCAGCCCAAACTCCAAGTTGATTTCTACATGTATCTCCTGTTGGACATGACCTCTTCTAAATTTAATATTCACACTGGTATTAAGATTCATAGCCCTGCTAAGTGATGATAAAGCTGAGGTCTGTGAGCAAGAGAGCCCAACACACATCAAAAGACTTTGATGACTTGTGGTAATAGAAAGCAAAGCTCTAGTCAATGAGAGATTTATTCTATAAAGACCTTTAATCGCCCCCTTATTGGCCTGTGGTTTGTGTGTATTTGGTGAGTCAAAAACAGAAAGTCATCCCCAGTTTTGTGGATTGGATGAAGCTTTGTCCAAAGAAAAGCAATGAAGATACAATTAATACAGAATACACACAACCTGAATAGAGACAATATAAGCACAAAGGAGGGGAAAACCTATAAGATTCTTCAAATCTGCATCCTGAATACACAATGAACTGGGAAGGATCAGACTGTTAGCATATGGAGCCCATCTGGGGTATAAGCTGGACCTCCAGTCCCAACTCTGGATGGTAAACATCAGCATTCTACTTTCTTGTAACCAATACCAGTGTATATTTCAAGTATTTAGAAGAGTGGCAAGAACAGCATTATTCTTTAAAATAACAATAACAATAGCTTCTATTTATTGTTGTTCAGTCATTTTTTAGTCATGACCCCATTTTCTTGGCAAAGATACTGGACTGGTTTGCCCATTTCCTTCTCTAGCTCATTTTACAGATGAGGAAACTGAGGACAATGACTTGCGCAGAGTCACAACATCTAGTGTCTAAGTTCAGATGTGAAGTCAAAAATATGATCTTCCTGGCTCCATCCACCACCTAGCCACCTAGCCACCCAGCCACCCAATTTCTATTTACACAGCACTTGCTAGATACAAAGCACTTTCTATGTGTTAACTTATTTCATAGATTCATGGGATTACATGTATAAAGATAAAAGGGACCTTACAGGTCATATAAACCAATCTCTTCATTTTAAAAAGAGGCATACAGAGACTGAAGTAAGTTAAATGATTTGGCTGACATTACACAATTTCCAAAGGACATTTGGCCCTGAAAAAGAACCTATGGGTATTAGAATTACTGCCATCCTCATTTTATAGATGAGGAAAACTGAAATTCATTATTTGCTCAAGATGCCATTGCTCCTAAGTGGCAGGGAAAGGATTCAAATATACCAGGTTTTCCAATTTCGATTTAGCTTCATGGTCACAAGTCCTGGAGAATCAATTGGCCTGTAGGTTTTACACATTTGTCCACACTGTCTAAATTCCATTGTCATTTCTTTTGTACATTTACACCTACCCCCATCCCTTCCCTAGTAGAAATTAAATCCCTTCACTAATGCATTGTTGGTGGAATTGCGAATAGATCCAGCCATTCTGGAGAGCAATTTGGAGCTATGCTCAAAAAGTTATCAAACGGTGCTTTGATCCAACAGTGTTTTTACTGGGATTATATCACAAAAAGATCTTAAAGGAGGGAAAGGGACCCACATGTGCAAAATTGTTCGTGGCAGCCCTTTTTGTAGTGGCAAGAAACTGGAAACTGAGTGGATGCCCATCAGCTATAGAATATCTGAATAAGTTATGGTATATGAATGTTATGGAATATTTTTGTTCTATAAGAAATGACAAGTAGGATGATTTCAGAGAGGCCTGGAGAGACTTCCATGAACTGATGTTAAGTGAAAAGAGCAGAACCAGGAGATCATCGTACATGGCAACATCAGTATTAGGACAATCAATTCTGATGAACATGACTTTTTCCAACAATGAGATTACTGATGCCAATTCCAATGATCTTGTGATAAAGAGAACCATCTACACCCAGAGAGAGCACTGTGAGAACTGAATGTGGATCACAACATAACATTCTCATTTTTTTGTTGTTGTTCATTTGCATTTTGTTTTCTTATTCATTTTCTTTCCTTTTTGATCTGATTTTTCTTGTGCAGCAAGAGAATTATATAAATATGTTTGTACATGTTGGATTTAACATATTTTAACATGTAAAACATATTTGGATTTCTTGCCATCTAAGGGATGGGTGGAGGGAAGGAGGGGAAAATCTGAAACACAAGGCTATGCAAGGGTCAATGTTGAAAAATTATCCGAGCATATATTTTGAAACTAAAAAGCTTTAAAAATAAACAAAATTAAAAAAAAAGAAATTAAGTCCCTTTCGGTAAAGAGCTGAGGGAAGGAAAAAAAGAATGATCCCTAACTCCCTTAAGGTCAGAGACAGTTTTGTTTTTATATTTGTAACCCTAAAACCTAATAAAATGTCTTGCAGATGGTAGGAGGGCTTAGTAGATATTTTGTGGAATTTAACTGAATCAAATGGAAAAGAATCAAAATATTAACCCTATCTCTTGCTTGGTCATATTCTAATCCCCTTTGATTCAAATTCTTAATTCTTTTCATTATCCAATAATTTGGTGTTTGGAAATAGGTGGACAGGAATAGGGATGAGAAAGTTTAGAAAGGCTTGGACTAAATCCACATCTAATGGCCAGCAGAGCAGAAGACTCAGGACAGAGACTGAAACAATGCAGACAATAACAAAGGCAGAAAAAATGGCAAAAAGAGGAGACCGTTGTAAGTTTTAAGGAGGTAACTTTGATCTACAATAAAAAATAAAATAATTTCCCAAATGAGTATGGAATTCCTCAATTCAGCATGTATTTTGTTTCAAAATACAAACACCTCCTGTGTACAAGACTCTAAGGATATGAAAATAAAACAAGAAACAGTTCCTGCCCTCAAGAAGCTTCCATTCTATTGAAGGAATACAAAATTTACACAAATAAATCATGATTTAAGAAAGAACATTAGCAAATAGGGGAACAGGAAAGACCTCTCAAAGGAAATTGCATATGTGAACCTTAAAGGGAAACTAAGTATTCAGAGAGGCAACTGGCTGATGCTAAAGTGTTCAGAGCACTGGATCTCGATTCAGAAAGCCCTGAATTCAAATCCAGCCTAAGATCCTTCCTACCGATGTGACTCTGGAAGAGTAATTTCATCCCTGCTTCAGTTTGCTCAAGTGAGAAATGGAGATGATATCTCCTACATCCCTGTGTTGTCTAAAGATAAAATAATATTTGTAAAGTTCACACATATATTCACACACACACACACACACACACACACACACACACTCTGCCAGGAAGGTAGTAAGTGCTTAATAAATCATTGTTTCTTTGCTTCCCAAGAGACTGAATAGAGGAAGGAGTATATTCCAAGTATGTGGGACAGCCTGTGCAAAGGGCAAGGGAGAGAAAAATGAAATACTGAGTTGAAAAAACAGCAAATAGAATAATATGAGCAGAACATTGAGTGAGTGAAGAAAGTAATAGAAAATAAATCTAGAAAAGTAGATGAGAGCCAGACTGCAAAAGACTTTAAATGCCAAGCTAAGGAGTTTGAATTTGATTCAATGGGCCAAATGGAACCACTAAAAATTTTTATAAAGAAAAGAGACATAAATCTTTATCAAAATTATTTTCATAGTTATATGGAAGGGGGCTTGAGGATAGAAAAGACTAAAAACTAGGAAAATAATTAGGAGGCTCTTGTAAAGGTATCAAGCATTTATGTGTAGTCCTAAGCAAGTCACCAACTTTCATTTCTTCATCTGTATAATGAAGCAAAAAAGAAAATGGCAAACCACACTATCATCTTTGCCAAGAAAATCCCAAATGGGCTCACAGAGAGTCATATCCGACTGAAAAAACAACAAAAAATGAGCCAGTTACTACACTAAGTTCTGGGGATGAAAATACAAGCAAAAAGAAAGCCAATCCCTGTCCTCAGGAAGTTTACATTCTAAATCAGTTAGTCAGCACAGAAAAGAGAACCAAAAAGCAGGGTTTTCTAACCTTTCTTAATTCTTAATTCTAATTAATTTCTTAATTCCTCTGTTAATTATTTCCTACTTATCACCTGTATAGCTTGTCTTACACATAGCTGTTTACATGTTCTGTCCCCTATTAGACTTTGAGCACCTTGAGCACAGGAATTGTCTTTTGTTTTTCTTTGTATCTTTGGTACTTAGCTCTGTGCCTAACACATGGTTAAGTCCTCAATAAATGTTGGTGTGACTTTAATTAAGTTCTTCATGGTGATTCTCCACCTATTTGTTTCCTTCAGTAGATGCTTTACAAAAAGTTGCCAGAGGGCAGAATAAGAGAATGATTTAGGCTTTATGCAAGAAAATATTATTAAAATTAGAGTTATACACCAGTGGCATGCGTTATTTCAAAGGGTGGTTGGTTTGCCCTCAATAGGTCTTCAGTCGAAGGCTACTGGATATAGTATAGAAGGGGTTCTTATTCAGTTATAGTTGGGACTCAATGACTTCTACGAATCATTCCAATTCTAAGTTTCTGAATCCTAATTGTAAATTCCTTAGATTGGGTCCAAATCTCCCTGTCCAGATCTTTGTTCATTAATGTTTAGTTCAGCTTTCTAAAAGAACATGGAAAACTTTTACTTCTTCTTTAATGGCCATTGAAAAGTCTGAAGATAATTATCATGTTATCTCTACCTCTTTCTCTTGTTATTCTCTTTTTCAGGGTTCATGGATATGTACCCTGAAAATCAAGTGGAACTAGAATAGCATTGAAATTTGAACTTGATCAATTATCTGTACAACCTTGTACAAGGAACATAACTTTCCTGAGACTCAACTTCCACGTTTGTAAAATGGTAACACTATTGTCAAAAACTCTGTGATATGGTTTTTGTGAAGATTAAATGAGATATGTTTTAAAAGATTTTAAAATTTGAGGCTCCATTAAAAATAAATAATATGTAGAACCAACTCAAACATCCTCAATCCTTTTACCTGACCATTTTATGAAATAATGTTTAGATGCTTCACCATCTTGGTCATTCTCTCAGCTCCCTGCACTTTGCCATCATCCCTTTTAACTTGAGCAAAGTAGTCTTTCACCAGGGCAGCATTCAGTAGGAATATCACCTCCCTTAAATGCAACAATATACTTCTGTTAATGTCGCTCAATCAAGCATTTATTAAGCCATTCTTACTCTAGTATCTAGGTGCTGGAAAAACAAAGACTTAAGTGAAATAATCCATATCCTTAAAGAACATGTTCATATATGATTAAGTAGAAAATATAAACTAATGAATATAAGGTAGATTGAGGGAAAGTAGACAATCCTTTGTACATGGGGGAAGAGGGACCAGAAAAGGATTCTTAAAGAAAGGGGCATTTCAGTTGAGTCTGGAAACCAGAAATTACGTGAGGCAGAGGTAAAGATAGAAGGCATTCTAAATGGTGTTCAATCCAAGCAAAATGCAGAATTGGGAGATGAAAATTCTGTTGTGTAGAACATTAAATAGATTGATATGGTTGAAGTACAGGCTTAAGGAAGGAGAAAAGGCATAAGAACACTGAGAGGTGAGAAAAGGGCCAATTTATGAAGTTTTGAATGTTAAATATTTTATATTTGATCTGAGAGGCAACAGAGAGCCAATGGGATTATTGAGTAACAAGAGGACCTGATCAAACCTACATCATGGGAAAGATATATTGGTGCTTCTAAAACATGGTTGAGAATGAGAAGAGATATGAGGCAGGACTTCAGGTTAGAAGGAATGAAGGCTTGAACTAGGATAGTGGGTGTGTGGATTGGAGTTATATCGCAGTCATACTGTAGAAAAAGAGAATTTTTTTTTAACTTTCTCTGTCATATATATTTTATTTTTCCCCTCAGAGTTCTTTTTTAAAAAATTTTTAAACTTAAATACAAAATAAAGGAGAAAAAAGCATTGTCATGTGCATAAGAAGAGAGAGGATTCAAAACATATAACAATAAATTTCCATTTCAAGAAAGTCTACATAATAAACACTACACATTGTATTCAGAGCTGTCTTTTTTGCTTCTTTGTAGGTTTTCTTTTGTTCTCTGCTGTGTACTTTTACTTTCTGTATATGTGAGATCATATTATGCTTATTTCCACTTGTCCTTTGTTTTTCTGAAGGTAGATAGCGTCTTCCTTAATAAATCCAAATCTTTCCATAATTTTCTAAATTCACCATTTCATCATTTTCTACACCACAGCAATATTCCAACCTTATAATGTCTAGTTATTTTAAATAGTCTAAAACAATATTGATTAATATGGCTAACATATGGTATAGTTTCCCTCTTTTTCTCTTTTGATTAAATCCATTTTAGCTCTAACTTTGTCTGAGATCATGTTTACTATCCCTGATCTTTTAACATAATAAAATCTACTCCTGACTTTTATTTTATGTTTTCTCTCATTTTTGTAACATTTCTTGAAAGTAACTTATTGAGTTCAAAATTTTAATCTACCATCTGTTTCCATTTCATGGGTGGATTCATCCAATTCACATTCTAGACTTATTTTCCCCCTTCCTATTTTCCTCACTATCCTTCTCACCCTATTTCTATCCCTCCTGACTCCTCTGATTTACTTCTATTTGCTACCTTGTGCTCCTATTACTTAACCTACCCACCCCTCCAAGAATCCCTCCCTTATCCTCTTCTCTTATTCTATCACCTGACCCTCTTGTCTCTATCTGAATTTAGAAGATTTTTATATTCTTCTCGATATATGTGTTGTTCTCTCTTTATCCCATTCCTGTTAACTTATATAACCTACATACTTAATCTACATACATAACCTACATATATACTCCATTCAATCGATCTGTATAAATATATGTATTTATAAACAGTTCCCTCTTTAACACATCCCTCATCCTATCCTTTTGACCTCTTTTCTTTCTGAATTTAGAAGACTTTTAGATCCTTCTAGATATACATGCTGTTTCTTCTTTAATCCAATTTCAATGAGAGTAAGGTTTCCACATTACCTACCTTCGCCATACTAGCTTCTTTTGTATCTATTTTTCCTTTTTTGTCTCATTTATATAAGATACTTGTTCCTTATTATGTCTATCTAGACAGACACAGACACAAACATACATGTACACACACACACACATAGAATTCCCCATTATATTCAGATCAGTCCAAGCTTTTCTTTCAAACTACTAAAATAAAAATGACAGCCATAAAAAATTGATCAATGTTTTAATATACAAAAAATTAATGATTTGACCTTATTCAGATTCTTGTAATTGGTCTTTAATGTTTACCATATAATTCTCCTAGATGTCATGTATTGAATTTTCCCTTAAGTTCTGCTGTTTTTATCAGAAATAACTGAAAGTCTTCCAATTCATTAAATATTCATTTTTTACTCAAGATTATATTTAACATTGCTAGGTGAGTTACCTTGGTCATAATTACAGACCTTTTCCTCTATGAAATATAGTATTCTGAGACCTATGGTCCTTCAACATATTATCTGCTAGGTTTTGTGTAATATTTATTTTAGCTCCACAATATTTAAATTTTTTTTCTTATTGCTTCCAAGCTCCTTGATCTGGGAGTTTTGAAACTTGGCTATGATATTCCTGAAAATTTTCTCTGGTGGTGATAAGTGAATTTTTCCTATTTCTGCTTTTCTTCTTGTAGAACTTCAGTGTGATTTTTCTTGATAATTTCTTATAATATTGTATTAAGATTTTTTAATTATAATTTTCAGGCAATCTTGACTATTCTCATATCATTTCTTCTCAATCTGCTCTTCAGATCAGTTCATTTTCTGATGAGATATTTCATATTCCCTTTTTTTGTTGTTCTTTTGGTTTTGTTTTATTATCTCTTTGTGTCTTAAGAACATCATTAGCTTCCCTTTGTCCAATTATAGTTTTTAAGGAATTATTTTCTTCCTTAGGTTTTTGGTTCTCTATTTCAAGTTGGTTGACTCTTTTCATAATTTTCTTGAATTTACTGTTATTTTTTATTTCTAATTTTTCCTTGATTTCTCTTATTTAATTTTTAAAGTCTTTCTTTTAAAGTTCTTCTAAAAGAATTGCATGTTTAACATATATTGGATTACTTGCTGTCAAGGAGAGGGGGTGGAAAAAAGGAAGGGAGAAAATTTGGAACTCAAGATTTTGCAAGGGTGAATGTTGAAAATTAAAAAGTTATTATTAACAGAATAAAGTTTTCTGAGGATTCTTTTTGTGCTTATCCAGTTTCTCATTGAAAAAGGACTGGCTTTTTAATTTCCATTTTCTTCTTCTGAATATGAACTCTGCTTTTCTCTATCAATGTAGCTATCTAGGATTGAATTCTTTCTCCCTTGCTTGTTCATTTTTATTTTAGTTTAGTTTTAGTAGCTATTGGTGTGATCAAGTTCTGATACCAAGATATGGGGAATTATACTCTAAGCCTCAGGTCCTTGCTGTTATTTTGTGTGGTCTGTCCTGGGGTTCAACCTTGGGGTCTCTTCTCCACTTCTACACCATGGTTAGAGTCCCTGGTCACACTGTCCCACATGTGATCTTCCTCCCTACAGTCTCTCTGGTGGCTGTCCCCTCTTCCCTAGGACCGATCCCAAGGACTCTGCTTACCAGCAAGTGCCCAGAGCCAGGAAGATCCTTGCCCCTCTTACTATATTCACCAGGTGTGTGTTAACTCCCTATTGTCCACAGTGGCAGCCCAGCCAGGGGCAAGTCTGTGCTAGGCATCCCTTAATGGATGCATTCATCCTTCAACCTTCTTCTACTCAGCCATCAGACCCCACACAGTCCGGCAGATGCAAGTTTCTAAGACTGAGTCCGCCTCCCAACCGCAGCTGCCCCTGGGGCTTATTGTTGGCTCATTCTTCAGTATTGGCATGGAGGATTTTGTTCTTCTCTCTGCACCAGAAGTCGAGTCTTTCCTGGGGTCTTCTTAGGTTGTCTGAGGAGAATAACTGCTTTATCTTGACTCTTGTTTATTTCTGCTGCTCTATATTTCCTCTGAGTCAATGTTGTGTCTTTTACCGTGGAGGAAATGTGTAGAGCTGAAAGTTTTCTTACCTGCTCCACTATCTTCCCAGAGTCCTCTCAAAAGAAATTACATTTAATATTGAAGTGATGAAATAGAGCATCAAACCTACAACCAAACGTCTTTGAGATCCATGGCAATGAAAAAGAGATTGTTTTAACTATCCATGCAGGAAAAATAAAATATTGCCCAGGCAACAATATGCTCTCTGTCTCTGTCTCTTTCTGTGTCTCTCTCTCTGTGTCTTTCTCTCTCTCTGTCTTTTTCTCTTAATTTCGCTCTCTTTCTTCCTCTCTCTCTTTCCCTCTCTCCCCCTCCCTCCTCTCCTTTCTTTCTTTTTTTATCCTCTTCTCTCTGTTTCTTTCTGTCTCCCTACCCCTCTCTCTTTTTTCCTCCTCTTTTTTCCTCTCTCCTTCCTTCTTTCTTTTCTTTCTCTCCCTGTTTCCTTTTCTCTCTCCTTCTCTTCTTTCTCTCCTTCTCCTTCTCTCTCCCTCTTTCTCCCTCTCTCTCTGTCTCTTTCTCTGATTCTTTCTCTCACTCTCCCTCCCTCCTTTCCTCCTTCCTTCTTTCTTTCCTCCCTCCCTACTCCTATTCTCCTTCTTTCTTTCTCTCCCTGTTTCCTTCTCTCTCTTTGTTCTTTTCTCTCTTTCCCTCCCTTTCTTTCCTCCCACCCTCTTCTCTCTCTCTCTCTCTCTCTCTCTCTCTCTCTCTCTCTCTCTCTCCCTCTTCCCTTCTCTCTCCTTCTCTCCCTTTCTTTCCTCCCTCCCTCTTTTCTCCTTCTTCCTTTCTCTCCCTGTCTCCTTCTTTCTCTCTGTCTCTCTCACTGTCTCTCTCTTCCTCCCCCTTTTCCTTCCTCCCTCCCTCTCTATCTCTATCTATCGATCCATTTGTCTATCTTCCCATATACTTGTCAGTTTATTTGTCTTTTCTTCCATGCATGTATGCATCCAGCTGTCTGTCTAAGAATGCTGCAGTGGATAGAGCACCAGTCCTGAAGTCAGGAAGACCTGAGTTCAAATCCAGCCTCAGACACTTAACACTTACTAGCCATGTGACCCTGTAAAAGTCACTTAATTCCAATTGCCTCACCAAAAAATATCTGGAGGGAAAAATGTCTAACTCCAAAGATACTCCAGTATATTTGCTGAGAAACCTCCACACTGGGTCATGCAGAATTGAGCGTGACTGAAATGAATGAACAACAACAAATCTATTTATTCATGTATTATTTATCTATACATTTATCTGTCTATCTATTGACTCATATAGCCAGGTGCAGGAGAGTGAGGGGTCTGAATATATGCAGAGTTCTGTCATTTCATGTGCAGATATTATCCCTATAGGAACTGCCTCATAAGGTTGTTATGGAGATCAAATGAGACACAGCATATAAATAATTTTGTAAATCTTGAAGACTATGTAAATGTCAGCTATTAGCATCATAATTAATGAGGCTCCTGAAGCACCCTGCATATATTATCTCATTTGATTACACATTTATTACAGATAAACTTTTCCTCAGCTTGAATATGTTGACAAAAAGACTATAAAACACAGGAAGTTTCCAGGAGAATAAATGCAATCAATTGCCCATAGCTACCCTCTCTTTATGTGGCCTGGAATGACCTAGATAATCCAAAGCACTAGCTATGATTCCACATATCTGAAGAAACATTTAAATGTGGCTTCTGAAAGCATTGTAGTATTTTCCCCTCAGAGGATCTATTCTCCTATTGTGTTGTTTTCTGTAAGTGTACATTAGAATAATTGTGCACTTTTGAACTATATACTTATTGCTGACAGGGAGAAATCATCTCAGGATTTACATATCAGCTTATATTCATGGGATGTACTATTAATAGTGAATTATCATTCTCTAAATTAAATTTCTCATCACATCACTTTTTTCCAAGGACCCTTATATAAAGAGGAGTCATCAGAGTTATAACTAGACTGGAGCAACTAGAGCTTTGTCTCAAAGGAGAAAATTTTAAAGACATTTTCAGCACTTGCTATTCATTAGTAGCTTAGAGACAATTGTGCCTGTGCACCTGAACAACCAGAATGAGGAAATGGAAATGACCAGATGGCCCATTTTATTTTATTACTACCACCCACATCCCATGTGACCTCCTCTCTGGTCCTATTCTATCCTATCCTATTCTGCCAACAAACACAATAGTCTCTCAATAAGCAACATTCACAGTAGAAATCACCAATTTCCTTAAAAAATTGATTTCAGAGCACCATTTCATGTGATATGATTATGAGCACTCTATATTATAACCAGTCAAGGTCTTCCCAATTCAACCCAATAACTAAATCCATTAAGCCCCAGACCAAGACTGGAAGATGGCCCTTCCAGGACTGAGACTTTCATTCATCCCGAAGGAAAATTCAGTATAAAGACCTCTCTGATCTTTAAGACTAGTCTTGTAGCCCCTGTAATGAACTGAAGTCACAGCCATAATACCCCAAGGGCAACACACAGAGTTAATGCAAAACAGCTTCCTCTCTTCCCTTCTGTACTTTTTCCAAAACTACCAAGTCTGAGGGATGGAAGGTTTGAAACCCTGGCAAGCAGAGTATTTGAGATGCCAGGATTGGGGAATCTAACAGCATTGTCTCCTACAGATAAAGAACCTGGTGTTCCAGGAGGGGATTAGAATGATGGCACTCTCCCAGGGGTTATGTACACAGAAAGTGGGATAAACACCCACTGATCAAGAAAGCCATGGTAGTGGCTTCCTTTTAGGAATGTGAAATGTAACAAATTGAGGGTCCTTGGTTCCCAAATGGAAGTAGAATCAGCTCTCAGTTATCTGCAGAAAGGTTATTCTGTAATTCAGTTCATCTCAATTCATCTATACAAACATTGATTGCTCTTCCCAATTATATTCGTTGTCCTTATGTGGACTCACATTTCCTGAGCACACACCCATAGATAATGGGGAAGTGTGGATAATCACACTGGACTGGCTGATGGACGGGTGCTGTCCTCACTGGGCATGGTGGAAACTCACCTGGGCAAGCAGGCTGCATGGGGCATCCATCACAGACTGCCTGTATCTGGGATGGGACATTGAAAAGCTCATTTCCCGCCCATGAGCCATAAAGCTGTCTTGATGTGGTAAAGTCCGGAGAAAAGACTGATCCTTCCAAAACAAACTCTGCAAGTGATGCAAGGAAACATTAAACAGTATCTGTTGAGTAATTCACAAGATGAAGCTTGCTACATTCCCTCAATTCTTAGAATCGCACCATTTGATAGCCAGTCTCCTCTAACCAATAACAATAAAAGGATAGGTGTCAAAGTGATGGTCTTAATCACCCCTCTACTCAATAACTTCCATAGCTCCCTACTACCTCAAAGTCAAGCATAAAGGGCTCTGGTTGGCATTTAAAGTCCTTCATAACCAGGCTTATTTTTATCTCTCCAATCTTGTTATACTTTCAAAATAGTCTATCATCCCAAAAAACTGATCTTATTGCTATTATTCCTACATTTATTGTCATGAAGTGAGGGTAGTGCATGTATATATTCTCCATGCTCAGAATGTTTCCCCCCCTCACATCTGCATCCTGGCTTCCTTGAAGACTCAGCACAAATTCTGTTTTCTACAAGAATTCTTTTCAAGTTCCCAAAATTGCTAATGCCTTCCCCACTGAGATTAATTTAAATTCACACTGCATTTATCTTGTATGTACCTAGTTGTCCATGCTGACTCATTGTTTGCCTGTTGCCACCCTCGTTGGAAAGTGAATTCCTTGAGGGTATAAATTTTGTTTTCACATTTCTTAACCCCCAGGGCTTAGCGTAGTATCTGGCACATGAGTAAGCTTTGAATAAATGTGGTTGTCCAAATATTGTGATTGTGGCTGCAATTAAGAGTCCCTGCAGAGGAGGTCCATCCAAGGCAGAGAATTGGTCTAAATGAGCTCTAAAAGCTCTTCAAAGTCTAGGACTCGATGTTTCTTGTCAAGTTAATGAAATGAGTAAATTAGTTCTCAAAATTTCACATAAAATAATCCAAGATCTAAACCAAATCTAATTCCATTCAATTTTTGTTAAGTTTCAGTTATGTCCAAGTTTTTGTGATCCCATTTAGAGTTTTCTTGGCAGAGACACAGAGTGATTTGCTATTTCCTTTTCCAATTCGTTTTGTGACTGAGGAAGCCGAAGTAAACAGGGTTAAGTGACTTGCCCAGAATCACACAGCTAATAAATAGTTGAGGGCAGATTTGAAGCCATGAAAATGAGTCTTTTTGACTCTAGGATTGGCCCCATCCACTGATTCACCTAGGTACCCATTCAATTAGCGTTCATTAAAAACTCATTCACTTTGTTCCAAGCCCTTTGTAGGGTGGTATACAAAAATAAAAATGGAAATAATATCTTTTTTCCTTCAAGTGACATTCATTCTACTGAGATGCATATTGGGTGGGGATGAAAGAAAGAGAAAACTACATATATACAGATGAGAAAAGGAATGATGTTCAAAGTAAATGAAAATTCACTGGGAGCAAAATCACAAATTGATGGCAAGAGATTAGCAAACATTTCACAAAAGAGGTCACATTTGATTTGAGCCTTGGTGGAGTCAGAGATTCCAAGTGATAATATCCCAGGCAGAATAGACATTCTGTGAAGATTATGGATTGTTTGTGTGTTTTGATGCGTAATTAATATTTGAGGTTGTTCAGGGCCCAGGATGGTGTAGAAATCTACAAGACAAAGGGGTGAGAAGATAATATAATTCAATATAAACTGAATATGTCAGTGAAGGAGGCAGAACCAGAGACAAATTTTTACCCCTGGTGTCAAGCTCAGATAGAAATAAGGAGAGCAACATCGTGTGATATGAATGATTTAGCTCTTTTTAGCAATTTGACAATTCAAGACAATTCCAAAAAATTCAATATAGAAAATGCTATCCACATCCAGGGAAAGAACTGATAGACTCTGAACACAGATCAAAGCATGCTATTTTTGCTTTCTTCATTTTTTATGGTTTTTTTCCCCTTGAGGTCTAGTTCTTTCACAATGTGACTAATATGACAATATGTTTTACATGAATGTACACATATAACTTACATTAATTTCATTGTTATTTTAGGAAGGGGGAGAGAAAGAACTGTTAACTCAAAAAATTTTAATGAATGTTAAAAATTGTCTTTACATGTAATTGGAAAAAAATAAAATATTAAAAAAAATAGGGACCCTTAAACCATACAAAAAGATTCCTGTCCCTGTAAGCCATATGTTGACTTTAAAAAACCACATATTAATATCACCTGTGTTCTATTGAATCTTTTTTAATATTTCTCGATTACATTTTAATCTGCTTCAGGCTGCTCTAGAGCGTATTATAGGCCACAGGTTTAACACCTTTGGTTTATCTGATAACAACTTTGGCAGGTAACATCTTGAAAAACTTACAAATTCTGATTAATGCAATGACCAACTATGATTCCACAAGACTAGTGATGATAAATGCTACCCACCCTCTTAGAGAGACATGAGGGACTCAGGATGTAGAATGAGACATGTAATTTTTGGATATGGAGCATGCTATAATTTGTTTTGCTTAACGACGCATAGTTGTTACAAGAGTTTTGTTTTTCTTTTCTTTTTTTAATGGGGGAGTTACAGGAGGGATAGGAAATAGACTATTATCAGTAGAAAAAAAAATAAAATTACATTTAAAAAAATAAACTAACTATGTTAAGCCGATATCATGTCATTTTACTGTGTCATAACTTTTATGTGCTTGACTGTTACCTAACCACACAGTCCTGCATATTAGATATTTCAATAACATTCAACCTTCACAACTTCAGAATACAAGATGGTTAGAACAAATCATGCTTCCAATGCTTAATAACAATAAATAATGATATGCATTGACTTTACAAAAATATTTGGTGATCTAGGAAATGAAGGATCTACCAAGCAACCCCAAAACTATTGTGCCACAGTGGAAAGAACAATGGGTTTGGAAAGAAAGATTGCGTTCAAATCAGTTTCACCACTTTTTAATTTTTATCACCTTGGGCAAATCACTTATTCTCTCTGAGCCTCAGTTTCTTAATTTATGAAATGGAGAGTTGGGAAGTTAGCCAACAAGATTTCTCAGACCACTTCTAGCTCTACGTTCTATATCAATGGAAACAATTTCCCACAGTCAATATCCCCTCTTATAGCCTACATTCATATTTGGAGTCAAAAGAACAGTTCCATACACCTGTTTGTCCATGTTTGTTTGTATATTGTCTCCTCCATCACAAAGTAGGAATTCTCTTCTGCCCTCTTTTATGCTCCCCGTGCTTAGCATAGTGGTTAGCATATAGTAAGTTCAATAAATGTTTGTTGACTGAATGTCTGACATCTGAGGGAGCAAACTATTCAAATTGGCCAAAGCTCTGGTTTGTATTTTCCTATAGCCTGAGAGGAATTGCTTTTGATTAAAGGAAACAAAGACAGTTTCCAAGGAAAACTCTCTTTGTTATGGCTCAAAACTATTTAATTTGCTATGTTATTTCCTCTGCTGAGTTTTCAACTTTCTGAACTTAACTTTCTAGACCCTGAGCTAAACTGGTTGAACAGAATCAAAAAGTATAGGTTTTCCTTTACAGCATCCACCATCAACTGAATATCACTGAAATGTGGTTCATTGAGAAAATATTTTTGTCGGGACTTTGAGGCTAATCAATGTGGAGAATATGGATGTAAGTAAGCACACAATTACAGCTGGCTAATCACAAACTTTTTCTTTTTAAAGGTAGTAATAATAGTAAAAAAAAAATCAACTATTTGTTTTCTATGTTGTATTGTATTTTCACTTATTTTGTTAAAATTTCCCAACTATATTTTAATCTGATTCAGAGTTTTTTTCCCTGCCCCCAAGTATCTTTCCTCTGAGATTTTTCCTATTTTGTTTTATTTTTATTGAATATTTTAATTTTCCCACTTACATGTAAAATAATTTTAACATTCATGTTTTTAAACATTGAGTTCCAAATTCTCTTCCTCTCTTCCTTACCTCTTCTTTGTTAAGGCAAGCAACCTGATATAGGGTATACATGTATAGTCATGTAAAATACATTTTAATATTAGTCATGTTATAAAAGAAAAAGAGACAAGATGAAAGAAAAAGAGAGGGAAAGCGAGAAAGCAAAGAAGGAAGGAAGGAAGAAAAAGACAAGAGAAGAGAGGGATGGAGGAGAAAAGGAAGGAACAAAGAAAAGAAGGAAGGAAAAAAAAAGAAAAAAATTTTCAAGTGTGTTTTGATTAATGCTAAAATTCCATCAGTTCTATATCTGGAGATGGATAGTATTTTTCAGCATAAGTCTTCAGAACTGTCTTTTATTGTATTACTGAGAATGGCTAAATTATTCACAATTGATCATTGTGTAATATTTCTATCACTGTGTGCATTGTTCTCCTGTTTTTGCTCATGTCATTTTGTATCAGTTCACGAACATCTTTTCAGCTTGTTTTTAAAACAACTTGCTCATAATTTCTTATAGCATATTATATTTCATTACAATCATAAACTTGTTCAGCCATTTCTTGATTGATTGATGGACATTCCCTCAAGTCCCAATTTTTTGCCATTACAAAAAAGCTAGCTATAAATATTTTTGTACACATAGGTCATTTTCCTTTTTGTGTTTTATATTTTTGGAATACAGAACTATTAGTGGTAATTCTGGGTCAGAGGGCATACATGGTTTCATAGCTCTTTGGGTATAGTTCCAAATTGCTCTATAGAATAGTTGAATCAGTATATACTCTACCAACAGAGCATTAGTGTCTCAATTCCCACATCCCATTCAATATTTACCACTTTGCTTTCCTATCATATTAACCAATCTAAATAGTGTCAGGTGGGACCTCAGAGTTGTTTTAATTTGCATTTCTCTAATCAATAGTGATTTAGAGCATTTTCTCATATGACTATAGATAAGTTTGATTACTTTGTCTGAAAATTATCTATTCATATTCTCTCTTCCTTTATCAGTTGGAGACAACCTGTTGTTTGACACAGTTCTCTATACATTTGAGAAATGAGGCTTTTATCAGAGAAACTTTCTATAACTTTTTTTTCACATATATGATTACTGAGTATTTCTCTCATCTATATCTCCCAACCTCCTCCAAATCTTCTATCAGCATCTGGTGCTGAATCTATTACAGTTGCTCATACAAAGGCTGATTGAAACTTTCTGGGTGGCAAAAGGAAGTTACCCCCCCAGGAGTTCAAGGACACCTTCATCTCTATAAAGATAAAGGGAATAGATTGTCCTATGAGAACTGGGGGCAGAGGGAGGAATCCTCTGTCTTAGTCACCGCTGACAAGATTCTTGCCAAAATTATCCTTAAAAGGCTTATCCTTCAGCTGAAAATTGGTCATTTACCTGAGAGCCAGGGTAGCTTCAGAAAGGACCACATAATGGTCAATAAGGTGTTTGTTGCCCAACAACTCCACGAAAAATACCAGGAGCAGACTATACATTTGTCAATCTAACTTTGATACTGTCAGTCATGAGGGCTTGTGGGAAATTAGGTCAAAATTTGGTTGCCCAGCGAAGTTCATCAGTATTATGCATAGAATTCACAATGAAATGCTTGCTCAAGTTCTGGATAATAGATGACACTCACGTTTTCACCAGTGGAGTGAAACAAAGCAGTGTGCTCACTTCCATATTTTTAAGCATGATGTTTTCAGTAATGATGTCAAATGCTTTCAATGAGGACGAGTAGAGCATCAAGGTCAGCTACCTAACTGATGGTAAAGTACTCAATTTGAAAAGGCTACAAACCAAGACTAAAGTGGAGAGAGTATTGATACATGGTGTTTGTTTTCAGATGATGGAACTCAATGCAGTTTCTGAAACTTAGATGCAACAAGGATCAATTCTCTGCTGCTTGTGCTAATTTCGGCCTAAAAATTGACACCAAGAAAATACAAGTATTCCATCAGCCAGCACCATACTATCCATATGTGAAACCATCAGTTAAAGCAAATGAAGAACTTTTGAATATTGAGGATAAATTTGCTTATCTTGAGAGCATACTTTCCAGGAATGAACACATTAATGATAAGGTTGACAGAACTAGTTAAATGTTTGGGATGTTCTGAAGATAATGTGGAAGGAAAGAGCTATTCAACTGACTACCAAAATGAAGATCTACAGAGGCAGTGTGCTGCCCTCGTTGCTGTATGTCTCTGTAACCTAGACCACTATGCCAGGAAACTGAATCGTTTCTATTTGAATTGTCTCAGGAAGATTTTAAACATCACCTGACAAGTAAAAAAACAGATGCTGAAGTACTTTCTTGAACTCAACTGCAAAGCATTCAAACTCTATTGCAGAGAATGCAGCTCCATCAAGTGAACTACCTTGTTCAAATGTCAAATTTATACTTGCCAAAAAAGGCTATTTCATGGTGAACTAAGACAAGGCAAGTGCTCACATGATAGTCAGAAAAAAATGATACAAGGACATTTTCAAGGTCTCTCTTAAAAACTTTGGAATTCATTATGTGGCTTGAGAGACATTGGCACAGGACCTGACAGCATGGGAGAGTCCCTCAGAGAAGGTGCTATCCTTTATAAGCAAAAATAGAATTGAAGTAACTCAAAAGAAATGCAAGATGCACAAATTTAAAGAGTCTAGTCCAAGTGTTCACATGGAATATTTATACCTGGTAGGGCATTTCAAGCTCCTATTGGTCTGATTAGCCACAGTTGGATACACTGTAATTGAACTCTAACATAATTATTTCATTTTGGTTCTCTTTTAAGAACAAAAACTCCCTTCTCTTATCCACTTCCTCTCCCACTTTCCTATAGGGTTAAATAAATGAGTGCCCATATTATTCTCTCTTTGAGCCAATTCCATTGATAATAAGGTTCAAGGAATCCTTTTCCCATCTTCCTCTATGGCAAAAGTTCTTTCATGCCTCTTTTAATTCACCTCATTTTACAGCTTCATTTCCCCTTCTCTCAGGGCATTCTTCTTTCTTATTCTTTAATTTTCTTTTTTAAATATCATATTCAACTCACACCCATACATTCTGTTTATGTATACTCCTTCTAACTTAACTACTTTAATAATAATACATTTCTTAGGAGTTAACAAGTCTCATCTTTCCATGTAGGAAAATAAATAGCTTAGCTTTATTGAATCCCTTATTATTTCTTTTATGTTTACCATTTTATGCTTCTCTTGAGTTTTGAAAGTCATAGTACCTATTCTACTCTGATCTTTTCACCAAGAATGCTTGCAAGTCTTCTATTTCATTGAACATCCATTTTATCTGAAGGATTATGATCAGTTTCATTGTATAAAATGGTTCTTACTTGTAATTCTAGCTCCTTTGCTTGCATAATATCAAATTTCAAGCTCTCTGATCCATAAATCTTATGTAATCCTGACTAATTCCATGATATTTGAATTGTTTCTTTCTGACTACTTGCAACATTTTTTCTCTGCAATTTGGCTATATTTTCCAGATAACCACAAGCAGCAGAGAACAGACCCATACTTTATTTCATCTCAGCTTCAAAGACTGCAATGAGTGTACACAATTATCTGCAAACAAAAAATCATGCACCAACACTCCCTCTATTTTAGTCTTGATTTGTAACCCTTTCAAGTTGAAGAATTTACCATCAACTAGGAATTCTTATTTTGGGATTTCTTTCAAGGGGTGATATTTTCAATTACTCTTCTATGCTCTGGTTCAAGGTCATTAGGGCAATTTTCTTGAAAGGGCAATGATTTCTTGAAAGATGCTATCTAGACTATTTTTTTTATCATGGTTGTCAGGTAGTCCGATATTTAAATGCTCTCTCCTGGATCTATTTTCCAGATTAATTGTTTTTCCAATGAGATATTTCACCTTTTTCTATTTTTTCATTCTTTTGATTTTATTTTATTGTTTCTTTATGTCTTGCTGTTTCTTGATAAAGTCATTAATTTCCACTTACCCAATCCTAATTTTTTAGGAATTCTTGTCTTCAGTAAGTTTTTTTTTACCTCCTCTTGCATTTGGTAATGCTACTTTTTAAGTTCTTTTCTTCAGTGAATTTTTGTACATCTTTTTAATGTGTTTTTTGTTTTTAATGAGTTTTTTCTTCAATGAATTTTTGTATATCTTTTTCCATTTTCCCAAAAGATAAAGAGAAAAGAGGATGGTAAGGGAAGGGCCAAAAGGAAATTGATAAAAAGCTTCAGAGTTTGGGAAGAGAAAGTTTGAATTTTCAGAGGCAATAGAAAGTCATTGCAGGTTAATAAGCAATAAGTAATATTTGAGGATAAATGTTCTAGTTGTGTTTGAGGTAGAATATAATAATAAACTTTAGGCAAGGATATTAGTTATTATGCTGTTGCATAAAATAATCCAAAAAATGGTGAGATCTTGGTCTAGGGTAGCAATGAAAAATGTTAATGGAAGAGATATTATGACTATAATATGAAGAGAGGCTTAATGAGAGATTGGGCATTAAAGATGAAGACAAAATGAAGGGTCAGAGATCACAGCATCACAGACTGAGAATTGGAAAGGGCTTTGGAGACCATGTAGTCTAACTCCTTTAATTTACAAATGAGAAAACAGGAAAACAGGGACTGATTGTTCAGGGTCACAGAGCTAATATCTGAGATAGATCTTCCTAAGCAAGTTTCAAGTCTGGGTAAACTTGGCAAGAAGAAATTTTAGCAAGTAAGGGAGAAATATAGTCAGACTTATACTCTACTATAAAGAATAAATTAGAGAAAGGAAAACTAATTAAAAGCCTGTTTCTATAATTCTGTCATCACTGAACTAGATTGGTAGCTAGATAAGTAGAAAAGGGGGGGGGAACAAATATAAAGGAAATTATGCAAGTAGAAACAACAAAATTTGAAAATTGATTGTATGTGTAAAGAGGAGAGTGAGGAGAAACCGAAAGGATGGTAATCCATTGACAGAAACAGAAAGAAAATATTATCCATGAGTAGAGGAACATCAACAGCACAAAATATCAAGTGATATTTTAAAGTTGAGAAAGATGATGATGAAGAAAAAGACGTTAGATATGACAAGTAACGAATCATCAACAACTGGAAAAACTAAGTCTTCAATCAAGTGGTGAGATTAGAAGCAAAATTAAGAAATGAGTGAGTAGAGTAGAGCAGACAGCTTTTTCTGGGAGTCTGGCTGTGAAAGAGAAAAGAGATATAAAATGATTGCTTGAAGAAATAGTAGGATCCAATGAGTTTTTTTTTCCAAGATAGAGAAGACTTGCCCTGGTCCTTACAATAACCTAATGAAGTTGTGTAAATTAGAAATTTTATAAATTAGAAATTTTATTTTATTTATTTATTAAGAAATTAGCAAATCCTAATTTTCCAGATTAAGAAACTGGGGTTGCAAGAGATTCAGTGTGATGTCCAGAGTCACAGAGCCAGTAATAATCTGAGGGAAGAGTTGAATTCTGCCTCAGAATGAAGCACTCTATCCACTAACCCAAGCTAAGGAGACATTTCCCCTTGTCAAGAGACTTCCTATTGGATACATCGCAAATAACAGACCCCAAATCCCCCCAACAAGGATATGATGGCAATATCAAAGTGTTTGTAATAGGAAAGTCAGATGGTTCTTTGGGGATGTGCAGAATTTTTTTAAATATTGAATTGAAAAGGAAAAGGATTACCACATTAGTTGGAAACAGGTCATCACTTCCAGACCACTGCTTTGGACAAAATCTAAATTTTTTAGATTTTCAAAACATCTGTGCCTGTAATGCTTGAAAACTCTTACTCCAGAGCCTTGAGGCAGCATCCAGGGAGCCCCTGGCCAAGCTGCTTTAGCAAAGATCCGAAAGAAGAAAGAAAAATAAAGTTGGAAAATATATGTCATATTTCTATGAAATTAAATGCACTTGTTCCCGTTTTTCATTTAAAAAATTGGGGCAATGGAAGGACATTCCAAGATATTCTTCTTAATGTGGAAATGGAAAAAGAGGCAGGGTTGACTAATATGTGTTATGGTGAAAACATTTCACTGACACTTCTCTAAAGAAACATTAGAATTGTGGCTTCCTAGGCTTAGAAGGGATCCCAAAGGGCATCTAGTCCAAACCCTATTTGAACAGAAGCTGCCAACTTCTACTTTGATAGTATAGGTAGATAACTTGCTGATTCTTTGGACATTGTCTACAAGATACTTATAGAGCTCTAATTATTCAGAAACTTGTCTCTAAATTGAATTAATTCATAAAAACTTGTCAAATTCCTCATTTTTTATTTGTGTGTAAATAAATAAACTTGTGTAATAAATAAACATTTATCAAGAAAAACTCTCTAGAGAGCTGATCCTAAGCCAGAGATGGAATATTTCCTTTCATATACTCATAAAATCTCAAAATAAGAAAGGACTTGTTCAACCATTTGAATCAGACTTCTGATCCAATGTAGAAATCTCCTCTAACAATAGCTGGTCATTTTTCTTAATCACATCCACTTGTTGGAAATGTGCTACATCACAAAGCAATCTACAGCATGTCACTTAAGAGAAACTCAAACTGGGAGCTCTAAATCTTTTATTCTATGATATACAAAAAGTCAGTGTTGGTTGAAATCAAAGGCTTCTATGGTACCTTTCAGCTCTAAATCTATGACCCTATGAACCACTTTATTCCTCATTACTTCAGCTTCCAAGTCTATAAAATGTGTATAGTAACAATACCTAACTCACAGAGTTGTTGAAGGAAAGCATTTTGCAAACCATTAAGTGATCTCTAGATGTGAATTATTATATCTATTGAAGCAATACAGAATAAATCTAATCTCTTTAATTATTTGGAGAAAATTGTCATATGTTCTCTAAGTCTTCTGTTCTCCAAACTCAACATCCCTAGCTCCTTCATCTGTTCTTCATATGATATGGTTTCCAGATCCCTCACATTCTGTCTGCTTTCGTCTGGATCTACTTTAGTTTGCCAAGGTCCCTCTTGAATAAGATGCCCAGAAATGAACAGCACACTACAGACTATGGTGTGATCTAAGCAAATGACAGTGGTCTTGCTTATAATTTCTAAAAATCTGGAGACAAAATATCTACAAATGTATCTTAAGATCTTATTCACTTTGGGAGCTGCCGAGTCATTTTATTGAATTATACTAAACTTGCAATCTACTGAACCCCCTTATGTCTCTCTGTCGGGACTCATATTCTGCACTATATACTTTTTCTCCTGATTTTTTTGTAGTTAAATACAGAATTTCACATTTCTTTCTATTAAATTTCAACTTCTTGGTTAGAATCCATCAATTTCAGCCTTCCGAGAATGTTTTGAATTTTGAAGCTGTCTTTCAAAATAAAGCTTTGTAGCTTTTCTAAAATTGATACTCATAGGTTCATAGATTTCTTACTGGAAGAAATCTTAGATGTCATCTATTCTAATCTCCTCATTTTACAGATGAGAAAATAAAAGATGGTTAAGACTTATCTAATGTCACATAGTAGTGAATTTCAGAGACAGAATTTGAACCCAGATCTTATGACTTCAGAGCTAGTGTTCTTTCTACTATACCAACACTGTCCCCTTACACACACTCTACCTCAAATATCTTATGGTATCATCCAGGTAGTTGACAAGATGAGAAAGGCAGCATAGAGTGGTGAGTATGACACTGGACTTGTCATGAAGACGTGGATTTAAATCATAGGGCCAGTAGTTAGGGTACCAGGGCTAGAGTTCAGAAGACTCATTTTCCTGAGTCCAAATCTAGTCTCAGAAACTTACTAGTTATGTGACCCTGGACAAATCACTAAACTGTTTGCCTTAGTTTCCTCATATGTAAAATGAGCTGGAGAGGAAATAACAAACCATTCCAGTACCTTTACCAAGAAAAGTCCAAATGTGGTTATGAAAAGTCAGGTATGATTGAATGACAACTGAACAGACACTTACTAGGTAAGTCAGTTTCTCTGAGGCTGTTTCCTTATCTATAAAATGAGGGAGTTGTACTCAGTGGCCTTTCAAAGTCCCTTTCAACTTTAAATCTTTGAGTCTATGATTTTTTTGTTGAGCAGAAGAGGTCCCAGGACAGAGTCTTGTGTCATACTCCTAGAGTTCTTCACCTTGGGTGACATCAGTCCATTGAGCAATATTCACCCAAAGGTCCTATTATCCAGGCCAGAGTAGCTAATTATTGTTGCAATATTGCTATTGCTATTTACCATGTTGCATGAGCTCATAAAAGTCTTCCCAGATTTTTCTTTCCACCTGGGAGAAATGGACCTGTTGAAGTATTGAAGGCAGAGAATATTGTTTACTAGTCGTTAGCTTAGCATACATAGCACCCATCTGAGCTACATGAGCAAACACACCCTGTGGAGGGAAGTGAGTGTAAGAACATTTCCTTCTTCCTGAGAGAGAAGGGTCAGTCGAAATGTTCTCCTAGAGTATACCAAGTCGTTATGGTTACTTGACTTCTACAGTATGACTCAGAAGCATGTGAATAGAAGCAGGGAAGGCAGATGATGGAGATGATCCAGGATTGAGATTTAGCAAAGCATGATAAGTGATAGGAGGCAGTGGATTCAAGGGTAAAGAAGAATGCAGAATTTAATTGGTCAACCCAAGGGTCAAGAATGTGACAGGAGGAAAATACATCCAAAGCACAATAGTGGACTGGCAGAAGAGAGAGAAAAAGGAGGAACCAGAAGTCACCATGTGGTACGAACAATTTCCTAATCCCTCACTACTATTTTTTCCTTTTTTAAATTTTTAAATTTTCATTTCCAAATTCTCTCCCTCACTCTATCCCCTCCCTCATACACTGAGATTGCAAGAAATATGATATTTATTATACATATGAAGTCATGCAAAACATATTCTCACATTAGCCACGTTGCAAACAAAAAAAGACAAGAAAAATAAAGTGGAAAAAATATGCTTTAATTTTACTCAGTTCATTAGATCTCTCTGCCTTCTCTCCCTCTTTCTCCCCCTCTCTCTGTCTTCTTTCTGTGTATGTCTCTCTGGAGGTGCACAGCATTTTTCATCATGCGTTCTTTGAATCTATCAGAGATCACTGTATTGATTAGAGTAGCTAAGGTTGATAAACAGTCGATTATTGTTGCAATATTGTTGTCACTGTTAACCATATTCTCTACCTTCTGCTCATTTCACTTTGCATCAGCTCATACAAGTTTTCCCAGCTTTTTCTAAAGTCATTCCATCATTTCTTATAGCACAATCATATACCACACCTTCTTTATTCTCCAGTTGATTTTTTTACTAGAGTATCTTTTTCCTTAAAAATAATTGAAACCATTCTTGAGTTGTAATTGACTTAGGGAACTAAAGGATCAAGCTGTTCACAATATATGCTGTTATCTAAGTGCAAAACAGCCACAAAGAGCAACAGATATGTTCAGTTGCATGGCTGATAGACTATGATGGGCACCTCGGAGTCAGGAAAGTTTCACTCAGTAGAATCAGATCTGTATATTTGTTATTTATTGTATATGAATATGTTAAATATTCTTGTTAAATATTTTTCTCATGCTATGATTAAGTAAATCTCTTTTTATTATATTAGTACTGACCTGAATCATGTCCAACCCATAACACATATTGAAGACCAAAAATGGGTTTAGGAAAAATGAGGCAAAGAGGAAGTTCAAGAGCTCATCTTGGAAAAGCAGTGTAATAGAATAGAAGGATGTTACACCTAGAGGAAGGAGATCTAGTTTCAAATCTTATTAGCTGGATAACCTTGTACAACTTGCCCAAAGTCTCTGAAGATCAGCAACCTCTGTAAAATGGAGGTTATAATAATTGATCTATGTACCTCAAAAAACTTGTGTAAGTATTTAGTAAATCTTGAGCTCTATATGAATTATTATCTAGTTCAAGTCATTCAGAATCACACAGAAATATTAGATTTAGAGTTGGAAGGAAGCTAAGTGACCATCTAGTTTAATTTGTACCCCAAAAGATTCCTCACTATAACACTACTATAACATACTTGACAATAACCATCCAATATCTACATGAAGATCTCCACCCTCCCCCAACCCCTGTCACCTCTGAAGACAGACCATTCCACACTGGCACAACTCTAATCATTGAGAAGACCTTTTTTTTCTTAATCTGAAATCTTGCCTCTGAATTTTATATATGAGGAAACTGATAATCAGGTTGGTGAGGTTCCTTATATAAACTTCCAGTTTCTCTAATTCTACTAGTTCTCCTCCTTAAATTCCATTCTTCAGCTGGGAATGGGTCATCCTTTGAAGAACAAGTGGAAGATGAAACAAAATAATGAGCCTGCAATGTCATTGCTTTCATGCCCTCTTAATGCTGATCCACACCCAGGCCTATCTAGGGGGAGCAGAGACCCGCTGAGAAATCGGAGGGGAGCTAAGAGGGATGGTAGTTGGTTTTGTAACTAGCTGCTTCCTTTCTGAGTCAACATGAAAACATGCACAGTGCAATCGGGTAAATCAGAGGAAGGAAGAGAAATAACTGTATGACCCTTAGCAGCACATTCTTTTCCAGTGACATTCCTTCCCTCTCTGGGGTGCAGTGCCTGTGGGGTGTGTTGGTGCGGAGATAGTCCATTGAGTGTCTTAGTTAAGAAAAACTGAGATTTGGTCTTCAATCCCATGAAGTTCCAAAGGTCAAATCCAAAGACTTGATGGTTGTAAGGGGGTGGGAATGGGGATGTCCTGCACTAGACCCTGATTCTTGATACTTGATACTCTGGCTCTAAAGAAGAGTCAGTGGATGGATAGATAACAGCATATGCTTGCTCCACAGAAAAGGGTCATTTTATTCATCTTTCCAATCTGCTTCATTCTTCTTAGAGGATGACCCCCAGGTCAGATCCACATTTCTGATTCTCCATGGTTAAGAAACTTGGAGTATTTTCTTCAAATGTGAAAGGCAATTTTTTTCCCTTCTTGCCCATCAACATTATCATCATCCTCCAAAAGAATTTATAAAGACACTCATTACTCATGGAATCATACACAAAGAGCTACATGGACCAGAGACCGCCTTTTCTTTCAAGTCTAATTTTCTCTGTATAAGAGAGATTAGACTTGTCATGTTTGACCTCAGAGCACACAGCTAGGGCTTTGCAGGGAAGAAAATTTGGAATCAACATGAGCAACATCCTAACAATTTGAACAGTTTGACTATATAATTGACAAAACAATGAACATTGACAAAAATATATTGACAAATTTTTAATTGTCAATAAAGGGCTGCCTAAGAAGGTGGTGAGTTCCCTGTATTTGGAGGTTTTCAACAACAGACTTGAAAGTCATTTTCAGGGATGCTATAGAGGGGATTCTGGATTTAATTCTCTGCAAAAGAACTAGTTACTGGGGGAGAGGATTAACTAATCTATAATTTGTGATGGTAAAGAAGAAGATACAAGTATGGTCTGACATGCACCCAAGATTTCATAGGACTAAATTTAAATTTATGTTGTCTAATTTCAATGGAGCCCTCACTGTAGAAAGGCAACTATTCTATGTATCCTTATTTAATGGTCTACCTTGTTCTCCACAAAGGCAGTCACAAATTTTCATCTCCTCAAGCCTCCAGCTGTATTTCCTTCCTATACTCTTAACTGAAGATTTTGACTCAGTTTACATGACTAAAACAAAGCAAAAATAAATAAGAATATTCACCAAAAAACCTTTTCCCTTCCTCATCTCAAGGTCTCTTGAATTCATCCTCCACCATTTCCTCCTTTTCTCCTGTCTCTTACCAAAAAACAGCTTTCTTGAACTGAGTCAAATTTTTAAAAAAGAAGAAGAAATATGCCCCTATTGATAAAAGATGACCCAAAGGACATATAAATTCATGCATATCCTTTTACCTAACAATATTACTACTAGGCATGAATCCCAAAAGAGATCTTTAAAAAGGAAAAGGATCTATATGTACAAAAATATTTATAGCAACTTCTCTTCTCAGAAAAAAAAACAATTGAAATTGAGGGGGTTCCCATCAATTGGAGAGTGGCTCAATATAGTATGTGATTATGATGGAATGTTATTGTTCTTTGGGAAATGATGAGCAAGATGCTCTCAGAAAAAACCTGGAAAGTCCTCCATGAACTTAAACAAAGTGAAATGTACTGTATACAAAGTAATAGCAATGTTCTAGGATGATCAACTGTAAATGACTTTAGTATTCTCAACATTACAGTGATCCATGACTACTCTGAAAGACTTCTGATGAAAAATCCTATCCAGCTACACCCAAAGAAAGAACACTAGGAAATGAATGTAAACTGCTTGCATTTTTGTTCTTCTTCCCCGGGTTATTTATACCTTCTAAATCCAATTCTTCCTGAGCAACAAGAGAACTGTTCAGTTCTGCACACATATATTGTATCCAATATCTACTGTAACCTATTTAACATGTATAGGACTGCTTGCCATCTGGGGGAGGGGGTGGAGGGAAGGAGGGGAAAAATCGGAACAGAAGTGAGTGCAAGGAATAATGTTGTAAAAAATTACCCTGGCATGGGTTCTGTCAATAAAAAGTTATTTAAAAAAAAGAAAAAGAAAAATCCTATCCATACCTAGAGAAGAGGATTTTGTCTGAATACAGAACTAAGCATGCTCTCTTTTTTCACTTTATTTTTCTTGATTTTTTTAGGGTGGGAGATCTGTATTTTCTTTCACAACATTACTTTTATGGAAATGTTTTGAAAAGAGAAAAAAATTAGTGCTCTTGTTCACCATGATCAAACTCTTTCTTTTCATCTTTTATCTTTCCCATCCTGCTTTCTCCAGAAGAACACTCCACTATCATCTCTCTTCTCTCTTTCCCTCAATATGGATCTATAACTACATGAAGATATTATATAGAAAAATATCTATATAGAGATAGTATATACATACACCTATGTATGCATATACATATAATCATAAGAACTTTAATTTCTCCCAGTCTATTGCTTCTTTCTCTGATTCCTACGGACATGCCCAAGTCTCCCCCTTCTTTAAAAGAAAAACCTCACTGGATTTCACCACTCCTAACAACTATTGTCATAACTTCTCCCCTTTCTTATTCAAACTCCTTTTCAAAAAGGAATTTGTACTCAGATTCTCCATTTCTCCTGACCCCTTTTCTCAGTCTTACTTCTTGCCTTATCTCTCAACTGAAACTACTCTTCAAAATCAATAAGGATCCCTTAATTGTCACACTTGATGGCATCTTTATCTTCATTCTCCTTGACCTTTCTTCAGCTTTTGATATTGTTGACCCTTCCTTTCTGCCTGGATTTTCATGACAGTGCTTTCTGTTGATTCTCTTCCTACCTCTCTGACCCCTTTTGCTAATTCATTATCCACAAAACACCCCATAACCCAAAGCTTTGTCCTGGGCCTTCTCCTTTTCTTTCTATATATTCTTTAACTTGGTGATCTCATCATCTGGGTTCAATTATCATAGGTTCAATTATTGTGACCATGAAAAAGATACTAAAAACTATAAATCCAATGATAGTTTTCTCCTGAGCTCCAATCCTGCATCACCCAGATGCCTATTCAAATTGAATTTCCTAAGGACATCTCAAACTCAACATGTCCAAAAAAACTCATTATTTTCCCTTCAACCTTGCTTGTCTTTTGCATTTCTGTACTAGTCATTAGGGGTGCCACTATCCTCAATCACCCAAGGTTGGTGTCGTCCTTCACTCCTTACTTTTACTCACTCCATATATCCAGATCTCATTGCTTCCATCCTTACAACATCTCTTACAAATTTTTATTCTTTTACACTTTTACACACAAGTTCAGATCCCATCATTTCCAGTCTGTACAATCATAATAACTTCCTATTTGTTCTTAATATTTCAAACTTCTCCCCATATAGTAAGGGTTTTAATAAATGCTGATTGACTGACTCACCAACTGACTAAATTCTGTGCCATGTTTGTATAATTCTTTGGTTAAGAAGCATATGATCTAAAACACAGATATCAAGACAGGCATATGCTTGGGATCATCATCTGTTTTGTGTACAGGGAGTAAAAGTATGTAGCTTTCTACAAGCAGTAACGTGAGAAGGTCTTAGAAGACCTACTGGCTAAAGTTCTTCCTCATACCCACATGTACCAATGTCCAAAATCATAGAGATTCATTTCCTTTCTGGATTTTCTTTTAATGAAATGCTAATGCCCTATAAAATCTGGCATGTTAAGCCCAATGTTAATATAAAGTAAGAATGTAATAGTTTTCTTTTTTAATCGTATTTATTTTTCTAAATACATGTAAAGATCATTTTCTACATTCATTTTTATAAACTTTATGTTCCAAATTTTTCTCCCTCCCTGTCTTACCTTCCCGCTCCCCAAGATAGCAAGCAATCTGATGTAGTTTAAATAGATCATATAATGTTCAATAAGCAACTACTACTATGAGATGAGTGACAATATACCATAGTGCATGGGGCCAGCCTCAAAGTCAGTAGCATCTGGGTACAAGAACTACCTCTAACATATACTGGCTATGACTGGAAAGACATCTAAATTTTCAATGACCTAGGCAAATCTCTAAGACTCTAAATGATCTGCAGGGGTGAAAGGGATTTCCTCATCTGGGAGTTCCCTATATTAAGGAAATCATGGGTCCATCCCTGTCCTGTCTGTCTATGTCCCTACATGCAAGCTGCTTCACTGACTACAGCACAATTGACATTGATCCAACAAGTCAGTCAACAAGTATTAACTAAGCACTTAATCATGATAATAGCCAGCATTTTTATAATGTTCACTATATGCCAACCATTGTGCTAAACACTGAGGATGTGTTCAAAATCTTAAGATAGTCTCTGACTTCAAGTAGCTCACAATTTGATGGAATAAATTGCAAGATGCAAACCAATGCATACAAGCAAGCAATATATATGAAAAATTATAGATAATCTATAGAGGAAAAGCATCAGAATTGAGGCTAGAGGCTAATATTGTTCAGTAAAGCATAAATGCCCCAAACAATTCTATCTATAAGCCCATATATCTCCTCATGTCTATTGATAACATGACAGCTCTCATCAAAGCCATAAGAAATCAAGATACCTGATGATTATGGCTATTCCCTCATATACCCATTTATTAACCATAAAAACCATATAAAAACCATATAACCATATAAACCATATAACCATATAAGAACCCATAATCTGTTTTTATGAAAGATGTTAGTTTTTAATACCAATGGGTATCCTTTCCAAGTGCTTACAATTATAAGCATGTCCATTCTGGAACTTAACTGGAGACTTCCCCCACCACCACCTTTCCCTTTGAGTTGCAGCTACCTGGGGTGTGGGTGATGCTGGCTGCAGCCAGTTCAAATCCAGCTTAGCACTTGCTAGTTGAGTGACACTATACATATCATTAAATCTCCATCAGTTTCCTGGTTTCTAAAAAGGAATTAATAATAACATCTACCTTCTAGAATTGTTATGAGTTAATATTTTTAAAGTACCACATATCAATAGCTTTTAGGTAGTTTTCTCCCTCTTCATTTTTTCAGTTAAAAGATCTTTTGTTTAGTCATTTACAGTCATGTCTGACTCTTCATTTTCCAAAGCCTCCTATATCAAAAGTTTTCTTGACAAAGATACTATAATAGTTTGCCATTTCCTTCTTCAGTTCATTTTACAGATTAGGGAAATGAGGCCAAGTGACTTGCCCAGGATCACACAGATAGTACATGTTTGAGGCTAAATCTCAATTCAAATCTTCCTGACTTCATATCTAGCACTCTATCTATTAAACGACCTATCCCTGATTAAGTGACTAGTACATACCATTTCTGTATTTTAATCCATGGTCCAGATATCCAAATGTCATTCACAACTCCCCCTTTCTCACCAACTATTTACTTCTCAAATTTTCCTTTTTCTTCTGATGACCTTCCTTTTGATTGGCCCAGTGATGAAAATACCATCTATGCCCCTAAGGTTTTCAGTTTCTTGCCCAAACTTTGTAATCTTTATTGATCTTTTAAAGATTCCTTTCGACAATATCATATATATGAATGTGAATCACCAGTAGATAGATATGTAATTTGACAAGTCTTGAACAGTTAATATGGATGTATGCCCCTAGGAACACCACAAATTTTAACTTTATTGAAATCAGATTGACAAATAATTTGCTGGCTCAGATCCTCTCATTGAAGAATTACCAGCCACTACTATTTGCTTTCTTTCCTGTTAATCCTTACTGGATTACTTTTATTTAATAACACTTGTGAGCCCACATCATCTTTCTTAGGAAATAAATTTTTTTTCCTCAAAGAGTTCAGCTCCTGCTCTTCAGAAAAACCTCATGTTTTTTATTTAATACAAGTGTTTGGCAATCATTCTTTCCTTTTTCCTTTTTTAATATTGTTTTTAACTCTTTATTCTTTCAATCTCCAAATTCCTGACAAACATTAAGATATTCTGCCTCAGCAGATCTACTTTTTTTTTTTTTTTTTGGCACAATGAAGCACTTATCCTCCTTTAATTGGCAATACCTTCCATGAACCTCTATTTGAGGAAGTCTACAAACCAGTCATGATCATACTTCTACCAGTCTACTCTAGACTCTGCATAGGCAACTTTCCCCTAATTTCTAGATCCCATTAATGCCTTCTCTTAACCCATTTTTTTAGAATGTAAGTCACTTGAGGACAGTGACTATCTTTCTTGGGTTTGTATTTGTATTCAGCACAGTGCCTGGAATGTAATTAATACTTAATAAATGGTGTACCTGTGTATTTATCTCTTTTTTAATCTTCTTTTTCAGGTTCACTTAATTCTTGCTGACAATATAAAAAATGGAGAGAATATTCCTCAAAATTCTTTAACTTTATCAGTATAAATAATAATCACTCTTAAATTAATCTAATTGTTTCATACCAATCAAACTACCAAAAATTATTTTATAGAGCTAGAAAAAATGAAATTAATTTGGAAGAACAAATGATCAAGGATATCAAGGGAATCAATGAAAAAAATTGTGAAAGAAGGTGATCTAGCCACACCATATCTCAAACGGTATTATAAAACAATAATTATAAAAACAAACTGGTGCTGGCTAAGAAATAGAGTGGTGGGTAAGTAATAGATTGCTATACATTACACTATAATACCATACTAATCTAGTAAACCCAAAGTTCCAAGCTTTTAGAACAAAAACTCATTATTTGACAAAACCTATTCAGAAATAACAAAGCATAAACTAAGCATAGAACAACATGTCATAATGTATACCAAGATAAGGTGAAAATGATTACATGATTTACACATAAAGGATGGTACCATATGCAAATTAGAAGAGCATAGAAAACTTTATTTGTCTAATCTATGGATAAGGGAAGATTTAGGACAACAGAAAATATTGAAAGAATTACAAAATGTAAAATGAACAATTTTGATTATATAAAATTTTTAAAATTTTGCCCAGAGAAAACCCCAATGCAACTACAATGAAAAGAAATCAAAAGACAGGAAAATTTTGCAGCAAGTATCTCTGTTAAAGGCCTCATTTCTCAAATATATAGAGAATTGAGTCTAATTTATTAGAAGGAAGTCATTCCCCAAATGATAAAGGGACAGAGCATATGAAAAGGCATAATCATGAATCGTGAGAAATAATATGAAAAGGAAAAATCAAAGCTATTTATAGTCAGATAAAAAAATACTCTAAATTGTTATTAGAGAAATGCAAATTAGAACAACCCCAAGATAACACCTGGCATTTCTCAGACTGCTTAATATGACAAAAAAAGAACAAAGACAAATGTTATAAGAGGGATGTGAGAAAACTGGGACACTAATACACTGTTGGTGGAGTTGTGAAATGATCCAGCCATATTGGAGAGCAATTTGGAAGTATGCCCAAAGGACTATAAATAAAACCATGCATTTCCTTTGATCTAACAATACCACTCCTAGGTCTATATACCAAAGATATAAAAAGGGGACAAAGGACCTATTTGTACAAAAATCTCTATCAGCTTTTTTATAGTGGCTGAGAATGGTAATGATATATGATTGTGGTTGTGATGGCATATTATTGTGCTATAAGAAATGACAAGCAAGATGATTTCGGAAAACTTGGAAAGCCTTACATGCTGATGCAAAATGAAGTAAGTAGAATGAGAACATTGTACACAGTAAAAGCAATATCATAAAATGAGAAAATGTGAATGATTTAGCTATTCTCAGCAGTACAATGATATAAGACAATCCCAAAGGACTCATGATGAAATATCCTAATCACCTCCAGAGAAAGAACTGATATTGTCTGAATATAGACTGAAGCATGCTATTTTTCTTTCTTTCTTTCCTTCATTCTTTTTCTATTTCAATCTTCTTGTACAAAATGACTAATATGGAAATGTTTTACATGATCACACATGTAGAACCTATATCTGATTGCTTATCATCTCAGAGAGACGGGAGAGGAAGGAGTAGCAAAAGGAGGGATAGAATTGGAACTCAAAACTTAAAAGGAAAAACCAAATGTTAAAAGATGTTTTAACATGTAATTGGAGGAAAATAAAATATTATTTATTAAATAAAGTAATAACCCCTTGGTATTGGTAGAAATGTATACATTGCACCTCATGTGCAATTGCAAAATTCTTCCTTTCTCCATACTTACTCAGTCTGTTGTTCTTGATAGTGAAGTTCTTGGACAACCAACATGACAAATAAAAGTCTTGGCATACTTTGTCAATAATCCAGAAATACCATTTTTCTACAGGCAATTACCCATATCCCTCAATAGACCTAAGAACAAAGGATGTAAGTTAGTTTGAAGAAGATTTTTTCTCAATATAAGGAAGAATTTCCTGACAATTACAGTCATCCCAAAATAGAATTAGCTGCATAGAATAGAATCAATTTCTTACCACTGGAGGTCTTCAAGCAGAGATTAAATGACTTTTTTTCCTCCTCTTCCTCCTCCTCTTTCTTCTTCTTCATCAGATTTAATGTGGACTCTTTCAGGAAATATGGTGCAGACATAGAGAGGCATTCTTCAAGTCCATTCACTTCCCCTAATAATAATTCATATAATTAGCTATCCCTTCAAATATCCAGGACCACAGGCTGAAAGAACAGTTTGATAAGATGCAGGGCAATGTGAGGGAAAGAGCTAGATGATGTGATAGGGAAACAAGAAAGATTCTGGGATATCAGCAGAAAGCTTAAGAAGATTGGCAGTCTGGAAAAAGAGTGTCCAATCACAAAGAAGAACCTAAGAAAGATGGGAGGCAATTGAAGGTAAATTTTATCTACTTTATTATTTTGCCAGATAAAAATTATTGAATCAAAACGGAGTCAAATAAAATCCACAAATATATATGAGTAAATATTGTGCAGGATACACCTGTACTTTGATGTCTACAGAATCAATTAAGATATAGTCTCTCTCTTCTCAAGGAATTTTTAAGTATGAGATAATTATAAGCAATTATTGTCATCTAGTTGATTAGCCTCAGCTCAGGCAAATTAAATAACTTTCTCAATACTTCAAAATATCCTTGACTTCATCAGTGTAGTAATACCCTCCACTAATGCAGATTGACACCTCTCATTATTCTTAGTAGGTACTTATCAAATTGCTGTGGTTCCACCAAACTGAAAAGTTTTTGTACAAACAAAACTAATGCAGACAAGATTAGAAGGGAAGCAATAAACTGGGAAAATATTTTTACAGTCAAAGGTTCTGATAAAGGCCTCATTTCCAAAATATAGAGAATTAACTCTAATTTATAAAAAATCAAGCCATTCTCCAATTGAAAAATGGTCAAAGGATATGAACAGACAATTCTCAGATGAAGAAATTGAAACTATTTCTAGTCACATGAAAAGATGCTCCAAGTCATTATTAATCAGAGAAATGCAAATTAAGACAACTCTAAGATACCACTACACACCTGTCAGATTGGCTAAGATGACAGGAAAAAATAATGATGATTGTTGGAGGGGATGCGGGAAAACTGGGACATTGATGCATTGTTGGTGGAGTTGTGAACGAATCCAACCATTTTGGAGAGTAGTTTGGAACTATGCTCAAAAAGTTATCAAACTGTGCATACCCTTTGATCCAGCAGTGTTACTACTGGGATTATATCCCAAAGAGATTATAAAGAAGGGAAAGGGACCTGTATGTGCACGAATGTTTGTGGCAGCCCTTTTTGTAGTGGCTAGAAACTGGAAACTGAATGGATGTCCATCAGTTGGAGAATGGCTGAATAAATTGTGGTATATGAATATTATGGAATATTACTGTTCTGTAAGAAATGACCAACAGGATGATTTCAGAAAGGCCTGGAGAGACTTACACGAACTGATGCTGAGTGAAATGAGCAGGACCAGGAGATCATTATATACTTCAACAACAATACTATATGATGACCAGTTCTGATGGACCTGGCCATCCTCAGCAACGAGATCAACCAAATCATTTCCAATGGAGCAGTAATGAACTGAACCAGCTACGCCCAGAGAAAGAACTCTAGGAGATGACTAAAAACCATTACATTGAATTCCCAATCCCTATATTCATGCCCACCTGCATTTTTGATTTCCTTCACAAGCTAATTGTACAATATTTCAGAGTCTGATTCTTTTTATACAGCAAAATAATGTTTTGGTCATGTATACTTATTGTGTATCTAATTTATATTTTAATGTATTTAACATCTACTGGTCATCCTGCCATCTAGGGGAGGGGGTGGGGGGTAAGAGGTAAAAATTGGAACAAGAGGTTTGGCAATTGTTAACGCTGTAAAGTTACCCATGCATATAACCTGTAAATAAAAGGCTATTAAATAAAAAATTTTAAAAAAAAGAAGTTAATCTGAAGTAGCCCATTTTATGAAGATGATGAGTCTTTCTGAGCTTCTCTGAATATAGCTGACCTAGTCCTCAAACATTTGTCACATCAACCATATCTCTGGTGCTCAAAATCTTTCTAGCTTGAGAGGATATCCAAGTTTTAGGTCCAGTGGTAAAGCTATCAAAAACCCACTATAATATCCATGTCCCAATATTATATGGGGCACTTGAACTCAGGTCCTCCTGACTTCAGAGCTGGTGCTCTATCCACTGCACCACCTAGCTTCCCCATGAGCTTTATTTCCCTACTAGACTTTTAACTCCAGCGGTGCCCACAATGATACCTTGTTGACTGTTGAATTTTATTCATGGGTATAGAGTTACCATCCTTGGAAATAAGGGAAATTTACACTTGAAAAGGTAAATAACAACAAAATATTTAAATAATAAATAGGAGGTGATAGAAAAAGTGCTATCATGCATCAGATCAGGCATCCTGAATCAGAGGGTCCTGAATTCAGACAGTGAATTTGTTTTTGTTGATTTTTTTTAATTTCTGTTTTTTTTAATTCTATGTATTTTATTTCATTCATTTAAAGACCTAATTCAAGGAAACCAAAGGGATCCATGACATACTCACAGAAAAGGTTAAGAACTCCTGCTTTCAATTGTTAATTGACAAATTAATTGAGTAGAACCTAACCTTCTGGAAGGAGAACACAGTCCAGCTCTCATAACAAGCAAAATATTTGCATAAAATGAAGCATTTTAAGAGATCAGGAACAAGGATAACTTAGAAACAATGTCCGATTTTTTTTCCTTTCTTTTACTGAAAGCATCAATTCCTAGAACAAGAGGAATCAAGGAACCTCAGTTCTTTCCATAAGTTGTTGAACATGAAGTTGGGAATTATATTTCATCTCTAACTACAGGAAGTCCACTGACATATCGCAGGCCTGATTGGGGGAGGAAGAGTGGTAAGTATTCAAGTGTAGTTTGAGGAAACCAAGTGCCCATTGGCCTCCATCAAAACCTTATGCCTCCACAACCAGCAGGGGAAAGGAAATTGCAGTCCTTCCAGTTTATGATCTTAATATTGTAGTTAACAGACTTCAAACAAATAAAGAGTTGGGGGTGGGGAAAATATGCTGAAGAATTTGTTCTTATTCTTCTTTTGTGACTAAAAAGTCAGCTTTAGGCAGAAACAGACACAAACTGTGAGTCCCAACTGCCACTGCTGGACCTGGTCTCTTCACTGGCTCTCAACCTATGGCCAGTGGAAAAGAAGGAAGGGAAGCCTGGCCTCATGTGTCAGACTTAATGTGGATTTCTTGAGAAGTGAGCTGCCCTTTGGACCAAGAAAAAGATGTCAAACATAAATAAGGAAAAGAAAGACAAAGGAACTGGGTATTGGGCCCTTATTTCCAAGGATGGTAACTCTATACCCATGAATAAAATTCAACAGTCAACAAGGTATCATTGTGGGCACCACTGGAGTTAAAAGTCTAGTAGGGAAATAAAGCCCATGGGGCAGCTAGGTCGTGCAATGGATAGAGCACCAGTCCTGAAGTCAGGAGGACCTGAGTTCAAATTTGACCTCAGACACTTACACTTCCTGCCTATGTGATCCTGGGCAAATCACTGAACCTCAATTGCCTCAGCAAAAAAATAATAATAATAAAATAAAGCTCAGATTATAAAAGTACATAAGAAAGCAATAAACAACGTATAGATGAGAAATAGTAATCTCTACCAACAAAGACAAGTTCTTAAGCTACAAGATATATAAATTCCCTTTATCCAGTGCAGGTTGGCAATTTCTCTGAAATCAAGGTCCTTTGAGAAAGGAGCACATATTAACAACTAGGGAGGTAAGACTTAGGAAAGATCTCAAAGAGGAGGTGACACTTTAATTAAGCTCTGAAGAAAAATAAGGATTCTGGGAGGTGAGCATGATCATGTTTGTGCTCTAGTGAACAAGGATAGCTATTGAAAATAAAGATTGGTGAGACATAAAATGCTAGTTCAAGGAACAAGTAGTAGTCCAATTTGGTTTAGGAAGTAGACTATACAAAAGGGATATAGTGACATGATTCTAGAAAGATATGGTCAAGTAAGATTGTGAAGAACTTTAAATCCCAAGCAAACTATTTTTTTTCTTTTGTTTTGTCCTAGAAGCAATAAGGAACTATTGATGAAGTGTTTTTGTTTTTGTTTTTGTTTTAATTGAAGGCAACATGGTCCTGTATTATAGAATTGTGTATAGAATGGGTCAGAGCAGGAAGAGACTAGAAGCAGGAAAATCAATCAGATAGGAAGCTATCACAACAGCAGAATGGGTGGAGAGGAGAGATTGGAAGCAGGAAAACCAGTTGGTTAGGAAGCTGTCACAATAGGAGGATGGGTCACAGGATAAACAGATTGGAAGCAGGAGACCAATTAAGAAGCTGTCACAATAGACCAGAGAAGAAGTAATGACAACCTGAACCAGGTAATTGCCAACTGAGTGAAGAGAAACGGAAGGAAGTGAGAAAAACTGTGGAATTACTGATTGACTGGGTGGTGAGGGAGAGGACAGAAGTGATGATGAACCTTAGTTTACAAAACTGGGCATTTAAGAGTATGATAATAAAAGTATGGAATTTGAGAGGCAGATTTAAAGGAAAGATGAAGATGTCACTAATATACTGATCAAAACTGGAGGTGATACAATACTGTGATGGATAGTGACAGAATCAGTATCCCATTAGATCCTGAGATTTATTACTAGATCAAATCTAATATGATGATATTTAATAGGGATAAACATAAAGCCTTTCCCTTTAAAAAAGAAGAATTTTCATAAATACAAGATGGAAAAGCCTGATAAGAAAGTAATTCCTTTGAAAAAGATCTATAGGTTTTAGTGTAACTCAAAGTCAACACAAGATAGATATGGCAGCTTGAACATATTAATGTGATGATAGGGGAAGCATATGTAACTAAAGTAGAAATCCAGGATTCGGGTAGTGTCCAAGACTAGGATGGTGATTGATAGTCACACAGTTGTTGCCTTACTTGGATAACATCTGGAGTATTGTATTCAGTTCTGGACAACATATTTTAAGAAGAGAATTAATAAGCTGATGAACACCCAGAGAAGAATGATCAAATTGATGAAGGATCCCTAAATCATGCCAAATGAGTTTTAGTCATAGGAATAAGAAATAGTCATCTGGATAAAAGACACATTGGGGGAATGTAATAGCTAGTTGAAATTATACCACATGGAAAAGAAATTAGACCTGTTCTGTTTAGTTCTGAGGGTAGAACTAAGGACAATGGTAGAAGTTACAAAGAAGCATATTTACATTTTATGCTAGGACAAATTTCTTAATAACTAAAGGAGTCAGAATGAGCTTCCTTAGAACAAGTAGGTTCTTCTTCATTACATGTCTATAAGAAAAGATTATGCCAAGACTATTTTTCAGTAATATTATAAAAGAGGCTCTTGTTGGGTCAAAAATCTTAGAATTCCCTTCCAGCTTCAAGATACTGTGATTTGTGGGATCTTGTAAGGATAAGGTTGACTTTAGACTGAAGAGTTGGAAATGCAGCTCCCCATTTGAAAATAGTACTGAAAGTCAGGAGATTTAGGCTGAATGTATTGATGTGAAAGTTAATCTGCATAAGAATAATAATTGAGCACTTTGTAGAGGAAGAGTTGCCCAAAGAGATGCCAAAAAAAGGGAAGGGAAGAGAGTAGAATGGAATGGAAACTGTAGGAAGCCATAGAGTATTAGAAATTGCTTCTAATTTAAAAACGGGATTGGGGGACAGGATGGTGTAAAAAAATTTTTAAAAGAACAGAGTGGTCAGTTAAAATGGAGATTGAAAAAAAGACTTCTGAATTCAACAACAAAGATCACTTTTAATCTTTGAGGGGGAAATTCTAATGGAGTAGTAAGATCAAGAAACCAGATTGCATAGGACCCAGAAATGAATGAGTGGTGAGGAAGTGGTAAATGGAATAAAAGACTTTTTAAGAATTTGGCAGTGAAATGGAGATAAGTATTAAATGAAAAAAAATAAAGAATGGGTAACATGAATTTTTTTAGGATTGATTGATTGATAGGATGTGAAAGAGTTGGGCACTTTAATAGACAGTTGGAATTTAGCCAATCAAAAGAAAGACAAGGAAGGGAGGGAAAGATTCAGAAAAGAGTTGAGGAATAGAGTAAGGGAAATAAGGAGGTTCATAAGAGAACACTTTCATTTTCCCTGTCTGGTAGTAAGTGAATTCACTTGATGAGAGATAATAGGATATGCTTCCATTGAGTGCCTGAGGACAAAAGTTCATGACAGACTAATGATATTTCCTTTTTTGAAAGTTATTAAATCTTTGGGAGATAAAAGTTGAACTACATGGCTTCTGATGTCTCTTCAAATTGTAAATTCCTATGAAATTTGAAAGAGTCAGTATGGGTAGGGAGATTGAAAAACAATCAGACAAATAAAACAATTACCCAACTGTAGGAAAGGCCCAGTTAAGTTTAGATAAAATGAATTAGTGATGGATTGAGTCTTTATTCAATTTTCATAGAGTTTTTATTAATTTCTGAGGGAAAGAGGCTGAGTCTAGTTTATAGGCCAATGAATTATTCTTGTCAACTAAAAAAAACCCAAGTTTCATTATACTCTTGGGAATTTATTCCACTTACAGTAATTCCACGAGACAAAACTGAGCCATACCCCCAGAACTGTGCAGGGGGTAAGGGTGGGGGGGAAAGGGCAAGACTATTTGGGAAAAGTCACACACAACTGTACTAAATAATCAGTATACCATCAGTTTTGAAGAGATTGAAGTGGATCTTGGCAAATTAACCATAAAAAAGGACATAAAATGTTAACTGCTTCAGTAAAAGGACCAATCCTGGGGGCAGCACACTTTACTCCAATGATGTTTTTGGAAAATTCATTATAAGTCATATTTAAAAATGTATCAAGGAAGCTTGTTTTAAAGGATCCCAGGGATGAATCCTGCAAATGATTGTTGTCTGATATAGATGCTTTGTGAATGCTTATTTTGCTATATTAGATTTGCTCCAAGAAATCCAATTCTACCAATATTATATTGAAATGAGCCATAACAAGAATTAGACCATGAAGTCCAACAATAAAGTTGTTTAACTAAGAGCAATTCTGGCCCAACGGAGTAAGCCTAACAGGAAGAGAGTAGCCTAATAAGTTATAAAGGCCAGTAAGCAACACAATATAAATTAACATCAAATAATTGATTGATTCATGAATAGCAGTTCTGGCTATATCTTCAATAAAATTACATAACTCAAGAGTTAGAAGGGACCTTGGCAGTTATCTAACCCAACCCAAACATAAAGCCAATCTAAGAGGTCTGAAGGAAAGAGAGTCAAGTCCACATGAGAGAAATTAGGGCCAAGTTGCTCAGTTTGATTTGGACTTTGCATAGAATCCTGGAGCAGGAGATGTCTTGTTTTGAACATTTGAAAAAACCCTGTAATGAGACAGCCCCAAATAAAAGGAACCATTTGGATCCCTAGTGTAATAGACACCAACATCATTTCCTACACTGCCTCAAGTCCAACAAACACAAAAATATGTTTTGTTCTATGCAACTGGCTCATTCAAATATATGAGCTAATCTCACTCCATCAAGGCACATTTGAAATAAAATAAAAGTTGTGGTTGGCCCCTGGCCAATTTCAAATTCATAGAATTTCTAGGACTTTCACACTCCCAGAGGCAGGATGGGGAATTTATCATCAGCAGTTTCTCCCATTTGACCCTTAGTACCAGTGACCAAACTCATCCTTTTATAGTTTTTTCCTTTTCCTATTCCCCTACCTCAAGACTGCCCAATTATCCATTGTTTTCCAAAGATACAACTGTTTTTCTGATCCTTTGAGATAGATTTTTGGAATCATTTTTTCTTTACTTTTCCACTTTTTTCATTCTACTCTAAGGCCACATAGAGATCATATTGTAATCTTCCCAATTTCAGTTGAGAAAACTGAGACTCAGAAAATTAAGCACCTGGAAGAGGTAATGTGGAAAAGAGGAATAATGGGGCCAAAAGAACCATAACCAAGGCCTAAGGGAAGACCTCTTTGGGGTAAAGGAGTGAGTTATCCAAAGTAAAAGCAGAAGCCAAACTAGGTCAGGGTAAAATTCATCAAGAATATTAAGTTCAATTAGAGAATCATAAGGGAAGAATAATGTTCAATGTAGTTGTCTAGACCCAAAAAAATCATTATAAAGTGTGAGGGAAAGACCTGATGGAAGACAGCAACAAGTGGCAACAAAATAGTGGTTTATCTTATTTCACAGTGGCATTTTTTTCCAATGGTGAATATGCTAATTATTCTGTTCCTGCTCTTCTTTGTCGAAGGGTTATTCTATGCTGATGTACTCTCACACATTCTCCTGGTTCTATTAAGTCTATGTTGCCAAGAAAAAAAGGCATCATCTTTCTCTCTAGAATTCCTTCTTTAAATTTAGTGGGATAACATTGGTGAAAAGTCTTAACCAACTCTTGGGCATGTATGCTATGGATTACTTACCTTCTAGCCTAGAACCATGACAGACTACTTAGAATTGGAGGTATTCTTGTACCTCAATGAATCTTAGCACTCTTAGACTATTTATTCTTCTTGCTTATCCACAAGAAGGAGTGATAAAGAATTAAGTGGATGGAGTTTGGACTTGGAGTTAGCTCATCTCAACTAGAATAAATGGAACACAGGGTTGACTCATAGTGGAGAGGATATTCTTATCTATAAGCAACACGGTGAGTCTACCATCTAATTTATGAGTAAGGAGTCTATCATCCTGCCTTCTAGTTCCCCAGGAGCTCTCAAAGTTTGAATATTAAGTGAGAACATCCAGATTCAACCTTTTAAACATAAGGATTTCTTAAGGATGAAAAGACAGTCAGGTTCCCATATTTATGTCATCTTCCTGAGTTTAAATCTGGCCTCAGACACTAACTGTCACTCTGGACTAGCCACTTAACCCAGTTTGCCTCAGTTTCCTCATCTGTAAAATGAGCTGGAAAAAAACATAGCAAACCACTCAAGTATCTTTGCTAAGAAAACTTAAATGTTTTCTTTTGTCTAGAAGAGACAAAAGAGACAGGACTGAAAATGAGTAAACAACAACAGACCATATTGGTACCACATTCCATCAATATTTGGTGAATTTGGTCTTTACTGTGAGTTGTTCCTTCTCTCATATTATATACATCTATAATATTATTCATTATCACCACAGAATTATATTGCTTATAATTATTATTTTATTTTATATTTTATTGTTATATTATATAATCCTATAATTGTATTATCTTATAATTATTAGTATTATATGTAATATAATATTATAAATTCCATCTCAGTTAACTTGCAGCAAGAGTGTACTTAAGGATATGAATTTGTCTACCCATTCTATAAAGCAATTGGGATTTATGCTAAGAAGACCCTACTAATAGACAGCTGATCTCAAAAAGGTCAGTAACTTAAAAAAAAAGGGTCCTGTATATGTCAAACTGTTTATATTACCACTTTATATGGTAGGATGGCAAATAGAGAGGAGTGGATAGATGCAAGAGATATTACAGAGAGGAGACTGATGGGATTCTGATTATTGCTCCCAGTCCACCTAAAATCAAACTTGCCCCCAATCCTGAGCCCCACACAAATGATTAATCATAGGATTCACTAGAACAATGAACAGGCCAGCATATTATGTAACCACATCACCAGGTTACCATGTGATGGCTACCACAAAACATAACATAGAAATCAGCCAATAAGAAAGTTGCTTCAACAGGATGCAGAACAAGACATTCAACTGCAAACCTCATTAAATCTTTCTCCTGACATGGCTCCTGCATAGTTGCCCCTTCTTTGCTGTCCTTGGGTGAACCTATGCTAGTTATAATATCATTACCATAAATTAATACCCCCCCCAAAGTGGACTTTGCTGAATGCATTCTGGTTAACAGCATATGTAGTTCCACCAAGCCTTTAGGACCTCCCTATGTTAACAAACTCCTATAACCTAAAAATGTACATATCTTGTAGTGTAATCAGCACCATTTATTCTATAAAAATCTTTGTCTTGTTTTGCTGGGCTGCTGATTCCTTCGGGGAGTTTGGTCCACTCACTGAGAGAGTAAATCTCATTAAAATACCTTTGCTTGCGTCAGAGACTGTCTGAGGCTGAATTCTTTCAGAGGTGACAGCACAACACATACCTTGAAGATCAACAGAACTAGGTAGCTGGGAAAGAGATGAAGAAATGAAGGAGTCAAATATAATTTCAAACTGTCACATGGACAGAAATAGTAAAGCTGGGCTTGGGGGAAAAGAATTGGGGGAAAGTTTGGAATCTGCAAGGTTTAAAGCAAATAGGAATTCTTAATCCAAGGTCCATGAACTTGATTTTGAAAATATTTTGAAACTCTTTCAATACAATTGTTTTCCTTCACAATTCTATATATTGTATTTTATGGATTTTAAAACATCCTGAGAAAGGGTCTCTAGACCTCACCCTTATCAGTGGATAGAATGACAAAGCACTGTCCATGATGCAAAAAAGTAAGAATCACTGTTTTAATGAAACATCTGCCTCACTCTAAAATTTAAAGTAAAGGGAGTGAATGAGATAACCAAGGGAAAAATTGCACAGAGGGAAAACAGAAAAGGACCAAGCACACATTTAGAGAATCAAAACTTTAAAAGCTCGGGAAGAGAACAAAGGACATTCAAAAAAAACAGAATTAAAGAGGTTTGTTGTTTGTCCTTCATTTTCCAAGAACACTATAACATCAGGAAGGTGATGTCATGACATACCAGAAAACTAGATTTAGGTGAGCATGGACTGGGCAAAGTCACCAGCCTAATTTTTCCCTTCAGAGCTATCTGGGTCCAATGGCAAGATATAGATCAGAATGATTTGAGATGGCCTTCTATATAAAGGGAGATGTTAGCCTTTTTTAAGCTAAGGTATTGAATAGCTTTTAGTTTAATGGTGGCAACACCCATTTGGTGATTAAGGGTAGGCAAGAAATAAGGAAGAAAATGACTTCTTTTACTTGGTCAAAAAAATATCATTCTTGTAGTAGAAGATCCTTAGAATTTCTGGCCAAAACAGATGTTATTGCTATTTACATACTCTGAGACAATCAAGACCCAAACAATGACCAATTAGGTTTAGGCTAGGACCTATTGTTAGCCAATCAATAAGAGCCAGGGACACTGATACAATAGTGGAACTGTGAAAGAATTCAACCATTCTGGAGAGCAGTTTGGAACTATGCTCAAAAAGTTATCAAACTGTGCACACCCTTTGACCCAGCAGTGTTACTACTGGGCTTATATCCCAAAGAGATCTTAAAGGAGGGAAAGGAACCCACATGTGCAAAAATGTTTGTGGCAACCTTTTTCATAGTGGCTAGAAACTGGAAACTGAATGGATGTCCATCAGTTGGAGAATGGCTGAATAAATTATGGTATGTGAATGTTATGGAATATTATTGTTCGGTAAGAAATGACCAGCAGGATGATTTCAGAAAGGCCTGGAGAGATTTCCATGAGTCTAAGTGAAATGAGCAGAACCAGGAGATCATTATATATGGCAACAACAAGACTATATAATGATCAATTCTTATGAACATGGCTCTTTTCAACAATGAATTAATTCAGACCAGTTCTAATTATTCAGTAATGAAGAGAGCCATCAACACTTAGGGAAAGGACTGTGGGAACTGAGTGTGGACTACAACATAGCATTTTCACTCTTTCTGTTGTTTGTTTGCATTTTTGTTTTCCGTCTCAGGTTTTTTTTTCTTTTTAGATCCGATTTTTCTTGTGCAGCAACATAACTGTATAAATATGTATACATATATTGGATTTAACAGATTTTAATATGCATTAGAATACTTACCATCTAGGGGAAGGGTGGGGGGAAGGAGGGTAAAATTTGGAACAGAAGGTTTTGCAAGGGTCAGTGTTGAAAAATTACCCATGCAAAAATTACCCATGCATATGTTTTGTAAATTAAAAGCTATAATAAAAATAAAATTTAAAAAACAAATAATAAACTCAACAAGTAATCAAAAAATAGATAGATAGATAGATAGATAGACAGACAGACAAAGAGCCAGGACATTTGGGTTTAAGAGCTATCACCATCTTCCTGATCTCTGTCTTGCCACTGAATCCAGATAAGTTCAGAGGAGAAAGTGAGATTGGTGACTTTGTATAGCCCTGGCTTACTTAAATCCAGTTCACTTGCATGTCATGGCATCACTTCCCTGATGTCATGGTCCTCTTTGAGAATGAAGGACAAACAATAACCTCTATGAGTAGTAATAGGAGATGCCCTACTGGGCACTCAACTGAAAATGGTTAGTTGGACAACATAACTCTTTCTTTTCTCTTCTTTTCTTTCTTTCTTCTTTTTATCTTTCCTTCCTTCCTTTTCAGCTTTCCTTTCTTTTCTACTTTTTCTAAATACCCATCCTTCACAACTTAACTCAAATCTTTCTTCCTTGGAGGGGCACCCACTGAAACTCTTGCCCTCAGGATCACTTCCTTTTCTGCATTCCTCTTGCTCTTTCTGCAAAAGATCTTATATTTTAATATTTGATTGTCTTCTAGGTGTTTCCTGTTTCTGTGGTTATCTCAGCTAGTTTATGAGTTCCTGAGAAGAAAGAGATCATGTCTTATACTTTTACCTCTCCTCTTGAAGTTCTAGATGCATAGTAGGCTGCTAAATACTTATTGTATCCCAATATGATACAATTTTGTGATGAAACTCAAGCTGAGATTACAAAAGTAGAAATGAGGATATTTCATTATCATCATGATACTCAATTGTCATTTTTATATGGAAATACTCAGAATCTTGTTATAAAGTTTCTTTTTTTCTTATTCAATTGTAGTCACAAGAGAAAGTTGAGAAGAGGACAAAATATACACTTGTTAATAAGGGGCAAAGACAAGGGAGGGAAAGGGTTTTTAAATAGAAAAAGGAAATACCCAGAATCCATAGAGGCAGCCTGGAATAGCAGATAGAGTGAGGGATCAGGGAGATTTGAGCTCAAATTGTACTTCTGACATTTACTAACTAGTTATGTGACCCTGGATAGCCCAGAGGCTCAGACAATTCCCTAAGAGCTTAAATTGTACCAAGAAGTTTCAATTCCCAATAGGTCATTGGTCTTGATGTTTAAGTGGTGTACACAATGTCCACAGTGGGAATATGACCTACCCTCACTATTGGTGGGTAGAACATGGCGAATGTATCAGACTATTGTTTGTCCTTTGTCTTCAAAAAAGACCAATAATATGGTGGGTAATGACTTGTGCATGAATGTGTGGCAGAGTTGCACAATGTCATGAGTCTCACTTTCTTTTCCAGAGGTCAGTAGCAAGACTAAAGTCAAGATGACTAGCAGTGGTCTGGGAAGCAGTGAATGGCCTTGACATTTTCAATGCCTGACCAAGCGCTAAGGATTCCACAGCATCTACTTCAACTATCTTCATGGCTCAAGGAACAAATTGTTCTCATCTGCCCATTCCCCTGGGGGAGTTTTCACATGGTTGGAATAGACACTTTCCTAACTTAGTGATAGGTTTGAGGTCTGTAACTTCTCTCAGATGGTTTATCTCATCTGCCAAGATAATTAACCAGGGAATGGCCACTGCATGTACTTCTTGGAGCCATAATTGAAAGTTCAGTACCATGTAGATACCAAAAATGGAGAAGCATCCTTGTAAAGGTTCAGCAAGTTCTCACACCAGAGGTGCTGGTCCATAGAAAATCAATTAAGGGTTAAATCAATTTAATCCTTGATTAAAAATACTTGGTAACAAAGGTAGATGAGAGGATCCGTGGGAAGCCAAGAAAGGCACTATCTTGGAATTAGAGAAACTTGAAATTGGATTTAGTCAATGAGTGAGCAAATGTTCTGTCTTTTCACTCTTAAGACTGTGTGGCATATAGTCCAATGGCAGGGTCAAGCCTGGTAAAAGCCTGGGAAAGTTGTGGCATTTATAGACAAGATATCAAATAACTTAGGATAAAATTTCCAGATTTCCATATGCTGTGATTTAACATTCCTGTGCTCTTTAAATTTGTATAATTATGCTTTATCTCTGTCTCTCTCTCTGTCTCTCTCTCTGTCTCTCTCTCTCTCTCTCTGTCTCTCTCTCTCTCTTTATCTTTCTCTCTCTCTCTCTCTTTCTCTCTCTTTTCCCCCCCCCCTCTCTCTTTCTCTCTTCTACTTCCCTCTCTCCTTTATTTTTCTTAAAAGTTTTAATTGGGGGGATATCTATGTTTTCTTTCAAAACATAACTTTTATGGAAATGTTTTGCATAATTTCACATGTGCTTTGTTAATGGGGGCTGGGATAGGGATAAAGGAGACAATCTGGTATTCAAAGTTTTAAAAACAAATGTAAAAAATTGTTTTAAATGTAACTGTGGAAAAATTAAAATATATTTTTTAAATTAGAGACAGTATTAGAAAGACATAGATAGCACCACCATCCTAGCAGCTTTGGAATGCTCATCAATAAAGACCAAGTAAAGCAGAGAATAGAAAAAAGGAAGAAAAATTCTACATGAGACTGTGGCTGAGTTAGATTTTCAAGAGCTGGGGCCTTTCTTTACACTTTACATGTTTACATGTAACCTTGCAACTGTTCTACTGTTGTTTCACATGTGTCCATATCATTTTCTAATTTAGACTGCAGCCTTAATGGAAAGGTCAACTTCTTCTCTATCCTATGCTTTTTATAGTCTTTATACCACCTAATTCAGCCATTTATACCTAGAGATCACTTAGATAATGTTAGTTGACTTCAATCCCTAAGCAGGTCATGTTTGGGTGTCTAGGACCAATACTGTTCCATGTTCACTTAAACAAAGCACATTTGAAGACCATGAATGGTGTTCTGTCTGATCCCTGAGTGCCAGTCCTTTTGAAGGCCAGTAACATGCATTTGCAAGTCTTTAGGAAAACAGGGAGAGAAGGAATTCATCTTGGACCCTCTTGTCAACAAAGAGCTAGAATACTATCTAGAGGTGCTGCCCTATAAATGCCTTAAATCAAAGATCTATCACTATATCATTATTCCCCAATAACAGAAGAAGAGTCTGGAGAGAGTTTCCATCTGTGGGTGGGGGATGGAAGGAGCTATAAAAAATTACAATTATCGGTTGAATAATCCAAGGTTCTAGGCTTCTCCTCTCCTAGCATTTGGGAACTCCCTGAGGCCCCTAGAGCAGTCCCACCAGAGAAGGCCATTGACTCACACAAACCCAGGAGTAAGTACTGCTTCCCATCCAAGACTCATAAAATTTCAAACAGAAACCATTCCAAGCCCAGGAAAAGCAGCCTGGATGACAAGAAACACATGGACAGGGCTAAACACATGGAATGTATTTGACTCTGAGCACTGTCTTTTGATGATGTTTCCAAGGGCTATGACCACAGCTCTCTGCACCTTCATGGCAAGCATGCAGCTTTTATTTCTCCGGGTTTGACATCCTGGCTCACAGTCTAAAGGATGGCTGTTTTCAATGCCATCATTGTACCCTGCAACGTGCTCTTTGGCTCTCCAGGTTTGAAAACCTGGGGATTCATAGCTGTTTTAGGCTGATTCTTCCCTCATTGCAAACCCTTAAAACCAAATTTAATCTGAAAGGATTAATAACTACTTCTTACAATTTCCTCATTCTACCATTTTAGGTTAATCCCTAGGTAAAGCTCCCTCCACCAATTCATCACCTATTCTAACCTGCATGAACCCTCCTCTGCACAACAAATTTTATCCCTCCTCTTCAGCTAAACCAGTATTTAAACCTCAATTACAGTTCAATCTTGATAACTTAGATAAACTTAGATTATCTCTCCAATGGCACCTGATTTCTTCCTTATCTGACTTCATTGAACATTGTACTTCTAAAATCATAAGGTTCAAAACTGGAAAAAAATTTAACTAATTTAATTCAAACCTACTACTTTGTAGATGAGTAAACTAAAATGGGGGGAGAGAGAATGTAAAGTAACATTCAAATTCATTCAAGTAATAGTCAGGTTATGCTGAGCTATTCTGGAATTAATTTATTCCTAATTGGTAATCTAATCTCAAGCGGATCTTCACTGCAATAAAAGAATACTTTTGCTTTATTGGTCAACTCTCTATTGCATTTCTACAATGCATTTTCTCCTTAATCTTTTCACCCTCTCTCTTATCAGACAATCTTATCCAAATCTACTGAACTATCCATAGTGTCTCTGAAATTTCATCCCCTTGACATGAACTGCCTATTGAACATTTTGAACTAAAAATCCCATCATCATCTTAAATCCAACATAACTCACAATTTGTTGCACTAAATAGCTCCCCCATTTCTGTTGAAAGTACCACTATCCTTCCCATCACCCAGGTTGGCAACCTAAGAATCATCTTCTGCCCTTCTCTTTTCCCCAATCTCATTATTTAATAATGTGAAAAATCTTTCCATACCCTTACTCTCTCATATTACTTCCTTTCTCTCCATTGAGACGACCACAGACCTAGCCTAAGTCTTTATTATCTCTTACCTGGACTATTACAATAATCTCCTAAAATGTTTCCCATTCTCTAATTTCTCCCTCCTCCCAACCATTCTCCATAGCTGCCAAATTGGCATTCTTAAAGTTCTGACAATGACATGAAGCTCCAGTGCCATGAGAATAGGAGTTCCTTGAAGAAAGGAACTGTCTTTTCCCTTTCTGTGCATCCCAAGCATTTAATCCAATGCCTGACATACAATAGGCACCTAAGAAATGTTCCTTGACTGAATTGACTGACTGCCTCTCTCATGTCCCTAGAATAAAACACCAATTTCTCCAATTGACATTTCAAACCCTTTACAACCTGGTTCCAACCCACTTTTCCAGTCTTTTTACATACTCTTTATTCGAGCTGAACTGATATATTTAGGGGTCAGATTCACAACATTCTGTCTTCCAAATCCCCCTGATACTATAAATGCTCTCTGGTGGATTTCCTAGTCTCCTTAAAGCTCCAGACTATACTCTGGGCTTCCTCTCCAAGTCCCAGATCTAGATCCAGAAGGCTCAATCAAGCTTTGGAATGAATGCAATGAAAGTATTCTCCACTCCTACAGCCTTTCCCCTGATGATTCCTTCCAGAACTTCCATTTAATGAGGGCACCCAGGCCAGACACATCTCATTCCTTACATGACTACACTCTAGATTTTCCCTACCATAACCAAGGCTTGGGTACCTTTGTCTCTTTTTTCCTGATCCTCCTGAACTTTTCACCTTCCTTTGGTGTGTTGTCTTTCTCCATTCTGATGTAAACTCTTCAAGAACTGAGACTATCTTTTGTATTTTCACTCCAACACTCCCACCCCTTAACTCCAATCCTAAATTGTAGGTCCCTAAAAGTGACTCTCTGGCAGCCAAGATAATAAGAACATAAGTCAGGATCTGTATTACATAAAAAAAAACTTCTGGCAGGAACTCATTCTTGGTCATCTCCTCCACCAGACACTGACAGATAGCAAGCACCATCCTATACTCATCAAAAAATCCCTAATCTCCTATTTCATTTTCCTTCCTAAAACCTCGGTGGCAACTGCAACTTTCATTATTTATATCTTTCTTTTGTGTGTTTTCTGTGTAGGAAAATGAGGAAAGTCTGAATTTTAGTCATGAATCAGGCACTATACATAAGCAGAGAATAGAAATGGGGGGAAGCCCCTACCCAGAGGGCTCATAAAATAAATCAGGCACATGAAGGGAACCCCAACAAGACAAGACAAGCATCGGCAAACAGACAGGTGGTAGCTGGGGATAACTGTCTGTTCCACTAGAGTCCAACTAATCACCTGCCACTTTCAAGACAATTTGAAGAACCACTCTCAAAAGAGATCCCAAAGAGTCTGAATAATATTGGTAAAGGGAACCTAAGGCAATAACTGGAAGAGGCACAGACAACCCAGAGATGATGGAGAAATAGAAAAAAAAGAGAAAAGTAACCAGAGGAAGGAACTCCCCTCTTGACTTTCCCACCTCCATCACCAGAAGAATGGGAAAATGGAAAATGGAATCTGAGAGAAGAGACAGATACTTGGTTCGATGTGAATGTGCCAAAGAGGCAGAGTTGCCTTTGCTGTATATTTTTGGCCCATTTTACTAGTTGAATTTAATGAAATGTGTTCCACAAGGATTTTCACTGTCCTATACAGTCTTGGAAGTGGTTTATGTCATAGAGACTAATAATTGCAGGGCCCTTTACAGTGTTTTGTCTCCAAGAGCAGAAAGGCACTTAAAAGCGGCATGGATTCTCACATCCAAAATCAAAACAAAATTCCAACACTGAGGCATAGAATCCCAAACCCTCAAGCAAAAAATGGCTATTCCTAAAACAATCTTCTTGGCATGCACACCAAATGTGCAAGTCAGAAAGAACTCAACTTTATTAGCAACAATCAGTCATAATTTCATAAAGTGTCAGTGAAGCTTTATAGAGCGGGAAGAACTGAGCAAACTTTTAAAACCTTCTTAGTACAGTAAAGTCTACCAAGAATGAATCTGAAACTAAACCTGAGCATCCCAAAATTGAACCATAAGGTATCAGAGCTAAAAGTCACCTTAGAGGTCATGTAGTTCAGCTCCATCATTTGACAGAAGAGGAAAGTAATACTCAGAAGCACTATGCCAGTCACATGGTGAGTTAGTCACAAAGCTTGGACTGCAACCAAGCACCTCTGATCTCTCTTTCCTGTGCTCATTCCATCACACCATCCCATTCTTCTTTCACCTCAACCAATACCTAGTAGTCATCTTGATTTATATCTTGTCACTGGACTTCCTTCCTTCTTTCCTTCTTTCTTTCTTTCCTCTTTTCTTTCTTTTCTCCTTTTTTCTTTCTTTCTTTTCTTTATTCTTTTCTTCCTTTCTTCCTTCCCTCTCTTCTCCCCCTCTTCACCTTCTGTCTCCTTAGAGAATCATATTCTTACCTGCAGGTACTCTGCTGTTCAAAGGAATATAAATTATGATTGCTGAAACCTCTCTAGATATATTGGGATTTGCAGGCTAGATTTCTTTTTTATGGACCATGCCTTAAACTCAAATCACTCTGGCTCTCATTCAGAGAGCTCCAGAAGGCTCCAGAGCAGAAAATGATGATTTTGCACAGACTTTCCTCATTTCAATCCAATTCATTGGCAAGTCATGACATCTTCCTGATGCCATGGTCCTCTTCCTCTTCAAGAAAAGGACAAACAACAAATTGTGAAAAGTAGTAGCCGCCCCAATGACAGTTCCAGTTGAGCAACACAGCTCTTTCTTTCTTTCTTTCTTTCTTTCTTTCTTTCTTTCTTTCTTTCTTTCTTCCCTCCTCCCTTCCTTCTTTCTTCTCTCCTTTCTTTCCTTCTTTCTTTCTTTCTTTTTTCTTCCTTCCTTCCTTCTTTTCTTCCTTCTTCTTTCTTTCCTTCCTTCCTTCTTCCTCCTTTCCTTTCTTTCTTCCTCCTTCCCTCTCTTCTTCCTTCCCTCTCTCCCTTCTTTCTTTCCTGCTCTCTTTCTTTTTCTTTTTTCTTTCTTCTCTCCTTCCTTCCTTCTTTCCTTCTTTCCTCTTTTCTTTCTTTTCTCCTTTTTTCTTTCTTTCTTTTCTTTATTCTTTTCTTCCTTTCTTCCTTCCCTCTCTTCTCCCCCTCTTCACCTTCTGTCTCCTTAGAGAATCATATTCTTACCTGCAGGTACTCTGCTGTTCAAAGGAATGTAAATTATGATTGCTGAAACCTCTCTAGATATATTGGGATTTGCAGGCTAGATTTCTTTTTTATGGACCATGCCTTAAACTCAAATCACTCTGGCTCTCATTCATTGGCCAATAATAGTTCCCAACCCAAGCCTTACTTGGACATTATTTGGATTCTAATGACTCAGAGTGAGTGCAAATAACAATTGTTTCTGTTTAGACCAGAAACCCTAAGGGTTTTCCCCTCCCAGATTGATTTTTCACCAGGTAAAAGAGGTCATTCTTTGCTTCACTTTTGCCTTCCTTAGTCATGGATTGAACATGGCCTCAGACAATCTGAGACCTAGGCAAGACCTTAGCTTAGAAAGGCCAAGGTCTCCCATGGTATCTGGAGCCATATCCAGTCATCCTGGTCTTCCACTGGATCCAGGTGGATCCAAAGAAGTGAGGCTGATGACTTTTCAATGCCTTCCTTCACTGAAATCTAGTTCACTTGCAAGTTATTACATCTCCTTTCTGATGTCATGGTCCTCTTTGGGAAAGAAGGAAAAACAGCAACAGCTAGCTATGTACTGTGTGTTTAACCCTTTGCTTCCCAGATAAGACAAAAGGTACATAAGCTCCAAGAAGAAGAAAAAATTAGTATGCTGGGAGAGAATAGAGAGGAACAGGTCAGCAGAGAGATAATGGGGAGGTATATTATATAAGGAAATATTGTGGGAAGAAAACAAAATAGAAACTATCAGATAAATGCAGTATTGTTTTGTATTGTTCCCATATTTATTTCATGAAATAAATTATCTATTTTGCTAATCAGATTTCAATTGCTTGATAGCAGAATCTATCTTTTTCTTCCTTCACAGTGCTCATGACATTTCAGGACATACAGTAGAAGCTTAGTAAAGCCTTACTGAATGAACAAATGAAAGGATAGGTTTTAAATCTTTAAGAGACAAAATTACCAAATGGTAAAGATTAAACTTCCTGTGCCTTACTATCTCCATCTCTAAATTGAGAGGTTGGATCTTTAAAGTGCTTTGCACTGTTAACATATGGCTTATGGAGTTCTTGGTATGGTATGAGTTGATAGAATAACAAACTAGGATTCTTAAAACTTGGTCTAAAGTCCATCATTAAGTCAATATACCACCTTGAACAGTCACATGCCTTTCTAAGACTATTAATTTTCCTCTGTAAAATAAGATCATTGAACTCAATGATCTATCTAAGCTATTCAACTGAAAGATTTTATGCTACTATAAGCTGAATCTTATTCCGTTTTCCCTGCTTATTGAATACCTACCTCAAAACTCACAAATAACCACCCAGAGAAAACCAGAAATACCCACCTATAAGTGATTGTATACCCTTGATTTTTACTAAGATGGCAATCCTCTGCCACCTTTCCATCTCTTCTCATAACTTGAAGAAGGATTAGAAGGGAAAGAGGATGGCTTCTTGTTTAGATCCTACTGACCACCATCCTGAACATATCCATTCCCCATCATTCAGCTTTCAAATGAAAGGGTGGATGAGACATCATTCACAGGGCCACAGTCCTGCACACTCCAAAGGAAACCAAGTCAGGTGGCAGTTCTAGTCCCCAGTTAATTCCTTCACATCTCCCACTGTAAAGAGGGAAGTTTTGAACAAGCCTCGATCTGTATAATTAAAGTCGTCTTTCTGGATTTGCAAGTGGATTAATGAGCTTGAGTTTTACAGAAAACATGTTTCCAAACACATTAGCCACAGGCTAAACATCTCAGAGGAACTTTATTTCGAAAAGAACGTTAAAAGTCATTTTTCTCTAGTCCCTGCACCCAAAGTCAATCACAGGTAAAATTACCTGATATTCTGCTTAGTATAAACTTTCCATGATGGGAGTGCCTCTTACAAAATTCTCCCCAGAGTTGGGTTTCATGCTTACTAACTGTGAGAGAAAAGTCCCACTCCTGAAAATTGGGAGTGGGAAGGGTGGAAAACATATCTTTAAAAAAAAACACTCCTAAATTTATTCTTGTCTGATTGAAAAGCTGTTGAACCAGAGAACTGAGTTCTGGGTTGGGTTTGGTCACAATCTCAGACATGTCACAACCTTTCTGAACCTCAGCTTTCCCATTTATTTAATGGGAATTAGAAAATTGACCTATTTCTCTAACTTGAGAAATACTTGCTACAAATAGAGGATGATCACACATCTTGTAAAGAAATATTTATAGGAGATTAGAAATCGCTCTTAAAAACTGTCTAAAGCCCCTTTCCCAAAATGTCTCTGCTAGAGAGGCATCATGGTATAGTTTTAAAAAAAAATTGTAGGACTGGAATGAAGAAGAGACCTGGGTGCAAATCTTGCTTCCAACATGGTGGTCATGGGCAACTTATGCAAGTGATCTGGGCCTCTCTATTTTTTCATCTATAAAATGAAAATAACAATCTTCCAGTTCCTACCACTTAGAATTGTGCATTTCAAATGGAATAATGTAAAGCACTTTGAAGTCCCTTATTAAGAAGGTAGAGGATTCCTGTACAAGTCTATACTGACTATATGGCTTCTCTTTCTGAAGACCTGGATTCAACCTTAGTTAATTTTTTGTAAAATGAAAAAATTGGATTTGATAAGTTCTTAGGTGGATATGTACTCAAATCTAGGATCCTATGACCTATGAAGTCTTATCTGACTCTAAATCTATAATCCTCTAAGGTATGGTTCTTCCACATCTAATGTTCTGTGTTGGTATTATTTCATCTCTTTCATATGATACTCGTTTATATATTATTCCATAAACTCCTAGAGCTGGAAAACTAAAAACCATCCCCCCTCAACATACATAAACAAAACACACACATACACACACACACAATCAATAGAATATGAACTTTTTGAAAGTAGGAATTGTTTTGTTCTTTATATATGTATTCCCTCGGCTTGGCACAGAGAACTTAATTGTGTGTTATTTGATCTTCTTCACCAATGGCTTTATTTAATTAAATGGACAGATGGTTTATTGGGGGATTCCTAATAAAGGAACTCTCCCCAATCCAACTGGAATTTATAGAGTGTGGACTTTGACTGAAAGGGGCATTTCTACTAACGATGGGCATTCTCTCTTGCTCTTTGCTACATGGCATGCAAGGAGATGTTTGCTTTGCCAACGTGACATGATAACTCCTGATTGGTCCCCATGACTCAAGGGCTGTGTCAAAGGTACTTGACTACTAATAGCCAGGAGCATAGGTTTTTCTGAGTTAGAAGGATGGACTCTCTCTAAATACAATGGAAATGATTCTCTCCCCTCTCTTTTGGAATCCCGTTTCAGTATTTTCTCCTTCTTGGATTTCCACCAAAAAAGAAATTCTCTTTACTCTTCACCTACTTCCCCAGCTCAATCATAGAACCAGTTCCTAGCACACAGTAGTAAAAACATGTGTTTACCTAGAAGGCCCTGCATCGATAGTGGTTGAATTTTTCTGTTTTTTTTTTCATTTTACCTCCTAATCACAATTCACTGAATATCAGTCTTTTTCAAAAAGATGATTCCAACAATGGCAGTAGCTTCGTGGGCTGACAGTTTGGGAATTCAGAATTCAAACCTCATTTGACTAAGGGAAAGAGTCTCCTGGAGAAGACATTCATCACCAGGATCAAACTATAGCTGATGAATGCTATGCCCTTTGCCTAGGTGGTCAGAGACATGTTTTATAGACAATGCAGAGCTAAAGTGATACAAATGTTAATTATCTGTTCAGTGTACTCACAAAAAAATTTCTCAATTTTGGGAGTGGTGTGGAGGAAATAACGAATGCAACGGACTAATTAAAGTACTTTTATACTTTCTCAATGTGACAATATATGTCTATAAGTTTTTCAAAGCACATTTTCTGTGCTGGAAAAAAACAAATATAGCTGTCCTACACTTGATACTCATTTTGTACACTGAGTATCTTGTTCTAGAATAGATTCCATTATCCATATTTCAAAGCAACAGTAGACACTAGCTATAATTAACTATTGCTTTATCAATTTCCCCAGAGGTAACTCTGTGATGGAAGTAATAAACTACACAGGGAGAGGACCTGATATCTTTCCTTGAGTTGAAGCCACCTAAGGATGAATCCATGTCTGTTTGAATCCAGAATTCCCTTGTGGAAGGGGAGTTCTTAGGCTTCAGACCACATGTACATGACTTACTCCCCCCCAACTAAACTATCTGAGGCTTCATCTCCCTGAAGTCTTAGTTCATACTGTGTGACTTAACAAAAATTGTTCCAACCATTCTTTTACTTCTATTCATATTGTTAAAATCCTGGATTAGTAGATGGAACTGACAGAGAGAGTCATAAAATTATTCCCTGAAGGAAGCAGGGAAGGATGCTGTTGGGGATCAATTTAACCTTATGTTGGCCTTGTAGAGATCATGGGTAGTCCCACCTTGCTGTCTAGTCAGAAATCCAAGTGTTATATAACCCCCAAAGTTAAATTTCCCCTACAAATCTGTCTATGGCATCTTTGGTCCAATCCTTTTTGGATCAGTCTTTTATGGTTTCTGCCTCATGGTGTTTTTCTTCTCACCTGTCCCTTATAGTTTATGATGTTTTTCTTCTAATCTCCCCCACCACACCTCATGATATTTTTCTCCTTCTTACAGCTAACTAAAGGGTGCTAAGTCCCTTTTAGGATTTAGCTTGCCAGTCAATGGTATTCTCCTTCCTCATGCTATATTTCCTTTCTCCTGGTTGATTGTGAGTTCCCTTAGGCAACTTGTGTTTTCCATTCTTAATATCAAAACCACTTTTCTCTCTATGTTCTCCCAACTCTATTTCATATTTACCACTTCTTGTACCAATTGTAACTCTTCATGTTGTTTATAATCTCTTCTCCTAAATAAATCTACCTTTTGCCAAAGAGAATTGTCATTGTGACCAAACCCATATATTTGGTGCCTAAATCTCATCATTTGGGGCTGATAATCAAACACATCATTTAGAACTAGGAATTGTAAATCTAAACACATCAATATGCAGCTGAATAGAATTAGAGAAAATAATGAAACCATGATAATTAGGTCCACTCCAAATTTATGCTTCATAATCTCAATTGGGCTCCCACTGAAGCAATGCAGTCCTTTTATACCTCAATAAATCCACTTATTATCAGATTCATCATGGTGGTTCTTTTAAACTTTTATCTTTCTCCCCAAACCTTCCATGGCATCCTTTTTATATCCTTTTTAGTTTAAATCCTCACCTTATACTAAAAAAAAATTGAGCTCCCTCTTCTCCTCTCTTCCTCATCTCACATCATTCAGACATCTACTATTTCCTCCTTTACTACTATTTTGTCCTTCTGGCCAGAGTGATTTGGGTGAAACGTCCCAAGATATCTTAGGGTTCACAAGAGATTTCTCTCTTAAGGACCATTCCTTAAACCTAAATCTAGCTTGTATTAATTGGCCAACAATAGGTACCAGTCATTGCTTGGTTCCTGATTAGCTCAAAGAGAATGTTTTTCTGTTTTGAAAACCACAAATCCTGAGGGTCTTCCCCTCCCAGATTGATTTTTTGTTTTACTACATAAAAGAGACCACTCTCTGACTTGTTTCTTACTCATCCTTAGACACTGATTAGGTATTGCCTCAGTCCAATTAAGACCTGTTAAAGACCTTAGCTTCAAAAGATCAAAGTCTTCTCCTGCATCCAGGGTTATCTCCAGTTATCCTGATCTATATCTTGCCCCTGGAACCAAATGGCTCTGGAAGAAAAAGTGACGCTGGTGACTTTGCACAGATCTCCCTCATTTATATCCAGTTCACTTCCATGTCATGGTATCCCATTTCTAATATCTTGATCCTCTTTGAGAACAAAGGACAAACAACAGCTTTTCTTGTAGATGTTGTTTCTCTCCTTAGATTGTGAGTTCCTTGAGAGCAGGCACAAAGTTTTTGCTTTTCTTTATATTCCCAGAACTTAGCCTAGTACCCGGCTTAATAAGAGTTTTTTGACTAACTTAATAATTGATTTTTGTATGAGCTTCTGGAAGGTGAAGGAAAAGCTTTATCTTACATCTATTGATATTCCTAAAGGAAATAGATTTTTAAAGGGAAAGGGAAGAGGAATTTAACAAAAGAAAGATAAATTTAAAATCATTATTTCCTACCAAATGAAATTTTTGATCATTCATTTGGCATGGAAGACTATCCAAAATCTAATGCCAAACTACCTTTTCAGCTCTATCCCATTTTATTCTGGTGTTTTCTAAAATCACTATGCTCACTCTAAGTTCAAGCCAATCTGGACCATTCTGTGTATCCTGTTATTTCTTGTTTCTAGGGCTTATTCCCTGTGTCTGAATGTCTTCTCTCAACCTTCTAAATTCCTTTTTATATTTAATAAACCAAATCAAATGTCACTACCTCCCTGCAATCTTCCCTGATCATGCATAGAGTAATTCATCTGTTATCTTTTTAAAGCACTTATCATAATAACCTTGCTTATTTATATATTGTTTTACAAGATCTGTCCTTGACCTTAAGCTATTAGTTGATCATTTGGTTTAAGACATTAATGGCATGCATATCAAATTTGCAGCAGACAAGGAGCTAAGAGGGATAAGATGCACTATGGATGATAAAGATGAGATAATTTAAAAAAAAAACTTTTGATAAGATAAAACATTTTTCTAAATCTTAAAAGATCAAACTTGATAGAAATAAATGTAAATTTCTATATATAGGTTCAAAAAAACAATTTTATAAGTACAGGAAAAGATAATGATAAATGTTGGAGGGTATGTGGAAAAAATGACACATTAATACTTTATTGGTAGAGTATGAAATGATCCAACCATTCTAGAGAGCAATTTAGAACTAAGGGCTATAAAATTGTGCATATCCTTTGATCCAGCAATAATAGGTCTGTAACCCAAAGAGATCATAAAAGAGGGGAAAGGATCCACGTGTGCAGATGGATGTCCATCTGTTGGGGAATGGCTGAATAAGTTATGGTATGTGAAGGTAAAAGAATATTATTGTTCTATAAGAAATGGTGAACAGACTGATTTCAAAAAAGCCTGGAAAGACTTAAATGAACTAACACTAAATGAAATAAGCATAACCAAAAGAACACTATACATAGCAACAACAAGATTATGTGATGATTAACTGTGATGGACTTGGCTCTTTTCAATAATGAGGTGATTCAAGACAATTCCAATAGATTTGGGAGGGAAAGTGCCATCCACATTCAAAGAGAAAACTATGGAGACTGAATGTGGATCAAAGTATAATATTTTCACCTTTTTGTTGTTGTTGTTTGCTTACTGTTTTTTTTTCTTTCTTTCTCACGCTTCTTCCCCTTGGACCAGAGTTTTCTTGGGCAGCATGATGAATAAGGAAATATGTTTAGAAGAATTATAAATGTTTAACCTATGCCAGAATATATAGGTGGGGGCATATTACTAATAGTCTTGCTGGTTTGGGAAGGAGGGAGGGAAGAAAAGGAGAAAAATTTGGAACACAAGGTTTGCAAAAGTGAATATTAAAAACTATTTTTGCATGTATTTGGAAAAATAAAATACTATTTTTAAAATTTTTATAAGCACAAGATGAAAGAAAGCATAATTAGATAACCTATTCATCTCAAAAATATTTGAGAGTTTTAGTGAATTGCAAACTCAATATGATTCAACAGGATGACTTAGTAACCAAAAACTGATGTGATTTCATACTTAACCAGGAAAGTTAGAGCTTCCAGAAAGAAGAATACAAACATTCTGCCAAATGCTCTCCTCATCAAAACACCTCTAAAGGATTTCATTCAGTTCTGGTGACCACATGTTAGGAAGGACATTGCCAAGAACAGAATTTAAGAATAAGTGACAATGATGGTGAAGAGCCTCCAGTTTTGTCACATGAGGGTAATTATGAGAGAGAATTACACATTTAGAACTGGAAAAAGTCTTAGAGGGTATCCAGTTCACTTCCTCATTTTACCGATGAGGAAAATGATACCCAAAGATATGAAGTGATTTGTTGAAGTTCACATGGACAGTATCAGAGGTAAAATTTGTACCTGTGTCTTTGGAATCCAAATCTCTTTCTCTTTATACTTTACTATGCTGTCTTTCATACTGAAAAAAAAAAAAAAGGTAGATTGGGGCAGGGAAGGGAATGGGAAGTAGGCAGGCTTCATGTGTAGAAATGAGATTAAACCTTTTTTCTACAGAACATGAGAGTTCAGAATTAGGAACAATGATCAAAAGTTAAAGAAGTATAGATTCTAGTTAGCTATGACAGATATACATAAAAAAGCAGAATGAGTTGCCTTGGAGATAGTCAATTCTCCAAGAAAAGTTTTTCCAGGTATGTTATTGAATAGGTTTTCATGCCGGCATGGATTGATCTAGATGGTCTCTGAGATCCCTTTAAGCTATAAGATTTTGGGAAGGATTAAAGAATATATAGGTGGGGGACATATTACTGATAATCTAGTCCTACCCCTTCTTTTATTGAATTAATAAATTGGGATCCTGAGGCAAATGATCAACCCAAGATAATACAAGTATTGCAAAATGGATTCAAACCTACATCTTCTGACTACAAATTTAATACCCTTTCTTCACACCATAGTACCTTCTTTACATCACTGAGAGATAGGTAATATAAATTTAAGAATCTTCATTTTACAAATGAGGAGATTCAGGGTAAGAGAAATTAAGTTTGCCCATGGCAAACTCTAGTAAATTTCAAAACCAGGATTTGAGCATTTATTTCTCAACTCGACATTTTGTAATTTTCCAACTACAGTATAAAAATCTATAATTTTTTGCATTATTTTTCTTCCCATAAGTCAGCAATTCAGATTTTTTTCTTGTTATCACACTTTTGTCAACCTGATGAACCTGACCCATTCTCAAAATAATGTTTTTAAATATAATGTGTGTATGTGTGCAATTTTACAAATTAAACCAATTTTGTTGAAATATATAATTTTTAAAGTTCACAGACTTTAGGTTAAAAATCCTTGCCCTAGACTATAAATCTATTGAGATTAGAAGTGGTCTTACCTAAATTTTCTGACATCTATATTCTAATAAATGAATTGAATTGAATTAAAACAACCAAATCCTAAACAGATTTCATAAAATCTCAATAGGCCAGCAAATTCATTTCTGTACTTTGTTAAAAGGAAATCAAGAAGATAATACCATAGACGAGGTTAGAAGGCTTCATGAACTGGTCCAGTAAAACTATAAGAATACAAAAATATCACCCTTCACAAGGCAACACAAGATGGGAGTCCTTAATGGTTCTTATGTCCCATAAACCTCTGATGGGAATGCAAGAAGCCCTTCTCCCCAATTAGGATACAAAGGTTCCTGAATCTAAAGAGTAACTGACTCAGAGCCACAGGAGATTAGTCATGACTTTCCTCTAAGCTATTTCCCCTACCCAGGAGCACAGACAAAATTTATTTGTATAACAAAGCTTCCCAGTAATGATCAGCCACAACTAGCACTAGATTGTTGGCTTTGTTATCCTAGGCAAGTCAGATACACAGGGGTTTCAGTGTTTCCATGCACATCAATTCCCAGAAAATACTGTGAGAACTAAGAAAACAGATAAATACTTAACCAAGAGTTTGTCTAAGGCTCAATTAAGTATCATTTTTAAAATTTGGTCAGCTCTTGATTATCCCCCTACATGACAAAAAATTGTTAGCCTCTCAGTGGCTTCCTCCAATTTTCAAACTATGTCTCTATTTCCTGATACTTCTCACTCACTGGAAAGAGTTTAGGGAATACACATTAATTTATATATTAACACAAACTTAAAATGGAAGCAATGACAGGTAACAAAAGCATAGCACAGTTCTATAAGAAGCATGAGGAATGTAAAATTCTGAAATGGACAGAAGATGACAAGGAAAGCTGAGGCTATGAAAAAAAGATTTTTAAGGTGTCTCCAATGGGGTAAGGAGAGGATCCAAAAAAGAATAGAATTGATATTCAAAGTGAAATGTCTCAGCGTTGGATTGTTTTTATCATCCATCCATTCCCATTGCTCCTATTCACATGCTAAAAAGCAAAGCTGGAAAAAAAATGAAACCATGTTGTTTCATGACAAATTTATGTTACATAATCACAATTGGACATTCATTAAAGCAAGGCAATTCTTTTATAATACCTCTCTAATCAATTCCTATCCTATTGACCATATATGCTTTTCCAAACCTTTTCATCTCTTTTCAAACCACCTAATGCTTTTCTTTCCCTCACTCTCTTAGCTGAGAACCTTGTTTTATATTTCATTAAAAATACTGAGGCCATAAGCCAAACAATCCCTCTTCTTCTTCCTCCTCATCTGATGCTTTCTGACATTATTTCCTTCTTCACCTATCTTTGTCAACACTGACCTCTTTATGTGCACAACTGATCCCACTTTATCGTATCTTCTCTAGTCAATTGCTCCTTTTATCATCTTTATTTTCTCACGAATCATCAATCTCTCTTTGTCTAAAAGTTGTTTCCCCACAACATATAACCATACCTTTGTATCACCAATCCTCAAAAAATTCTACTTAGTGCATCCATTTCTGTGCTATAGTTATCATCCCTTTTCTCTTCTCTGTTTCATGACTACACTTTTTGAGAAAGTCATCAATAAACTATCTCCATTTCTTCTCCTCTCATTCTTTTAGCTTCCAGCTTCAACTGAAATTTCTGTCTTAAATGTTATTAGTGATTTCTTTTTTTAAAAAACAGTTTTTACTTAGGTATTTTGGGTTTTTTTTTTATTTAATAGCCTTTTATTTACAGGATATATGCATGGGTAACTTTACAGCATTAACAATTGCCAAACCTCTTGTTCCAATTTTTCACCTCTTACTCCCCCACCCCCTCCCCTAGATGGCAGGATGACCAGTAGATGTTAAATATATTAAAATATAAATTAGATACACAATAAGTATACATGACCAAAACGTTATTTTGCTGTACAAAAAGAATCAGACTCTGAAATATTGTACATGGGTTCTTTTTTTAAACATCATCATAGTTTCTTCTATTGTCATTACTCTTCTTTCTCTGAGAGAATCCTATATAACAAATAATTTTAAATATATATTTTATTTTCCCCCAATTACATGTTAAAAAAATTTTTAACCTTTGCCTTTTTTAAAAGTTTTGAATTCCAAATTCTATCCCTCCCCTCATCTGTCCCTGAGATGACAAGCAATCAGATATAGGTTCTACATGTGCAATCATGTAAAACATTTTCATATTAGTCATTTTGTATGAGAAGATTTGAATCAAAATAATGAAAGAAAGAAAGTGAAAATTAACATCCTTTAGTATGTATTTAAACAATATTAATTCTTTCTTTGGAGGCAGATAACATGAGTCCTTTGGGATTGTCTTAGATCACTGTATTGCTGTAAATAGCTAGGTCACACACAATTCATTATAGAATATTGCTGTTACTGCGTATAATTTTCTTCTGGTTCTACTCACTTCACTTTGCATCAATTCAGATGGGTTTTCCTGAAATCAACCTGTTTATCATTTCTTATACCCCAATAATATTCAATCATAATTTTGATACCATAGCTTGTGTGTAATATCATAGCTTAAGCTATTCCTCAATTGATGGGTATCCTCTCCATTTCCAATACTTAGCCACTACAAAAAATAATAGATGCTATAAATATTTTTGTACAGATTTTTCCTTTTCCCTTTCTTCACATCTTTGGGATGCAAATCTAATAGTTGTATTGATGGACCAAAGGGCTTGAACAATTTTATAACCCTTTGGACATAGTTCCAAATTGTTCTCCAAAATGATTGGATAACTTCATAACTCCAGTAACAGTACTTTGGTATCCCAGTTTTCCCACATTTACTCCAACAATTATTATTTTCCTTTTTTTTTTTTTGTCATATTAGCAATTCTGATAGGTGTCAAGTGTTACCTTAGAGTTTTTTTACATTATCTTTCTCTAATCAATAGTGATTTAGAGCATTTTTTCATATGACTATTGATAGCTTTAATTTTTTTTTCTCTGGAAACTGCCTGTTCATATCCCTTAGTTATTTATCAATTTGAGAATTGTTTACATTTTTATAAATTTGACTTGGTTCTTTATATGTTTGAGAAATAAAGCTTCTGTCAGAGAAATTTGGTACAAAACTTTTTTTCCCACTTTTCTGATTTCCTCTTAATTTTGGTTGTATAGGTTTTATTTGTTCAAAAATATTTTAATTTTATGTAATGAAAATTAGTTTACATTTTGTAATGCTCTCTATGTTTTCTTTTGTCCTAAATTCTTCCCTTATAGAGCAAATAAACTATTCCATATTCTTTTAATTTGCTTATGGTATCACCTTTTGTGTGTAATGTCATATAATCATTTTGACCTTCTCTTGGTATATGAGATATTTCTCTATACCTAGTTTCTGCCACAGTTTTCCAGTTTTCCCAGCAATTTTCATCAATAATGAGTTTTTGGATCTTTGGATTTAGCATTTTCTAAGTTTCTACTATCATTTCCTATAAAATAATGTGTTCCCCCAGGTCAGCTAGGTGGCACATTGGATAGAGCACAGCCCTGAAGTCAGAAGGACCTGAGTTCAAATCTGATCTCACACACTTAATACGTTTTAGCTGTGTGACCCTGGGCAAGTCACTTAACCCCAAATGCCTCAGGGGGGAAAAAAGTGTTCTCAAGCTATTCCACTGATCCAGCATTCTATTTCTTAACTATATCAGGTTATTTTAATAATTATTGCTTTATAATAGAGTTTGAGGTTTGGTTTGCTAGATGACCTAGCTTTGCTTTTTTTCTCATTGATTCTCTTGACATCCTTGACATTTTGTTATTATTTTTTCTAATTCTATAAAATAATTTTTGGTAGTTTGATTGGTATGGCATTGAATAAAGATTATTTTATGCAGAATTGTCATTTTATTATATTGGCTCAGCCTATCCATGAACAATTAATAATTGCCCAGTTGTTTAGATGTGACTTTATTTATGTGAAAAGTTTTGTAATAATGTTCACCTAGTTCCGGGTTTGTGTTGGCAAGTAGAATTACAAATATTTTATATTCTATGTAGTAACTTTAAGTAGAATTTCTCTTTCTACTTCTTGCTGCTGAACTTGATGGTAATATATAGAATAATTTATGTGGGTTAATAATTTATGTGGGTTTAACAAATCGTATTTTTAAAGATTAAAAGAAAAAAAGAGGAAAAAAAACTTCAATATATTTAAATGTCTAAAAATATCTAAAAATACATACAAATCTCCAACACTAGTAAATCTCCTACCTCCACATGAGTGGAAAAGGGAGCATCTTCTTTTATTATTTCTTTCAAACCATGTTTGTTCTTTGTAACTTTGCAATAATTATTTGTAGAGGTCATTCTTTTAGTTTGTTTTGTTGTATTTATTGCTTACCTATTGCATCATTCTGCATCAGTCCATTTATATTTTTTCCATTTTTCTTTGTACCCATTGCATTTCATCATTGGTTACAGCATAGTAATTTCCCATTGTAGTCATATGTCACAATTTTAGTCACTATTTAATCAATACATATTCTAATTCTTTGGTATTTAAAAAAAGTGCAATAAATATTTTGATGTGCATATGGAGACTTTCTTCTTTTCAATTGCTTTTTCAAGTTATAAGAGTCTAAAAGGAAAATCTCTGGGTCAAAAGACATGGATGTTTTAATTCCCTTATTTGCATGATTTTTAATTTTTTTCCAAAATGTTTGTAATGAATGACAGTTCCATCAACAATTCACTGGTGTGCCTATCTTCCTATAATCCATCCAAAAAATTCCCATCTTTTTTTTTCATTTTTTACCATTTTTCAGGGTATGAGATGAAAGCTCAGTATAGTTTTGACTTAATTATTCTTATTAAAAATGACTTGTGACCTTCTTTCACATGGTTGTTAAGAGTGGGCAATTCTTTTGAGAACTATTTGCTAATATCATTTGATCCTTTATCTGTTGGGTCATGTTTTGGGATTTTATACACATATGTATATACATAAGTATATACATAAATACATGCATAAAGACTAAACCCTTATTAGAATTATCAAGTTCCATTTTTTCTGATTCTCCTTTGTCTAGTCTGTTCCATTGATCTATCTCGAGTTTTAACCAATTCAAAATGACTTTGATTACTGTTCCTTTGTAATATACTTTGAAATAAAGAAGTGCTACTGTTCCTTCATCTCTCCTTTTTTCATATTATCCTTTTATAATCTAAACTTTTTTTATTTTTCCAAGTGAATTCTGAAATTTTATTGAGTTTTATAAAGCATCCCTTTCATATTTTGATTGGTTTAGAATCAAAACTGTAAATTCAATTTGGTAGTATTGTTATTTTTATTATATTAGCATAGCCCAGACATGAGCTGCAAGTATTCCTCAAACTATTCAAATTTCTCTAAGGAGAACTTTGTAATTGAAACCATGTAAGTATTTTGTGGCATTGGAAGATTCATTTCTAGACACTTTAGGCATTTCATAATTACTAGGAACAGATTTCCCTCTTTACTTTGCCTCTTAGATTTTGTAATTATTAAATTAAAAAGTTATTGGTTTTTTGAGGGCTTATTTTGAAGAGCCTGTAACTTTAATGAAGTTATTAGTTGTCTTAATTAGTAATTATTTAGGATTTTCCAAGCATAGTATATCATCAGCAAATGATAGTTTTAACTCTTCACTTATATTTTTAATTTCTTTCTCTTGCTTTATTACTATTGCTAGCATTTCCAAAACTATATCAAACAGTAGGGAGGAGAGTGGGTATCATTGTTTTATTCCTATATTTTTTGGGAAAAGTATTAATGTACCTATTTTCCTATGATATTCATTTTGGATTTTAGATATTTTTATGATATTTTTAAAATGCCCTTCTTTGCCACTAATTCATAGGGTTGTTTAGCATAAATGATGATTATATATGGTTAAAGGTTTGAAGTAATCATTTGCTTTTGGATTTTTAAAATATAATTAATAATGTTTATTGTTTTCTTGATACTGAACCATCCTTGCATTTCTGGCATAAATCCAAGTTGGTCACAAAGAATGATTTCTTGGATAAGTTGCTATAATCTGTTTGACCAGATAATGTTTAAGATTTTTTAATCAATATTCATTAGTAATGTTGGTCTACAGTTCTTCTGGTAGGTGTTTGATTCTAATTGTTCTTTAAAATTTTGATAGAATAATCCTGTGAATCCATTAGGATCATAAATTGCCTCATTTGGTAGTTACAACTAATTCAAAAGAAATTTTTTTCTGAAGCAGAATTATGGAAGATATCTATTAGCTTTCTGCTAGATAGGCTATTTTGTATTTTTTTACAGTATTTCTATACTTCTTTGGTTTTCTTAGATTTGTTAGCATATATTAAAACCTCACTATTTGATTTCTATCTATTCTAGACTTTTATTATTTGATTTATGGACTTTATATTTATTTCTGCTTTAGTTTCTTTGTTCCTCGTGGAATTAAAAAGTTTAAAATATCTATTTTGAGTTACTTCTATTAAACAGTTGTATATCTTTGCCTTGTGGATCGTGCTTCTGAATCCTCTTCTTTTCCCATTGTGAATCATTTTTTTTAAAATACCAATTTCTGGAGTCAAGATGATAGAGAGGAGACAGGTCTTTGAGCTCTTCCTGGCTTCCCTCAAAATCAACACCAGATCATGTCTCAGAATGGGTTTTGGAGTGATAGAACCCACAAATATTTTGGAGTGTAATAAATTTCCAACAGAATATATTTTGGAAGAACTTCAGGAAAGATCTGTCTCAGTGGGCAGGGGGGAGGCAGTTCAGCACAGGAGCAACCCAGGGAGACCCAGGACAGGGGAGGTCTCTGTGCCATGGGATTCTAGTGGGAGACTTTTAGTCAAAATACAGCAGTGTTGGCTACTCTGTCCTGATTCAGAAGCCAGTGGATCAGCAGACTAGCTGTGAGACTTCTAACACAACTACAGAAGGCAAATAATGAGCTTCTGAACTCCAGCATAACAAGCAGGACTTGACCATACCCACCCAGCTCAGGGAAGGAAGCTGTCATCATCAGTTCTAGGGCAGCATGAAGCCACTGTCACCCTGAAGGGAAAGCTTGAGACAGTCTCCTCTTTGCCCTAGGAACAGACCTCAACCTTTAAAAATGAGCAAAACATCAAAAAGAGCTCTGACCATAGATAGCTATTATAGAGACAGAAAACAGACCTCAAACCCTGAGCTCACTAAAGGCAAAATGTCTCTAGATGAAGCCTCAAACAGTGATATAAGCTACTCCCCAACTCAAAAGAATGTACTGGAAGTATTCAAACAGGATCTTGAAAGAGAAATAGAAGAAAAATGGAGAAAGAAAACGAGAGCTTTGGAAAAGGAAACACAGAAATTGAAAAAAATCACTCCTTAAAAAATAGATTTGGCAAAATGGAAAAAGAAAACAACTTGAAAAACAGAATTAGTGAAACAAGGGGGGAAATCCAGTGAACAAAATAATTCATTTAAAAGTTCAATTGGCCAAATGCAAAAGAAGATTTTAAAAAGCTAATTATGGATTACAGCAAATTATCCCTAGGATAATACACCATGACCATAATTTATTCTGGGAATACAGGACTGGTTCAATATTAGAAAAACTGTTAACATAATTTACTATACCAATAACCAAACTAACAGAAATCTATGATTATCTCAAAAGATGCATTTGGAATCCTTACAAAGTGTTAAGTCATTAGAATTGCTAGAGACAATAATTATCTAATTTAGCATGGTTCAGGATGATTGATCTGATCCTACAAAGAGATATTATGGGCCAGAACTTGAAAAAGGTACTAAGTGGAATTGATGGAACCAATGCTTGTGTGCTTGGGTTTGCACCTTTAAGAGTTTACACATTAGAGGTCACACATTAAAGCTCACACATTGGAGTTCACAAGTAGGAGAGAGACACAAAGTTAACTTTGTAACTTTGTGAATTCACACCTCCCATAATCCTACTCTCGGAGGAGGAGTCAACCTTTTACACCAAGCATAAAAGGAGCTTCAATAAGTGAGTCAGTTCAAAGGATTGCCAGGAGTCTGAGTTGAGCTGGAGAAGACAAAGGACAAGCTGCAAGAGCTCTTGGAACCAAGCAGAGAGATAGGCCTCTAAGAAAGCTACCTGGGCCCAAGGAAAGAGATAAGACTTGGAAGGAGAAAATAAACGTTTGAATTTTATCAGCTGGCTGTATTTGGGGTGATTATTACTCTGAACTGAAACTAAGGCTGCCTCCAGAAAACCTCCCCAAGAAACCCGCTCCCAGAGAGAACCATTATATTAAACAAAAGAAGAACACCACAATGCAGAAAAAGAATTTGACAAAATCCAGTACCCATTCCTATTAAAAACACTAGAAAGCATAGAAATAAATGGGGCTTTTCAAGTGATCAGCAGCATCTATCAAAAACTATCAGCAAGCATCTTATGTAATGGGGATAAACTAGAAGCACTTCCAATAAGAGCAGGGGTGAAATAAGGTTGCCCAGTATCATTGTTAAAATTCAATATTGTATTATAAATGTTAGCTTTAGCAATAAGAGAAGAAAAAAAATTAAAGGAATTAGAGTAAATCATGAGGAAACCAAATTATCACTCTTCACAGATGATATGATAGTATACTTAAAGAATCCTAGAGAGTCAACTAAAAAACTACTAGAAATAATTAACAACTTTAGCAAAGTTGCAGGATACAAAATAAATTTACATAAATCAGCATTTCTATGTTACCAACAAAGTCCAGCATCAAGAGATACAAAGAGACATTCCATTTGCAATAGTTGTAGATAAGATAAAATGTTGGCGAGGATGTGGAAAAACTGGGACACTAGTACATTGTTAGTGGAGTTGTGAACTGATCCAATCCTTTTGGAGACCAACTTGGAACTATGCCCAAAGGGCTATCAAACTGGGCATACCCTTTGAAACAGTAATGTCTCAACTGGGTCTGTAATCCAAGGAAATCATAAAGGAGGGAAAGGGACCCCTATATGCAAAAATGTTTGTAGCAGCCTTTTTTGTAGTCCCAAGGAATTGGAAAGTGGTGGATGCCCATCAATTGGGGAATGACTGAATAAGTTATGTTATATGAAAGTTATGGAATGTTATTGTTCTCTAAGAAATGATGAAGAAAAGAAGCAGAATGACTTCTGAAAGACCTGGAGAGACAAACATGAACTGATGCTAAATGAAGTGAGTAGAACTAAGAAAACAATGAATACAGCAACAGCAAGATTATGCAATGATCAGTTCTGATGGATTGCTTCTTTTCAACCATGAGATGATTCGGGCCAATTCCAATGGTCTTGTGATGGAGAGAGCCATCTGCATCCAGAAAGAGGACTATAGGGACTGAATTTAGATCAGAACATGGCATTTTCACTTTTTTGTTGTTGTTTGCTTGCTTTTTGTTTTCTTTTTCATTTTTCCCCTTTTTTGATCTGATTTTTCTTGTGTAGCATGATATTTGTGGAAATATACATAGAAGAATTGCACATGTTTAATATATATTAGATTACATGCTGTCTAAAGCAGGGATGGAGGAAAGGGAGAGAGAAAAAAACCTGGAACACAAGGTTTTGCAAGGGTGAATGTTGAAAATTGTCTGCATATATTTTGAAAATAAAAATCTATTATGTAAAAAAATAAAATACCAGTTTCTTAAGGGATATTCATTAAATGGGGTATGACTATACAAGTTGTGGTATATGACTGTCATGGAATACTATTATGCTATAAGAAATGACAAGTAGGATGGTTTCCAGATTTTTTTAAATCTGGAAAAACAAATGGACAGATGCAAAGTAAAATGAACTGACCATAACACTGTACACAGTAATGATAATATTGTAATGATAATCAACTATGAGAAACTTAGTAACTCTAATTGAGAAATGATCAAAAACAATTCTAAAGAATCAATGTTGAAAAATGTGTATCCACCTCCAGAGAAAGAACTAATGAACTCTGGGTGCAGACTGAAGCATTTTTTAAAAGCTTTATTTTCCTTGCTTTTTTTTTTTTTTTTTTTTTACAACATGGCTAACATGGAAATGTTTTGCATAACTTCACATATATAATTAATATCATATTGCTTCTTTCTCAATGAGTGAAAGAGAAGCTGGGGAGAGGGATAAAATTCAGAACTTGATTTTTTTTTATAATATTAAATAAAATATTATTGAAAATAAATATTTTTAAAATAAATAATTTGTGCAAAAAACTAGAAAGGGTATTTCTCTATGGTCGGAATTCTCCTTTGTCTCTATGCAATACAATATTGAGTTTTACATTCCTGATGGTCATTTTTTCCCATTTGCCATCAAATCTCCACCTTGGCTCCATGCTCTCCCACTTTTCTGGGTGTCAGATGTCTCTGGAAGCTCTTATTCCCCTTTTCCTGAAGCAGGACAAGTGGTCTGTCTAAGCCCCAAATCTCTGCCAATATCTTTTATACATAATTAAGATTTTTGCTATGTTTGAAAGGTCAGAAGGATTGGAAAAAATGTCTGGTGCTCTATCATTTTAGTCACAACCCAGAAATCACCAATGATCTTTTAATTGTCAAATCTACTATTCTTTTCAGAGTCCTCATTCTTGATTTCTCTGCATCTTTTTATAATGTCAGTCACCCTCTTTTTATTGATATTCTATTCTCTTAAGATTTCTGTGATACTACTCTATCCTGGTATCTTTTTTATTCATTTACCTGGTCCTTCTCAGTCTCCTTGTGCACATCTTCAGCCATTCATTGTTATTAAAGAGGTTTTTTCCCAAACCTGGACCCTTTTCTCTCCTCCTTTTTTACTAGCTTACTTGTAAGGAACAGATCCTTCATTTTTGAAGAGGACTAATGACATCAAGGGGGGATATTCTAACTCACTTGCGAATTGGATTTAAGTAAGGCAGAGTTGTATAAAGTCATCAGCCTCATTTTCTCTTACAGAATCATCAAAATCCAGTGGCAAGAGAAAAGCTGAGACAGCTGGTGATGGCCCAAAATTAGTGGATGATCTTGGCATCTAAGTACTCCACAGAATCTGCTTCAATCATCATTGTGGTCCTTGGAACAAATTGTTCTCATCTACTTATTTTTTCAAGATAAATCTTCACATGTTTGAAGTAGATATCCCCTTAATTCACTGATAGGTTTGAGGACTGCCAGTTACCTTCAACCTGGTTTAGCCCATCTGCCAAAGTGATTTACCAGGGTGTGATTTCTGGGCAAGCTATAGTTTCTTGAAACCACAAGTGAGAGTTGAGTGACAGGTTGATACCAAAGGTGGATGAGCAAACCTGAATAGGATTAGGAAACCCTTATACCAGAGGTGATAATCTTCTCTGAACACAGTACATCCTGTAGTGCTTACTGACTGATTTATCAGCAACTACTGGCACTAGTTTATTAACTATACTACCCTATACAAGTAAGATACTCAGAGATATCAGGGTCTCTAAAATATAGAGGCTGCCTTTGAGAACTAAAGAAACAATTTTTTTTTCATGGAACCAAGAGTTAGATAGTACTCAATTAAAGACAACTTTATAAATATACATAGCTCTTTATTATCATAAAATGAGGATTTATTAAGTGCATACTATATGTCAAACACTATATAAGGCACAAGGAACATAAAGACAAAAACAATTTCTAATTTCAAGGTATAATTGGATGTCAGAGAGGAGGCAGACACTCAACTTTTTTTATTTGTCTTTTTTCTGCCAAAGAAAATCGTCTTCAGATTGGAATGGATGGAACAAAACTATCTAGCAGAGAATTTATCCCAAAGATAAGTAGGAAGACAATAAAAGAACATCTGGTACCCTTGATGAGTTTAAGTGACTTGACCTAAATGAATCATATCCTCAAATACTGAAAACATTGGCAGGATGGGATTACTAAACTTCCATCAGTGGTCTTCTAAAGATCATGGAGAATAGAAGAGGTACTAAAAGATTGGGCAAGAGCAAATGTTCTTATTTCGCCAAAAAAGAGGACAAGAATGGAGTCTTCAAACTCTAAACCAATATATTTAACTTTAATTTCTTACAAAATTCTGTAACACACGAAAACAAAAATTCTTAAGCTGTTTTATGTCATGGATCTTCTTTGGCAATCTGATGAAGCATATGAACCTTTCTCCAAGTGTTTAAAATTCATGAAAATCTAACATATAAGATTACAAAAATAAACAATTAAATCAAAATGAAATTAACTTTTTTTGTTTAAGTTCAAGAGCCAAAATGAAGAACCCTAATTTTAAAAGCACAGTCAGTGAAAACCTAGAGAAAGAAGTTGTGATCTCAAAGAACTAACCCTATAAAGAATATATCATTCCAGACTACTTTCATTTCCTCTTTTGATAGGTTTACTAGGTTGATAGATCAAGGAATGTGGTAGATAATAGTTTTATCAAAGCATTTGGCAAAGTCTCTTGCCTTACCCTTGAGATACGAAATTATATAGTTCATTATGTTCAGAAATGGCTGAATGACTGAAGGAGCAGTTATGAATGGTTCTTTGTCAAGTTAGAAAAAAAGAATCTACTGGGGTGCCTATTTAGCATTTTTAAATCAATAATCTGAATTTAAAAAAAAATTTTGCAAGTAGCACAAAGCTGAGAGAGATAACGAAAATGAAAGATGACACATCAAGATCTAAAAAGATTTTTTAAGTTAAAATATTGGACTGAATTTAATTTGATAAAAATGTAATAGAAGAAAGTATAAATTGTTGAACTGGTATTCAAAAGTTGAACTTCAAAAGATAAATATAAGGAATCATGGCTAAACAAGCAGATAGTTTGGGGAAGAAAGATGTAGAAATATTGATGGATTACACATTCAATAAGAGTTAACAAGACAATATGGCAGCCAAAAAAGTTGAGAAGACCTTAGGCTCCATTTAGAGAATATTAGGGAGGTGGTAGTCCTGCCTGGTCAAATTACATCGGTAGGGTTTTGTTCAACTTTTGTCACCACATATTAGAAAGGACAAGTTGGAGGAAGAGCAAGTGGGAGAGAAGATCTTAGAGATCATGCCATACAAAGATCTAAAAAAGAATGTTTAGCCTAGAGAAGATAAAACTAAAACTCATGATAGCTATCTTCAAGTATTTAAAAGGCTGTCATACTGGAAGAGGAATTAGACTTCTCGTTAGTGCTAGAGGTAAAACTGGGAGTAATGAGATGAGTAGAAATTGCAAAGAAACCAACTTAAATTTGATCTAAGGAAAAAACTTTCTAACAATTATCAATGGGCTTCCTTCAGAAACAGTGGGTTTCCCCTCCCTGGAGGTCTTTAAACAAAGGTTTGATGACCTCTTGTCATAGAAAACTACCTTGTGCACATATAGGTCAAAGTTGATGAGCTGTGCAGTCCCATGAAATTTTTGGCATCTGTGATTATTAAAATTTGCCACAAATAAGTTTTTTCACATGTCTAGACTTCAGTTTCCCCAACTGCAAAAGGGAGGGGAGGAACCAGATGCTCTCTAAGGCTTCTTAGTGCTATATCCTAACTTTTTCCTAGCTCAACAATTTATCTATATGATAAATCTTCACTACTTCCAAGCCTACCCACAGCTTCCCCAAGAAAAGGACACAAAATACATTTCTGCCTATTTACATATTATTTCAGAGCTTTTTCTCACTTTTAAGAATTACCATTCTGATGTTCATTGTTCTAGATTTAACATTTTTTTTTCAACTGATTTACATTGACTTAAAGAAGCAGATCTGACATTTTACCCTTCGATTCTCTGTCCCTATATCTCTGTCAAAAAGCAGAGGAAGTTCTGAATAACTGAACCTTCTATGGAAAATCCTCTTCTGCTTCCCATTTTCTGAGGCAGAAATCTGGGAACTGTTAGCTGGTGTGAAAAGAGTTCTCCATTTGCATGGCGCCTTCCTTTCTCCAAGTCCAAGATTCACCCAAGACTTCCCAAAAAGCCCCTCCAAATCACTTGGTCAGTGCCAAACAAGAATCCCAAGCAATCAGTCCAAGGACCCAAGGCCAGACTCTGACTCCCCCAAACCACAAAAGGCCCCTGACACTCTCCAGCTGAGCTGGACTTTACCACTTCAATGTTCCAGACTAGATTCCTCACTGATAACCACATGACCATTCTCCCCTTTTCACCATGGTTTTAATTTTGATATGTGTTGTTCTTCAGTGCCTGGCCCCACTAGCTACATACTCCTTAAACAGTTCTCCACGATCACCCCACAGTGACCCATGGTGTCATGCCAAACAGCTGAACTCAATCAGTTTGTGGAGCTGACAATTTTGACCCCATGCTATGGGATCTGTCTGGATTCAAGGAGAAGTTAAATAGAGACAGACATAATGTGTTATGTCCAGAGCCTGCTTAAGTCTGGTCTCACAAGCTCTGTGTTTTTTGAACAAGTGGCTTTAAATGAATGAAGAGATTTAAAAAATATATTTATTAAGTGCTTACTATGTGCCAAGCACTGTCCGGAAGCCTTGTTGTACTTCTTTGGACTGGACTCGGTCCTGGCTCCAGGAAACTCATTATCAGTAATTCATCATCCTGGGAGACCGCATCAGCCTTGGTACTCACACTTCATCACTACCTTAGTACCTTCTATCCCTCTAATTAGGGGCTCGAGAATAGAGTAAAGAATTCTCAAAGCTCCTACTTCCAGAGGATTCCCAGGGAGCCATCCTGTCATTTCCCACACCTAGATGGCAAGCAATTCAATATAGGTTAAACATGGTAAAAAAAAAAAAATATATATATATATATATATATATATATATGTTTAAATCCAATATGTGCATACATATTTATACAATTATCTTGCTGCACAAGGAAAATGAGATCAAAAAGAAAAAATGAGAAAGAAAAAAAGTGTAAGCAAATCACAAAAAAAGTGAAAATGCCATGTTGTTCCCAGACCTCTCTGGGTGTAGATAGCTCTCTCCATCACAAGGTCCTTGGATCAGTTGCAGTGTTTAACACTGAGATAGACCATGATGATTCAGTTACTATGTTAACACTAAGATAGATCATACAGTTTCAGTTGCCATATTTAACACTGAGATAGGTCATGCTGTTTCAGTTGTTAACACCGAGATAGACCATGTCGTTTCAGCTGCTTTGTTAACACTAAGAGAGACCATACTGTTTCAGTTGCCATATTTAACAGAGATAGAACCTGCTGTTTCAGTTGCTGTGTTAACACTGAGATAGACCATACTGTTTCAGTTGCCAAGTTTAATACTGAGATAGCCCATGCTGTTTCAGTTGCCACGAACTATAAGTCATTCTGTGGAACTGTAGAAGAGAAAGCCAGTCTTGATGCTGGGGGGAGGGGGAACCTGGGTGATATTTATGAGTTGCCCCAACCTACATACTAGCCAACTGCCAAATCTCATTCTTTCTTCATGTCTCTTGAATCTACCCTCTTATCAATATGTTGATTAGTATTTAACACCAGCTCTGGGAAAAAAGAAAAAAACAAAACCAACTTGTGCTCACAATATATTCTTTGGGCACTTTTAGGGTATCAAGAATGCGTGACCCTGGACAAGTCATTTAACCCTGAGGACTTGAGGGAATTTTTTTTTTTTGGAGACAATGAGGGTTAATTGATTCGCCCAGGGTCACAGAGCTAGAAAGTATCTGAGGCCAAAATTGAATTCAGGTTTTTTCTGAATCAGAGTTGGTGCCCTATCTACTGCATCATCTAGCTGCCCCCATACAGTCTTTTTTTTTTTTTTTTTTGGCTGAGGCAATTGGGGTTAAGTGACTTGCCAGGGTCACACAGCTAAGAAATGTTAAGCGTCTGAGGCCAGATTTGATCTCAGGTCTTCCTGACTTCCAGGCTGGTGCTTTATCTATTGCACCAACTAGATGCCCCTCCCCATACACTCTTAAATTTAATCTGTTATCAACATTTTCTCCATCACTTTTTTAAGTCTAGATAATCAACAAAATAATAAATCAAACCCTGATTTGTGGTGTTTGCACATTTTTTATGATGACTGAAAATTTAACAATTTATTCTTCAAAAGCAGAGCCAAGATGGTGGAGTAAAGGCAGGGATTTGCCTCAGCCAGCTCCAAATGCCTCCAAATAACTTCAAATAGTGGATCTAAACAAATTCTAGAATAGAAAAACCCATAAAAAGTGAAACAATTTTTTCAGGTCAAAATAACTTAACAAGTCAGCAGGAAGAGCTTATAGCACCATGGTAAAAAAAAAAAAAAAAAAGGAGTACAGTCCAGCACAGACCCAGCCTTGGGACCTTGATCAGGCCTTGGGGCAACTGAATTAATGGCAGCAATGGCAATTTCCAGATCTCTCAGTCCACAGACAATAAGGGGATCAAAAAATGAAAACTCAGAAGACAACAAAGTCAAAATTCATGAAAACAAAGTCTCAGAGAAAAATTATGAATGGTCTCAGGTTATGGAAGAACTCAAAGAAGATTTTTTAAATCAAGTTAGAGAGATAGAGGGAAAAAATGGGAAGAGAAATGATAGCGATACAAGAAAATCATGAAAAAAGAGTCAATAACTTAGTAAAGGAGGCACAAAAAATACCGAAAAAAATAACACTTTAAAAAACAGAGTGAACCAGATGATAAAAGACACAAAAATCCAGTGAAGAAAAGAATGTCTTTAAAAGCAAAATTGGCTAACTGGAAGAAGATATACAAAAATTCACAGAAGAGAACATTTCCTTAAAAAATAGAAAAGATCAAATGAAAAAGAGGTCCAAAAGCTCACTTAAAAAAAATTCCTTAGAAGTTAGAATTGGGCAAGTGGAAAATAATGGCTTCATAAGCTGTCTCTCCCTAGAGGGCCAAAAAATATGGATAAGGTAATGTCTTTTTCACTTCAAATAATTAATTTCTAATTGCAAAATTTCAGAACCTGGGACAGATCAGAGAAAAATTTGGGGCTGACCAGGGGGATGTGTTTTCAACTCATATAAATATTCATTACATATTTATATATTATTTACTATGAAAAACATTGTGCTAGATCCTTTCCTGAAGCCCATCAAGAGATATCAAGAGGTAGCTATAGTCTACCCAGATTACCAGCAGCAGCTTCTTTTTCTAGCTTTATGAGAGGTTCCTTTCCCTCTAACAATAATATCCAGCTGCAGTTTGAAGTGAAAGCTCATGTATTCCTGGTCCTCTAGAGATACACTGAAAAGAACACTAGATTTGGAATCGGGAAATGAGTTCAACTTCTCATTCTAACAGTAATTTCTCTTGGATGCTTTTTCTATAAAATGAAAGTGATGATAGTTACACAATCCAACTTCACAGGGTAGTTTTGTAAACTATAAAAACTCACACTAACTATTAATGTTTTTATGATCCTCTATGGAACATAGAGTTGGACGCGGGATTTCATCAATGTGGGGAAACAGGTGTGTGGAAACTTACTCCATGGATATAAATGAACAACGCTTCTCTAAAGTATAGTTTTATATAACTTGGAGAAACTGAGCAACTTTTCCAGTGATACATACAAATAGTATATATCAGAAGTGGCAAATGCATTGTTGGTGGAATTGTGAACTGATCCAACCATTCTGGAGAGCAATCTGGAACTATGCCCAATGGGCTAGAAAAATGTGGATACTCTTTGATCCAGCAGTGTCTCTACTGGGTCTGAATCCCAAAAGGATCATAAAAGAGAAAAAGGGACTCACATGTGCCAAAATGTTTGTAGCAGCCCTTTTTGTAACGGTAAGGAACTGAAAATTGAGTAGATGTTCATCAGTTGGGAAATGGCTGAAAAAATTACAATATATGAATGTAATGGAATGTTATTGTTTTATAAGAAATGATCAGCAGGATGATTTTAGAAAGGCCTGAAGAGACTTACATGAACTGATGCTGAGTAAAGTGAGCAGAATCAAAACATTGTACACAGAACATAGCAAGAATATGTTATGATCAACTGTGATGGACTTGAAACTTCTCAACAATAGAGCAATTCAAGGCAATTTCAATAGACATGCTGAAAAATGCCAATCACATTCAGAGAGAGAACTATAGAGACTGTATGTGGATCAAAGCATAGTTTTTTTCATATTTTTTGGTTTGCTTTTTTCTTTCTCATTTTTTTTTCATTTTTGTTCTGATTTTTCTTGTACAACATGACAAATATGGAAATATGTTTAGGAGGATTTTACATGTATAACCTATATCATATAGCTTGCTGTCTTGGGGAGGAGGGAGATAAGGGAGGGAGAGAGAAAAAAATTTGCAACACAAAGTCTTACAAAAATGAATGTTGAAAACTATACATATGTTTGGAAAAATAAAATACTTTTGAGGAAAAAAAGTTAGTACTTTAACTCATGACTTCTTGACTCCAAGATTGACTCTCCATCCATTGTCTCTTTGTGTTTTAACATTAACAAAGGGCTTTCTCCACACACTTGTGAGGAAAGTAGTAGTAGATTTCACATATTATCATTCTCCCCCCCCCCTTTATTTTTGGAGGCAATTGGGGTTAAGAGACTTGTGCAGGGTCACATAGCTAGTGTCAGACCACATTTAGACTCAAGTTCTCCTCTCTCCAGGGCTAGTGCTCTATCCAATCACCCCCTTTTAACAGATAAGAAAAGTAAGGCTTCCTCAAAGAGGTTAAATGATTTACCTATAGTCACAAAATTAGAAAATGTATTAGAACTGAAATCAAAACCTAGGGAGACAGGATGTGGGATGCAGGGAAAAGTGCACTGGTCTTAATACAGAGGCAGAAGACTCAGGATTTAATCCAGAATCTGCCACTTACTAGTTATATGACCTTAGACAAGCCATTTATCTTCTGCGGGCCTCTGTTTCCTTCCCTGTAAAATGGGGAGTTCTGAGCAGACAGTCACTTCTAGTTCTAACGTTTTATAAGTCATTTCTATGGGCATCTTCTTCCTGCTTTTCTCAAAAGCAGCATTTTGAAAGGAGCTGACCTCCAAGAACTGTGTCCACAGCTATTTGAAAACCTCACCATAATTAATTAAATCATTCCCTTTTCATCTGGATATGTGGTATCCTTCGGGCCCAGCCTGTGCACTCCCCATGGAAACTTCAAGAGATGAAAAGCCATTCTTTCATCTTTGAATTAAAGCTAGAGAAACATCAAGTGGGTCTCTCACCTCTCATAAACACAGCGCCTATTCAGGAAACACCTCCAGCTCTTGTGTTAACAGATGTCATGGGGCACTTAGGCTGGAGAGTGTTGTTTTAAAAAACTTAATATGCCTTTCTGGAGTTTTGCTTTAGAAGCTTCCTGGGTCATACCATCTACTTTTTTTTTTTCACCCTGGAATGTTTTATTTGGTTTTTCTGCTATAATCCACCTTGAGCACCAGTTATCTTGACTAGAAATCAAATCTAAGAGAGCGGCCACACTTTAAGGGTTAGGCTAGTCCAAAAAACACATTTTATAGATAAAGAAAATGAAGAAGTGTCAGAAAGGTCAAGACCACATGTGTGGAAAGTTAGCCAGTTCTCTAATCCCAAAGTCACTCCTTTGTCCCCTGGCTCTGCCTCAGTTTTTCTGCCACTAAACAGTTTCCCTCTGTCCATCTGCTTTCCTCCCAAGATTGCCTTCTAATAGCTTCTTAGATACGTGGATCTTTATTCATTAAGCCAGAATGGGCTCTAATCCACAGTTTTAAGAGCTGATTCAATAATGACTGATTTCAATTATCATTTTTCCAAATATCGGTTTGTTTTGTTTCATGTTAACAAAGTACTTATTAGTGAGTACTCCCCTTTTCTTCTAAATGTTGGCCATGATGTAGAGATAGGTTTTGAGAGATAATAACGGCTCTTGGTCCTTATTCCTATGCTGAGAGACATATACATGCCTTAGTAAATAATTGACCACTAGGGTTGGAGTCAGGAAAACCTGAATTCAAATCTGACCTCAGACACTTATTAGCTTTGTGATCTTGGAAACTCACTTAATCCTATTTAAGTCTTAATCCACCTGAGAAAAAAATGTCAAAGCATTTCCTTGTTTTAGCCAAGAAGATTCCATGGATAGGATTGACATTCTGTGTCCACAGGATAACAAAGGATTCTAGGTACATTTTCTTGACCCCTGTTAAACAAACATGTGTTGAAAATCCATTATATGCAAGCCCAGTCCAATCCAACAAGTATATTTTAAGTGTCTACTATATACAAAACTCTGTTCTAGGCACTGGAGATACAAAAATGCTTTAAGGAATTTACATTCTACTTGGGGGATATAACCAGTAAATAAAAAAGCAAACACAAAGTCAATTGAGAAGAGGGAAAGAATGGGAGATAGGGAGAGAGAAAGTGGGGGAGGGATAGAGAGACACAGAGAGAGAGAGGGAGACAGAGAGAGGGAGGGAGGAAGAGAGAGAGAGACAGAAACAGAGAGAGGGAGGGGGAGAGAGAGAGAGAGAGACAGAGACAGAGACAGAGACAGAGAGACAGACAGAGAGAGGGAAGGAGGAAGAGAGAGACAGACAGAGAGACAGAGACAGGAAGGGAAGAAGAGAGAGAGAGAGACAGAGACAGAGACAGAGAGAGAGAGAGAGGGAAAGCGAGAAAGAGAGAGAGAGAGAATTAATTAACAATTAGGGTGTCAGAGGAGGTTCCCCATAGGGATGGCACATGAATTAAGCTAAGTGTAATAGGAGCAATGTCCAACATGCAGGCTTGTCTAATTAAATCACTTAAGACTTAATTACCTCAAAGAACATGACTTGGACTATTGGCCAAGCTTCGTTAATAGCCCAAGTAGAAAAGACTAACATACAAAGAGTCTTCCCAGAGGCCCCCAGACCAACAGATCAACATGGCCAATACATTGGCAAGGAAGCCACAGCTGACTGAAACAGTAACAGATCCTTGCTAATTGTCCTTTCTCTGCTATTGTTAAGTCACCTTCATTTTGTTAACTCCTCAATGGTCTACAGACGTCTTTTTTCATTCCCTTATCAACCTGGAAACCCCATAGAGACCTGAGTCAAGGCCATCCTGGAACACAAAAGGTAAAGGTGAGAAGTGAATGCATTAAAGTCATGAAGAATAAACTATGTAAACACACAGACATGCTTCATCAAAGTTTTTTCACTGATTTATCATGAAGACACAGAGGTGACTCTGAGTTCTTAAAGCCTATAGCAGAATAAGGCAAGCTCTAGATGTGGCCAAGCTGTAAAGGCTTTGAGGAGAAGTTTACCAATGAGTTGCTTGTCTTTTGGCCAAATCCAAGCCTAATTACAATGGTGACCTACAGAAAGATGACATAATAGTCATCCTGCATCCATCCAGGTGGCAGTTCTGAGGCTTCCACATCCTGGATGTCTTCTGATGTTTGTTGTCTTTTTCTGAGCGTGGGTCAGAGAATGAGATCCCCCTGATAATAGTCTTTCCATGGAAGCTCAAGGGTTCCCAAGAGGCAAATCCCTAGATTGAGAGGTAGACACAAGACTCATAGATGGAGTGATCTCCTCAACATTATGTTCTTTCAAGAAGGTGGGAAGAAGATTACCAACAACATATCATCTGCAACTGAGCTGGTGGACTAACATTATGCTGTGAGAGCTCAGGGCAAGAGACCTAAGACCTTGGCAGCCCTGATATTGTCATAAGCTGCTAGGACAGTGTAAATCCAAGATAAATAGAGATCATTTTTCAGCACTTCCCCAAAGTCTTACTTTACTTTTTGCCAAGGGAGATACTTATGGGAAATTTCTATTTGTTTAAGGATTCCTGTGGGTATTTTGTAGTGGGTAAAATAAAAACTATCTCATACCCCATCCTCTCGTTGCATCTATATGAGAATCTGTATGAGCTGGTAGGATCATGAATTTATAGGATCCATGAACTGGAATCTAAGGTATCTAGATATCAAAGAGTATAACTCTTTCATTTTAAAGATGAGAAAACTGAGATCCATCAAGGTAAATGAACTTGCTAGGGCCATACAATTAATAAATATCTAAGGCAGGTATTCCTAGGCACCTAGGTAGCCCAGTGGAGAGAGCATTGGGTCTGGAGCCACGAAAATACAAATCTGGTCTAGACATTTTCTTGCTGTATGACCTGGGCAAAGCTACTTAACTTCTGCCTCACTTTTCCCAACTATAAAATAGGAGTGATGGTAGCACCTACCTCATAGCACTGTTGTGAGGATTAAATGATATATCTGTAAAGTGATAAGCATGTTTACCTGACACATAGTAGGAACTTAATAAATGCCTGTTTCCTTCTTTCCTCCTTCCACTGCTTTTTCACATTGTCCCTAATCACATTTCTGAACCCCAAGATACAAGCTAAACTTAAGTTTTATTCAGGTGATTCCTCCCTCCCCAGAATAAAAACTCTGGGATATGAGTAATGAGCTAGAAAGATAACGATTCTTTTGGGTCAAACAATCAGCATCAAACCCAGTCTATGTTTCTCCAGAGTTCTTGGTGGGGCTAAAGGGAAGGAGGAAAGCTAGGCACCAGATCACCCTTCATATCAAGGATTCCCTAATATTTCTCACAATTAACCTTTTTTTTAGATGACTTCCCAAAGAAACCTGCTTTATAAATGTTGTGCTCTTCTTTTCTAATAAGATTCCAACATATTCTGCTCTTTAGGGCAGCTCTATCTCTGGGAAGGAATGGGGGGCGGGGTGCAAAACTCTCAAGTAAACAAAGTTTGACTTCTTCTATTTCAAAGCTGCCCCTTTGACATTCCTTCCCACCCCTGCTCCCATTCTTCTTTCTCTTTGCCCTCATGCTAATTTGTAAGTCTAGAAAGCTCCACTTCTCTGAAAGTAAGCCCCAGACCTTCCTCTATTGCCCTTGAAACTTCTCTATTCCCCCAGAGCCTTACTTTCTGTTGGATAATAACTGGCTGCTGCTGGGTAACAGGTCCTATGTCCTTAACAGGATCATTGTCGAGGTGGTGATGTCTTTGACTCATCTGGTACATCTTATCTCCTGTTTCTTCCTCAATGTGTCTTGATGCTTCGGCTAGCTTGGCTCAGATCCTCTGCAGGTAGCAATGGGTTGGCAGATGATGGGGGTCCACAGGAGCTACTCCTCTGGATGAAGGCTGTGAGGGCTAAGCTGGAAAAAGAACCAATAGTCTGTGCATGGAGGTATGAATGGACTGTGGTTTTATCTATGGACATTCCTCTTGTTTTATTCTTGCTATTGTGAAAGTGAAATAAAGCAATTAACATAAAATATCCATGATGAGTGAAAGTACCGAATAAATACTCAGGATAACCAATCCATCATTCAACAAGCATTAATTAAACACCCAGTAGGTGCCAATCACTAACCAATCCATCAGTCAACAAGCATTAATTAAACATCCAGTAGGTGCCAATCACTATACATTTATATATATATATATATATATATATATATATATATATATATATGCTAAGAGCTGGCAATGCAAAAGAAGGCAAAGCGGTCTCTGCCCTGAAGGAATAGCATAAATTTTAGGAGGATAGACAACATCTACATCATAAAGCTATCTATATAAATATTGATAAATATGTTTATATTTATATATGTGTGTGAGTGGGTATATATATGTGTATGTATATATAAATGTGTGTATATGTGTGTATACATACATGCACATAATATGTGTGTACATATATATACGTATATGTGTGTGAGTGCATGTATATATACATACATAATATGTGAATGAGAAGGACGATCTGTGAGAAGACAACAGCAGAACAATGATCTGAATCAATCAGGAGAATCTGGGGAATTCCACACTCATGCCCTTTATCACCTGATTATACAGCAATGCACAGATAATTAGGCCTGGCCTGAAGTGAAGCAACAGTTGAAATGCACCATGCAAATCTCATGATTGCTCTCGGGTGGAAGTTTTTAAGAAAGTTGTTGTTGGGTTGGTTTTTTTTTTTCAGATTTATTTTTTCCCCTCCAAAAAAGTGCCTGCAAGATGCCTATTTTGGGGGCTGGCTCCAGCTGCTTTCCTGGCTGAGGTCCAGAGAGGTTCACATCAGGGGTTGTTCATGTTGTAGTTTTTTTGTTGCTGTGTAAAATAGCCAGAGAGCCCTTCCATTCCCAGGCTCTATGGTTCAAAATGTGGGGTGCAAGAACCCTGAATGTCACAGATGGACTCAGCTCTGCACTCCCTGATCAGGAAAGGCAGAAAAGGGCACAGAACCTAGTATCCAAAATCCGTTGCCATTTGCCCTTTTTAAAAATTTTACAACAATGGCAATGCCACTGGACCCACTCCAAAATCATGGTGGGAAAAACTAGCCGAGTTACCAGAGCAAACAGTCCCTTTGGGGAATGTTCCTGCGGTGTTTCTGTCATAAAGGGGTCATTTACGCAGCAGCCCATTTCCAGAAAGGGCACTGGCCCAACACAGCATGTCACTCAAAGGGCACAGACTTCTGTGGATCACACAAGCCTCTCAGTGGGGAAGGTGGAAGCCTGTGGCCGGGAGCACAGCAGGGTAAGCAGGAGGAAGGCTGGGGACGATCCCAGTTCAAGGGAGATGTCATTCGGGATGAATAAATCCAGGCTTCTCATGGGGATACCTGAGTCTCACTTTCACACTCAACCTAATTCCTCCTTCATCATCCCTAGCTAAAAGGATTAACAGAGAACTGATCTCCTTTAACCCCCCTCCATGGGGACATTAACCAAACGGAGAGAGTTCTTTCCCTGGCCCCAGGAGACATTGGCATAAGAATGCATAGGTCAGGTCAGGCCAGGAGTTGTAAAGTCCCTTGATAGCAGCAAAAGGGTAATCTGGAACAGGCAACAGTCCAGGAGCCAGTCACCAAAGCCAAGAGTCATATGAGCTTCATCCTGATAAAGTACGTTTCTTTCCTGTTCTCCTCGATTTCATCAATGCCCTGTCAAGAGATGGAGACTTATTGCCTAGCCAGTTCTGGGAATGACAGGGCCCTGACCCAGTCTCACATGGGAAGAGAAAACTATCGTTATGAAGAATTTCTAACTCTCCGTAATTAAAACAGATTGTGAGTTTCCATAATCAAGTTTCCTTTAGCTTCAGCTTTGAGTGTAATAAGGTGAGAAAACATTGGACTGGGTTTTAGAACTGAATTCTAGCCCCATCCCTATACACATCCCTCTACTCTCAGAGGGGGGATTGAGTCCAGCTTAAATTCTTCCAGCTCAGAAATCCTACAAGTTGTAAGTTCAGCTTCTTAGTGTTATGGCATCATCTCCCCGATGTCACGGTCCTCTTGGAGAATAAAGGACAAACAATAATAATCCTAAATGTAAAAAAAAAAAAAAAAAAAAAAAAAAAGACTAATAAGAAAGTGTCCTCCTGAGTGTGGGTCATCACAGAGTATTTTCACTTTTTTGTTGTTGTTGTTTGCTTGCATTTTGTTTTCTTTCTTATTTTTTCCTTTTTGGTCTCATTTTTCTTGTGCAGCATGGTATTTGTGGAAAGAGAGAGAGGAATTGCATATGCTTAACATATATTAGATTATCTACCATCTAAAGGATAGGGTGCAGGGGAAGGGATGGAAAAGATTTAGAACACAAGATTTGCAAGGGTAAATGTTGAAAATTATCTATGCATATTTTTTAAAATAAAAAGCTTTAATTTAAAAAAGGAAGTATCCTAGTTTTCAAACCTAAATCTCTATTTTCAGAAGGGAAAACCAAATATACTTGAACAAAGAATCAATAGACCCCAGAAGGGTTTCTGTTTGCTTCTGTCTGCACCCCAGTGAAAAAGCTCTCTTTCTTATTTTTCATTTCTCATATTAAGTCAATTGCCAAGTTCTATTGATTCTATTTCTGCCTCATTGCTCATGTTTACTCCTTCAAAGGATCATAAGGTATAGAATCCCTCCTCTCTATTCTTACTATTACCACTATTGAGAGCTTTGTCAATCATTGAAGACGCCAAGGTCATCCACTGCATCCCAGGCTATTGCCAGTCGTGCTACTAAACTTCAAGCACTTTGAAAGAGAGAATGAGATTGATGATTTTGTGCAACTCTGCCTCACTTAAACCCATTTACCCATGAGTCAAGATGTCACCTATAAATGCCATTGGTCCTCTTCAAAAACAAAGCACAACAACAACTAACACTGTAGTACAGTTTCTCATTACCATTCACATTAACTATTATATATCTTCTGATAGATTTTCCTACCCTGCACTCTAATACATCTTTTATTCTACTATCAGACTAATCTTTTCACATAGATCTAAGTATATTACCCCTGCTCATGTATCTTCAGTAACAACCTAAGGACTATCAAGAAAAAAAATATATATAAGCTCTTTTGCCTAGCATTCAAGGTCCTTTCCAACCCTGAAGCAACCCTAACTTTCCAAATTCATTCCATACTGTTTCAAAACAAGTATTGCGAGTCAATCTAGACTAGTCTTTGTTCTTCAAATACGCCTTCATTTTTCCACCTCTCTGCCTTTGTTCAAACTGTTCTCTGTTCCTAGAAGGTTCCCTTTCCCTCTTTCCACATGTTGAATGACTCTCCAGCTCTTAAAAGCCTACTCAGGATGTTCCTCTGCCCTCCTTCCACATGTTGAATGACTATCCATCCCTTAAAAGCCTACTCAGGATGTTCCTCTGCCCTCCTTCCACATGTTGAATGACTATCCATCCTTTAAAAACCTACTCAGGATGTTCCCCTGCCTTTCTTCCACATGTTGAATAGCTATCCAGCCCTTAAAAGCCTACCCAAATGCTATCTCTTCTACAAAGGCTTCCATGATTCTCACAATCAGAATGACCTTTCTCAGCTCCAAACTTTGAATAGTACTTTGTTTTATGACTCTCTAATGTGCTTATCATGTTTAATATGCTTTATGGCTAACTATAAAAGTCCAATAAATAGCCTCTTACAAGAGTGTAAATGATAAGAAGGTAAAAATGTTGTATTACCCCGTTATCCCTATCACAACTATCAGCTAACACAGGGCTTTGCATAGATTAACAAATATATGTCCTGTGAAAGATGCATATAGGAAATGTCCTGATCTGTATTTTAAAAAAAAACCTACAACATTGTCTGAGGCCAAAAACAAATTATTCCTAGAAATGAACCAAAATTGAGAAAATTCCTATCTGGTCTAAGAAAACAAGAACTGAAAATATCACAAACCAAGTGCTTAGCTTTCGTCAAGTCAAAAGGTAAAATGGACCAAATTTCTTCCTCTTCTAAAAGGTAATTTAATTTTAGTTTCTAGCCTGACACATCCTCCTGTAAAGAGTCATCCACTCACTTGCCCAAGGCCAGGAGCAATTCATATCGCATGACAAGTTAAGCTTACTGCTTTGTTGTCTGGGGGATAAAGGGAGAAGGGAGAGCAAAGGGGAAAGAGAACAGTCCCAGAATCATTAGGGATCTCTGCAGAACTGGCTCTGACACCTGAGCAGTTCCAGTGTCAAAGGTGACCAGAGAACAGACCCTTGCCTGGCTTACTGGTGTTGTGCTGCCTGGCTTCCAGACCTGGGCTCTCGAGTGATTAAAAAGGTTTCTTCATACTACACAGGGGAGCTCAAGGGCAGCAACAGATGTAGGCTTAGACCTCAAATTGTTTCCACCTGGGAAGAAAAATGGTTGTGGAATTATCTCCATACGGAGCCCCAGTTGGTGAGAACCAATGAAACATGACTAAGAATTTGAAGGGGGAAAAAAAAGTTTCTTAGATTTATTGCCACCTCAGTGATGGGGATCACCTGGGGAGGGGAGTAAAGTTTTCCTTCCCACTGTTTCTCCTCCCAGCCTTTCTCGATAAACACCTTCCCCCACCCCCACCAAGACAAGAGTAATTATTCTCACTTTATAGATCAGGATGCCAAGAGAGAGACACGTGCTGTAATTTGTCACTTAGCAGGTCAGCTAAAGGACCAAATTCAAAGGAGTCTTATACCCCTTTGGCAGCCAGGTGAAGTCTACAGACCCCTTCTTAAAAATAATGTATTGTTATTTACATTTATAATCAAAGGAAATGCTCTATTTCATTTTGAGGTCAGCAAAAATAAAGTTGTAGGTTTTTTTCTCAAGTTCACAAACCCCCTGAAATCCGTCTACTGACCCTTTAGAGGGCCTTTGAACCTATGATTGTCCCCTACCTTGTCTCAAAAATATCTCCAACTGGGCTCTCTAAGAACTAAGATGTCCTTAAGGAGATGGTGTTAACAAGTCCATTGGGACAAGATAGACAATTCTATTTAGTATTAGAACACACTGTGTAGGAGGGGAAAGAGAATATTTTGTCTTGCTGACTATATTTTGCTTAAGCTAATATGACAAATGACTTATTCCTCATCAAGCACAAATACAAAATGAGGGACTGACTTAAGGTTCAAAGGTTCTCCATGAGGGAAGGGCATCCATTTGGTATTAAAAGTTTATTGGGTGGGAGGGGCATCTAGATGGCACAATGGATAAGACATCAGCCCTCAAGTCACAAGGACCAAATCCAGCCTCAGACACGTCCACTTTCTAGCTGTGTGAACCTGGGCAAGTCATTTACTCCCATTTGCCTTGGGGGAAAAAAAGTTTATTGTAGATAAATTAATGAATTCAACTGTATTAAGTGTTTACTATACTGGCTAAATTGTAGGAATGAAAAAGCAAAAGCGAGACAGTTCTCAAAGGCATCAAGAGCTTGCTTTCTAAAAGGGAGACAGCAAAAATCTAAGAGTGATTTTTAGAAAAAGAAAAGTTGACCCAATGATGTTCCTTTTCTAAAAGTTGTGTTTTAGTATTGACTGATTTCTGAGCTCACAGCAGCAGGTAGTAGGGGGGTTAGAGGATGGTCTCCGTGGATGATTGCCTGGTGAAACTTCATGCGCAGAGAAGGAAGAATTTCTCTACTTGGGCCATCCCAAAAGATTTTGCCCTACAATATAACAAAATAAGAATAATAAAGTTCTAAGTATAAAGTGCTTTTTAATTAAAAATTTATGTAGCCCTTCGCCGCTGATAGTGCAAAAAAATCATCTCTGGTTTGGGGACAATATAATCTCTGCTTTTAGCACAACCTCTCTGTAGGAATCCTTCCTGTCCTGCTCCTTTTCCTCTATATATGGAAACTTCAAAACCCAATAGGACAGCAGACCTTTCCCTAGCCAATTCCTGGTGTCCTACTCCCTATGACACCAAAAATGTAAAACTAATTAGACACACCTATTAGAAATCTCTTCCTTTCCTATAAAACCTCTGTTCTTTGCCTCTGTCACTGAGCTCTGATAGCTGTGAAAGGAAAGACTTCTAACACTGGAACCTGGAAATCATATCTAGAAAGCAGATGATCCTGTAGGATCATCAGATTCTCCTTCTTCCTGGCTTTGGTCCTAAGATCATAGGCCAAAGCCCATGGTCTCTAGTGAGTAAGATATGAATCTATTTTTAACTTTTTACCAGGACTCCCCTTCCCTTTTCCTCTCCCTCCTTTCCTGCCCACCACAACATTGGATTACTCAAATTAAAAATCAAAATGTTCCTTATGTGAAAGAAAACATACCCTTAATAAAGGCCTATTGCTTTTAGCATCACTGTTTGGCCTGCCTATCCCTCAAAGTCCCTAAACAATCTATAATAGATTAAGAAAAATTTAGTTGTTTAGGTACTAACCTTGTGGAGAAGATGGAGAAATATGGATTAAGTATTAGTAAAATTAAGTTGATTCATAAATAGTTGAACAACTTTACACAAAGGGTATTGAGTACTAGGTTAATGTTATCTGGAGGAAACCAATCGAAGTAGTTAATAATACTAATAATAGTAATAGCTGTATTTACAAGGCACAACAGATCTTTTTTTTTTCTCAATAGTATTTTTTCCAAATATATATATATAGTTTCCAACATTCCTTTTGTAAGATTTCATATACTGAATTTTTCTCTATTCCTCCCTTACTGATGTAGAATAAACATGTATAATTGTTTTTTTTGTTTGTTTGTTTGTTTTTTTGTTTTTTGGCTTAGGCAATTGTCACACAACTAGGAAGTTTTAAGTGTCTGAGATCAGATTTGAACTCAGCTCCCTCTGACTTCACAGCTGATACTCTATCCACTGTGCTACCTAGTTGACCCAACATGTATAATCCTTTTAAACATATTTCCATATTTGTCATCTTGGAGCACATTAAGTCATGTAAAGTATTTTACAAATATTTTCTGATTTGATTTTCACAACAACCTTGCATGGAAGGTACAATTATTATCCCCATTTTACAGATGAGGAAACCAAGGCTGAGAGAAGAAGTGACATGTTCAAGATTTGAATTCAAAATCATCCCACCTTCAAGTTTAGCATTCTATCAATTTCACCTACCATGGGCCTGCCTCTAGTAGGGGTTTTAAACCTAGGGTCTGTCAACTTGTTTTTAAAATATTTTGATGAGTGTATAGCAGTTAGCTTCCTCTGTAATCCCATGCATTTTATTTTATATGGAATAAACATATTTTATATAAAATAGGCTTCACCAAACTGCCTAATGTTTCCCTAAATCAAAAAGAATTGAGAAACCTTTCTCTAAGCTATCTATGTGCTGGTGAATAGGAATGATGGATTGGTGGAGAGAATACTGACTCTCTACCTAAGTGAGAGACAGGGCAAAAGCTTTAGAGAAGAAAGAAATTCTCTCCCTCTTCAAAAGAAACATACCACCCAGTTGTAGGCTCTCTCTGGAGAGAAAACTTTGAAGAAGTGAGAGAAAAGCAAGAGGCATTTGAGGAGCCTGGATTTCAACACATCCCTGATTCCCAGTTAATCTTCCTAGATACTTGAAGCAATTTCCCTTTTGGGTGAGATTGGAACCTATTTCTTGTTTGAATTGAGATAATCTTGCTCCAGTGAGAGCTCATTCTCTCTATGTATTGTCTGGTATAATCTAATCTGTTTAATTTCTCTGATTCCTGTTTGCTATTCATTGAGATAAATAGCATTAAATAACATTCACTATTTGTGGTTGTCTTTTGTGTAATAAAGTTTTGGTGAGAAGGAGCGAAGCCAGTAATTGTAATTTGGGGGATCTTTTCCCCTTCAAGGAAACCAACTTTTGAACCTAATTTTTACAAAAAATTTCTGAATGTGCATAGAACAGCAATATTTAGTGAAGAGCAGAACAAGGGCAGAAAAAGAGATCAGATCATTCTAGTTCAGGTTTCCACTTTCTCAAGAACAGAGCATTCAACTCCTTGACCCCTTCTACTTCACCCTTTCCAAGTTGGAATCAAAATTTACCTTGGAGAAGAGTGGGCATTATCTCTCTCTCTCTCTCTCTCTTTCTCTCTATCTCTCTCTCTCTCTCTCACACACACACACACACATACACACACACACACACACACACACACACACACGCTATACATTAACAATTAAAGCTATCTAAATTTTGAAATAAGCTTGCTCATGGAGAAATGAACTCTCCATTACTGGAAGTGTTTAAGCAAAGACTAAATGACCACCTGTCAGTGTAATTTTAGAAGAATTTCTTACAGCAGGAAGTTGAACAAGATGACTAGTAAGGTACCTTGCAACTCCTAAGAAAGATTCTATGAGAAGCTACAAAGGCGTATCATTATCTAAGTAGATCTCTATTCATTCTTTTGTTGGCATCTCTTACTTTCCCCCCACCCCACTCCTTCCACTCCCTATTACACACCTTCTCTGTCTCATGGGTGCCTCTGTACACACCTTGCCCCTCCCTGTTAGCAAATTATCTTTGCATATTCAAAGCAAGTCCTTAAAAAAAATTTAAGACTTTAGAAAATTTTAAAACTAGAAGAAACCTAATTTAATCTTTTCAGTTTACTAAAAAGGAAACTGAGGCACAAAGAGATCTGTGACTTGGCAAGGGTCACATTGTAAATTAGTAAGAGCCAGGATGAGTATCCATCTCCTGATTTCATGAGTCCATTGGTCCTTTCATTATACTAGCCGCCTCAAGGATGGTTTTAATTAAACTGACACTTCAGATTTAGGATTATCATGTTTTTTTATTCCATCTGTCAAAGTTGTTACACTAGCATTAATGAGCAGTCACTTTGCCTCTGCTTTTATCTCAGCCACAACCTAGGGAACTAGTTTATTGGAAATTATAAAACCTGGATCATTTTAGCCATGTAAACAGAAAAAGGTGCCTTTTAAATTTTTTGCTTAATTAAATATGTGTCCTGTCTGCTTATTCTCTGATGTTCAAACTGACAGGATTTCTAGAATGAAGGTCATTTTGAAGTTTCTTTTCATTGATTTTCCCAGTACTGTAAGCAATCAGTCTGTTTTCAGCTTATTGTGTTGATCAAAGTTAACAAGAAACTTTATCTTGGTCCAATTTAAGATAAAGAAATGGTGATTTCACAGGAGTGGACAACTATGAGGTCACTGACTCTCAGAACTTTCTAAATCAATACATCTCACACTATGTTCCATACAATATCAGTGTTCTGCCAAAGGGGAATTGAGCTTCTGAAAAGAAATGTTGATGCTAATAATATTTCCCATTCTTAAATATTAAATATGAAAGTATATATTATATCAAGATATTTATATGCAATTTTTAGAGGTATGAAAACAGCTTTTGTTTCCTCAATTTTATGGTTAAATATCTCTCAATTTCCTCAAGAATATTCTATACTCTCAGACCAACATACTGGTTTTCATCAACATATTCCCTTTACAATTTATGTTTTAGCCACACTGGATTACTCTTTACTTTGTGAACATTCTGTTCCCATCTTTATACCTTTGCTTTCCTCATTCCCATGTCTAGAATGTTCTCCCTCATCCCATCTATTGAATTGCAATTTATTTCTTAAATTCTACTCATTCATTCATTCATGTATTTAATAAACCTTTATTTAAATATAGTGCCTGCTATGTGACAAGCATTGCCTCCTCCATGAAGTCTTCCCTGATCCAGTCATTAATTAGCAGCTGCCTGTTCTGTCAGTCTGGCTGCTATATTTCCCAAATTCCGGCTGCATCAAGGAAAATATGATACTCACTACTTACAGGTCAAATCAATCTGGTTATCAAACAAAGGATATAGACAAAATATGCGCTGCATCTGCCACAGAGTCCATGAACTCTGTGATTCATAGTATTACAGAGCATTCACCAAACCAGTAAGGGACAGCTGTTTGGCCAACAGATGCTGGTTGAGATGACCTGGTAGGATATTTCCAACCAAAGATGGTCTCTAGTTCAATTAATTTTGAAAGTGATGTCCTAAAGGTTAAAAAATTAAAAGAAATTAAATGAAAATGAAAAGAAATGAAAGAATAGGTTAACACATATATCACCAGAACATTTCTTTTTTTATTATTATTATAGCTTTTCATTGACATAACATATGCATGGGTAATTTTTGCAACATTGTCTCTTGCACTCACTTCTGTTCCAACTTTTCCCTTCCCTCCCTCCACCCCTTCCCCTAGATGGCAGGCAGTCTTGTACATGTTAAACATGTTAAAGTATATCTTAGATACAATATATATATGCAGATACGTACAGTTCTCTTGTTGCACAAGAAAAATTGGATTCAGAAGGTAAAAATAACCTGGGAAGAAAAACAAAAATGCAAGTAGTCCACATTCATTTCCCAGTGTTCCTTCTCTGGGTGTAGCTGATTCTGTCCATCATTGATCAATTGGAACTGAATTGGATCTTCTCTTTGTCAAAGAAATCCACTTCCATCAGAATATATCCTCATACCATATTGTTGCTGAAGTGTATAATGATCTCCTGGTTCTGTTCATTTCGCTTAGCATCAGTTCATGTAAGTCTCTCCAAGTCTTTCTGTACAGAACATCTCTTTTCTAAAAGGTTTAGAATGGTTTAATTTCACTGAACCCAAGGATGTCAAATAATTCCTATCAGAAAACAGCCTTATAGACACTAGGAGACAATTCCAGTTGCTCCTCACTATATTTAACAATAATAAATGTAATAGAAAGCCTATCATGTGTAAAATTTTACACAACAAAGATAGAAAAAACCCTAGAGGCTCTCAAGGAGCTTACCATTCAGCAGTAGAGGAACAGAAGTTAACCAACAATTTCTATACCTGGAACAAGTCAGAGGTGAGAGGGGCAAGGTATCCTTACCTGAATATAATCTACAGGGAGAGGTAGCCTATACAGGACACCTTAAGGTGTCTAAGGATGGAACAAATACCCCTACAATGATGTTATTACTCCTGTCTCCAGGATTGGACAGACAGGAGAAGAAGCAAACTGTCTGACCTGGCTTAAATCCTCAGTCACTCCATCCTAATAGCATCTTAGTATGAGAGAATAGATATATACACAAATAATTATTAAACAAAATGTAACTACATAAGAAATCTACTAAGTTTTAGGAGAGGTGAGAAGGAGCAATCATATTGTGCACATAAAATTCATATCCTGGACTTATAAAATTTCAGAACTGAGTAGAGGAAACCTCAAAGGCCATCTAGATCAACTGATTACTTGAATAGTAACCCCTTTCACAACATTCCATAAGTTCTGTTTGAAGGTCTTGAAGTGATGAAGAACTCAACACACTCCAAGGCTTTTCATTCAGAATCACAAAATCAACAATCTCAGAGATGGCAGGGAACCCAAATAGTCCAACCTATTCCTAGATAAATAAACAAATCCAACAGTATCCAATCATCCTTTGCTTGAAAAATACCAGTGAAAGAAATACTGACTCCCAGGGTCATAGGATTATATAGCAGGGATCTTAGAAGCCAAATAATCCAACCTACACCTAAATAAGCATCCCTTTTCCATCATACCTAATGATGGACTGGAGAGAGAAGAGACTGGCAGGATTAAGATCGGTTGGAAGGCTATTGCAGTAGTCCAGACAAGAGATGATAAGGGCCTGAGCAAGTGCAAAGGCTAAATGAAATGAAGTGTGAATGAAGAAAAGGAGACCTATGCATTGAAATCTGTGAATTCTAAGGAGGTAGAATCATAAGATGATAAACACTGATCTTATTGAATGGGGAGTCAGATGACCTAGTGATTAGAGCACTGGATCTGAAGTCAAAAAGACTCATCCTCCCGAGGTCAAAGTTAACCTCACACACTTACTAATTGTGTGTTTCTGGGCAAGTCACTTTCCTCAGTTTCCTCATCTTTAAAACAAGCTGGAGAAAGAAATGTCAGACCATTTTGGTATCTTTGCCAAGAAAATCCTAAATGGGGTCACAAAGAGTCAGACGTGAGAAAGCAACTAAAAGACGACAAATTCATTGAATGTGGAACTAAATGGAAACTTCCATTTCATCTTCAGATTTCTTTTAAATTCTAGTTTTGCTCATTTTTTCTTGAAGAGATATTAAGACATCAGTGGACATTGGTTGGCTCAGTAGATCAAAAGCTCAGAATAATGATGTCTCTTCATCAGCTGATTTATAAGGTAGCCACAGGAAGCTATGGAGCATCTTCGATTCTTAGCTGATGGATGTGATGGGAGTTCCACTCAGTTTAGTCACCTCACTGGTTCTCAACACCTTTCTTTTTTTATGTTTTCTTCTGCTACAGCTCAATAAATTCCCTTTTGTTAACGGTTGAATAGCCAAAGATTAGTGTCTCATTCTTTTTTCTAATATAAAACCTAAACTACCACAAGACTGACCTCCTACTTCATCAAAAGCCATTTATTCAGCGCCTAATTGTGTGTAATGTTGTATATGCTGTGTTAAACACACATAGCCCCACCCTGGAGGAGTAGTCTTCAGTCCCAGGCAGGCTGGTTACATAAAGGGAAGACTGAGACAACTCAACCATAAACACTAAATGTCTGTCTCAATAAGATTAACTTTTCACACAAGCTGTGCCTACAAGATGCCAAACATCTGGATGAAACATGCCGAATCCAGCCAGTCCTCTGGGTCATAGGATGAATGCAGATAACCATCCCTAAGAGAACTGATAGAAGTTGCACTTTTCAGTCAAATCTTTGTCATTGTGCAAACCCAGACACTATACACAAATAAAGAATGAGGACATTTGCAGAGTGTACAAGCAGAAGGGAAGGAAGAAAGTGTCACTGAAGGTAGAAGTAGATTTCATGCAGAGTCTTTAAAAATAATCAAAGGACCTTCCATCTGTTATCTCCTTTGATCCTTACAATAATCTTGTGGAAAGGACCTGGCTTCAAATCCTAACTTTCACACATGTTTGCATAACTTTGGACAAATCATTTAGCCTCCATAGCCCTTAGTTTGCTCATATAAATGATAAGGGTGGAGTAAATTATCTCTGATGTTCCTTATAGTTCTAGAGCTTGTTCCAGCTTGAGAACTATGATCTTTTGCCATGGACAGAGCACCAGATTGGAAATCAGGAAATCTAAGCTCATTTTTCTTTTTTTTTTTTTAATTTAATTTACAAAAATCTATTTTCTCTCTCTTCTCCCTTTTTCCCACTGAAAAAAACAAACAAAAAATTCTTTTAATAAGTATACAGTCAAGCAAAACAAATTCTCCCTTTGGCCACGTCTATAAAAGCATGCCTTATTTTGTACTCCGAGTCCATAACTTTTCTGTCAGTATGTGGGGAATGAACTTCATCGTTTGTCCTTTGGAACCATGGTTGTTCATTGCATTGTTCAACATTCTTAGTCTTTCAAAGTTGTTTATCTTTGCAATGTTATTGTTATTGTAAGGAGACCTAAATTTGATCCTGTGTTCTGCCATTTTCTAGCTATAAAAACATAGATTTGGGTTCTAGCTCTATAAGAATTGGTCCACCAGTTTGCCTCACCATGGCTCAGTTTCCTTATCTGTAAATGAACTAATATTTGTAACCCAAGTCCAGGTTTTCTGACTACATCGAGTCCTCTTCCCATGATTCCAGAATGCCTAAATTTGGCACCCTATTTACTAATGCTTTGGCTTTGAATATTAGCACTCATAGAATGCCTCACTAGATGAAATACCCTGTGTCAAGTGATGGGGAACAGGCAAAAGAAAGAGAAATCCAATTTCCTTGCCCTTATAAGAGTCTGTAATCTAACATGACAGGCCATAGACCCCTGAAAACAGTTTTAAAATACTTAGAAGGCAGCACATGTATAAAAGCAAACAAAATTGATTATAAACTGTTCAGAGGCTACAGAGTTAAGGAGCATGGGAGAGTTAGGTTAATCAACATCAGCCACCACTTAAGAGGCACACAGAAGTTGTCTTTGGCTTCCAAGTGAGTCTTCCCAGGAATCCACCAAGGAGGGCCCCATGCACTATAAATAGACACCACCAAGGGGCCTGTACACACAAACCCAGCATTGGGAAATATAATTATGAGGTATTTTTCTAAGATAAATACAATCACCATATGGGAAGGGTTTATGAATGGCAGCAGAGAAAGATGAGTTCTACCTAGTTCCTTCAAAATCCCAAGATTCCCCAACTTTTGTGGAAGGAATTTAAATTCATTCCAGAATTTCCTAGAGAGGCAGAAGATATAAAGGATAAAGAGCCATTCTCAGAGTTAGGAAGGCCTGGGCTATAGATATACCTTTGAGATGGTTTATCAATGCAAATTCTACCTCTGAGAAAATCCTTTTTCTCTTCCCCATTTTACTAGTACTTTTCCACTGAAATTACCTTCCATAAATGTGTGTGTGTGTGTGTGTGTGTGTGTGTGTGTGTGTCTTAAAGTCTGGAAGCTTATTCTTCATGAGTTCAAATCCAGTCTCAGACACTTATTATCTGTGTGACTCTGAGCAAGTGACTTAACCTTGCCTCAGTTTCCTCATTTATAAAAATGAGTTGGAAGTGGACATAGCAAGACTTTGTCAAGAAAACCCCAAATGGGGTCACGAAGAGTTGGACACAATTGAAATGACTGAACAAGAAAGATGTGTGTATGTATACATACATATTTATAATATATCTACACATATCATGTATGTACATAATTATTTGCACATTGTCTCTTCCATTAAAGTATGAGCTCCTCAAAGACTGTATTTTTTGTTTTTCTTTGTAAATTTAGCACTTAGAAAAGTTCCTTTCACAAAGTAATTATTTAATAAATGTTTGTTAAACTTGACTGGCTATTTGACCCTAGGCAAGTCATCCAACTTTTCAGTGCTTCTGTAAATTTTTAAAACAATAAATTACATAAAGTTGACAATCTGTATTAGAGGAGGGAATTTCCACCCTGGGAATTCCCTGTACTAAAGGAAATCTCAGATGAAAGATGGTTCAGCATGAAGTGGAAAATGGGGAATTTCCTATTAACCTACAATTTTAAAAACAAGACATTTTTCTTTCACTCTAAAGGAATGTCATAAGTGGTTTTAAATTAACCCCCCAAAAAAGTTTTTCTTGTTTAGTCATTTCAGTTGTATTTGATTCTTCATGACATCATTTGAGAGTTTTCTTGGTGGAGATAATGGAGTAGTTTGCCATTTCCTTCTCTAGCTCATTTTACAAATGAGGGAAACTGAGGCAAATAGGATTAAGGGATTTGCCCAGGGTCACACAGTTAGTGTCCGAGGCAGATTTGAACTCAAGGAAGGTAAGTCTTCTTGATTCCAAGTCCAGCACTCTATCCATTTCACTACCTAGTTGCCCCCATAGAGAAATTAAAAGATATAACTAAAGAGAGGTGGGGGGCTGGAGAAATAGAGACAGAGACAGATAGAAGCAGTCAGAGATAGATGTTAACAGAGAAAAGGAGGGAAGGAGGGAGAGAGAGATAGAAAGAAGGAAGGAAAAGAGGGAAAGAGTGAAGAGAATGAGAAAGAAGTGAGAAGAAGAAAAGGAGGGAGAAAGGGAGAGAAGTAGGGAAACAGAGAGATAAAAACAAACAGAAAGAGGCAGAGGGACAAAGGGACAGAGACATATAGAGAGAGACAGACAGACAGACAAAGAGACAGAGAGACAGAGAGAGACAGAGAGACAGAGAGACAGAGAGAGAGAGAGAGAGAGAGAGAGAGAGAGAGAGGAGAAATATTTGTCTGAAAGCAAATTTGAACTCATGAAGATGAACCTTCCTGACTCCACGATTCCATGATTGACATTTCATCCATCACACCACCTAGCTGCCTTCTTTAAAAAGGATGGCAAAAGTGACCTAAAAATAAGGGTGAATGACACATTTTAGTGGAAAATCATGTGAAGAAGAATGGTTCAAAAATGAAGTCAAGAAGTAAGCAAGCTACTCCTTAGTGGAGACATTTTTTAATATAAACATACAACCATTCAACCAGTCATTTTTGACACCAGTCAACATTTGACACCCTGTATAAGCCAAGAAGGGCATTGAATACAAACTGACAATCCCCTCCCCAAATCTCATTTCCCCTGAATTCTCCAGTCTACAATAACAGAGCTTCCAGTCTGCCACTGACTGTTACCTTAGGTAAGCCATTTTATCTGTTCTATCCTAATTCTTTCATCTATCCAATGATAAGAGCTAAACTCCATGATCTCCAAAATCCTTTCCAGAGCCAATATTCTGGGATTCTGTAACATTCTGAGATTTCTTACCTCTATCTTTACTCACACCATTCCCTATATCTGAAATGGTATTCTCCTCTCTCTTCCCACAGCTACCCATATTACCTCTGGCTGCTGCATACTTACAATTCTTCAAGACTAACCCTAAATGCTACCTTATCCTTGAAGCTTTTGCCTACCCCCTTGCTAGAAGTTCTCTTTCCTTTGTCAGAGCTCACAACATTTTGTTTGCATCTCTTCAGAATTTATCATTTGGTCCTAGAATTATTTATATGTCTGTCATATCTCCCTCCCTAGACCATAATGTCCAAGAATCATGTCTTATATATCTAAAAGTTAGGGATATAAATCTTCTACATTTTACATATATAAAATGTATATTATTTCTTATAATATATACATACATTCATACACATATATGTCTATATATATATAGGATATCTCATAAGATATGCTCTTATATACAAGTGTATATTTCTATGTTCTGTATATGTACATATAGAAATATGTGTACACTTCTTATATGTATATAATTATTTGTGTATTGTCTCCTCCATTAAAATGTGTTTATGTATATGTGTTATCTATATAGTATTATATGTACATTTGTGTGTATTTTGTATATATAAATCTATATTACAGATATACACATAATAAATGTGTATGTATATATATATATATATATATATATATATATATATATAGCTATTTCTATGTTGTCTTCCCCATTAGAATGCGAGCTCCTCTAAAGCAAGGATTATGTTTTTGCCTTTCTTTATAAATCATATATCTGTGTGTGTGTGCGTGTGTGTGTGTTAAATATATGTGGTCTATATATGTGGATTGATGGATGGAGTTATCAGTTAGTTACAATCTTATTTCAAAGATCATAAATATTGACATATAAGGGACCTCAAAGATTATCTTGTCCAATACCTCCATTTAACAGATAATAATACTTAGGATTTGAGTGGCTAAGTGTCTTGCACAAGATCACACAGACAGTAATACATACATGTGTGTATTTGTATGACTTTTGCAGGCAGCTTTCAGGACTTCCCTATAATTAACTAGGCTGTTCTAGGCTGACAGATAACACAATCTGACTCAGGTTCTTTCCAACTCAATAAGTCTTGCCAGATTATTTAACTCCATACATAGCTTTTGAAGAACTCCCAACTATCTTGATGGTCTCAACTAGAAATCTGTAGGAAAGCCAAAGAAGTGGATTTAAAGGAATAAAATGATATTTCTGGGTCTGTTGAAGGGTCAAAGCTTTTCATTCTGAAAGACCAGCTCTCTCAATAGTCAGCAGTGTTTTCTACAAATACAACAGATCATGACATTGTGTCACCAACAGTGAAAAAATACTTTTGAATATTTGTGGGTATGAAATATGATGTTGTGCTATTATAAAGAAAGTATAAAACAAGATCCTGCCCTCCAGGCACTTACAGTCTATTGGGAAGATAGAGTAAATGAATAAAAAGTAAACAAAAAAATGGTAGTTTATGCTAAGAACCCAATGAGTGGGAGCCAGGAAACAACATAGTTGTTGTTAATGTTATTGTTCTGTTATGTCCAACTCTTTATGACCCCATTTGGGGTTTTCTTGACAAAGGCACTGGAATAGTTTGTCATTTTCCCCTCCAGCTCATTTTACAGATGAGGAAACTGAGTCAAGAATAACTCCCCCAGATTCACACAGCTTGCATATGTCTGAGACAAGATTTCAACTCAGGAAGATGAGTCTTCCTGACTCCAGACCCATCCACTATCCATTGTGTCACCTAACTATTCCAACATCACAGGAGTTCAAAGGAATCAGAAGTCACTGAGGATTGGCAATTCAAGGAAGGCTTCCTAAAGGAGCTAAGACCTGCTTTATGACCTCTGTGGTCCTGGAACTCTGGCTCTCAGTTTCCTCATCTGTAAAAGGGAGGAAGTGGACAAGAATCTCTGAGACCCCTTCCTGGTTAACATCTATAACTGAAAATATAAAATAATTAAAAAAAGAATAATTCTAAAACAAAAAAGACAGAGGGTGGTTTGAACAAAGGTTTTACAATTAGTTACTGCCTCATTTTCATTTGATATTATCATATTTTTGTGCCCATATTGAAATTTATTCCTGTTATATGAAGGGAGCCTGCTGTTTGCTAATCTCCCACCAGCAAGTGTAACACATTCATAGAGAACCAGCTAACACAGGAAAGGTCACATGTGAAAGCCATCCCACCTTTCTATGAGCCTCAGGTAATCACCAGCAAGGCAGGAATCTCCTCAGAGGGCAGCCTAGGGCTCCTTAGCTGGCTTCCTCAAGCTGTGAGGTCTCCAGACTTCATGCTACACCACAGTTTTATTTACATTCATAAATCTCCACGTCTTTGCTTGGACCTCCCCATTCTTCTCTCTGTTTGGGTACGGAGTGATCTTTTCCAGTTCCTTTTCAAGCAATTTACGGGCAGTTCTGGTCTGCAAACATCTCACCAGTCATTGATTGACCTTTTCCCCATAGTTGGTTCCTGTGAGCCAATAGCAGCATAGCTGAAGGAGAGTTGTGTGTAAAACAATTAGGAAGATTGCTTTGTGATATTCTTGAGAAAAACTCTGATCATTTTGTTTGGCACAGCACAAACCTCCTGTTTTCCTTAAAGTATTCTGACAATATTCCATATGATCATTTGCCTACAAATCCATTCCAGAAAAAAAAAAAGAGAAATGGTTCTTTTTCCATGTCCATCCCTTAAAACTCTCCACTACTATTACCACATACAATCCCCACTGTGAAATAGGTTATTACTAGCATGCTCATAAAAAAAAAAAAAAGGCACAGGATTTTGGAGTCAGAAGACCTGAGTGGAATTCCAAGATTCTGCCAAGTTCAATCTATATGACCTTGGGAAAGTCACTTAAACTCACTTAATAGGAGGGAGTTAAATTAGATCAGGGCTTCTTAAACTTTTATCACTCTGAGTTCTTTTTCCTGAGAAATTTTTATGTGATATTCCAAGCATATCAGTATATAAAATAGGAATACAAATCAAACACTGATTTAAAAAATCGTAATTTCATGACCTTCATATTCAGTTATGATACCTCATCTGGGGTCACAATCCATAAGAAGGAGGATACTAGATGACTCTTTCAAGTCTAAACCTATGAACCTATGATACTTTACTGTTGGACTGAGAAAATTGTTCCTGTTCCCACACTTTTTCTTTCTTTTTAGCAATTTTTATCCCTTCTACCCCAACTATTTCCCCTTCTCTTAAATCCAACACTCTCTCCAATACAGGGTCATAGATATGGACATGGGAAGGGAATCAGACAGACAGAAAGAAGAGCTAGATTTTAGAAAGATACAACCTAGATTCCAAGTATTGCCACCCTTCTGTGCCTTATCTGTCAAAAGGGAAAAGGATTAAGTCTCTGACAAGTCCAAGATGTGAGGGAGCTCAAGCCTGACCCTGGGGGAGAGGGGAGGAGAGGGAAGAAAGGGCAAGAATTAATATCACATATCCAGAGAGGAAAGTTTCTGATGTGTACAATAGAAATCAAATTAAATTTAAGATGGAACCCACCCTGTGCTAATTTGGGTGGGGGAAGACAGTATTCTATTATCCTCCAGGATCCTAGACTACTTTGCAAGAGGTGCGATCCCCTTCCAGCTGACTTCCCCCAAATCTGTTTCTGAAGGAAGCACACAGCTCTACTGAAAACATATTCATTCTCCTTTTGCATTTGATCTTTCTCTCACATGCCTTTTGTATTAATCCTGGCATTCTCTTTCCATCTGTTTTCAACTTTGAGTTAGAAACTCCAACCCCAGCTTCAGCATTCTGACAATGCTCAGGGCTCCTCCTAAGGGTGCCACAGAGAGGAAAAGAAATAAAAAGATGCATCAGAGCAATGATATCCAACCTGATACCTTAAACTTATTTCTGGGTCCTTGGAGGTTTTACTTCCATTTTATAAAATCCTCCTCCCTCCACAGCCCTCCGTATTGGTCCGGTCTTCTGCATCATATAATGGGGGAAGCAGAGGAAGGGAAGAAGGACTCTGAAGACTGAAAACCCTAATTCAAATCCTGCCTATGAGAGCACCTGCATGATCTTAATTAGGTCCCAACTACTATGAGCTCTATTTCCTAATATATAAAACACAGATATTGGATTAGATTATCTTCAAGTGAATTAGTTCATCTCCAACTTCCATATCTCAGCTACAGACAGGGTATGGAAGGATGCAAGAGAAATGTAGACAATATTAAAAGCCTTAAATAGACACAAGCCTTAAAAAGAAGAATTTTCATGGGTCAAATAAGACACCCACCAAATGTGTGTCATCCAGAGGGCCGTACCATGAGGCTGGCCTATACTTGAGTGCTTTTAAACCTCCACACCCAAGCCTTTGGATATGTCAGAGTTTGCACAGGAAATGGGAGTGTGAGTATGGGAACTGAGGAAACCTTGAGTTTTGAAGACAAAGGAAGAATAATAGAGCATCCTTTGTAGTCCATAAGTATGAAGTGTATAGTCTGGAAACCCAAGTTATTCACTGAATAGCCCTGCAGGCACCAGGGACAAGTGTAGACAAAGGATGCTTGAGAAAAGCAGAAGACAGAGCTTTCACTATACTAGGCTTCTATATGTAAAGTATATCTGTACAAATCTCCAGGTGTTCTATAAATAACAGCTATTGCTATTATTAGTATTATTATTATTATTGCAATAAACAATCCTTATTTCTGGTTGATGATACCATTACGAAGGCACCAACACAAAGACAATAGATGAGTAGATATTATCTTCAAGATTATAAAAAAATTCAACAATTTAATTCAACCAACCAGCTTTAAGGTCAAAGTACTTTGGTTCAAACCTGGTCTCCAGTACCTATTGCTTGTATTTGTGGTATAGCGAATTCAGTTAACTTACAAAGTCAGAATTAAGTAAGCATAAGATCTTGCTCTCAGATTTACATGAACTGATGCTAAGTGAAATTAGCAGAATTAGGAGATAATTATATACAGCAATAGCAAGATTATATGATGATCAATTCTGATGGACGTGGCTCTCTTCAACAATGAGATGATTTCAGGTTAGTTCAATGGTCTTGTGAAAGAGAGCCATCTGCACCCAGAGAGAAATCTGTGTGATCTGAGTGTGGATTACAATATAGTATTTTCACCTTTTTATTGTTGTTTGCTTGATTTTTGTTTTCTTTCTTATTTTTTTCTTTTTGATCTGATTTTTCTTGTGCAATATGATATTTGTAGAAATATGTATAGAAGAATTGCACATGTTTAACAAATATTGGATTACTTACTGTCTTGGGAAGGAGTGGGGGGAAAGGAGGGGGAGAAATTGGAACACAAGGTTTTGCAAGGGTGAATGTTGAAAAATTATCCATGCATATATTTTGAAAATAAAAAGCTTTAATTAAAAAAAGAATTACTGCAAAAAAAATCTTACTCTCAAGAGGTTTATAAGCAAATAAATATTTTTCATTGACTAGAAGTTTACCTCAACAAGTAAGTAAGGGACTAAAGAGAAAATGATGAGTTCAAAAAAGAAGCCTGGGCAAAATATTGTAAAAACTATGAAGGAGAGATTTATTTGAACAGGAAATGGGAGGATTTGGGGAAAGGCTCCTTGGAAGAATTGGCTCTTGAGCTGGACCTTGAAGAAAGGTAAAGATGTCTACAAATAGAGCTGTTGGGGATGTCCTTTTAAGTGTAACTCAAGTCTTAAGCTTGAAACATTTGCACAAGATTCTCCTCATTGGCAGAGAGAACACTATGTGATTGCATAAAGAACAAAATTGGCTCAAAAGCTTGGGAGAGGAGACAGTCTTATACCTTCCTGTTCCAAAAGCAGACACTTGTCGTTCTAGACTCGCCTTAGGATTGACTGTAAAGAAAGAGAGAAAAGACTTTAAGAAGCTGCAGATATCTAAAGCACTGGGTAGATCAATATGTCCCTAATTTCCAACTTTTCTTCTCAGAAATTTCAGGGACTAACCCCTTGAATAAGATTGGGGTTTCTCTCTCATTCATGTAGTATATTCTAATTTATATAACTCTCTAATTTCTACTATTTTCTTCCATAAATATATTACTCACTACTTACTGTTTATGATAGTAGTGTATAATTAGTATTTTGTGGGAAGGAGTAAAGCTTTCAGATATAAACTTGGAGTACCCCATTCTCTTTAAGGAAGAATGACCAGGAGAACCTAAGACAAAAAAAAAATTCCCGTACACTAACAATATTTTAGGGACAGATAAACACAATTGTAGTGTCCAGCCTCTTGGCCCTTTCTCCTGCTACCCTTCAGTCAAAGAACTAAAGCTGCCCTTGGAGAGGGGCAGGTAAGATTCCAAAAGAGAATCATTCTTATGTTGCCCCACAAATTACACTGGAAAAAATTCATATGGGCATACACTCAATCTGTGCAGGCTACACATGTATCCTATGTGGATGAAGGGATGGCAAGAGCTCAGGCATGGGAGTTAGGATATACAAATGCTTGGTAGTCCAGTTTCTCTGCAATACAGACTACAGGAAAGGTAATGATGTGAGGTAGACTGGAAAGGTGGATTAGAGCCACTTTTTAGAGGGTCTTGAATGCCAAGATAAGGAGTTCATATTTTAATTCTCAAGCAGTGGGGATTTATTTAAGGTTTTTTGATGGTGAGTGGATCAGAACAGTGCATTAAACAGATAATAAATATATAGAACAAGTTGGAAAGAGGAAAGCTTTGAGGTGCAAAGACCACTAAGAATTCTTTTACAATAGTCCAGTGATTCTTAAAAAAAATGTGCTGGGATGGATTTTGAAATCATACATGTTTGCAGATCACCAACTTAAAAGCTTGGTATTCTGAGACACTACTGCACTTGTCTAAAGTGGAAAAATGTTAAGATTCTGAACTCAGGTGTGAACAGTGAGAGAAAAGGAAAGCATGATATAAGAAGTCTGGAAGTTAGAATCCCAAATCAAAAGGGGAAAAAATGAGAGAGAAAACAAAAAGCAAGCAAACAACAATAAAAAGAGTGAAAATACTATGTTGTGACCCACACTTAGTTCCCAGAGTCCTCTCTCTGGGTGCAGATGGCTCTTTCATAAGATCATTGGAATTGGTCTGAATCATCTCATTGTGGAAGAGAGCCACATCCATCAGAATTGATCCTCATATAATCTTCCCGTTGTCATGTATAATGATCTCCTGGTTCTCCTGTCTGGGATGAACAAAAAAGGGAAAGTTGAAAAAAAATGAGTCATAAGTGTAGAACCCAGACACCTGGGAGAGTTGTACTGTCATCCTCAGAAAGGGGAAGTTAAGGAGAAGGGAAAGTTTGGGGGTAAGGGAAAGTGAAATAGTTAAGGACACGATCAAATTCATTTTGAAACTATTCAGCTGCAAATCTTAATGGAAATGGAACCCCCGGCCTCTAAGCTCATGGTCGGGAGTTTGTAAGCAGTTCCTTTCATAGGAGATTTAGGGGAGAGGAGAAAAAAACTCAAAAATACTAACAGTTAGCAATTTTGCACTTAAAGGTATTTTGAGCCTTAAAGTCTGGAGTCCCTAACAAATTTGAGAAAAATCCTGCTCCAAACTCACTTGCAGAGAGAAGAATTGCCACTCAAAGAAGACCTACAAAAGTAGCGGGAGAGATGGAGGAATAGGCAGGAATTGGGTCATTTTCCAAAACTGAAATAAATAACTGAGAATAGAAATGCAGAGGCTCTACATGGGGGGAGGGGAGAAGATTGTGGTTTTTCCAAGAATAAGATGAATTGAAATGTATTTTTTTTCCTTTTTAAAATAGAACTACCAAGCTTGATATGTAACTGCTACATGCCAATGAAGCCCCCAGAGCAGGCAGCTAGAGAGCAGTGATTGCTCTGCCACTGAACAGGAGACACACCCCCTTTCTGGCTATTCACTCACACTTTCCCTAGGCTGGGCTCACAGTGTATACATTATCCCAGGCCTGCTGACGGCACCATCTGGGTGACACTTCAATATTGCATTTGGGGCGTGTTTACTTGCAACATTTGTGAGGGAGAGAGATCAGAGCCACATGTAAGGCACATGCAGGAAATGCGCTGTAATAATCGCATGTTTATAATTCAGAGAGAAGGATGGCAGAGCTAAGTATGGTTTGATCAGGCTCCAAATCTATTTCCTGGACTTAAATTGAAAGGGGAGATGTTGAGGGCAAAAACCTAATGATGGGGGTACTTTGGGCTGAGCTGCAAGTTTATTTCTCATGGTGTTGGTACACTTTTCGAATCTGTTTCAACCAGCAGTCTCTGGCCACTTTTTTCTTCTCGCACATCCGGTCTCATGAATGCCAAAGCAGGCTGTCCTTGCATGGAGACCTCCTTTCCTATCTCTTTTAGAGAGGGGAGAATCTGATTCGATCAGGGTTCACTTGCAGGACAACTGTCCCTCCTTGATGAACGTCCTTTATTATGAGCTCTTTTATCATACTCAGATTCTTAAACATTGCCATGTGACAATCCCATTCTTTTCATGGATGTTAAAAAAATCCAACTAATCACAGTCCAGTTCCCAAATTTCCCTTTGAGGCAAGGACTTGGCAGGTCACTATTCCTATTCCCTGACATAAAAGTATCCCCAGAAAAGATGTTTCCAGTCTTGTACAGTTTCTTCAAAGGACCTTGTTGGAGCCGACTGATTCCTTCACTCATCATGAGTCACCATTACTCCATTGTCTCTCTGTTATTACAACTCAAGAGGGGATGTTTTATAGCTACTGCTGGGAAGCTCAGTCCTTTGGCTTTCTAAAATAGCACTTAAATGCCACCTCACATGGTTTAGGTAAAGGAGCCTTAGGGAAGACAGAAAAACATGTCAATCAGGAGATTGTATAGGTAAGAATGAGCAGCTATATTCCCTTTGAAAGAGACAAATTCCTCCAGGAATAGCAAATGGTTCCAGTTGCCTTCATGTTTTGCTTCCATTGAGGAAACTATCAAAGAAAACATTTTCCCAGAATCATAACTAGGAATTTTTTTACCTGGGGCAAAAGCAGTTTGGTGGGGAAGATGAGGAGAAAAAATGGCAATGGCATAGAAGATGGTACAATATATGAGGAGATGGTAATATGCCAGTGATACAGTTGCATTGGTAGAAAGGGTTGTCCATTCAAGGGAGTAGGCTTTACGTCTCTTTTATTTATCTATATGGTGTTTGTGAATCTGGATTGATGGACATATCATCATAGAGATAGGGAAGTCAAGGAGTAAGTAAGGTACCCAGTGAGTAGGGAGAAAGGTGGTCCATGGTCCAGTGAAGGTAGGTTGAGAAGCCTAGCCCAGCAAAAGATTTTGAGTGATAGGGGCAACATTTACTAGACCATTACAAGAAGGAACTCTCCCTCCCCCTATGTCAAGCACTCTGAGACAAAACCCTAGTTGTCTCACCCCAGTACTGGCTCTAAATATTAATCACTGGAATACATAATATGGGGTAGTGGAAAGAACACTGGAAATGTGGACTCTAATCCTAGCTGCATCCCTGTGTAGCTTCAAGACTTTAGACGAGTCAATTCATTTCTATGGGCCATAGTTTCTTCATATATTAAATTATGAAACTGAACTAAATATCTTCCAAATCCAGAATTCTAGGAAGTAAGAAGTTAACCGATATTTTTAGAGGTCATATCCCACAATCCAAATGTTTGGATCCCACTTTGTCAATCACTTAATTTTTGAAGCACCTCTCCTCCCTGTACTCTACTGCTGAAGAAAAGGAAACAAATTTCCCATCATCCTCAGGAAAGCATCATTCTGAAGATAAGCAATCTCTTTAAAAAAAAGGTTTTCAGGCAGCAAAGATCTATGGAAAGTCTCTCACATGCCACACAGGGGGAATACAGAAAGGAGCAAGATGTGATCCCTATTTTTTAGGAATTTACACTTTAATTGGGTAGGTAAGAAAGAACTATATGAAAAGTAAACTGATATAAAAGCTAAATAAACATATTAAATAGTATTAAAGATGACCTGGAACTGCCATTTGAGTGATACCCAGGAAAGTAAATGCAATAATTCAAGAAATGGAGCTATCATTATGAGCTCACAAGACTTAGTGGAGTAAGACATGGAGAGCCTGGAGAATGTGGAGAAGGTGGGGGAAGATAGGGGACACTTCCTTTTCAAAGAGAACCAATGATATTACAGGTAATTCCTTGCCTTGTATGAATTAGATTTAAATGAGGTGTGCAAAGTCATCAGCTTTACTTTTCAGGATGTAGGATTTTGCTGGACAAAAAGGACATTCTAATTGAGGAGAAAGCCAATGAGCAAAAGTTCAGAATATAAAGAAAGTGCAAGGGATATTTGGCAAAGAAATATATAAACCAATTTAGATAGATCAAAGGGTTCATGCAGAAAAATAAGACTTAGACTTGATGACAATGCATGGAAAGCTAAGCCAAGATGTTTGGACCTTATCCTATGGGCAATAGGGAGCTAGTGAAGATTTTTGAGCTAGGGCATAAGGGATCTAATAAGGAAATGATGTGGAGAAAGGTTAGGAGAGGAAGAGACTCAAAGCAAGAAAACCATATGGAAAGCGATTGCAATCACATAATAATTGTAGATGATTACTGCTTGGGAATACTGCACCACTGCTCAATCAACATTTACTACATTTCCCCAACTAGGACAGAGAAAAACAGAATTCCACTTTCTTAGAGTTCCTTTATTTTTGGTTACGTGATTAAAGTGAAAATTTCAGTATCTGTGTTCCAGAACCAATGATTCACTCTTTCCTTTCTTGTAAACAAATCTATCATCTCAAATTTTCCCATAGGAAGTCCACCTGCCAGATAGTTTGTACAAGGGATTCATGCTTCAGGTATAGGGGGAATCAGATATCTTCTGAGGTCCCTTTAAGATCTAACATTTCATAATCCCATAAGGTACCTTCTGTGTATCATTGTAGCATGCTGGCCTGTGAATTTCTTTAAACTCAGAAATTATATCTAAATCAAAAAGAACAACAGAAGAATTATATTGGGAGTGCAGAAGTAGTTTTGAGTATAAAGTGCTGATGTTTGGTATATCTGAGTTTTACTAAATTAAGAATTCCAAAATTAAAGAGAGTGTTAATGAGGAACATCATGACCTATTTCCCAAGGATTCAAATTTCTGGGGAAGTCATCAGAGCTTTAATTACATAGTCTCCCCAAAATAGAAGAAACCTCTAACCTTCATTTAGTCCAGAGGCGTCAAGCTTGCAACTGGCTAAAGTCCCAGTGCTGGTCAACCCAGATTAAAATAAAATTATGAAATGTTGAATAAAACAAATAAAAATACAATACAATAAAGATAATGTTAGTTTGTGGTTTTCTAAGTCAACCTACCATCCACAGGGATCCTTTTCTAAATAAATTTGAGTTAGTCCTTTCTCTCCTTTCCAAAAAAGAACCATTAATCAAACACCATTTCTTCAGGTGTAAGGAGCTTCTCCTTACAACAAATTTCCTATCATCTTCAGGAAAGCATCACCACAAAGCCAAATATGTCATTTCAAAAATCTTTCCATGAGCAAAGAATACATTCCCTCCTATGTACAAGATCTAGCCTTAGTTTCATAAAGGAAGACAGAAAAGAATAAGATACAGTCACTGTTCTCCAGAAGCTTGCATTCTAGATGGAAGAGAGACAGTCTTGCTCATGCTGAGATAGAATGGGTCTCCCTTAAGTCCTGAGCATAATTTACCATTCTTTTTCATTTTTTATACCTTTGTTCCTTTCACAGAACCAGATCCAGTCTAATCTGTTCATTTTACAGATGAGTAAACTGAGACCTCAACGTTTTTCAACTATCTAAATATCTAAAGTACCACTTACAAAAAGTGATTCCAGATAATCAATATAACATTAAAAGTGGTAATTAGACTTGCTTTCAGAAAATTCAACCTTCCAGCCAGTGAAACCACCCAAGTATGTCTATTATAAACATCTACTTATTTCCTCATTCGATAAATATTTAATCTATCTTTTCCAAAATCCTGGAAACCATTAGATATGGGTCCAAATTGACACTGGCAAGCTAAATTTAACCAATGACACTTCTGGCTGTTTAGACTCTGGGAATTTTCTTGGAGTGGGGGGATGAGGCAATTGGGGTTAAGTGACTTGGCTAGGATCTTATACCTAGTACGTGTCAAGTGCCTGACTCAGGTCCTCTTGACTCCAGGATCAGTGCTTTATCCATTGTACCACCTAACTGCCCAACTCTGGGAATTTTTATGGATTACTCCCTATATTTGGAAGATTCTCGCTCCTTATCTTTGTCTTTTGGTTACCCTGGCTTCCTTCAAGTTCCAACAAAAATCCCATTATCTATGAAAAGTCGTTCTTCATAATCCTTGATGCCAATTCCTTCCCTCTAAGATCATCCCAATTTATTTTGTTTATCTCTTGTTTGTACATAGTGCTTTGTATGTTCTCTCCCGCAATAGACTGCCAGCTCCTTGGAAGTAGGGATTGTCTTTTGCCTTTCCTTGTAGAATATAATAGGTGCTTAATAAATGCATGCTAATCATTTACTAGTGACAACTTCACCCATGACCTCTTTTAAAACAAACAGTAAAGATCAATCGCCCAGGCTTAAATTTTGGGATTTTCTTGGATTATCCCTTATCACCCATATTTTGAATCCTATTAGTTTTACACCTATGACTGTCTCATATCCAGCCTTACAATGAGCCCTCACCCAGACTATGATATAGTATGATAGAAAGCGTCCTGAATTTGCAGTGTTGAATTTAGAATCCCAGATCCTGAGTTCAAATCCTGACTTTCTGCCTGTGCCCCTGACCAAGTCATCTAATCCATTTTTGTTGCTATTTGGTCATTTCAGTTATGTTTTATACTTCATAGGATTTTCTTAGGAAATGGTTGGCTGCTTACTTCTCAAGACCATTTTACAGATGAGTAGATTGAGGCACAATGTCTAGCCCACGGTCACACAGCCACTGAGTGTCTGAGGCTAGACTTGAACAGAGGGAAAAGTCTTACTGACCAGGTCTGGTGCTATATGCATTATGGCTCCATCTAGCTGCTCCTCTAATCCTCATTTACAATTTCTTCATTTATAAACAGAGTGTTAGCTATGATTTTATATTAGCATCCATGCACTCATTCTCTCTTTAATCCAATCTATCCTACAACACCCACCCCTGACAGACTGATTTCCCTAAAACAAAGTTCTGACCATGTCAGTTACTCCTTGTGATCAATTAAATAAACCCCCACAATTTGGCCCCCAGTCACAGTGTTGGATGAAGAAATGAGACATATTGAGTCTGGAGAGGAAGTAAAGAGTGATTTTCAAATATGTACAATTCTATCTTAGGGAAATTAATATCTTGATTTACATTTTTCGTACATTGTGCTTTGTAAAGTTTTACCTTCATAGCAATCCCAGGAAGCAGTTAAAAGTGAATATCATCCCCTTTTTACAAAAGAGAAACCTGAGTGTCAGAAAAGTGAATTGACACATTAGGGGAAAATGCTATCAGTTCTTCCTGACTCCAGTAACATCCTGCTTTTTCAAGTCTAAAGTAAAATATTTGACTACCTGCAATGCATTCACCCTAAGGAAGAAGGTAGGTAAGAAAAGCAACCCTGTTCCATAGCAGGTGGAGATGAAAATAACGGAGAAACATGGAAAGAGAGAAACAGACTATCGAGCCAAGATAGCTTCTTTGACTGGAGGATGTGGTTAAGGTCCCGCCATCCAGGACGTATGTACTCAACTATAAATAGCTATTTCCAGAGCCAAAAACTTTGAGGCACCCTTGAATGAACAGAGCTCTTGGGCAGTGGCCCAAAAGAGAACAATATATTTTCTGTTGAGAGTTAAGAATGATATCCTCATACTGGGCACATGGGAATCTGCCAGCCACCATTAATGACTGAGTGCCCACTGTGTGCTTGGCATTGTGGGCTGAAACAAACCAAAAAATCCAGCAAACATGGTCCCCAGGCTCAAAGAACTATAGTTTAGCCAGAGAGACAGAACACCCACACAGCAATGAACTGGCTGGGGAAAATCAGAAAGCAGCAAACCTGAATAAAGACAGGGCCAACAGACTGTGTGTAAGTACCTAAGGAACACAGGGGGAAAAGAAGGGGAAAGAACTGGGTAGAATCAATCAGGATACAGATACAGGTGTGCCCTTTCCTGACGGGAAAAGGGCAGGTGAAGTGTTGGGACAGACCCAATTATCCCTTTGATACTCACACAAAGTATAGGCGTGTCCATCTCATGGCGCAGGAGATTCCTTGCCCTCTCTCTGGAGCTGAGATTTTGAAAACTCTAGAGTCATAGATTTCTCAGGATTATGACAATTCATTGTTTCTCCCTTGAAAAAAATATAGGGATATCCCAATTAATTGCTCTTCTTTCTTCCTACTCTTATCCAATCCAGTCCAGCACTGTGTCTACTTTATCAAGTCACTGTGGTAGATATTGGTACCTTGCATTGACATATTTTTGCATATATTATCCCTCTCTAGTGTAAGTCAGACTCGACTCAGGTCAGTCTTGTGCTTCGGGTTCAGGACTAAAAGAAAATGAGACTCTCGTAGACCATCTAGCAGTTAACAAAAGAATGGTTACTTAGACATAATATGGAAAGGATAATTGAAAAGAATACATCATTAATTCAAGTCAGCTCCATTTCGCTGCTTCTCTGTTGATTGTGCTTGTCTGCTGATCAGAAACCTAATTTTTAGCTGATTTTTGTACTCAGGCCACCTTGAAACTAGATCAGTGATTCTAGCCTTAGTCTAACTCAACTAACTTCTAACTCAAACACCTTGCAAAGCTTAATGTACAAAAAATGTAAATCAGTGTGAAAGATGGTTTTAATGCATTTGGGGGTGTTAAGAAAGTTCTTGAAGGAACATAGCACTGGCCCTGAAATCAAGGGGACCTGAATTCAAATATGGTCTCAGACACTTAAGACCTTACTAGCTGTGTGACCCTAGACAAGTCACTTAACTCCAACTGCCTTAGAGAGAGAGAGAGATAGATAGATTTGTTTGTATGTATATATATGTGTGTGTGTGTGTGTGTATATATATATATATATATATATACACACATACTCTATTGGGTTGTATATATATATATACAACCCAATAGAGTGTAAACTTCTTGAGGACAGGGATGGTTTCAATTGTGACTTTGTATCTCTAGTGCCTGAAGTTCTTTGGTTTTTGGTTTTTTTACCCAGACCTGTAAATTTCATCAATTGTAGGAAACAGCTCCCTATCTCAATAGAAGTCAGCACCTTCTCTACAACATCTTAAATATCACCGGGGCTTGCTGGGAGCTATCAGATTGCCCGGGGTCACATAGCTGTTCGTGCCATTCTGTCCAGCACAAAGTATGAATGAAGAATGAATGAACACTTCTTAAATGCTAATGTGCTATGTGACAAGCACCATGAAAAGCACCAGAGATACAAAAATAAATATAGCCCCTGCCCTCGAGAACCTTACATTCTTCTGCTGGGAAATATAAACAGAAAAATAGATACATAGATGTATAGATACATGATACATACATAATACACACATATGGATACATAGATAGATACATACATAATACACACATACATAAATACGCAGGTAGGTAAGTAGATAGGTAGGTAGATAAATAGATATAATCAATAGTAGATACTTTACCATCTATAGATGATAGATAGTAGCTAGATAGATATGATAGAGAATATATACTTTATCTATCAATGACAGAATAGACAGACAGATAAATTAGATAGGAAGTTAGATAATACTAGAGATGGGTGGATAGATATAGATAATAGGTGGATAAACAGATAATTGATAGTAGGTAGATATAGATGACAGATAGATGGATAGATAATAGGTAGATATAGAGGGAAAGGGAGAGATAGACAATAATAGATGGTATATAGAGATTAGTAAATATAGAGATAGATGATAGATAGATCTATAGATATGGATAGAAATAAAAATATAGATAGGGGAGTGGTGACCGGGGAAGGCTATTTTGGCTTGGAAAATTATAATGATAAAGAGCACTTGTTGGGGTATTTGACAGAGCACCAGCCCTGAAGTAAGGAGGACCTGAGTTCAAATCTGGCTTCAGAAACTTAACACTTCCTGGCTGTGTGATCCTGGGCAAGTCACTTAACCCCAATTGCCTCAGCAAAAACAAATAAATGTTTAAAAAAGAAAATTATAATGATGGTGAGAAGAAGCTAACAGAGCTAGATTCATACACCTTTTCCAATAGCAATGACAGTATTCATTTGATTATTGGAGGGAAAGTGGCAGAGACAAAATAGTGGGTAAAAAAAAATTAGAAAAGTAATAAAGTGAAATGTGACTCAAATAGCCAACCTTATGACCATATGAAGCCCTCACTGAATCTGGACCTGGAGTCTCAAGATGGAAAGTTCTGCAGCAGAAAGGGTAAGTCTTTCAACCTCATGGGATCTGATAGGCACTTAATAAATGTTTGTTGAACTAAACTAAACTGAATCCAATCTATTCATGACTAACTGACCCAGACTGTCCCCTGGCTTTGGAATGTCTCACAAAGCACGTCCGGGGCACAAAAATGGCTACTTTAACTACCACTGAGTCAGAGATACTGGAGGTGAGACAGGAAAGGTTCCCGATGTGGGTGATTACCCACATCTCAACCAGGTGACAGGATATTCTCCCAGCATGGAGAGAGCTCAGGGCGCTCACTTGAGACTCCTGAGTCTCCTCCCTGGGTGATAACAAACTGTTCCATGGAGGTTTGGAGCGAAGAAGATAGCCAGAGGCAAAGCAGCCTGTCATTAAACCTAGAAATTCCTGGAAGCTGGGCCCTCCCTGGGACCTGTGTGAAGGTTTTAGTCATATACTGTATTTACTTGTCTCCAAAGGCTCCACTAATACATGCTTCTATTTCCAGCTTGTGAGGCAGTAAACAGAAACACATTGCTTAGTGAGTGGGGTCCCCTGCACCAAGTCACCAGGCAGGCAGGAGTCCCGAGTGAGGTCAGCAGAGAACATAGCTCGTCCCCAGAGCCGCCCTGTTTTCCCAGCACGCTGCTTTCTGCCTACGGCCCCCAGATCCCCTGAGCATGTGCTCTGCCTCTCCCACAACCACACTGTTCCCTAGAAGCCATGCTCCCCGAAGCTGCAAAAAGTCCATGGGCCAAACCAGATGATTTCTGGAACACCCGGGGCCCCATCTGTTTTCACCAGCTGCAGACTTAAGGGCCCAAACTCCGTGTCCAGGGATGACACGTTGAATCTAAACGATACCTACTCTGGCTGAAATGAAACCAGCCTTGTCGCAAGGCCGATTTGTTGAGATGACACATCATAAATCATCTGGTCAGCTGTTCCTTACGCCAACCAGGATACTATCACCTTTGCTCCAAAGTAACTACATCTGAAACTTGACCTCCCAACTCCAAAGCCTGCTGGAAACAGCATGTGCTCAGGGAACGGCCAACCCAACAAGCAAGAACTTAAGTTATTCCACATTTTTTAATAAAAGAGCCAGAAGTGGGGAGGAAGTGAGAAGTGGAGTCAGGGAGGAGAATGCCCCTACTAACCTGGGAGCTTTATGGTTGAGTCAAATGAATGGGCAAAATTAGATTCTGAGTAACTACATTCAGGAAAGAACATTTATTGACAGCAGGACGTTAAAATCTAGGCAAAGGTACCTCATATATTTATATAACCAGTCTCAAAAAAAGAAAAGAAAAGAAAAAAATCCCAAGTCAAGGGAAAAGGTTCCCAACAAATTATCTCCTGGCCCCAAAAGAACTTAGGAGTTAAAATAGAAAAGGGAAAGGGAAAGAAGAAGATAATGATGATGAACAATTCTACAAAGCGCCCCACTGGGATGTTCATGTTGGGGCTTTTCTATGGCACTGTCTTATAGATAACAGAGTCAAAAATGCTGAGTATGGAGTCAAGAAAGAGCCTGCCTGTGAATCCTGTCTCTGACAAATAACTGTGTGACTATGAGTAAGCTACTTAATAGCTCTGGTCTTAGTTTCCCCATCTTTAAAAAAAAAAAAAAAAAGAGTGAATAAAACCCATATTGTTCATCTCACAAGATTGTTGTATCAAATGAAATAAAATCATTTGAATTCTTATAATGTTTTATATAATTATCCATTGTTTTTACTGTGAAAAAGAGCAGTATGATAGAGGACCCTCTTCTTTCTGGGAATCAGGAAGAGTTGGAATCAAACTTTGCTTCTGACACGTACTAGCTGTGTGACTTTGGATAAATGATTTGACCTCTACCCTGTACTGGAGCCAGGTGAAACAGGCTTTCCAGGAAGGATTGTTAAATTTTCATCATGACTCAAAAATAGGCAAATGCTACAAATTAGGGCTTGATTTGTTTTGGGTTGGGTTTTTGTTTTTTTTTTTTTTGTGTGTGTGATTGTCTAGACTTAAGTGGTAGAGAAAATATTGATACAAATTAAATTTAAAAGTGTATCCTGTGACTAAGCTACAGAAGGGTTACTGATTTACATCAGTGGATAATTTCCACACCTGGTTATCCACACAAAAGAAATCACAAATCGCAAAAGGGAAAATAAAATATTATGAAAGGAATACATCCCTAAGTTCTTTTGGAACTTCAAATAACCAACCCTCTTCTCTCACTGATCTTGTCTGGATATACAAGATAGATACAGCTTGGATCATATTCTTTTCTGTAGCAAAATTGTCTTGGACTCCACCAAAGAGGAATTCCAGTTAGTAAAGCCTGAAATCCTTGAAAAATAAACAGAGAGATATCCTACTTTGTATGGAACTCTAGCATATTGAGGTCACTGCCCTTTGAAGCAGGATTTTGGAGAACTAAAAGCCTTTTACACAGCCTGGGGCAAAAACCATAAAGCATCCAAACTCTTCAAGATGGCTAGCCGAAGCCTCCAGGTGTCTGGACTGCCCAGTCATGGTGGTCACTCATATCCTGTCTGAGTTCAGCTCAGGAAAAGGGTTAGCCAAAACCTGGAGAATAATGGCCTCTTTAGAGAGTTGCACGTAGGCAGTTATTGACTCGTAAATAACGTGGAAACAGTCCAGAAACAGTCTTTCTCTCAGAGGCAGCATCGATGTTGCCAATAGAGACAAGCAGAGGAACAGCATCTACAATCCTCATTTCCCTGGAATTTTGTGCAAGAAAATTGACATAATGGTAGGATTGAGGGAAGCCGTCTTGGCCTGAGAGGTCCTCTAGTTCCATACTTTCCCTGCCTTTACAGAGTTAGAGAGCAATGTCCAGTGAGATCAAGAAGCTGGCTCAAAATCAGACAGATTTGTGCCAATGATTTAAGGCTATAAGATCTGCCTAAAAAGCAAAAGATTTGCCTAAAAAGGAATGAAAGCTGAAACTTCCTGACCTCCCTTGGAAAATGACTGAAATCAGCCCTTCTCAAAAGACCAGGATCATAGGATCACATGATTTAGAGTTAGAAGAGACTTTTAAGATTACTTCAAAAACATTTTGGCAGGCTAGAATACTGGGTTGAATTGAAGAATATGAGATTTATTATTAGGATACATTTAAAGTATTTTACACTTACTCAACTTCTCAAGTACAAGATGGCAGATATTTGGCTAAATAGAAGTTCATCTGAAAATAGTCTAAGGTTTAAATGATCCTACAAGCTCAAGGTGAGACAACGGTGTAATAAGGTATTTAAGGAAGTTATAGGAAACATTGACTCATGAAGGCAGGCATAGTATCCAGGGAGAGGGCAGATATACTCTTACCGTACTCTGTGCTAGTCAGAACACATCTAGAGATGGATGTCACATTTTAGGAAAGTCGTTGATAAGTTGGAGTGCTTAGCAGAGAGAATAAAGATGGGAAATAGCCTCAAGTTCGTACAATATGAGGGTTAATGATAGGAATGGGGAATGTTTAGCCCTATAGACAAGATTAAAAGAGGGATTCCAATGCTTGGCTTAATAAATGTTGATTAATTGGTAGGATAACCAAGTTCCAATATCTGAATGATCATCAACTTGAAAGAAGATGTAAACACATTCTGCTTGAATCCCAAAGGCAGAATTAGGAGCAAGAGAAATTTTTCCTCAAACTGATTAATGTTTAGAGATATCCCATGGTGGAATGGGTGACCTCTGAAGGTAGTAGATTCAGTAGTATACTAGATAGTAGATACTAGTATACTTTAGACCTATAGAAAAAAGGATATGTTCAAATTCCACCTCATATCCTTACCAGCTGAGTGATGTTAACATTTGTGAACCTAAGTTTCCTCCTCCGTAAAATGGGGGATTAGTCTTAAAGACCTTCAGGGTCCCTTCCAGCTCTAAATCTCTGATCCTATCATCTATTTGAATCTCATTGGATTCTATGAACAATTATCTTCTTCATTGGAGTTCTTCAAGCAAAGATCAGATTTCTATTTTTCAGGAATGCTATAGAAGTGATTCTTCCTCTTAAGTCCTTTTCTACTCAGAGATACAGTGATTCATCTACCTTCCTCATTTACAGATGAAGAAACTGAGACCCAAAGATGTAAAGTGCCTTGTCAGAGTTACAGAAATAATAAATCGCTTTCTACTACATAGTCTCAAACAGATAAAGGCTCATTCTTCAATTGATAAATGGTCAAAGGATATAAACAGACAATTTTCAGATGAAGAAATTAAAACCATTTCTAATTATACAAGAAGGTGCTCTAAATCACTATTGATCAAAGAAATGCAAATTAAGACAACTCTGAGATACCACTACACACCTGTCAGATTGGCTAAGATGACAAGAAAAGATAATGATGAATGCTGGAGGGGATGTGGGAAAACTAGGACACTAATACATCGTTGGTGGAACTGTGAATGGATCCAACCATTCTGGAGAGCAATTTAGAACTATGTTCAAAAAGTTATCAAATTGTTCATACCCTTTGACCCAGCAGTGTTTCTATTGGACTTACATCCCAAAGAGATCTTAAAGGAGGGAGAGGGACCCACATGTGCAAAAATATTTGTGGCAGCCCTCTTTGTAGTAGCCAGAAACTGGAAACTGAGTGGATGTCCATCAATTGAAGAATGGCTGAATAAACTGTGGTTTATGAATGTTATGGAATATTATTGTTCTGTAAGAAATGATCAACAGGATGATTTCAGAAAGGCCTGGAGAGACTTACATGAACTGATGTTGAGCAAAATGAGCAGGACCAGGAGATCATTATATACTTAACAATACTGTATGATGATCAATCCTGATGGACATAACTTTCTAACAATGAGATGACTGATGCCAATTCCAATGATCTTGTGATGAAAAGAGATATCTACACCCAGAGAGAGGACTGTGGGAAATGAATCTGGATCAACACATAACATTCTCACTCTTTTTCTTGTGTTCCCTTGCACTTTTTTTTCTTATTCATTTACTTTTTTTAAATCTGATTTTTCTTGTGCAGCAATAGAATTGTATAAATATGTTTATACATATTGGATTTAATATATATTTTAACATGTTTATTATATATTGGATTGCTTGCCATTTAGGGGAGGAGGTGGGGGAAAGGAGGAGAAAATCTGAAACACAAGGCTATTCAAGGGTCAATGTTGTCAAATTATCCATGCAAATGTTTTAAAAATGAAAAGCTTTAAAAAAAAAAAAAAAACAGATAAGGCTCCAGTCCTCTCACTTCAAATCCACTTTAGCATAGCTGCCTAAATATTCCTTGTGCTACAAGGAGAAAGCACTCAAGACACTCCAGGAAGGTACTTCTCAGTAGCTAAATAAGATCCAAAATATGACGTAGACCTTATTCTTAACACAGGGCACAACAAGAAATCATTCTTTACAAAGATCATGATGTGTATGTTCATCCTGCCAAACTCAGGTTCTTCAACTCGATCCTAAGAAAAATAACACAGCCAAAAAAGAGAAAGAGAAGGAACATCTGCAGACAGACGTTATGCCTTCAGCCAAGTTGACTTATGGTTCATCACTCCAGTTAAACTTTACATTTTCAGATGCCATTACAGGAAAGAAACTTTTAAACTGTGGATACTTTATGATATAAGACAACATAAATAAAGCACAGGATTGGCCCCTCCAAGCCAAGGATAGAATTGCAAATCAGATCACAGGAAAGAAACAGCCCATCTTTATAGCTTCTTAGAGCTAAGAATCTCGCTGTAATTCATAGCCAGACTGCCTGACTGTCTGAATTAACTGTGACCCCTTTGGAATGATAAGCTCCCTGAGGGCAGGAACTGTCTTTTTTTATGCTTGTATTTGTAATCTCAGCACTCAGCACAGTGCCACATGTAACAAATGCTTATTGCCTCGACTTGACCATCACTAGACATTCAGAGTTCTGGAAAAGACAGAATACTGGGCACTAGGTTCTTAGTTGGACATCCAGTTTGCCCAGTCACTTATTATGCATCTTTAGGCCTTTCATCTGTAAAAGAGAAGATTCAAATGGATTATTTCTAAGTCTACTTATCGTTTTAATTATGATTCAAGAGCCAGAAAAACAGAGCCTTAACTGAAGATGAAGTTAATATGACCTCGGCCATAAATGAAATGCCAGAGAAAAGCAAAGAACAATGCAAGTATTCTTCTTGGAAATTTAGGAAAATGCTGGCGACTCTATGCCTGGTTAAGCCACTGTCTTTTGCATCAATCCATTTACCTTCCCAACAGACCCAAATGGATAAACTCTTCCCTCTCGCTCCTTCCCTACTTGATTAGTAAAATGTCATAGATGGTTAACTAACAACAGCCCCACAGACATTTCAAGATGTCTCTGTTGAGCACTTCCACTACAGCATAATGAAAATGATTTATTAATTAACTCACTGGAATCTCCTATGTTATCTTCAGAGTCATTGTTGAATTACAGTTCTACATTTAGGCTGATGATCCTGATTTCATTTCTTTTCAAATTTATTTCAGAGCCTAGGGTATATATAATTACTAAGCCTGATAATATGAAGCTGAAACAAGACATAGTCCCTGTCCTGAAGTACCTAACACTCTAATGGAAGAAGATGAGGCCCAGAAAAATTAAATGTACAACTGAATATGATACAAAGCAGACAGGTGATACAGTGGAAAGACCACCAGGCCTGGAGTCAGGAAAATTTGAGTTCAAGTCCAGTCTCAGACAATTACTAACTATGTGACTCTGGAAAATACACTGGATCCTGTTTTTCTCAGTTTTCTCATCTGTAAAATGAAATAGCAAACTATTCCAGTATCTTTACCAAGAAAACCCCAAATAGGATCACAAAGAGTCACATTAGACTAAAACAACTGAACAACAACAATAACAAATAACAACAGATACAAAATAAAACAAGATAAATGAGAAATATTAAAAACTTAGGGAGAGAGAGATTGTGGGAAGGGATAAGTCAGTTAATTAATCAATTAAAAACTTTATTAAATGCCTATTAAATGGGCTCAAGTCACAGTCTCTATGCTAAGTACTGAAGGAAACAAAGACCAGAGTGAAATGGTAGGATGGATAGAGCACTGGGCCTGGAGTTAAGAAACCCTGAATTTAAATCCAGACTTGGGCGTTAGCTGTGTGACTTGGGTCAAATCACTTAACATCAGTCTCAGTTTTCTTACCTATAGGATGGGGATAATAATACTCACATCTGAGAGTTGTTGGGAAGAACATTTCCATTATTCATTTGACATTATTCAGAGGAATTCTATTTCAAAATGCACTATTTGGAGAGTGTGAATAGCCCCTTACATAAGTGTACCCATCTGGAAGAGGGACTGACAATATTGGTGAACCCCCAGCAACCCACTCACAGAGAGTATGAACAGGAATAAGGCATAACATGTGACAATGGAAGGCTTTAAATGACAGCTAAGAAGGATGTGTTTGCAAGATCTAGCAGCTTCTACATTAAAGAATTGGAGGGCTTAGAATCTGGTATTCCAAAGAGCAATGAAATCAGGATTACAACTAAGAATCACCTACCCAGCAAAACTAAGTATAATCCTTCAGGGGAAAAAGGTGAATATTCATTGAAATTGAGGACTTTCAAGCACTCATGATGAAAAGACTAGAGCTGAACAGAAAGTTTGATTTTCAAATATGGGGCTCAGGAGAAACATAAGGTAGTAATCAGGAAAAGGGATATCATAAGGGATTTAATAATAAGGTTTATCTGTTTCCATTCCTCTATGGGAGGATAATACTTATAAGAACTTTCTCCTTATTATGTCAGTTAGAAGGAGTATATATAGACAGAGAGCATAGGTGTGTTTAATGTGAAGGGATAATATCTTTAAAAGTATAAAATTAAGGGGGGGAGAAGAATGTACTGAGAGAATGGGAATGAGAGAGATGGAATGGTATAAATTATGTGCTATAAAAGAAGAAAAAACTTTAACAGTGGAGGAAAAAAGGGAAAGAAGAGTGGGAGTGAGTGAACCTTACTCTCATCAGAATTGGCTCAAATAGGAAATAACATACACATTCAATATGGGTATAGACATCTATTTTACCCTGCAGGAAAGAAGAAAGAGAAGAGGATATGGAAAGGGGGAAGGTGATAGAATGGAGGGCACATTGGGGGAGGAGGTGATCAGTAAGGAATCACTTTTGAGCAGGGTCACGTTGAAAGGAAAGAGAGAATAGACCAAATGAAGGGAAATAGTTGGCAATAGTAATTGGGAAAAGAATTTTGAACTAAGTTTCTCTGATAAAAGCCTCATTTCTCATATGTATAGGGAACTGATTCAAATTTGGTTTTGTTTTGTTTTGTTTTAAAAAAAAAAAAAAAACCATTCCCCAGTTGATAAATGATCAAAAGATATGAACTATGCTCAAAGGGCTATAAAATCATGCATGTCCTTTGACCTAACAATACCAAATCTCAAAAGAGATTTAAAAAAGAAAAAAGGAAAAGGACCCATATGTACAAAAATATTTATAGCTGCGCTCTCTTCCCAAGGCAAAAAATTGGAAATTGAGGGATGCCTATCAATTAGGAAATGGCTGAATAAATTGTGATATGTGATTAGGATGAAATATTATTGTTATTTAAGAAATAATGAGCAGGATGTCCTCAAAAAAAAAAAAAACTGGAAAGTCCTCCATGAACTCAAGCAACATGAAATGTATTGTGTACATAGTAATAGCAATGTTGTGTGGCTATTCTCAGCAAGACAATAATCCATGAATACACTGAAGGACTTATGAGAAAGAGCTAATTGTATCTGAATACAGATTAAAGTATAATCTTTTTATTTAACTTTATTTTTTGAGGGGTTTTTTGGGGGGGAGATAGAGATCTGTGTTTTCTTTTACATGACTTTTATGGAAATGCTTTGTATAACTTCAAATGTATCTTAATGGGGGTGGGGTGGAAATGAGGCTGAGAATCTGGAACTCGAAGTTTTAAAAACAAATATAAAAAAATGTTTTATATGTAACTGGGGAAAATAATTTTTTCCTTGAGGTAATTGGGGTTAAGTGATTTGCCTGAGGTTATACAGCTAGGAAGTATTAAGTGTCTGAGATCAAATTTGAACTCAGGTCCTCCTGACTTCAGGGCTGGTGCTCTATCCACTGCACCACTTAGCTGTCTCAGGAAAATAAAATATTAAATAAGAAGTATGATTTTTTGACCATAGAGAATAGGGAGCCATAGAAAGTTTTTGAAAAGGGAAATATCAAGGTCAAACTTATGAGTTAGAAAGGTTATCTTTGTAGCTGTATGAAGGAAGAATTAAGGAAAGGTGAGATCAAAAGTGGAGAAATCCTTTAGGAAGGTATTCTCATATTCCTGGTAAGAGACTTAGAAGATTCAAATTGCAATGATATTGCTATGAATAGAGAAAAGGGGACAGATGACAGAGTAGTTGTAGAAGTTTAATGGAATGACTTCATCTTTAATATTCCAAGAACACTCATATTTGCAAAGCAATTTAGCTGTCTGATCCTTATAACTGACACTTTTAATACTGATAGTTATAACAACTCTGGGAGATAGGTAATATTTATGATTTCCATTCTATAAATGAGGAAACTGAGGCTAGGAGAGGTTAAAGGTCTTGTCCAATATTACACAGCTAGAAAGTATCAAAGGCATATTTGAACTCAAGTCTTCTCAGTTCCAAGTCCAGACCTCTACTTTGCTGTGCCATCTCAGATAAAGGAGAAATAATGGTCAGAGGTGATGACTCAATTTCAAGTCTGGAAAACAAGGAGAACGAGAATCAATAACAATGGGACAGTTGAAAGTATAGGTTCTGGAAGGAAGATGATGAATTCAGTTTTAGACAGAAAAGAAAGCAAGACTGGTTAGGTACACATAAGCATGCATGGACTGATCATCGAAGAGATCCTGCAGTAGATGAGGTGATGGGGAGGGACAAGGGGAATGAAAATAAAGAAGAGGAGAACAAAGAACAGAGCCTTGACGAACAGTCAGCCACACCTCGAGAATAGGTGAATGAAGATGAGCCAATGAAGAAGACCAAAGAAGAATGATCAGTGACAACAAATCTTTGTCCTTTAATTGATTTGACTCCTGCAGAGACAAAAGAGATTATTCAGAGATGATTTCAGTAAGTAAAATGGATGAGCAAGAAGGATAATGCAATCTGGGGTCAGAATGAGTCTCAATTATAAAATAACAAGACTGTTTTTCTTGTGGGGCTTACAAAACTATCTCTAAAATCAATTTTAAAAGAAGGCTAAGAAAAACAAACACAGTGAGCAATGGGACGAGGTGCACTTGGAGTTAAGTGTCTGGTCTCATTGGGCTACCACCCTGGAGCAGACAGCACTAATTTGGGTGTAGACTTGCTAGTTTATTTGCTTAAAAGTCAGAGACATGATTTTCCAGTCCCACCTCACGTGGGATCCTGCAAAAAGAGGTGAGTGATTCTGTGTGAATCACCCACCTGTCCTTCCAACCCTGTACCTGCCTGGCAGCCTGAGGAAGAGCCTGCCATGAGTCAGCTGGTATCTGATGCCTCCTGAGTCACCATTGTGCTGGGCAGGCGCCCCCGGCCAGGATGACTCAGTGCTTTTCTTCACCTTCTATTCCCTCACATCACTTAGCTGTCCTGTCTGGTGAGTCACCTTTTGTTACCACCCCCACCCCCCCCACTCCCCCGGCCCAAGGACCAATGCTTTTCAGCACATGTGTAGCTTGGAGATTCCTCAGTTGTGTGTCACACACCAGACAGGACCAGAGAGCAGCTGGGCTCTGCCAAGCTCTCCGTAGCCCTGGGCACTGCCGTGGTTGCTGCTGCTTGAAGTATCATCCTCTGAACCATTCAAGGCTTGTGTACCCAGGTTTGGTGCAGACCCTAGGGCTTTCCAGAAGGAAAAGGGATGAGTGGCTACTTCCCCTTCCAGGATATTGATCCTGTTGTTTCATGTTATCAGTCTCTTTGCCCTGCCCCCCAATCAAAGCATCTGACCTCCTCCCACCTGTCCTTTCATCCCCCTTGTATACCAAAGTACACTCTTCTGTGCAAATGATCTACAGTGGACTTGGAATAAGGTAGACATGGGATTCAAATCCCCTTACTAAGTATGCATGACCCTGAGCAAATCCCACAATTTCTCTGAGACTCAGTTTCTTTATCTGGAAAAATATAAATAATAATACTGCCTACCTCACAGGATTGTCCTGAAGAACAAACAAGATAATGCTTGATAGTTGAGATAATGCAATATAAAATGCTATCATTATTATATTTAGAAATTAGCTGCTGATAAAAAGCTTAAGAGGTTATCTCCCTGCTCCCCCCCAGGCTGAAGATTTTGAGCTGAAAAAGATTGTTGTTGTTATTTTTGCAGTCATATCTAATTCTTGGTGACCCCATTTTGGGTTTTCTTAGCAAAGATGCTGGAGGGGTTTGCCATTTCCTTCTCCAGGTCATTTGACAGATGAAGAAACTGAGGCAAACAGGATGAAGTGATTGCCCAGGATCACACAGTTAATAAGAGTCTAAGGCCAGAATTGATCTCAAGTCTCCCTGATGTCAGTCCCTGTGCTGTATCCACTGTGCCACCCACCTGTAGAAGAGACCTTATAGGCCATCTATTCCACCCTCTCATTCTATAAATGAGAAACTGAGAGTCCCACAGGGAATAAATAGCACAACTGAGAACAGAATATGGATTCTCTGAAGTTCTCTCATCTTTCCTCTAAGACCTGGAAGTTTGGAGGACAAAATGCCTTCCAGAAACAAAATGCTACATCTCCAGAAGTGGAATCCGGCCAATATGGAGTATATTTAGAGACAAGTGGTGGTTTTCCTGGTGCCTCTCCTGTGTCACCGCATTACCCTGACTTGGGATGATCAACTTGAATCAATATAATAGAAGAGCAAAAATACTAGCCCATGAGTCAAGAAACCCAGGTTCTAGTCATTAACTGATTTAGGCAAGTCACTAAACTGAATCCTTCTGAGCATCAGTTTTCTCATCTGAAAAATAAAGGTTTTCAACTCAATGGTCTCTAACGTTCCTTCCTGGTCTAGTGTGACATGATTCTGGGACCAGCGGCAATGGCAGAAAGTGTGCCGGAGGAGTCAGAGGAGCTGGGTGCAGTCCTGACTCTATCACTTAGTATCTGTGTGACCTGTACTACCCAACTCCCTTTGTACTAAGCTTAGACCATAGGGGAACTGAGAAGTCTGGGGTCTGAGTCAGAAAGCAGAGATAGGATGAGGGTTGCTCCAAAGATCTGGCATATTGATTTAATGTCTTATCATATTAAAATTTAGGTATGACTCTACTTGGTAACATTAAATTTGGTGAATGGTGTTTGCTCATTTGAAATTTTGCCAATCTCTTTTTTATTATTCATAGCCAAGAGCTAAAGAAGCCTTAAAAGTGTTTCATCTGGTCCTTCAGGCAAACCAAGGCCTGGTCCAGACAAAGTATCTCTGGAATAATAACTCATGTTTATATAGTGCTTTAAGGTTTACGAGGAGAAGTAATATTATTCCCATCTTACAGATGAGAGCACTGAATTCAACTCTCTTAGTCAAGGTGAGACTATTACTACTTATTTTCAGAATTAGAATTTGAATCCATATTCTCCTAACACTAAGATCAATCAATCAATTAATTCAAAAGTCCCTTTTCAGTGTTTATTATAGAAAGGTAAACAAAATTTTAAAAATCCCTGTCCTCAAGGAGCTTACTTTCTATGGAGGGAGAAAATATGGAAATAACTAACTACATGCAAATAGGTGGAAGATAATTTCAGAGGGAAGGCCTTGCGGAAGAAAGATGAAGGGAAAGTGAAAAAGTCACCCCCAAAATGTATGATTTTAGCTGATACATTTAGAAATTCAGGAAAAGTAAGAGATGGGGGTGAGAAAGGAGGGTACTCCAAGTATGCAATATAGCCAGTAGAACAACATGGAGGCAGGAGATGGAGTGTCTTATGCGTGGAACAGCAAAAAGGTCAATGTCACTAGACCATAAAGAATATAGAGGAGAGTATAGTGTAAAAAGATTGCAAAGGTAGGAAAGGGCCAAGTGGAAAAGGGCTTCAAATGAGAAACAAAATATTACCTTTAAATAATAGGGACTTGCTCCAGTTTATTGAGGAAGGGGGGTCAGGGTGATTTGAGTTTTAGGAAAATCCCTTGGGTCAGATAAGTGAAGGATGCATGGTAATGCATAGAGATATGTTGTTCTAAGGATTTTCTTCCTCATCTTTTTCCACTTTCAAGTTCTGAAGTCTTGGGGACAGATAGGAAAAAGTAGGCAGGGTCAGATAGAGAGGAAAATAAGAGCCAAAGAAAAGAAATATGAAGGATAAACCTTTTCTGAGAAGCCTGTGGTCCATTTGGATGTTGAATATGGACCAAGGTTTTATCTTAGCTGACTATCTGAAAGTGAGAGAAAAAAATGCAGGACTGGGAGTCAGGAAGAAGTATACTGGTAAACATTTAACAACCAGCTCCTTGAGTAGAACAAACTTTTCCATTTAATCTGCATTATTAAAATTTTCTTAAGTCTCAACAATCACAAAACAATAAACCAAGCCCTGAATTTATAGCATTTGCCAATTTCCAATGTGTCAATGTTGCACTGAAAATTTAACAATTAGCTCTGTTAGCCACTATGAGTACAGCCCTGGGTTCAGTTCCTTCTCCCTTACTTCTTAGCTGTGTAACTTTAGATAAGTTTTTTTTATGCTTCTCAACCTCAATTTCTCCATCTGAAAGTTTGAAGTGGATGATCTCAAAGTTTCTTTTAATTTCTAAATCCCTCTGCTATTCAGGAAACCAGAACAAAGGAACAAAAAGAACAAAAACACATTACTGTTCCAAGCATCAGAACTGGAAATGCCATCTTTGGAACAAAATGGAATCTATAGCTCTATCAGGGAACAGACTTTGCCACCTCTTAATGGCTAACGCAATCAATAGGGTCAAAATGGGAAATTTTTAAAAGTGTATGGCCCGTTCTGAGAGAGAAAAAATAAGCCTTTCCATTTCATTCTCATTGGAAATGGGAAATAGAACAGAAAATGGAAACTGAAGCAATGGTCTAATGCTGGGAGAGTTACTAGAAAGTCAGTAAGGCCACACTACAAAAGGAAGTGAGGACCATCAATAAAATGCCCATTTCCCAATTAAAAATGGCTTGTGCCAAGTGACATTCTTTGATACCCAAGCATCATCCACCCCCTTAAATACTTCACTGAAATATGATGACAGCCCTGGTGGAAAGTCCCCTACAAACTCCAGGACATGAATGTGGCTTCTGTCCTTTCCTCAGCTGTATTATCCAGTGAATACATGAGAAAAATGGATATTATCCTCTCTCTGATTCTAGCGTTTTTAGGTATATCTCTTACTTCTTTGGCTTATAATGATTTCTCAAAGATGATTGACAATAGTTCCAAGATCTATTTTAGATTTATTTCTTTCAGTGTCATTGCTGTTCAGTTATTTCAGTTGTATGCAACACTTATTGACCCTTTTTGGTGTTCTCTTGGCAAAAAGTACTGGACTGGTTTGCCATTTCCTTCTCCAGATTATTTTAGAAATGAAAAAAAAAAAAACTGAGGCAAAAAGGGTTAAGTGACTTGCACAGAGTCACAGCTAGCAAGTGCTTGATACCAAATTTGAAATCAGGTATTCCTGTCTCCAGGTTCCCATCCACAATTAACTGGCATGGACAAAAACTGTAATGGGTATAGTTTCAGATTGCATTGCTGCTATCTTAATAAGACTACCACCTGAAACTGTATAAAGAAAGACATATCAGAGGTAAGTCAAAAACAAGACAAGCATTTATAAAAACTGACTGCCAGGCAACGTGCCAAGCACTTGGAATACAAATGTAAGTAAAAAGAAAACGCTTACATTTTAATGGAGGAAGAGATCACATAAAGGGAAGCTAAAAAGTAATGCAAAGCAGGAGGAAATGATGAAGAAAGAAGTCCAGAGAGTTTCAAGTGGATTCTAAAAAGCAATGAAAGCATGAACAGAGCTGATCTGGGCACTTTTCTTCAAATGGAAAAACTTATTTTCTGGAGAAATTAACCAGAGGAAGGGGTCACAGAGGTGGAGTGGTCCTCCAGAGTGAGAAAGCAAGTACATCATAGTGGAGAAAGAGCCCAAAGAGGCTCCCCAAAGCCCCAAAGAGGGAAATAAGAAGATGATAATCCCTATCTTAAGTATTGTGTTTTATCTTCTGGTATCACATTTTAGGAAAGACACTGCTGATCATTGTACACAGCAACAACAAGATTATATGATGATCAATTTTGATAGATATGACTCTTTCCAACAATGAGATGATTCAGATCATTTCCAATAATCTTGTGATGAAGAGAGCCATCTATACCCAAAGAGAGACTATGGGAACTGTGCGGACCACAACAGCATTTTCACTCTTTCTATTGTTGTTTTCTTGCATTTGGTTTTCTTTCTCAGTTTTTTTCCCTTTTTGATCTGATTTTTCTTGTGCAGCAAGATAATTATGTAAATATGTATACATATTTGGATTTAACACATATTTTAACATATTTAAAATGTAATTGAATTTAAAATGTATTGCCATCTAGGGGAGGGATGGAGGAGGAGGGGAAAATTTGGAACAGAAGGTTTTGCAAAGGTCAATGTTGAAAAATTACCCATGCATATGTTTTGTAAATAAAAAGCCTTAATTTAAAAAGGGGGGGAGGGAAAGAAAGATGCTGCTCAGAGGACAGCCAAGATGACTAAAGACCTCAAATTTATAATATATAAGGACAGATAAAAAGGACTTGGACATGATTAATGGGATGAAGAGACTTGGATAAGGGTTAGAGGGATGAAAGCTATTTTTCAGTATTTGAAGTTTGGGTACCTGGAGAAAAGTTGAAAATTGGTTTAGCTTTGAGAGAGCAGAACCAGAAGTAATTGGTGAAAGCTTAAAAGAGATAGATTTAGGCTTAGAGAAAGAAAAAGTGGTTAACAAGTAGAAGAATTCCAAAGTGGAATAGGTTGCCTCAGGAGGAAGCGGGGCTCCTTCACAAAGATCTCCAAGTCTAAGTTGACTGACCTGTTGGTGCTCAGTCTCCTAGGTACCAGGATGGACTCAAAGCACTGTCATTTCAAATATCACAGAGCAATAAGTAAATTTTTAAAAATATCAACAAGTATTTGTTAGGCATTTACTACCAGGCACTGGGCTAAGCAATAGAGATAAAGAGAATTTCTTTTTCAAAGGAAACATCTGCAATTTTCTAGGGGTTTACCTTCTATTGAAGGGAATAAGAACATAGATGAAGATATATGAAATAACTGCAAATAAGGCTACAGTAGTCAAAATCCAAGATAGTTTAGGGAAGAAGGGCACTAGTTGTTTTGGGTATTGAGAAAAGCTTTCTCTAGAAGGTAATGATTTAAATGAATCATGGAGAAAATGAGGATTTGTTGAAGTAGAAAGTGAATGCTAAGCAGAGAAGCACAGGTATTGCAAAAGCTCATAGGTAGGAAATAAAGGTCAGAATGAGAAAGCAGCTAGTATATAAGTATAAATGTCAGGAGCCTCAGGAATAGAGTCAGATTAAAGGACAGTACCTAGAAACTAGATACAATGGGTATTATTAATATTCCTATTTTACAGATGTGAAACCTGAGATTTGGGGATATTAAACAATTTATATGTTGTCACATTATTAGTAAGTTTTATAGGAAAGATTTGAACCCTAGGTTTTTCCTGCCCCAGATGAAGTACTCTATCTTGTCTCTCTCTCTTACTTCTTGAGTCAACTGACTAAGTATCCCTTCCTCCCTTTCAGGGCCAAATATCTTGAGTGATGGATCCCAATAAAAATTCCAGTCTTCCTTGAATTAGTTAACCCTTCACTGATGTGCCCCCACTGAGCTCCTCGACTTAGATCCTCCCCATTTGAAATAAACAGACTAGTTAGGGCTCAAAGGAACAAAGGACTCTTGCTGTTCAGTCATTTTTAATTGTATTGGACTCTTTATGGCCCCTTTTGAGATTTTCTTGGCAAAGAAACTAGAGTAGTTTTCCATTTTCTTCTCTAGTTCATTTTACAGATGAGAAAACTGAGGCACAGTTTAACCTTTTTTTTTAAGGTTAAATGACTTGCCAAGAATCACATAGCTACTAAGTTTCTAGTAAGATTTAAAGTCCAGAAGATGAGTTTTCCTGACTCTAGGCCTGGCAGTCTATCCATTATGTCTCCTTGGCTTCCCTACAGAGTATTCAAGCTGGTAAATTAGAAAAGATACCTTTCATACTGCCAGGAATCATAGGAAAACCTGACCTCACTCACACCCTTTCCTAAAGATCCCTAAAAGAAGCCATTGAACCAGAGCATAGCCCAAAGGAAGGAAGCATCTTGAGTTTATTGCACCAAAAATATTCTCTGTCACAACCTGGGGCCTAAAAAAAATGAACATGAGCACTGAACAGGACAGAGCATGCTGAAAAGGGGAGATCCTGGCACCTGAGGGCATGGCAACCATGAATGCTTTCATACTTGGACTTTGTCCCTGTGATTCTGCCTGGGATACACTGCCTCTGCCCCTTTGATCTGTAACGGGGCTGACTGAATGGGCCAATTTCACAAGGATTCCACTTAATTATGTCCTGGTAGACTCACCCTCCACAACTTGCTTCTGAATGCCTCTGTTATAACACTGGTCTCAGAAAGCATGAGATTCTATCTCCTCTGCAGCCCAGAATTGTAGTTTCTCCATCATCTCCCTTCAACTACATGTTGCTTCTCTCCAGTAAGCAGCTGAAAAACAGAGACTGTCTGGAATTTCCCTCTACATCCCTAATACTTGACACAAAGCCTCCCATCCTGTAGGTACTTAAAATATGTTTATTGAATTGAATCCTTAATATTCACTCCTCCCTTCCCAATAACTTTTCTTTCCTGACATGGAGACCAACACTTTCACCAGCTATCATCACGTAGGGGGATGAGGCAGAAAGGGGATCACTATACTGTACATAAGGATCCTTCACTTGGTAACTTAGAGAACCATACATGTATGTTTATATGTGTATATATGTGTGTGAATGTATTATGTATGTGTGTGTGCATACACACATACAAATACACATTTATTTATTTGTTTTGGTGACTATTTTCCAGTTATATTTTAATCTGGTTTGACACATTCTGGAGTGTTGTAGTCCAAATGAGGGCCACGTGATGAACACCTTTGATAGAGGCATTGGCAAGATGAAGTAGGAATCAAGGATATTGGGGTTCAAACTCCACTTCAAATATGTATTAATGTGTGACTCTAGGCAAATCACAACCTCCCTACACCTCAGTTTCCTAATCTGTAAAATGGGAATAATAAAAAATCTCTTTGAGGACTATTGTGAGATTCAGATGAGATAGTGCATGTAAAATGCTTCCTAAATCTTAAAGCTGACATGTAAATGCCAGATGTTATGGTAACAACAAACACTTCCTTGATACCTAATGTGTACAAGGCATTTTTCTTGGTGCTGGGGATATAAATACAAAAAAGCAGAATTCTCTCTGACTTCAAATTGTTTACAAAGAGGCTTGCTGGAATAAAGATAATGTTAGATTTGGAGTGAGAGGATCTAGATTCCAATCCCTACAATTTGCTTTCTGAGTAACTATTGCCCAAGTCACTTAATTTTTAGGCCTCATTCCTCATCTGTAAAATGACAGTTAGAGTAGATGCCCTTTAAGGTCTCTTGAAGCCCTAAATCTCTATGTACATGGTCCTACTGAAGAGTTTTTTCAGAGTCTATGAACAACTATTAAATTATCCAGAAAGGCCATTTCTGAGTGACTTAAAGAACATCCCATTTAAACCCAAGACTGTATAGAAAGATAAATACATACATACATACATACAAAGATAAATTGATACATACATAGATAAATACATAGATAAATACATAGATGCACATAGATATATGGGCACATATATAGATAAATAGAAATGCGGGTGCATAGATACATATATGCATATATAAATACATAGACAATAGATAAATACATACAAAAAAAGAAAAAGGAAGGAAGGAAGGAAGGAAGGAAGGAAGGAAGGAAGGAAGGAAGGAAGGAAGGAAGGAAGGAAGGAAAGAAGGAAGGAAGAACATTTAATGAGCATTTATTATGTGCAAGGCACAATACTTTGACCTGGAAATGACAGAAACTTAAATGGAAGGGATTTCCAAGGCCTTCCTGTCCAGTTCATACCTGAATAGGGAATCCTTTCTATAACATACATGACATCTTCCAACCTTAGCTGCCTAGTGGTAGGCTGTTGTTATTCCTGTTTGAAAGATTAGTAGTTGAAGCATGAAGAAATGAAGTGGCTTACCTAAGGTTACACTCAAAGTGAGCACCAAAGCCAGGGACACAGATCAGATCCCCTGTTGTTCTACTGCACTACCCTGCCCTTCACAAGTCAGTAACTCTTTCCATTTATCAGTGACAAAGGATGCAATTCAATCCCTCTTTTGCCCAGAGCTAATATTATGCTGTGTTCAGAGTAGTTGTGAGTTTTTTTATTGAGATTAACCAATTCTAGATGTGAATGTAGCAGCTGAGCTCGAGGGCTTCCTGTGGAGGGGGCAGATGCTCTGAAGACAGAAACATACTCAGATAACCCTTGTTCCTCTGGATGCTTCTGGGAAAACTTCTCCAGGCCCAGCTGCCCTCTGCCTCCTCTGACCACTCAGTCTCTTTCCATTTTGGTCAAAACCAAGATCTTGCCTTCTCACTCAGGCTCAAATCCAACAGGACATTCTTTTTCACACCCTCCATAAAAAAGTCCGTACTGGCAGGAAGAGGGCCAGCCCAACAGCTCTGGGATGTGAATGGCATGAGAAAATCTCCATGTGGAACTGGATTCCATTCTTCTTGTTGTCTGCAATTATTTCTTTACATTGTCCTGAATCAGCTCAGTTCACTGGCTTGTCGGTGTCAATAAACCTTGTTAATGTGTCAAGCCACATGGAATTGGATCCCATTCCTCTTCTTTTCTGAAACTATTCCTTTGCATTCGTCCCTCCTCAGTTCACTGACTTCTGTTGGAACTTTTCAATGTACCAAGTCACTTATGTGAAAGGACATCAGTGGTCGGGGGAGGAATTAGAATTTTCTCTCAGGATCAAGCATTGTACTAGATCTCAACTCTGACACTCACTAGCTACATGATCACGGACAAGTGGCTTCTCATCTCATTTTCTGAGTGGCTTCACTAAGCTCCACGTGCTTGGGCCAAGCCAAGATTGTACCCCAGGAATGGAGCTGGGTACCATAAAACCATACCAGAAAAGTATATTTGGATATTTGGAAACATCTATATTTTTCCCCCTTTCCCCTACCCCCGCCATCCAGATGTTGGTGTCATATGGACAGAATGTAGGGCTCCAAAGGTTTCATCCCAGTACAATGTTTTTGTTTTGGTGTTTTTTTTTTGTTACAGTTTGGAATAAATCACATTCAAGTGCATCCCTAGAAAATCAGTCCTTTTAAGCAAAGTAAATCCTATGACTACACCCCAAAACAAGGAACAAAACTATTCAAAAGAGTTTAACTTCTAGAATTTTTATTCTTATTAAATCAAAAATGGAAACATATTTGCACAACCAATTTTTGCAAAAAATTTTCCCTAGCAAGGATAGTGAAATCATCCCACTTAGATCCTGATATCATAGTCCCAGATGGGCTTACAGAAAAGGTAGCAATAGCACCAAGAACAAAGATGAAAAATGTAGCCAGACTGAACTAAATATTCAAAGAGAGAAGCCTTTGTGGAGACAATACAATTGTGAAAGTGTAAGGAGAGAAGTTTACAAGGTATCTGAAGTAGGGAATAGTGCCAAAAGCATGGAAAACCTCTTGGACCTTGTTAATTCTAAAAGAACATCAATCACTGGCAGCATATACACCTACCTCCCCTAATATATAAAATCATTATGAGAGTCATCTATACACAAACCATGGGCTACTCTCAAGATTATTAATAGGAGAGATGCAGACTTTCAGAAATGGTATTCAACAATGGACCACTTCTTTACCATTTTGCAATTAACAGAAAGATGTAGAGAATATAAGCTGCCATTGTTCTTATTGTTTGTTGATTATGAAAAAAAATTGGACTCAATATGACAAAATACTTTACAGGGCCTTTTACAAGGTGTTGCTTCTAACACTAAACCAAGATCATTTCGTAGTCCTTAGAAGATGAACCAGAAATAACATTGCTAGTTGAAATTTTATAATAATCATCACATGAGCATAAAACAGGGTGATACCATGTACTTCCTAAAAATATTTGCCAAAGCAGGAGAAGGGGCAGCTTTGCTTCACAATGGATAGAACATCATCCATGGAGTAAAGAAAACCTGAGTTCAAATCCAGCCTCAGACACTTGCTGTGTGTTCCTCTGGGCAAGTCACTTAATCCTGAATGTCTTCCACAAAAAAGACTCCCAAAAAGCAATAGAAGAGCACTATCACAGAGTCTATATTGGAAAAGGATTTCCTGTGAATGGTGAAGTTGTTGTTGATGACATCAAACTTTCAGAAGAGTGTAGATGCTTGTAGGAAAAAATTTGTAATCACCAAAGGAATCGCCCTGTCCATCCACATAGGAAAGAATAAGTGTATGAAACTGTCTAGTGGCCAAATTCCATCGTGTATGTGAATGAACACTCTATAGAACTTGTTCAATACTATTACATCTGGGACAGATGTACAGATGGGCAACAAGCTGGACAATAGAGTTGAACATGTGAAAGAAGCCTAGGAACCTGGGGTGAGAGGCAGGGGAGGAAAGGATGATAAGAGTATTTAGGTGAAAATCAATAGAAACCAAAAAATTCATACATACAACACATACACACACGTGTGTGTGTGTGTGTGTATATATATATATATATGTACATATAGATAACGATTAAATTTACTTATATGGAAGGAAGAGAGCAAGAAGGAGGGAGGGGAGAGAGGAAGGAAGGGAGGGAGGGAGGGAGGAAGTAGAGAAGGAAAGAAGGAAGGAAGGTAGGAAAGAAGGTAAGAAAGAAGGAAGGTAGGAAGGAAGGTAAGAAGGAAGGAAGGAAGGAAGGAAGGAAGTAGAGAAGGAAGGAAGGAAGGAAGGAAGGAAAAAGAAAGAGAGAGAGGGAAGGAAGGAAGGAAGGAAGGAAGGAAGGAAGGAAGAAAGAAAGGAAGGAAGAAAGAAAGAAAGAGAGGGAAAGAAGGAAGGAGGAAAGGAAAGAAGGAAAGGAGGGAGAAAGGGAGGGAGGGAAAGAAAAAGGGAGGAAAGGAGAAAAGGGAGAGAAGGGAGAGATAGAAGAAAGGGAGGAAAGGGAGAGAGGGAAGAAAAGAAGAGAGGCAGGGGAAGAAGAAAGAATAAGCATTTATAAATAATCTCTAATATGCCATCCACTGTGCTAAGTGCTTTATAAATATTATCTCATTTTATCCTCAAAACAAGCCTGGGGGCTAGATGCTATTATATATTCATTTTACAGCTGAGAAAACTGAGGCAACCAGAATTACTTGCCCAGGGTTATATAGCTAGTAAATATCTGAGTCTGGATATGCACTCAGGTCTTAATGATTCCAGACCCACTACTCTTTCCACTGCTCCATGTTATTACTTATACACAGTATATAATAGGCCCGCAGGACAGAAAAAAATGAATAAAATAACATTAGTTGACAGATCACAAGACTAGCATAGACTCAGAGGGGCCATGATAGCTGCTTTCACATATTTCAAGGTCTGCCACGTAGGGGAAGAAATAAACGTGTTCTGTTTGTCCTCAGAGGACAGAACAAGAAACTATGGGTAAAAATCACAAAGCGGCTGATACCAGTTTGAAACATGGAAACATTTCTTAATAATGAGAGCTGTGTCAGTGTGGAATGGGCTGCCTCCTAAAGGTAATGAGTCCCCCCTCCTTAGAAGTCTCCAAGCAAACCTTGGATGGCCACTTGTCAGGTATGTTTTAATGATGGGTTCCTTTTGTGTATGGGCTGAGCTCAATGGTTGCCACGGTCCCTTCCAGCTCTCATATTCTGTAATTCTATTTTCTGATTCCAGGTCTGATGCTCTTCCAACTATATCTCATTTTAAAGTCCTTCTCCTAAACACACTAACAGCATCAAGTCATTCTACAATCTTGGGATGATAAGCCCATCATCAGAATTATTTAATTATTTGTGAGATCCAGATTAGATGAACATGGAAAAGTGCTCCCAAAATAATCACATGCTATCCAAGCAAAGATATTATTGTTATTTTGATTCTAGCCAATTTAGCTCATTTAGTTAAAGAAACACTATAATGAAATCATAGGTTTGAACCCTATAGGGAATAGTTAGCTTTTACAGAATCATGTAATGCTTGAACTTTATCATGTTCCAAGCCATAGAATAGACCCTAAATCCTGGTCAGTCAATCCATTAAACCCTAAATCTTATACCCTGGAGAGACTTCAAGAGAATTTTTAATCCACTGAGCCAATGATAACAACCGAGAGGTTTGGGTGAATAATCAACAGAAAAACCCTCAAAAGTACCTACCCAACTGATGAGGTCAAACCATGGTGTCAGCCTCCTATATGAACAAATTTTTCTTGACCCTATGAGCAGAGCAATAGGAGAGAATTAGAAGAAAATGTGTAAGACAAAAATCCAGACTCATGACTGAGTCGGCCATGTCTACACTACACCCAACATCTAGAGGGGAGTAAAATTCAGCCAGTCATCCAGATGTTTCCAAATATGCAGATGTTTGGCATCATGATGAGGCATAAGCTCCAGGAATTATCATTGCTGAATAGAATTTCCCCTTTTAAAGAGCAATTCATGAGCAATTATGACAACAAAGGGCTAAAAGTGAAGCTGATGGAAATGAAAACAATTATTCCAAAATGATGAAATGTAGGGGATTAAGTCTGATTGTTTAAGGCTAGTGCAAACAAGTTAGTTTAGACTAATTTCATGGGAATCTTTATGAATTTTCCTGTCCAGGATCTGGGGTTACCTGGTTGGGGGCACATCCAGGGCTGATGGCCCTCTTTCAGGCCCAATGACTTATTGACACTAAAATTGCTTTTGACTATACCAGAATTTATTGGATAAAACAAAGATTGACTGCTTAAATGGATAGAAGAAAGGGAGGTGGAATACAGAAGAAGAAAGAGAAATGGGACAGTCACGGAGATAAAAACAGAAGAAGAATATGTAATTTGAAGAACATGGACACATGCCATTCCAGAGGTTTGTTGCGAACTGAGTGAACTTTAGACAATGTCCAGCAAAAATCCCCTTTGGCTTTCTTAGTGTTAATTATGTGCACGCGGGACAACTTGTCCAACAGTTCACCTTAATATTTCACAATCATCTCTGGAAACTATCTGTGCAATTCCCTCTTCTACATTCCTTAAATTTAATCTAGAGACCCAGCTTCAGAAAGCCTCTCCATTCATCTTCCACTTCATCTTGACTCATTTCTCATCTCTAGAGAGTCAGCGTGGGTGTGGTTGATAGAGCCCTGAATTAGAAGTCAGGAGATTTGGTCTCTATCCTTGCTCTGCTGATCTCACCGAATTCCAGAAGCTCAGAGTTGGACGGGATGCCTGCCTCAGAGGTCACCTAAATAGGAATCCCTTTCAATAAATAGCTGTATGACCTTAAGAAAGTCACTTTAATTTCTCTTGATCTCACTTCACAAAATAATCTCCAAGATCCTTTCTGCCTTTTAAATTCTATGAATTTAAAATAAAATCCTGAAATTTCCCAGTTGAACGGGATCGCAAAAGACCTCTAGTCCAGCCCATGACCAATAGGAACCTCCAGTATATTATACTGTACAAGTATTCATCCATACCTCTGCTTGAAGAGAAGGAAATCCTTCATCTTCCAAGACAACTCATTTTTGGACAATGTTCATTATTAGGTTTTTCCTTTACATAAGCCTAAATTTATAACTATTATCCATTATTCCTGGTTCTGTCTTCCAGGATCAAACATAACAAATCAAATTCTTCCACCAGAGGCAGATAGATAAATAGAAATGGCCGTGTATAGTACACTGGGTCTAGAATCAGAAAAATTTGCAATCAAATTTGACCCCAGACTCTTATTAGCTATGTGACCTTAGGCAAGTCACCTAATCTTGACTTCAATTTCCTTAAATGCAAAGTGAGGGTAATAATAGCACACACTTACAAGAATTATAAAATAATTGTAAAGTGCTTAGCTGGCACATGATAGTTACTTCCCTTCTACCTTTCAAATTTCTTAAGACAGGTATCACAGGTTCCAAACTACCCTAAGTTAAACATCTCCAGATCTTTTAACTGAGTTTCATATAAAATGAATTCAAGATCTTTCACTATTCTGAGTTATCTTCCTCTGGCCACTTTCCAAGTTATCCTTCTTAAATTGTGGTACCAGAACTGAATATGATACTTCAGATGAGTCTGACCATGGAATGAGTATAGGGGGACTTTGACCTCCTTATTCTTGGAAATTGCATCTCTCTTAGAGTCACATTGCTGATTCACATTGAGCTTGTGGTCCACCTAAACTCTAGATCTTTTTTAGGCAAATTGCTGTCCAATCACACCTTCCCTTTCTGTGCTTATGAAAATGAATTTTTTAAAGCACAATGATAAGATCATATTTCTCTCTATTGCGTTATGTCTTAGCAGATTCAACCCAATGTATCAAAGTCAAATAAGGAAATAAAGGAAGGGGGAAAGGAGGGAAGGAAGGCAGAAAAAGGGGAAAGAAGAAAGAAGGGAGGAAGAAAGGAGAGGGAAGGGAAGGGAGTGAAAAAAGAGAGAAAGGAGAGAAGGAGGGAGGGAGGAGAAAGGGAGAGAGGAAAAAGTACCATTAAACCCTACATTTAGGAGATACAGTGAATATAGTGTTGGGTCTAGAATCAGGAAAACTGAGTTCAAACCTGACCTCAGACACTTACTAGCTGTGTGACCCTAGAAAAGTCCTTTAACCCTATTTGCCCCAGTTTCCTCATCTGTAAAATAAGCTGGAGAAGGAAAGGACAACTACTTTAGTATCTTTATCACGAAAACCCCAAATGGGATCACAAGGAGGCAGACATGACTGAAAAACAAAATATAATTAAGGATCCCTGCAGGCCACTAATTTTTAAAATAGTAAATTATCCATATTTAATTTATTTATTTTGCTGGGTATTTTGCAGTTATATTTCAATCTGACTCAGGTTGCACATAGAGACATTGTAGGCCTTATGTGACTTGTGGGTTACATGTCTGACACCTTTGCTCTAAATAGCCAAGATCTTTTTTTGATTCTAACCTTGTGTTGACTATCCCTCCCAGCTTTACATCATCTGTGAACTTGATGAAAATGTCATCTATGCCTTTAGCCAAGTTAAATGGCCCAGAAACAAACACAGATTCCCTCAAGTTTTCTCTTGGCTAGAAACCTCCTGACAAGTATCCATTGAAATACTAATTATGAGTCCAATCACTCAACCAGCTCTGTATCCAGCTAATTGGCTCATTGTCCAGTCTTCATATCTCTATCTTCTCCTCAAGAATGGTATGATAGACTTCTTTATACTTTTCACTAAAATCTTGGTAAACCATGTCAATTGCAATTGGTTGGTCTATTGGTTAATAATCCTGTCTCCAAAAAGGAAACAAGATGATCACTTATTGAATTTCATCTTAGAAAATTAAAGCCATCCTGGAACTTTGTGATTGCCACTTTCTTTTCTGGATATTCATGAATCATATCTACGATGGCCTGATCTAGAATTTTTATCAGGTGTTAAAGTCAAATTCACTGGTCTTTCATTTATAGACTTTGTTCTCTTCCCTTTTTTGAAAATCACAACAATATTTTCCTGTCTCTGGTTTCATAGCACCTTTCCTTCATGATCTTTAAAGATATCCCTGGAAGGATCTTGGTGATCACATTTTCCAGTTCTTTCAGTATCCAATGATGCTGTTCACTGAGGCCTGATGACTTGAATTTATCATAGGTAATTAGATGCACTCCTTATTTATCTTAGATATTAATTCCATCAGCCATTTTTGTTCTATCATTCCAGTGCAAGAGACATTCTCCTTAGCTAGGAAACAAGTGAAATAAGAATTGGGTATCTCTACTTTCTCTCTTTCGTCAGTTGTCATTATTCCATCCACTCAGAGCAGAGGTCCGATATTCTTTCTTTCTTTCTTTCTTTCAGTTCTTTGACCCAATATGGCTAAGAAATCCTTTTTGCTAGCTTCCCTTGCCAACCACACAATTCATTTTAAATTTCAAATTCCTGACATGATTGTTTTTGGACCATGTCAGACTCTTAAAGTAACCTTCTATTAATTTGCAAGTTAATTAACATTCAAGAAAGGCTTCAAAGAATACAGCATTAAAGGTCAATCTTGGAATCAAGAAAACCTAGGTTTAAGACCTAGCTCTGTGAACCTGGGCAATCCTTAAGAGTTTTCACCCTAGAAGTTCCCTACACCTATGGAATTAGGATTCTATATATTAGGAGTCTATATTTTTAAAAAGTATGCAAAATTAAACCAATGCAAATAAATCCAGAAATTTCTCAGTTCAATTTTTTTTAAAGAGACCTCTTATCTTTATTGTTGTTGTTCAGTTATTTTTCAGTCATGTCTGACTTCATGACTCTATTTGGGGTTTACCTGGCAAAGATACTAGAGTGGTTGGCCACTCTTCTCCAGCTCATTTTACAGATGGGGAAATTGAGACAAACAGAGTTAAGGGACTTGTTCAGGGTCACATGCTTAGACTTATATCTAAGGCTGGATTTGAACAAAGGAAGATGAGACTTCCTGTCTCAGCCCCAGCAATCTTTCATTACACCACTTCCCTGCCCATTTTTTGGTTATTTAGTAATTTCAGTCATGTCTGAACCTTTGTGATCCTTTTGGGGGTTTTCTTGGCAAAGATATTACAGTGGTTTGCCATTTCCTTCTCCAGATCATTTTATAGATAAGGAAAATGAGGCAAACAATTAAATGACTTGCTCAGGATCATACAACTAGTGTCTGAGACTGGATTTAAATTCAGGTCTTCCTAACTTCAGGCCTGGCATTCTATCCACTGCACCACCAAACTCTCCCTCTTATTTTTAGACAGAAAAAGAAAGGAAAAAAAAGCTAACTTTTATTTGCCACTTTCTGAAGCCTTTAACAGAGAGAAATCTGTGAGTGAGATTAAGGATGGAAAATATTTGGAAAGGCTGGAAATCCTGTAAAATGTAATTCTGGATTTCCATCCATAATGCAAGAAGCAATAAAGAATCCTAAGCCAACAGTTTGGTTAGTGGGTTTTGCCACATCACAAGAAACACTTATTTGATTACAGGTTCCTTTGCATATTATCTATATTACTGCAGGCTCTGAAGGAAATCAGTCGACACATGGACCAGACAAAACCAACACTTACTCATCAAGCTTATTGGAGATAGAGGCACATGAAAATAACTGGTGAATCACGTTTAGATCATTGAGAAACATCTCAGATCATTTATAAATATTTCCACATATACACACATCACTGAAAGGAAAGTTGCAAAACTCCAGTTGTGCAGTGAAAGTGAGAATTTTCCCTATAACCTCTATGTCCTCAAAGGGCATTCTCTCCTACTGTTTTCCACCACATCTCTTCTCTGATGGGAACCACTGAGGTCATTCAGTAGAATCTTACACTCTGAAAATCTAAAAGAGCAAAACAACAGACTAGGACTAATTTATATCCTCAAAGGCTACACCCAATGGATCCCAAACATGAAAGCTAAAAGCTGGGAGTCAAAAGTTGAAATAAACATGCTATGATTTCCAAAGACAAGAATATGATGAATCTAAAGAAACTTTTGGATTATAATTCAGTGTTCTAAATAACACTTAGAAATGTGAAGGAGAAAGAAGGATTAGATCTATTAATTTATCTCTATAATGGATTCTCAATTTGAAAACTCACTCCACCAAAGCAAATCTACACCTGCTTTAAAATCTGTAGTCCTATAAAGTTGCCTAGAGCACTGAAAGATTGTCAGTCAACCAATCAACATTTATTAAGCACCTACTATGTGCCAAGTGAGACAGCTAGGTGGCTCAATAGATAGAGCCTTCCTAACTGCAATTTTGACCTTCTGTCTACTATAACATGCTTTCTCTCTCTCTCTCTCTCTCTCTCTCTCTCTCTCTCTCTCTCTCTCTCTCCTCTTTCTTTCCTTCCCTCTCTCCTCTCTCCCCCCCTCCCTCTCATAGATTTATGTAACAAATATACATGGGCAGCTAGATGATGTCGTAGATAGAATCCTCGAGTCAAGAAGACCTAAATTCAAGTCTAGCCTCAGACACTATCTGTGTCTCTGAACAAATCACTTAACTTTGATTACCTCAATTTCCTTATTTGTCAAATGAGGTGGAGAAGAAAATAGCAAACCACTGTAGGATCTGCCAAGAAAACCCCAAATGGGATCGTGAAGAATTGGACATAACTGAAATACTTGAATTGAACAAAACAAATACACATATTCAAGAGAAATGCATTCCCATGTTGATCATGTTCAAAAATATATGTTTCATTCTGCATTTTATATCAATTACATCTTTTCCAGGGGTATTCTTAATGGTGACTCTTACTTCTTGAAAGAGAGATGATGGATGGATAAAAGATACAGAACAAGACATATTTCTGGACATGGCCAAGACAAGAATGTGTTTCATTTTACTCTAAATATTTGTTATGAGGGTTTTCCTTTTGGGGGGAAAGAAGGGCAGTAGATGAGAGGGAGAGAAAACAAGTGCTCATTAACTGAAAAGTTCAGTTGTTGCTTAGGAATTTTTCAATCTGGTCTGGCTCTTCATGATATCATTTGAGGTTTTCTTGGCAAAGATACTATAATGAGCTGCCATTTCCTTCTTTAGCTCATTTTACAGATGAGGAAACTGAGGCAAATGGGGTTAAGTGACTTCTACATAGTTACTGAATGTCTGGGGCCAGATTTGAACTCTTGAAGATGAGTTCTCCTGACTCTAGGCCCAGCATTTTATGCACTGCACCACCCGGCTGCCCATCTTATAATTAAATTACATTTTTTAACTAATGATGCTAATAGGATTACCCTTTGCAACTTATACTCTACATTAAAAATGCTCCTAGTACCAAGTGTTTTGCACAGTTCAGACAACTTCAATAAGAAAAAAAATCAAATTGACATAGTACTTCAAGATCTGCAAATATTTTCCTCATCAGCATCCTGTGAGATTGCAATCATTATTTTAATATTTCATTTTCCTTAATTATATATAAAAATAATCTTTAACATTTGTTGGGTTTTTTTAAATTTTGAGTTCCAATTTCTATCCCTCCCCTCTTTCTCCTCTTCCTTCTCTGAGACAGTAAACAATATGATATAGGTTGTATATGCATTGCAATTCTTATTAATCCCATTTTGCAAAAGAAGGTCAGAAAGATATGTGACTTTTCCAAAGTCATCCAGCTAGGATGTAGAATTGTCAAAATTCAAAGTTCAGTTCTTTTCTGACTCCAGAGCTATCTTTCTTCCCTCCACACCACAGTTTCTAATAATAATGTTGAATAGTTGAATTGATAAACAAATGAAAAGCTATTAATTCCTTTTAACTCTAACACCTTCTCAGATGCAGGAAACCACATTCTCTGAAATTCATAGTATTTAGACAGGAGTTGGAAACCTCTGCAAACTAGGAGAGGATGCAAGTAAAATTGACCTTAAGAGATAGCAACTCTGTTCTTCCTTCTGCAGCAATGACAAAGCTAAATGGAGGAGCCAAGAATAATCTTTGGCTCTTTGAGTTTTGTCAATGACAAAGTGATTTCTACAATCTGCTGCTTTAAGAATGAAATTTCCCTAAAGAGTGCAATTGTCAGTTCCATGGATAGCTCAGGCAAAAGGAACAATGTCCTCTTCAGGAAACCAAATGACTAAAATCTTCCTTATTTTCTACAATCTCTATTTTCTCTGAAAAAATCCTTATCTGATTCTCTGAACAGACAAAGACAAGATGGACCCCAGATCAGGGATTTGCTAGAGCCAGTTCAAATCTGCTCATGAGAGCTGACGGTTAAATTTTAAGTGCAGGTATTTCATACCTCAGGAGTTAACACATCCCACAAAGCAGAGGTTGATTTATTGTTGTGCTAATTTCTAGACATCAGAAAGTCATAGAGAAAACTGAAAAATGAATATTAAACTTCAGTTTGTCATGCATCCTTTTTTTTTTTTTTTGAGAGATCTAGTTGTTAAATATTCTACCAGCATACCCCTTGCTCATTCTCCATTAGCATAATCAGCTATCCTGATTATGAACCAATCCCTTAGGATGGAAGAAACTTCTACAAAGCAAGATGAGAAAGCTCCAGAATACCATGCACTAGGAAAAATTTCCCAGAAACTTGGGTCATCACTGCCTTCTTCCCTCACTCAAGATGGGAAATATAGTTATACCTGCCACATCATGGGAATTAGCAATGGTGCCCCCAAGATCTGGAAAATCCGTGTGAATTTTTTGGTCTTCTCTTTGCACGAAATAAGAAATGTGATTTTTTTTCTTTTTCTTTTATGGTTTTTTACAATACTTTATTGTAAAATTTAGGTTAAGTATTTGATTATAAGCTATATTAAAGCCAATCTTTAAAAAAAAAGCTACCCTTTGTGTAATATCTACCAACTTTTGAGTTCTTTTTTCAAAACTTTAACTTTTTATTCCTTTTAACTTTTTTTAAAGTGTGTATTCATGATATTAAAAGATAAAATATATTGATATTATACAATACTATACATATGTTTTATGCATCTGTGAGTTTCTGAATTTTTTCTGTGCCATCTACTGGCCTTCATGTATCATCTATGGCTTCCCCAAAACTCCCATTTAATTTCTTAGGCCAACCTGCAGTATATCGAAATCACTGGGGAAAGTCTAGAAAGGATAAAAATGTATTCTGCTATGTATATCCCTGAACAAATATGTAATTGCCCCCAGCAGAGCCTCACTCTGAATTCTCTTTCCTGCTTTATCCTATACTACAAAAAGAAACCTAAGATTCCTTGATCCTCCTATATTCCTTGTCCCAAACTAGACCCATATATAAGGGAAGCTCTTTATCACAAGCTATGGTGCACCACCCACAGATTTAAACAACCTTGAATTATTTGGACCTTTCAAACTGGACATGATTTTAGAGATAATCTAATTCAACCACTTTGTGTTATGAACAAGAAAACTTTAGCCCAAAGAAGTAGAACTTAATTCAGGTCATGGGGCTAGTGAAGGGGGAAAGTGGCAACAGATTTCCCGATTCCCATTCCATGGTTTTTGCCATTCTATCATACATCCAAATACACTATTAACAAATTATTCCATTTTTAATAATTTGTTGCATAGTTACTTCTATGGAAAGAAGAGAAAAGAGAAAGGAATAATACTAACCACTCAAATTTAAGTCATTTTTTTATGTTATCTAATTAATCTATTCCTAATCATTCTAATTATCTCACTTAATCTAACCAGCCTGGAAGATAGTACATTGTTATCCTCAATTGACAGATAAAGAAACTGAGACTCAATGAAATGAAAATTTCAAATTCAAAGACTGATTAGAAGTCTGATACTAATAACTGAGATTTATATAACATTTTTTGTGTTTTATCTCACTTGATCCTCATAATACCCATGTGTGGTAGTTGTCATTGTTCCATTTTACCAAGGAGGAAACTGAGACTTAGAGAGATTAGGTAGTAATTGAGTCTACACAGTACTACAAAGCTAGAAATTATCCAAGGCAGGATTTCACCTCGAACCTTCCTGAATTGAAATCCAGAGCTCCGCTGCGCCACCTACCTGCCTACCACATGCAAGACACTGGGCTAGAAAGTGACAATCATCTTTGCATGAAGTGATTTCAGAATAGGGAGACTTCTGACAGCAGAAGCAGTAGGGGAAGGGTTAGGAGAAGAGTGTGGGATGTCATTAGGAAAGTCTTCACTAGGAGAAGGTAAGAGATGGCTCTAAGAGGAAGAACACTGAGGACACTGACAGTAATAGCCAGAAGACTAGTTTGACTAGACAAAGTAGATCACGAAGGGTAATGATGTGAAGATTAGCACGAACATATACAATTAGCAAGTAATAGACCCAGTTACTGAACTCATTGGGGGTTTTTCCCACTAAATCATTTAGCCTCTCTTTGCCAGGATATTAGAAAAGGCAGTCTCTATCCTTGAGGATCTAATAATCTAGCTGAAAAGTTGAAAAATCCACTTGAAAAATATATACAAATATATACAAATCAATGTAATCACAAATGAATTTTTTTTAACCTGAATGTGTCCGTACAAAGGTTCAATGAAGGAGTGAACCAAAATTGGTTGGAGCTAATTAGGGAGTTAGAGGAAATAGGTTTTGAAGACTAAGGGATAGAAATCATGGTAGAAAAACACTAATATTTATATGGCACCTTAACATTGGCAAAGTGTTTTATATATGCTATGTGATTTAATCATCACAATGTTGTGAATAGGATAAGATTTAGTTTCCCCTTTTATAGCTCAAGCAATTGAAATTTAGAGATGAAGCCACTTGATCCAGGATCACATAGCTATAACTATCTGGGACAAGAGTCAAACCCAGATTTTTCTGCCTCCAAGTTTAATATTCTATCCACTGTGCCAGAGATTTGAGTCCTACTCTCCATTCTGTGCCAATTTGTGTGAACTTAGGAAAGTCACTTCACTTCTCCAAGACTCAGGCCTCTCTATGCTTCAGTTTCTATATCTGACAAAAAATGGCCTTGAACTCAATTACCTCTAAGCTCCTTCTCCCTTCTAAGAGTCTCTTTCTCTCATTCTCCAGCCAGTTTATGACAACCAGCCCAATGAAATATAACTCATAAATAGGAACTATGGAGACAGATTGAAACCCTGCAGGGAATTATTACTCATGTGGATCTCCTTTGGCTCAGGATATGCTGACAAGCCCATTGTGGCATGTAATGTTTCAAGTACCTAAATCTGAGTCACTCACTTCAATCGTAACTCCTGGACTAAATTCCAAGTCACTGCACCAAGCCTATAGCCCTGGGGAACTGACAGGTGACTGAAAGCTGACAGGAAGGTAAATCAAGTTTAAAGACAGCAACCTCTGCACTCTTGTTTGCCAAAGCCACCTTTCACCTAACATTCAAGCTGCTCCTGTAACCAAGTTTCTTCCCTGGAGCCTTCCTGGATTAATTAGCTATGAGATAATAGCTTCCTTGACCTCTCCCTTCCTGAATTTGGAACATCCATGATTTTCTCCCAGTTCCTTTTTATGATGTTATTTATTTTGTTTTTTAAAAGTTTAATTTTACTATTTTTTCCGATTAACAAGCATTGACTTTCCTCTCTCCCATCCTCCTCCTTATAAAAAAAAGTAAAAGTCTCAGAGTAAATATGAATAGTAGAGCAAAAGAAATGGTGAAGTAGGAAGAACAAAGTACTACCTTACTTCCCCATAACTGTTTCAACAGCGAGCAATGATCTGGAAATCTAAGGAGAAAGCACAGTTGCTCATCTCTCCAGTACAAGATCACAAAATTGATCCACAAGCAAATGAACCAGAGCAAGAACTGTAGAACAAGGAGTAGTCTTAGATCTGCAACTCAAATCTAGACTTTGGGCTTATTACAAGATGTCATGGCTATTGCTCAGCCCTCAGGCTCATATCAGGACCACAGTGTTGAGTCTCTGACCCAAGAGCACTATCTCCCACTCAACTCTCAGGCTCAGGGCAGAGATAAGATGGAAGCAGCTTTCTTCTTCCTCTGACTTCCTCAGTATAGGATTAAGCAGGCAGTACTGTCCCTCTAACTCAGCAGAGAAGAGTGGACTGAAGTAAGGAGAGATTCAAGGCAGAAGACCAACAAAAGGCTAGAGCAATAGTCCATATGTGAGGTAAAGAAAGACTGCACCTTTTTGTTTTTCTTCCCAAGTTATTTTTACCTTCTGAACCCAATTCTCCCTTGCAACAAGAGAACTGTTTGGTTCTGCACACATATATTGTATCTAGGATATACTGTGACATATTTAACATGTATAGGACTGCTTGCCATCTAGGGGAGGGGGTGGAGGGAGAGAGGGGAAAAATCGGAACAGAAGTGAGTGCAAGGATAATGTTGTAAAAAATTATCCTGGCATGGGTTCTGTCAATAAAGTTATTATAATAAAAATAAATAATAATAATAATAAATAAAAGATTTTTTAAAAAGGAAGTTAGATGCGAAAGAAAGAAAGAAAGAAAGAAAGAAAGAAAGAAAGAAAGAAAGAAAGAAAGAAAGAAAGAAAGAAAGGACCCTGCACCAGGGGTGTCAGTGAAAGGAGAGAAGGGGGACAGAGTTAGAAAGAACAGGATTTGATAACCAATTGGATATAGAGAGGTGGAGGGGAGAGAAAGGAATCAAGGATGACACCTATATTGCAAGGCTGAGTAAATGGAAGTAGCATGGTGTCCTCAACAGTAATAGGGAAGTTAGGAAAAGGGAGGGGAGAGGAATTGAATGGAAAGTTAATGAGTTTAGTTTAGTACATATTGACTTTCAGATATCTCCTGAGGAGAATAAAGTCTCCAAACCCTAGTGAGCCTAATTTCAATTCTTGGGAAAATTCTAAATGGATTATTACAGTGTTGGTAAATAGCTAATAAGAGAAGCAGTGAGTACAAAGACTCACTGTAGCTTTGACAAGGACAAAAATCGGTCATTTCTGCTCTAATATCATTTCCTTTTTGGAAGGAATTTTTAAAATAGATGAAGAGAATGCTATGAACATAGTTTACTTAGATTTTAGCAAGGCAGTTGGTGAAGAGACTCATATACATAAAGAAAATACAGAAATATGGACAAGACAATAATATAATCCAATGGATTGAAAACTGGTTGGATAATTGGACTCATAGTAATTGTAAATGCCTCAATGTCGATGTGGCAGGAGGGCTCTAGCCAGTGGAATACTCCAGTTATCCACACTTGACCTGCTGCTCTTTAACATTTTTATCAATAACTTTGATAAAGATATAGATGGTACATTCACCAAGTTTGCAAATATTCCAGTTTGGAGAAATAACTAGCATAGTGGGTTATGGAATCCAAAGGATCTTGATAGGCTAGAACATTGGGATGAATCTAATAAAATGAAATGTAACAGGGACAAAAGTAAAGATTCGAACTTGGGTACAAAATGTCAATTTCAGAAGTATAGAGGAAACATGGGTAGACAGCAGTCGGTCTATAAAAGACCTGGATATTTTAGTGGACTGCAAACAATATGAGTCAGTAGTATGACATGGCAGCCAAAAAAACTAATGTAATCATGGGTTGAATTGAAAGTTAACAACGCTTCCAGGAATAGAGGAATATTCCTACATAATTCTAGCCTTGTCAGGTCTTATCTGAAATATTATGTTCAGTCCTGAACAGCACAATTTAAGAAAGATATTCATTAGCAGGAGAAGGTCTACAAGAGGATGGTGAAGAACATGTTTAGTCTGGAGAAGATAAAGCTCAGGGGAAACAAGTTGTCTATCTTCCAGTATTTGAGTGACTAACATAGTGAAGGGACATTATTAAAATTGTTCTATTTTGCCTCAATGAGCACAAAAAAAAATAGTAAGGGTAGAAATCACCCAAAAAAGTAAATTTGGGCTTGTTTCAGAAAAAAAAATTCTTCCTAACAATTAGAGTCATACTTCCTAACTATTATAATGGCCAGATTCTTCAAGAAGTGGTGGGTCTCCCCTCCTTGAAAATGTTGAGGCAGACACTGGATGACCACTCCTTGTGTGTGATATAGTGGGGTCTCCTTTCATATATGGGTTATATTAGATGCCATTAGAATTCCTTCCAACTCTCAAATCTGTGATTCTGCGATTCTGACTAAACTTAATACTTCTGCTAATCTTCATTAGGCATCATATCCCCTCTGGTCCTCAAGTAGCTGCCCTTGCCCTTCTGCTCCAACCTCTCTCTTTCTCCTAGATTACACTTGGAGTCCTTTATTGAGATACTACCCAGTTATGGATTTTTCATCCCTCTTTTATCTTAATCCTCAAAACCTAAGCTTCGGCTTTTTTATAAAGGGCCTTCACAAAACCAGATATTGGAATAGGAAAGAAAATCTCATCTACTTTTTCTAAGAAGAGGAATTTGTCAGCTATTCCCTAGAAACACTTGACCTTTGAACAACTACTTCCTAATAGAAGGAGTTTCTGTCCTATGCCACTGGCTGATTTAGAATTGATTAATTAATTCATTTTAGCTCTTCTCAATTCCAGATTACAAATTAATATTTCCCTTAAATCATTTTCAGGGGCTGCCTTCTAACAAATGTCAAAAGGATTTAATAGATGTCAGTTTTCTTCATTCCTCATTCCTACCCTCATTTTCCCCCACACCCAAACTCCTTTTTGATCTCAAGGACAAAACCATCCTCACCAGCCACATACTTTCTTTCATTGGGTATCTGTGGTTGGTTACAAACCTCCATGCTTTGATTCACCCTACAATTCAATGACCACTATTGGTTAACAAGGGTAGATGATGTAAGAAACTCATTCCTTTCTATAGAGGTGCTGGCCAAGTGAACTACAAGTTGACGAATATTACATATGCTGATATGTAATATCAGGAGTCTGTATTGTTTGGTTTTGATTATCAATTCTCAAGTACAAGTGAGGGCTCTCCCTGTTGTAGGGTGGGAAGAAAGGAGGGAAAGTTTGTATTTATTAAAAAAATAATTATAATATAAAGAAAAAACAGCATCAATAAAACTTTTTAAACTAGCAAAGAAATTGAAAAAATTAAAACGACCTGTCTGACTCAGAATTAAGTTAGAGTACAAGCTCTTTGATGCAGCATTTGTGCTAATAGGCTCTTCTTTGTACAGGACTTGGTACATCAACATGGGAACACAAATGGAAAAGCATCCAAACTTTACTTTGAATTCTAGAGCCATTTGTTATTTTAGCCTTGTAATTTTCTGCTAGCTTGTAACTGTAGAGATATTTTAGGGAAAGTGTTAAGTGCTATACATTGACTATAAAAAAATTCCAAATACTTACATTTCTTCCTAAAAACAAGCTGGTGGTTTGACTTCAGGCCTCTTAACTTCACCCTTACATTAGCTACCCAACTTAAAATCACTTTCTTCTTGACGCTTTCCTCCTCTCCTCAGAATTCCCTTTCTTTTCCTTCTACTGCTCCAGAGGATTTCCTCTCTACATTTCCTTTTCCTTTCAACTGCAGCAACAGCCAAATAAAAATGCAAATATTCAGTCACTAGAAGCATGTCTGAAATTAAAGTTGGATGTTGGTTTTTAAAGCATTCAAATCTCTGCAATTAGTAAAAGAGCTTTCTGAACCCAGCAAACCTCTGTTGGAATTTTATTTTAATGGTCTGTAAATTTTCCTTCAGAGAAATAGTGACAAAATAAGAATGATGGAATTGGAATTGGAAGGAAATGGCAGTGGATTCTAGGCAGAAAAAAGAAGGACAAACCACCATAGAGCAAGAATGCCATTCAAGAGAGTTCTCTGAATAAGAGCATCTTCTCTTGCCTGTTCCTTCCCAAAAAGAAAATGGAGATGCACAATGGCTCTTCTTGACCTAAGTAGAGAAAAAGAGGCAGCCAAGCTCAAAGAAGCACCCTTCTATAAACAAATATTTCTCTAAACAAATAAGCACTAGGAGAGTATACCCCTAGGACAGATCCAAAACTGGCAGGGAAGCAGCACAGTGTCAAAGCTGGATGAAGCCTTAGAGATCCTGAGGTCATCAATTTAGAGCTAGAAAGAAATCAACCAACATTCATTAAGCAGCACATTGTTAAGTCAAATAGGATATTGGCAGGTTAATAGATACTACTGAGGAGCATGGATCAAACTGATCTTTGAAATGAGATATCCAGATACCCAGAAACAATCCATTTATTTTCCTATCATTTAAATACCTTAGAGGGCAATTAGTCTGAACTCTTCATTTTATAGATAAAGAAACTAAGTCTCAGAGACTTGCCTGAGAGAGTAAGTAGCAGAATCAGTACTGAAGCCCAGACCCTCTAACTCCAAAGCCAAGTCCACAATACTAACCTAACCCTCCATTCCACATGTACAGAAGAGAAAGTTGTGACCCCAGAGATAGAACATATTACCGAGTTCATGTATTGTGACAGAGATAAGATTTCATAAAGAACTGGCAGCCTCATCAGACATTATTCCCTTCACCCTTTCTACTCGGCAATCCAGCCAAACTGATCTTTTTTCTCTCCCATATTCACAATCCTTTCTTACATCTACCTCATTGAGTCCATCTTTTCCTTTAAAATGCATCTCAGACACCATCTTCTGTTTGAAATGCAACAGCCAGGAGACCAGTGTCACCAGGTCAAAGAAAATAAGGTGAAAGTAAGATAAAAGAAGACTGAAAAGGCAGGAGCTGCCAGATTATGAAGGTCTTTGAAGGCCAAACAGAGGATTTTATATTTCATCTTCGAAGTGATGTGGAGTCATTGGAGTTTATTGAGTGGGGATGAGGGATGATATAGTCTGCTTTAGGAAAATGAATTTGAGTGGAGGATGGACTTGAGACAGGCAGACCTACCCACAGGCTATTTTAACAGTCTAAGCATGAGATGATGCAGATCTATCTGAGAATAGTGATAGGGTCAGAGGAGAAAAGAAGGAACATTTGAGACATGCTACAGAGATGAAATTCACAGACCTTGGCAATAGATTAGATGTGAAGGGTAGGAGAAAGTGAAGAGTAGAGGATGAGAGAATGAGTCCCTGTAAGACTGGGAAGATCATGTTGCCCCCTATAGTAATAAGGGCAGGACTGGAGGGAGATTTTAATGGGGTGAGAGAGAATAAGTTCAATTTTGGACATATTGACTTGAAAATGTATACTGCATACTCAGTTCAAGAAGGAAATTGTAGATAAGAAATCAGAAGTAAATAAAGAGATTGGAGCAGGATAAATAGATTTGAGAATCATCAGTGAAGAGATGGGAATTAAATACATGGAAATTGGTATGTATATGTGTGTATGTATGTATTCTACATATAATTTCATGTGCCTTTTCATCAGACTATAAGCCCCATGCAAGTGAATATCATTTCATTTTTTAAACTTGTAAATCTAGCACCTGGTACAATCATAATTGAATTATAAATGTTTTAAGTAAAATTTTTCATTAAAGTCTCTGTTAAAGTCAGAGTACAATGCCTCATTATGGTGGCATCAAGGTATTCCTGGATTCTCAAAACCTATACCAAGAAAGCACAATCATTTTTTGAATCTTGAAATATAATACAAATGTGAACTGTTATTATTGTTATTATTACCAAAGTGTCAAGCACTTTCAAGTATAGTCATATTTAATACCATTACCAATCACACATCATCCTAGCTAAGAAGAAGTTGTTTGATCAAATCAGCTTTAATCTACCTGAAGCTCATTTCTTAGATGATAATGGGTACCACTGGAGAACATGAGAATTATGAAAACTGCTGGACTGGAAGTGGAAAAAATCTTGCCCTTGATGATTTCGCTTTTTTTTATAGGTGATTCAGGTCACAAAACACTTCTGTATAGGTGACACAGTGAGGCTGACAGGATTAAGCCAACTTCAGCAGAACCTGAATAAAGAGGAGAACTGACATCTTTGTCACAAAATCCAGGCTGGCCCCTAACAACTCAGGACGTCTCTCTCTGCTGCATCTCCTCCAGTCTGCAGCCAAAATTACCACACCCAGGCACAGGAATCTCTCTGACAAGTGTTTCCCACATGATCTCAATCAGTTTATAGGGCATTGCATAGAGCGAAGAATGTCTTCCCCGTGAACACCATGTCTGAGGGAACAGTCCCCCTTTGAAACACAAAGCACATTACTGTTATCATTGTTATTGTCTTTCACAAATTCAAAGTGATCTGTAATGATTTCATTAGTGGCTTGTCATTCCTGGCCCAGTCCATTTTTATGGCAGGAGGCAGGTCTTCCTGGACCTGTTGGATGGTCCAACACCATCCCTTGTACCATTTAGCTGCCAAATCAAAAAGTTTTAGAGATCCCCATGAAATTCAAACTTACATTAAAATTGACTTTGTGAATAATATGGTATGTGATGCAGGGTTAGACATGAAATCAGAAAACTGATGTTCAAATCTTTCCTTCCCCAGGAACCTACAAACTGGGTGATAACTATTTAGTCTTGCTAAAGACTACCTAAGAGTAGCTAAACTGGCCAAAATTAAACTAATTGTTACTATGCCTTCCTGGAGTAAAATTATTTTTCATTGGCAGCAATCAAGGAAAAGTTTTTTTTTTATTTTGAATCCCAAAAGAGCATTGTCCCCTTGGCTTGTCAATGTTATATGTGTATACATATATGTTTACATACACATGTATGTATATGTGTGGATAGATAGACAGATAGATATGGATGGATGGATGAGTGGATGGATGAATAGGTAGATAATCATTGCCATTCCTCTTGCAGATAGGAGAGCAAAGGAAAGATCACCAAGTCATGATCATCCTACTGTTCTCCACAAATTCAGAAATCACCCCTTTTCCTTGGAAATATAAAGTGAAGCATTCCATATCTATTTGTATCTAGGCTATATACACTGAGTTTCTGTGGTTCACTTCAAACTCTTCGAGATGCATAAGAGAAGTGTAAACAAAATACTTAATAAGTTTCCAGCAGGTTATTCCTGACTGAAAGGATCAGGGGCAGCTTCTTGCAAGAAGAATTGGGGTTGGGCTTTAAAGAATAGATATAAATTCAACAGCCAGGGAGGAAAGCAGACAGAGCCTTCCAAGCAAAAAGAACAGCATGATCAAAGGGACAAAGAAAAGTACAGGGTGTGATGAAGGATGGTAAGTGATTGGTGGGTGTGGTTGACTAGAGCATCAAATAGAAGGAAAGAAAAGGAATAGATTGAGAAAATACTGTAAAGGTAGAATTGTTCCAAAATGAATAGAGCCTTGAATATCAAGTAAATATTCTATTTTATGCTATAATATTTATGCCTTTGTCTTATCTTACTTACTAGAGTGTAAGATTCATGAAGGCAGAGATAATGTCTTATTTACCTTTGTGTCTCCCACTATGCCCACAAAGGCTTTACACACAGTGGGAATTCCAATTGAATGAATGAATGAGAAAAATAATGGTTTTGTAGATTTGTGCCAGAGAAATGGAATCTCCCAATAACAAAACAGTCAGATCTTAATTTTCTTAATTATTTCAGTATATAATAATCTGTCAACATTTTGGATTATGGCCCTGACATGCTCCCAAGTTAACTTTCTTGATTCAATAGATGAATTGAAGGAGTTTGGAGTCCCAAACTCATTTTAATGGTAGACTAATCAACAATCATAATAATAATAATACCTGATTTTTACAGAGCATTTAAGATTTGAAAAGCACTTTACAAACACTCATTCAACCTTCACAAATAATCTGTAATAATAAAGTTATAAGGTGTACAATGGGTGGAGAACTTGTCTTAAAGACAGAAAAACTTAAGTACAAGTCCCACCTTGGATATGTGTTTCTGGGATCACCCTGAGGGAGTCATTTAATTTCTCAGTGACCCAGGCAACTCAAAGTTGAAGAGTGATCTTCCTCCTCCCTCCCTCTCCCCACTGTGTGTGTGTGTGTGTGTGTGTGTGTGAGACTCTTATCTTCTCACAAGCAGGCTAGAAAGTAGAGCATTAAACTCTTCCCAAAATGTTCTATTATACAGAGTTTCTACCATAGAGAGCTTTCATCAACACTTTTGCTTGGCTTCCACTCCACAGGAATACCTACCTGCCTGACTAACTTTGATTGGAGTACCCTCTGATGCCCTGTACCACCATCCCTATTTTAGCTTCCTTTTGTGAGCTGACTGTGCCCATTAGATTGTAAGCTCTTTAAAGATAGGAACTGTCTCTTCCTCGTATTTGCATCCTCAATGCTTAGCATAATGTCTGGAACATAGTAGATATTTAATAAATGCTTATTGAATCAAAAATTGAAGTATAAAAGATTCCTTTATCTGAGAAACTATCTATTAAGAAATTTCCCAACTTTCTGCTTTCCTTCTGATCTTGGCTGCATTTGTTTTATTTGTACAAAAACTTTTTAAATTGAATATAATCAAAATTATCCATTTTACACCTAACTCTTTATCTCTTATTTATTCATAAATTATTTGCTTATCCATAAGTCTGATAAGCAATATATTCCATGTTTTTCTAATTTCCTAGTAATATCTCTCTTTATATCTAGTTCATGTATCTATTTAACCTTTTTTTTTTTTTGGCTGAGGCAACTGGGGTTAAGTGATTTGCCCAGGATCTCACAGCTAGGAAGTGTTAAGTGTCTGATGCCAGATTTGAACTCAAGTTCTTCTGACTTCAGGGCTGGTGCTCTATGTACCTAGCTGCCCCCATTTTGACCTTATTTTGATAAATGGTATAAGATAATGAATTCTTCATTGGGAGCTCCCTATATTAATGAAGTCTCAGGTTTAAAACAAGTATATATATATATATATATATATATATATATATATATATATATATATATACACACACACATATATACATATATATTTTACATTTGCACATACATCTATATGTGTGTGTATATATATATACATTATATATATGTGTATGAGGCTATATCCTCATATATATATATATACATATACATATATATAAAATGTTATCCTCATTTTACAAATGAAGAAACTGAAAGATAAGTTAAAGGACTTACCTGGGGTCATAGAGCTTATAAATCATCTGAGATTCGATTGAGGAGTAGCTAAACAAAATCAGGTACAGGAACATAACAGAATTTTACTATTCTGGAAGAAAAAATGAATGTGATGGAAATAGAAAAGCCTGGGAGGATGTTTATGAAGTGCTACAAAGTAAACAACTAAGAAATTAATGTAAAATTTCTATATAATGCAAAAGGAAAAAAATATTGAACACAAAACAATGAAAAATTAATGTTGCAAAAGAATAGCAACAACAACAACAACAACAAAAAAAAGCCTAACCGTACAAAAGAGGAATAAGACAGCACCCCGGACACATACATTCCTACAGAGCTAGAATGTCCATGCATGTGGTTGTTTCACAGAATGCCAGAGTGAGGTGTTTGGAGAGCTTGGGGGTGGGTAGTTAATGCTTTAATTGATTCTGCTGAATTTTTTTCTCTGCTTTGCTTTTTTTTTTTTAAGTCTATTATAAGAGATGGCTCTTTGATTGAGGGAAGGCAGAGCTGCAGGGGGGATCTAGACAGTATTAAAAAAACAAAAGAAGTTAATAAAAATTAGTATTCTAAGGTAGAATTAGAATCCCTATCTTCCAGTCTAGGCCTCTATCTACTATAGCACATAACCTCTTGGAGCAGTGTAAACAGCAAATACAGTCTAATGACTGTATTCATACACACACACACACACACACACACACACACACATACACGTGTGTGTGTGTGTGTATGTATGGGCAATTCTCAATATCTTGTAACTGTTTCCATTAATTCTTATTGCCCAAAAATTCAATCCTTATGATCTTGAGTCCTTCGAGCTTTCCCAAAGCCAACACCATTTCTCAGGAGATCATCAAGACCTTTCTGGAGGGTAAGACCTTCCAAAGCTTGTCCTCCACTGGTATAGTCTTCTAGACCACCAAGTGCCCTGAACATCATGATGAGGCATCTGGATAAAACATACATCAAAAGCAACAATGAATTCCAAAGCCCTAAAGAACTCATTTGTTGGTAGCTACTGTTTCTGTTGTCTGTGTCTCATTCCTTCCCAAATGATTTTCCTCAATAAGCATGTCTCTCCTCAACCTAGACCTACTTATCTTTCCAACTTCATTGGATATTATTCTCTTTCCCACATTGACCTTCTCTGGCCAATCTTTCTATCAACAAGGTATTCCATCTTTGGCCCAAAGTAATCTGTATAACTTTACTACTAGCTTCCATAAGAGTGTTTCCTTGACTTATATAATAAGCATTTGATAGGAGAGGAGCTTCCCCATGTCTTTGCACAGACTACCTGGAATGAACTTGATCCTCACCTCTACCTCTGAGAACCACTCTCTTTCATGCAGTTCAAATATCACTTTCTAAATAATATCTTATCTAATTCTCCCATCTTATCTTCCTAATTATATCATCTTTAATTAGGCAGGTAGGTGCTTTGGGTGGCTAAAGGACTAAGGCTTAGAGCTATGCTTTCTTGGTCAAATCACTTAACATCTGTTTTCCTTAAGAAAATGGCAAACTCCTCCAGTATCTCTGCCAAGAAAACCCCATAATAGGGTCACAAAGACTTGGACATGACTGAGCAACAACATATATAGGTTTTATTTTCCAACATAATATAAATCCTTGAAAGGAAGGATGGCTCTGTTTTATTTTTGCATCTCCAGCCTCTGTCACAGTGTCTCAAACATAGTAGATCTTGATTGGTTGATTGATTGTCTCAATTCATGAAGTATTTTGAGCAGGACTGCAACTAATTTTTCCATCTGAGGAAAAAAAACAGTCAACTGGGTGGGAAGAAATAGTGGGGAAGGCTTTCTCTATAGTGATAGGAAAAACAGTGTAGTCACAGGAGAGGGAGCAGTCTGACCTTCAGATCTGAGGAAGTGAGAAAATTGAGGTGGGCACAGGAAAAGACCACAATAATAAGACACCCCCCCAAGGTAACCATTGGAAAGGCTAGCAGAATATTAGAAGGTGAATGAAGAGGAGAAACCCCTCTTCTCTCTTCATACCAAAAATGTTCCCCTCCTTTGGATTCTGGATTCTGGATCCCTAAGGCAAAGTTGCATTCACTATAGGTTACTCATATCTCCCAGACCTATAAACTGTGACTATTCCATAATTTGACCCCTCCCAAAAAAATGGTTGTCTCAAAAAAGAAAAGCATTTCATCCACTCAAGATGAATTTTTTAGCAGCAATACTTGCCTAAAGCAACGAAAATTCCCAAAAGGTTGAAGGAAAGGCCTTGGAACTTATTTTTTCATATAAAAATTAAGGCTGTAGGAAGATAAGTATGTCACTATGTCACAGATTGCTTGGGGTCTCCTCCCTGGGCTCCAGACAAGCAGGGAAACCCTGAAATTGCCACCTGGTACAAAAGCTGCAAACAAGACCTACCTGGAAGAAGAGGGTGCCCTGAGGCCCCGGGCATACTCCCCACTTCCACTCCTCTCCCAGCCCTGGGGCATCCGGAACCCACTTCTCAGCTTTGCCTGGACAAGACCCAAGAGTGTTAATCCAAGGCTTGGAATGCAAATAAACCTTCCCTAAGCAAAAAAAATCTAATCCTCCTCCCAGAAGAGCCATCACTTCTTGGACAACAGCAACCTGTAAGTTTCATATTGGTAGCAGAGCACAGAATGGGTAGAGCTACAGAAAATGTCCTCCTCTGGAAGAGAGAGAAAACACAGCTGGGGAAGGGGCAGCTGACCCCCAAATGTTGGCCTCTTCATTGGCTCCATTTTGGCTGTGTCAGATGTGAATCTAATTGTTCCAACAAGATTACACAAGTCTGGAATTTGAGGATAGTGAGAAGGAAGAGATAAAAACTGAAGCAAAAAAACTTTCTTTCCCTAAAGATTACAACTTATTCAACATATAAGAAATTCTTCAACTCCTCGGAGCTCTAAAAATCTTCTGAGTTGAAGGCATCCCAGGGGAAATCTGTTTGACTGGTATGCCAGAGGAATTAGACAGCAGTAACAAACCCAAAGGTACCACCTTTACTTTCTTTTAATAAAAAGAAACTAAAAATCCTCCCAGTCTTATATTATTGCTCTCCTAGGTTAGGAACACCGTTGTGGTGTTGGGGAAAAAAAGCTAAATATTGAGCCAGAGAATTATATCATTTACTACCATTCTTTGAGGGCAGGGCCTGCCTTTGTCTCTTTTTGTATCCCCAGCACTTTGCACAGTGCCTGGAACATATTGTTGTTGTTCACCCTTCATTCTGTAAGAAGATCATGACATGGGTAAGAGGGTGACCCATAACATGCTAATGAATTGGACTGAAGTGAGAGAAGGCTGTGCAAAGTCACCACCTTCACTTTCTCCTCTGGAACCATGTGGCTCTAGTGACTAGACAGGTACTTCACAAATATTTATTCACCAAATGACTGTGTGAGTTGGGATTAATCTCTCCAGAGTGAGATTCTCTTCAGTAAAATGGATTAGATAACAAAGTCCTTTCCAACTCTAAATCTATTCTCCATGATTCCTATTTTAATAAACTAAAATATATGGTCAGAGCACCAAGGACTTCATAAAAAAAACTTGCACAGGGCCACAAACATGGCATTACTCTGTGCCTCAATTTCCCCTTCTGCACCCAAGAAGAAAGGGGATTGTAGTGAGAAAATCACTGTATTTGAATTCCAGAGAGCTAGGTTCTAAATCTGTCCCTGGTACTCATTTGCATTGTAACTTTCAACCTTAGTTTCTTCATCTATAGAATGAAGGGTTTAGACCAGGTAACACAGGACACCTCTTCCAGCTTTAAATCTGTGAACCAATGCAAGTATATTATCCCTTTAATGCTTTGAATCTATGGGAGCCAAAATTCTAGCTCCATGCCTGGGGAAAGGTATAAAATATGTCCAGAGGTCCAGGTCTTAGTTGGGAAATGCACAAATCTAGGCCCAAGAACATAGCAAATCCAAAAATTTCAGAATAGCTAGAGGAGAAGAACAATGGTGGAGGTAAGTGAGATACATATACAGCTTCTCATTTGACCCAATGGCACCTGAAATGCATGGTGTCTGAATGCAGAACTGTCTTCCAGTATCATTTTAAGAATCTAAATGCCTTGTAGCTCAACTACAACTTCCAAGAGAACTTTCCAGGAAAATCTCACAGCACCAAACCTGAAGAACACCCCATACCCACAATCCTCTTTTTCAAATAGAGGAAACTTGTCTAGATTATAGCTACTGAGTGAAAAGTCCTTCATTAAACCTAGGAACTCTTCAGTTTTCATATCATCACAGCCATCATCTAGTCCGAATTTATCTACTACCACCACCACTCCACCAGTGCAGGAAGTCTTTCTATGATATTTCTGAATGATAGTCCATCTAGACTGTATGAGTACCTCCAAAAATAGGGAGGTCGTTATTTTATGAAGCAGCATGTTTCATTTCAAGAAAGATCTGTTAAAAACCTTTTTTTTCCATATGTTAAGTTAAAGTTGATTTCCCTGTAACATATTGTTTTTACTTCCCTTTGGAGTAGCTCCTCGCTATATTAATTACCTGCCTCTGGGTGTGTGCCACTTAGTCAATACCTGTCCTAAACTGTGGTGGAAGGAAGGAAGGAAGGAAGGAAGGAAGGAAGAAAGGAAGGAAGGGAGGGAGGGAGGGAGAGAAGCAAGGAGCGAAGAAGGGAGGAAGGAAGGAAGGAAGGGAGGGAGGGAGAGAAGCAAGGAGCGAAGAAGGGAGGAAGGAAGGAAGGAAGGGAAGGAGGGAGGGAGGGAGGGAAGCAGGGAGGGAAGAAGGGAGGGAGGAAGGAAAAGAGGGAAGGGAGGGAGGGAGGGAGGAAGGAAGGGAGGAAGGAAGGAAGGAAGGAAGGAAGGAAGGAAGGAAGGAAGGAAGGAAGGAAGGAAGGAAGGAAGGAAGGAAAAGAGGGAAATAAGGGAGAGAAGAAGGAGGGAGGGAGGGAAGGAGGGAAGAAGGAAAAGAAGGAAGGGAGGAGGAAGGGAGGAAGAAAGAAACAAAGTAATGAAAGAACAAAGTAAAGGAAAAAGGAATGAAAGCAAAGGAAAGAATGAGAAAAGAAAAAAGAAGAAAAGGAGGAAAAGAATTTCTGTATCTTCCTGTGGCAATCTAGGCTAAATAAAAGGACTCACTGTGAGTTTTTCTGGATTTCTCTGTCAGACTTCGGCGCAGTTTGTAGAAGAGTTGTGGATGGGAACTCAGCTACATTGCCTCCTTCTACCCTGCCATCTTACCTCTGCCCTAATCCATTTCTTTTATAGTTCAGGATACAAATCAGGAGAAGAAGGGCTCTGACTCACATAACACGTGTAGTAAACAGCAGTCAGAATTCAATTGTAGGAATTAGGTGACATATAAATTTGGATTAAGAACTACAGATATTTCCAAAGCAGGAATGGAAAGAGGGATGACTAAAATCATATTCCCATAACAGGAAGTCTTAAAATTCCCACATTCTTCACTCCTTTGTTTTAAATTACTGAGGGCTCTAGTTAAAATGTAAATATTATGGGAAAGGGAAACACCTTAAGTCATTATCAACCATTAACACTATTTTTCATTAGTTTCTCAGATTAAAGCCTGTCACCTAGATAGGCCCTGAGGGAATGATATTTATAACAGGTAAATTCTGATGAAATAGATCAGAAAAAAGTCAGAAAAGGGCCACTATAACTAGAGGAGTAGGTACGAATATAGAATGATAGCAAAGGATCTAACTTTGCTAAGTCATGAGCAAAAGGTATCAAAGTGAAAACAAATAATAATAATAATAACAAGGGTAGAAGAGATTTAAAAAAAAAAAAAAAAAACTTTGTCTATTTCAAAATTCTGCCTCTGGTTGTCCCAGAATAAAAACCAAGATACATATGTCTTTTGTGAGGCTCCCAGCAAACTGGGGTGTTCCAGCTTTGTTCTACAACAGGAGGGATGCTGTCAAACAAATTAGTGTTTTATAGAAGGGAATAGTATACAACAAAAGCACCCTCTAGTGGGGAGAACAACTCACCTACTTCGAGCCAATTAACAGAGACTGCTCTCCATAAACCACTTACAAATTACCTGTGGATTAAATACAATGAACCAAATGAGTCTCTTTATCAAACAAGACATCCTCAGCTGCTTCTCCCAACTGCTCAACTAAATACATATTTGAGAAATAGCAGAACTCTGTCATTAGCCCAAGGCAAATATAACTAGAAAGAAAACTGAACAAGAAAACCTGCTGTGCCAGTAAAATCAAATACAAACAAAAGAAATAATACTAACTCTCATGATAGCTTACATTTATAGAGAGGTTTACATTTACAAGGAGTCTGACACACATTGTTTTCTTAGATTCAGAAGTCATGGGTTTGAATCCTCACCTTATATGTAACCTTTGTGACCTGTTCTGACAAAAGATAATCCATTGGAGAAGGAAGTGGCAAACCACTCCACTATCTTTGTCAAGTCCTATGGACAGTATTAAAATGATAAAAGATATGGGGACCGAAGATGAGCCCCTCAGGCCAGAGCTGTCCAACACACTACTGGGAAAAGCAGAAGACAACTACAAGTAGCTCCAATACTAATGAAGCAACTGGGACATGACCTAAAGGAAGTTCAGCTATGGATGTGTCTGATGACAAAAGGAAAATCTGAATGCTATCAAGATCAATATTGCAAAGGAATCTGAGATATAAGATGCATGAAGCAAAATAAGCTGGATGTGGTCAAACAGGAGATGAAAATTTTAAACATGGACATTCTGGGTGTCAGTGAATTCAAATGGATGTGAATTGGTGAATTTCATTGAGATGATCACTACGTGTACTACTGATGGCAAGAATCCCTTAGAAGAAATGTAGTAACCCTGATAATCAATAAAAATGATAAGAAAAACAGTACTGGGACATGATTTCAAAAATTACAGTATTATACCTAAAGGCAAATCATGAAAGAGTTGAATTAGATAACACCCAAGGTCTCTATAATCTTACGGTCTATGAGTAAATGACTTTCTAACTGTGTAAGGTCTGTGGTTGTATGGACTATGATTCCATTCATGTACAAAAGATGAGTTTTGTATCTGAAATATGGAAGGACAGTGAAAGGGGGAACTTAAGGCCTGAGTCATTCATACCTGCATTCTCAAATATAGGCTGTACAACCAAGCTGTATAGAGGACAGTGTATTAATAGTCCCTCACAATACCTGTCAACTAGGGAATGTCTGAACAAGTTGTGATATGTGATGGTGATGTATTTTCCACTTATAGTTTAACAAATAACAAGCAGGATGCTTACAGAAAAACCTGGAAAGACTTATACAAACTGAAGCAAAGCAAAAGGAGCAAAACTAAGAGAACATTGTGCATAATAACAGCCATATTGTAAGGATGAACAACTGAAAATTTTAGCTACCCTGAAAAAAAAAAAACACTGATCCAAGATAATTTCATAGAACGTATGATGAAAAATGTTATCCCCTCCAGAGAAAGAATTGATAAACTCTGAGTACAGATTGAAGCATACATTTTTTACTCTCTTTTTCTTGTTTGTGTTTTCTTTTGCAATACAGTTAATAAGGAAATATATTTTACATGACTTCACAAGTATAATCGATATATTGCTGTCTCTTCAAGGGGTGGGAATGGGAAGAGAAGGAGCAAACTTGGAATTCAAAAAAATATTTTAAATGACTGTTAAGTGCGTATATGTAATTAGGAAATATTTCATTAAAAATAAATATTTTTTAAAAAATATTTAAAAGATTTCTTCACTTTCACCATTCAACCAAGAGATCAGTGAGGATGTTGGAATGCTGCCAAGAGGATTCCAAATTAGGTACCAGTTGGATTTCATGGCTAACTAAAGGATTTGGGGTAGTCAAATTTTATTTGTGGTATTCTTGCAAGTTTTAGAACCAGACACAAATACACACCAGAGAACAGAGCTATAAGATCATCTAGTAGTCACTTCCTCATTTCATAGCTGGGAAAACTAAAACTTGAAGATGGGAAGTTAACTTGCCCAGTGTTACACTGATAATAAGTATAAGTCCAGTAATTTAAACTCACTTAACCTACCTCTATATCCAGTCTCATAGGCATAAATTAAACTGATCTGAAATTAAATTGAATTCTTTTTCTTCCTACAGAGGTTCAACATCACCTTCTTGGTGAAACTTTCGTAGAATATTCCCATCCCACTTTTTTCTCCTTACTTCAAATTTCTATTGTACTTAAATGTACAAAAAATGTATTTTTTGCAGTAAAATGCGTTTGCCAGTGCCTCCATTAGATTTCAGCAAAGTTGAAGATTGTAGGAGGCCAAGATAGATAAAAAGATATAATAAGGTAAAGTTTTTACAGTATAAAGAATCATTTCCATACTTTACAGGGAACTCTAAGGTTTTGAATAACTAAATTGCATATGAAGAGGCCAGTAGAGTCAGTGAACTTGTCCTCAGATGGTATCTTTTTATCCCAGCTACTCATTTGTATTAAACCCAACTGAAACCTGAGAAATGTGATGCTTTTCGTCGCCATAAGTTACAGGAGGGTTTTCCACCGAAGTAACCAAGTTCTGAATCAAAAAAATTCATTGAATAGGAGAAATTATAACTTCTCCATCCCTACCTAGTTGGTGATAAGCTTCAGAGCCATAACACTAAGAAAACAAAACTGGAAAGGCTTCTTACCCAGTTAGTTCATAGAATTATAAATTCATAGATTCAGAGGCAGAAGGGATTTTTGAGACGATTGACATTTTTCTTGCTACTTTGTCATTTCCAATTGTGTTACACTCTCTGTGTTCCTATTTGTACTTTCTTGGCAAAGATATGAGAGTGATTTGTCATTTCTTTCTCCAGCTCTTTTTACAAATAAAGAAGCTGAGACAGAGAGTAAGTGACATGCTCAGGGTCACAGAGCTAGTAAATGTCAAAAGCCAGAATTAAACTCCAATCTTCTTGATTCCAGACATAGCACTCTATCCACTGCACCACCTAGTCCCTTCTTTTACAGATGAAGAAATTGAGGTTCAAGAATGTTAAGTGATTTGCCCCAAATTTCTTTGTTTCCTCGTCTGTAATATCAGGATAATAGCACCTACCTCACAAGGGTTGTTGCCTAGCACCGTACAAAGCATATAGTAAGGGGTATATAAATATTTACTGTTGTTATTATAAAGTATCAAAGATGGAATTTGAATCCAGGACATCCTCAGTCCAGGTCCAGAACTCTATGCATTATAATATGACATACACAGAGAGTTGAAACAGCAATAGATTTAGAGTAAGAGGCCCTGGATCCTTACTTTCATATCTTAGAAACTTTAATTTCTTTCAAGACAGCTCAAATTCCATCCTTTACTTGAAATCTTTCCTGGTCCCCCCAGCTGCTAATACTTTTCTTGCCAAATCATCGTGTTTCTAAGTTGTATATACAAGCAGTTCTGCTGTAACTCACCATGTGTTCCTAAAAATCACTGAGCTCTACAAAATAGTTATAAAACCCATAGGGTTTGTGGGGAAAATGAAATTAGAGGGACAACACTGAAAGTGAGTCCTAAGGGAAGCCACTTCAACTACAACATGGGGGGCTCCTAACAAGGGATCCTGGTTGTGAGGGAGGTAAGAGGGATTGTCATGTGTCTAACAGTGGTACACTTCTAGTATGCCAGCCTGTTTCCACAGAGGCAGCTAAGGTTCTGGGTCACCATAGGTCTGTTCTGAGGAGTGGGGAAGGTAGGTTGACAGTTTCCCTCTCTTCTCTTCCATTCCGTGAATCCAATCTCCCAATCCCCACCCTCATTTCTACTTCACCTTCACAGTGGTATAACCCCACCCCTAACTAGTTCTCACCACCACCTAGGGGGAGGAAAGTGTCTCCATCTTACTGCTTTGCCCTAGTTAGAGCCAAATATATTCTCTTCCCACAAGCCCTATCACAAGCTGGTGACGCTTGCCTCAACTCCTCAGTAGACACCACTTCCTCCACTATGGTTTTCCTAAATGACAATATCCCACATAGGCAAATGTAAAATTCATGTTATAATCAAACTGTTACCTAATGTATCAATTGCATTAAAACAAATTCACATTTCAAAACGTGTTATAGCAGAACTGTTCATATCTAAATCTATGTGCACGTCCATGTTTGTTGTTATTGTTCAGTCATTTTTCAGTTATGTCCAACTCTTTGTGACCCAGTTGGGATTTTCTTGGCAAAAATGCTATAGTGGTTTGTCATCTCCTTCTCTAGCTCATTTTATAGATGAGGAAACTGAGGCAAACAAGGTGAAGTGCCTTGCCCAGCTCATACAGCTAGGAAGTATCTGAAGCCAAATTTGAACTCAGGAAAATGAGTTTTCCTGACTCTATCCACTGAGCCACCTAGCTGCTCTATGTATATCTTATCTTCCCCTATCTAGACTGTAAGCTTCTCAGAGGTAAAAACCGGTTTTGTTTCCCCAATGCCTGACACTATACAAAAACAGTATAATATATTGTAGGCATTAAATAACTGCTTGCTGATTAATTAGTTGATTGATTAGATTAGAATATTATCATCAATAACGTGTTAAAAGCAAAAATCATTTAATAAGATGATATCTGCCCTATACCAAGAACCTTAAAGGTTGCAAAGTACTTTATAAACATTTTCTCATTCGGTCAATGAGTGGGGAGCATAAGTATTATATTATCCCCATCATACAGATGAAGAAATTGAGGTTTAGAAAATCTAATTCCAGTCACACAGCTAGTAACTGTGATTCCTGGTCATCTTTATTACCACCAAGTCTCCCTCCCCCCCACTAACTTTCCTATGATTTTCTCAGATACCACCATCCTCCCAGTTACCCAAGCTCAAAACTTAGGTTTCCTCTTGTTGTTGTTGTTGTTTGTCCTTTGTTCTTGAAAAGCACTGTGACATCAGGGAAGTAAAGCCATGGCATATGAGTGAATTAGATTCAAGTGGGAGAGAGCTGTGCAAGGCCATCTGCCTCACCTTCCCCTCCAGAGCCATTTGGGTCCAGTGGCAAGATACAGATCAAGACGACTAGAGATGGCCCTGGATAAAAACAGGTTTCACTTCTTTTCTTCACTTTCTCATATCACCACCTTTTACCACTCAGTTGCCATGTCCTATTATTTTTACCTTCACAACACCTCCCAAACAAATCCCTTCTCTGCTCTGGCCCTAATGCATGTCCTCACCTAGACTATTACAACAGATTACTACTCGGTCTCCCTGTATCAAATCACTTCCCACTGTGGTCCATTCTCCCCTCAGCTGTCAAATTGATCTCCCCAAAGATTTAGCCCTGGCTATATCACCTCCCTACTCAATCAACTCCAGTAGTATTCTAATGCCTCCAGAATCTATAAGACTCCTTTCTACCTTTCCTGTTTTTCACTCCATACAAACCCCTCACTGTTCAGGGTTTTTTTGCCATGTCTGATTCTTTGAAACATCATTTGGAATTTTCTTGGCAAAGATTCTGGAATGGTTTGCCATTTCCTTCTTCAGCTAATTTTAGAGATGAGAAACTGAAGCAAATAGAATTTAATGACTTGCCCATGGTAATACAGCTAATTTGAACACACAAAGATGAGAGCTCCTGACTCCAGGTCTAGCATTCCATCCACTGCATCACCTAGCTGCCCTCAGTTTCAAGCAATTCATTAAAAGCAGCCTCCTTGCTAGATACTAGATACTCCATCTCCTGACTCCAAACATTTTCACTGACTATCCCTTTTGTTTGGAGCTTTCTCCCTCCTCATCTCCACTTCCTGGCTTCTTTGAGTGTCTTCAAGTCTCAGCTAAAATTCCACTTTATTGAAGGAAGTAGACTTTCCTGATTCTTCTTGATGCTAGTGCCTTTTCTCTGCTGGATATCTATCTATATCTAAATAGACAGATGGATGGATAGATAAAGATTTACATGCATGTTGTGTATGGAAATAGATATAGATAGAAATTTCAAGAGAGAGAGAAAGGCAGAGAGACAAAGACAGAGACAGACAGATGGGGAGGGAGAGAGATAGAAAGAAGGAAAGAGAGAGAGAGAAAAGAAGAAAGAAGAAGAAGAAGAAGAGAAGAAGAAGAAAAAGAAGAGAAGAAGAGAAGAAGAAGAAGAGAAGAAGAAGAGGAGGAGGAGAAGAAGAAGAGAAGAAGAAGAAGAAGAAGAGAAGAGAAGAAGAAGAAGAAGAAGAAGAAGAAGAAGAAGAAGAAGAAGAAGAAGAAGAAGAAGAGAAGAAGAAGAAAAAGAAGAGAAGAAGAAGAAGAGAAAAAGAAAAAGAAGAGAAGGAGGAGGAGGAGGAGGAGGAGGAGGAAGAAGAGGAGGAGGAGAAGGAGGAGGAGGAGGAGGAGGAGGAGGGAGAAGCAAAGGGAGGGAGGGAGGGAGGGAATAAGGGAGAGAGAGATCATGTTTGCACATTGTTTCATCATCTCCCCCACAGACTGTGAGTTCCTTGAGGGCAGGGACTATCTTTTACCTAAACAGGAACTCAAATGCTCATAAATTAACCTAATTAATTTCCTTATCTAGATGTCAACTTCTTCCCCATAAAATTAGGGAGTTAAACTAAGTATTTTCTAAGATTGTTCTGGATCTAAATTGTCATTTTAAAACATTCTGAGAAAGGGTCTCTAGATCTTCATGAGTTGATAGGCTGACAAAAAGGGGGTCCATGATGCAAAGTCAGAATCTCTGTTCTAATGGAACATGTAGATTTGTGGATCATCTGCTCACTCTAAAGTTTGAAGTAAAGGGAGTGAAGGAGGTTATCAAGGGGAAGCTTGTATAAAGGGAGAACAGAAAAGGACCAATTCCTTAGGGAATCAAAACTTTAAAAAGTCAAGAAGAAAACTAAGGACCTTCAAAAAGAAAAAAGAATTAAACAAGTTTGTTGTTAGTCCTTAGTTTTTGAGGAGGACCTTGTCATCAGAGAAGTGATGCCATGACATGCAAGTGAATTGGATTTAATGAGGAAGGGCTGTGCAAAGTCACCAGTCTCTCTTTCTCCTCCAGAGCCATCTGGGTCCAGTGGCAAGATAAAGATCAGCATAACTGGAGATGTTTTCAGGAAAGGAGATTTTACTTTTGCTGCTTCGTAAAAAGGGAATGCACATGGGAAAGGGACAATAGGTTGGTGTTTGAAGGATGGGTAGGATACACTCAAGTTGGACAAAAGGAGATTACTAACTTTTGATCCTCACTACAAGGCATCTCTAGCTGGACACAGCCACAATTTTGCTTTTTTCAAAGACCGTGAAGTCACAACCTCTGAGCCTCCTCCAACTGAGTTTAGGAAGCTGATTCTCATGTGCCTAATCTGTATGCATTTCTACCATAGAAAGTCTGAGTAAGAGTAAAGTCAGAGTTCGTGGGTGCAATACAAGGTTTAAGTGCAAGGGTGTATTGAATAGTGTGGTTTAAGCCAAAAGAAAGGGGGAAGGGGTGAAGAAAAACAGACAATCAAAGACAGAGACAAAGGCAGAGATACACAGAGAAACAGACAAAGACAGATGGAGACAGAGATACACAGAAATACATAGAGAGACATAGATACATAGAGACAGACAAACAATTCAGAGAGATGGAGACATACAAAAAGACAAACAGAAGGAACAGATACACATAGAAACAAACAAAGACAGGGACAGAGATATACAGAGAGACAGAAAGACAGACAAAGACAGAGATGGGGACAGAGATATACAGAGAGACAGAGACAAATAGACAAAGACAGACAGGAATAGAAATACACAGATAGACAAAGAGAGAGATGGGAACAGAGATACACCGAGAGATACCAGAAGACAGAGAAAAAGGGACAGAGATACACAGAGAGAGGGGGAGACACACACAGAGAGACTGATTTTGGAAGAGGAGCAATTATCTGATTCTCATGGTGGAGTTCGAATTTTTCTTGACTGTCTGAAGGACCCACACATATGCATCCACATGTGCCCCTTCCCTTCAGTGTGACCTTTATGTTTCTACTGTTTGTAATTAATGACCAAGTTCATTTCTTGGAGTTGGTCTGTTTCCTTCAGTGGAACAGTTCTTAATTTCTTTCAGATACGTGGAAAACAAAGAAATCGGTTTTAACAACTGGGGCAACCTTCTCATTGTCCAGGAGCCTTATGTCTTTTTTCCAAGAAACAGAACAACAGTGAAAAGTTATTATGCAAAACTAATTTTCACTGCCTGTGGAAGATGATCTGACAGGAACCAGTTAGGGAATGTGAGTTCATTCAAGGCTCCAGACATTAGGAGAGCCTCAATCCCACCCCAAGTTCTCAGGCAGGCCCCAGTTCTTCCAGCCTAGATGGTGACTCCCCTGGAGTGATCCTGGGGCAGGAACTTTCCACTGGGACAAGGCCTGACTCAACCTCTCCCAAGCAAACCAGACACCAGCAACCAAACTGCCAGCACAAGATTTTCCATAATGAGAAGCTTCCAGGAAAGCCCTATAAACCATTTACTGTAAATTTAATAAAATGGTTTTTAAAACATGGTAGACAGGTTAGAGAATCCACAGTCCATAGCCACTGCTAGATACACACACACACACACACACACACACACACACACACACGATGCACATTCTCAAAACCAAGACCTACACAGGGACCTCTCTATTTCCTCCAAGAATGGGGGATCGCTACATATAAATCTTATTGTTGCCTAGGAACATGACATCCATACCAACCCCTGACCTGCCTCTGAGGGTGAGTTTCATTCATGGAGCCAGAAAGGAGCCAGGTGAGCCCATTCCCATACAAGCTGATAGGCCAATAGCAATAGCTTGTTGAGACATGCAGAGGAGAGATGAGAATGATCTATGGTTTCATAGAACTCCCAGGAAGGAAATTCCCTCCACCAACACAGATCTGCAACTCTTCTGCATCTTTATAGCTTTAGAGATCCCTTTGGCAGCTAAATAGGGAATGAATTGGAGGGGGGAGAAGCCTGAGGTACAGAGACCAAGCAGGAGACTATTATAATAGTCCAGAGAAGAGGTAATAAGAATCTAAACTAGAATAGTAATTATGTGAATGCAAAGGGAGAGATTTATATGAGAAAAATCATGCCTTGTAAGATCAACAAGATTTAGCAACAGATTAAATAGATGAGATATAGGAGAATGAGCAACTAGATATGGATAGAATACCAGTTCTGGTGTCAGGAAGACCTGAGTTCAAATCTCACCTCAGACACTCAGACACTCACTAACTGTGAGATTCTAGGCAAGACACTTAACCCCAAATGTCTCAGGAGGGAAAAAAGAATACATAGAGATTATGAACCTGGATGACAAAAAAGATGATAGTGACTCCTCAAATAGAAACAGAGAAATTCAGAAGAATTTGGGGGTTTAGGAGGGATGATAAGTTGTCTTTGGGGCATGCTGAATTTGATAACCAGCTTTCAACATTTCAAACTGCGTATCTCAGACTAGAGGAAAGAAGGAACTGATGGGGGGGAATGGGAATGGGGTAGTCTTCATGGCAACACCTTCATTTTTTAAGTAAAGTATGAGATGGGAGCCTTAAATGAAAAGACCGGGGGGGAATTATTGTTAGATGCTTGAAGAAAAGGAAAAGGTTTAGAACAGGCTCTACGAAGAGGGGGTAGAAAATTGGACAAAAATAGAAGAATTATCTTGTTGAGGTGTCAATTTAGGGTAAATAAGATCAGTTTGTAGTGGACCAAATAAGCAGTTACGTGAATTCTTCCATCTCCATTCAGCAACACTGACACAGGATCAAGGAGGTAGATGGTCAAAGGCACTGAAAATTGGGGTTTGTCAAGGTAGGAGCAACAATTGGACAAAGGAGTAAGAGAATTGAGAGTAGAAGATAAAGCAAAGTAGAATTACTTCATGAAAGGGGTAGTGTCAGGAAGGGAGGAGAATATAACCAGAGTAAAGATGATGGTCTAACAAAATACAGAAAGGAAGAGAAATTGCTGGTCATTGTGGCCCATACCCAAACATAGGCTGTTAGATTAAAAAGGAAACCTAAAAGATCATCTAGTTCCATAATTTATTGTTATTGAAATCTACAATCCACAGAAAAGAAATGATTTGTACAGTGTCTTGCAGACAGTAAGAAGGAGCATCCAGGTTTTCCAACTCTGAAATACATCATTTCTACTATATTATGTTGCCTCCTATCACGGTTAATTTTCCTTCCTCTTCTTTCACAATCCTCACAGATCCTCCAATCCCACCCTACTCCACTCTAGTATTCTCCCTGTCTCTTCGCTTTACCCCTATACAGACCCCAGAATTGGGCACTATGGGCATATACAGAGCAAGAATGACAACCCCGTATATGATTGCAAAACAGTAGAATACTATTAGATTATAAACTTCTTGAAGACAAGGGTAGTATTTTGATTTTTTTTTGGTATTTCCAATGTTTAGTACATAAGAAATAATGAGCAGGATAATTTCAGAAAAAAAAACCTGGAAGGATTTACATGAACTGATGGAGAATGAAGTGAGCAGAACCAGAAGAACATTATACACAATAATAGCAATATTGTATGATGATCAACTGTGAATGACAGCTATTCTCAGCAATATAGTGTTCCAAGACAGTTCCAAAGGATTTGTGATGAAAAATGCTATTTGTCTCCAGAATAAAAAAAAACTGATAGATTCTGAATGCAAACCAAAATATATTATTTTTCATTTTCCTTCTTTCTTTATTCTTTAGGATTTTTTGGTGGGGGCTTTCTTTCATAAAATGACTACTATGGAAATAATTTTACATGCTTGCATGTATATAATCTTTATCAGATTGCTTGCTGTCTCAAGGAGTTAGGGAGGGAAGGGAGAAGAGAATTTAGAACTCAATTTTTTTTAAAGCAAATGTTTAAAAAATGTTTTTTTACATGTAAAGAGGGAGGAATAAAATATTGGAAATAATTGTTTTAATGTCTACCTTGACTGGCCTCATTTTATAATGGTGGAGCTAGATCAACTAGATCTCAAAAGCTAATGGTTAAATTTTCAATATGAGTATTCATACCTCAAAAATCAGTAAATACTATATACATCATGACTTGCTCTATTGTTTTGTTGATTGTCTACATTTAAAGTAATGGAGAAATTGTTAATGATCAGATTTAACTTAAAACTGTGTTTGACTACACATTTTGGGGGTAGAGGAAAGAACCTAAAAGAAAATTTAAAATTTACATTTATCTAGATGTATTGTTGATTAGGAGAAAGTTAAGTATGTAGGTATGAAAAAGGAGGTGGAAACATCATTCTTATTGTCTCAGTCTAAACTAAAAAAACCTAATATAAGATTAGAGACTTATTCATATTTATATCCTGTAGTTTTCAATTTGTAGTTCTTAAGTAGGGTGCGCCATAGTGGCTAGAGTACTCAGCCTGAAGTCGGGGGAAAAATTCAAGTTCCTGAATTTAAATCTGGTGTCAAAAACTTACTAACTGTGATTCTGGGCAAGTCACTTAACCCTGTTTGCGTCAGTTCCACATCTCTAAAAATGAACCAGAGAAAGAAACAGCAAACCATTCCAATATCTCTGCCAAGAAAATCCCAAGTCGAGTCATGAAGAGTGGGACACAACTGAAAAATGATTGAACAATTTTTGTGAAGCACTTAGCACAGTGTCTGGCATACAATAGGTGCTATATAAATGCTTATGTCCTTCCTTTCCCCTTCATAGAGCATAGAGAGTGTTTGAAAGGAAATGAAGTGAAGTACTGTAAAACAACTAGTTGAGGTCAGGCTAAGTCATTCAATATAATCTAAAATCCTGGAACTTCAAAATAGGAAAGCAACATTTGGTTCTGTTCTCACATTCAAGAGGTAAGAAATCTAAAGCCCTGGAAGGTGAAGTGAATGAACCAATTAAATTCCAATCATTCATTCATTGGAAAATCTCCTAAGGACTGGACACTGATAAAGAAAAGAGTTCCTTCCTTCAAGGAATAAGCTGTATTGTAAAGTAAAGGAGACATTTAAATAAATTATAAATAATACAAAATAGCAATAAGCAATCATATTTATACAAAATATCAATCATATAACCATGCTGATAGAAAATAATACAATCTTACTAACACAAAATCACAATATTATCATACTGATACAAAATAACAATCAATTATATTGACAAAATAGTAATGTATTACAGATACTAAATAATAAGATTATATTAATACAAAATAACAATAATACATGTTGATTCCTTTCATAGACTTATGACATGGAAAGTGTAAATATTATTGTTTCTGGTTTATAGGAAAGGGATCTGAGTGTCAGAGAGGGGAATTATCAGAGAAAACAAAATTCAAGTTTTCAGAATTCAAACTTGGTATTTTTTTCCCAAAAGCTATATTGTCATTCTTGGCTTGAAAATAACAAGTAATTTAAATTAAATTAAAACAACCAAGCAATAAACATTTATTAAGAGCCTACTCTGTGACACCTGTGGACAACTAGGTGGCACAGGAGACAGAGTACGGAGACTGAGACAAAGAAGACTCATCTTCCAGAGTTCAAATTGAACCTCAGAAACTTATTAGCTGGATGACCCTATGTTATCTTGTTTGCCTCCATTTCTCATCTCTAAAATAAGTGAGAGAAGGAAATGGAAAGGCACCCTAGTACCTTTGCTAAGAAAACTCCAAATGGGATCAAATGGGATCACAACTGAAATGACTGGAAAATGGCAGCAATTTCATGCTCCTGGCACTATACTGAGCATTGGGGATACAAAAAGTCAAAAAAACAAAAACAAAAACAATCCTGGTTCTCAAGAATCTAATGAAGGAGCTTATCATCTTAAAGGACAGATTGAAAATTCTTGCAGAACTCACAAGAAGGGGAACTTTCTTCCAAAGAAGGCTATCAGGGAAGGGTTCCTCAAATGGCATGATTCTTAGTCTGAACCTTTAAGGATACCGCAAGTTGTTCAACAAAATTTTATGTTGGAATAGATGGGATGTTTCAAATCCTTAGTAATGACCAAAGATAAAAGTAAAAGTTACACGTGATTATCAGAAGAGCTGAGCCTGACTCCTAAGCTGTGGTTCTGTTCACTGTAGAATTTCTCAGAATCGCATAGAACCTCAGAGCTAGAAAGGACCTCAAAGGTCATGATGTCCAACTCATACCAAAACAACAATAGCAATAACAGCAACAATAACAGCTAACATTTATTCAGTGCTTTAAGTTTTGAAGAATGTATAAATGTTTTCTCATTTGAACAGGAATCTACAATATATACAACACATAATTTGAAAATATACATATAAAGAGGTCCTCCCAAGGCAGCCCATTCCACTCCCAAATAGGTCATTTTTAGGGAGCATTTCCTGACATCAAGCTTAAATGTCTCTCTGCAGCTTCTACCCTCTATCCCTTGTTCTGCCCGTAAGAGACCAAACAGAACAAATATTATCCTTCTTCCATCTAATAATCCTTCAAATACCTGAGAACTTCTAGCATTACTACCTGCCAAGTCTCTTCTCCAAACTCAACTGTCCCAGTTCCTTGCTCCTTTGAAATGAATCTGAGGTCCTCCTCCAACATGACTGCCCTTCCCTTGATATTCCCAGTTTATCAATATTCTTCCCAAAATGCATCTAGGACTGACACAACCCTCTGACTGGGACAGAACACATTGGGATTACCACTTCCCTCATTCTGATCTCTATGCCCCTCAATGAAGGCTAGGGTCACATTGGCCTTTGGAGCTGCCACAATGATTCACAAATGACCTTGCAATAGACAAATATCCCAGATCTTTTCCAGACCAGCTGTATCTAGCCATACTTTTCCCATTTTAGGTTTATAAAAGTAGGTTTGGAACCATCATAATGCCTTCCATATGACAGACATTATGATGATGATTGATGTCACCACCATACCACCATCGTCATCATCATCATCATCACCATCACCAATTCTATGCAAGCAACATAACTATGTTATGGGGGGGCCTCTAAGTAGCTCAGTAAATAGAGGGTGAGTCCTAGAATTAGGAAGATAAATTTCCTGAATTCAAATTTGGCTTCAGATATTTACTAGCTATGTGACATTCCAGGGTAAACCACCTATCTTTTGATTGCCTCAGTTTCTGCATCTGCAAAATGGGGATAATAATAGCATCTATCTCACAGGATCATTGTGAGGATCAAATAAGATAATAATTATAAAGTACTTAGCATAGTGTGTAGTACATTGTAAGTGCTATATCAATATTAGCTATTATTAATTTAACTTTTTTATTAGTATAAAAATATATGACACAATCAATACAACTATATATGATGTAATTATGTAAATAATATAGTTAATACATTAATATTATAATGGTAGAAAATAATTCATTTTGATTTGTAAACCTTAAGACACTTTACGTTTTCTTATTTGATGCTCATAAACATGTAAGGTTAAGTACTTTACTTATTGTTAACCATGTTTTACAGATAAGAAAAATGAGGTTGAGAAGTTAAACTCGATCAATATTTTGTGGCTGTTGTTGAGTCACTTCAGTCACATCCAGCTCTTCATGACCTCATTAGGGGTTTTCTTGGCAGAGGTATTGCAGTGTCTGAACATTTCTTTCTCCAGTTCATTTTACAGATGCCCAGGATCACATAGCTAGTAAGTGTCTAAAGCCAGGTTTAAACCCGGGAAGATGAGTGCTCCTGATTCTAAGATCAGTGATCTATCTAATGAATACATCTTTAATTAATATACCTATATTAAATGATAATTATGCAAATAATTCCTATTTCTATCATGCTATATGGTTTATAAAACATTTTCATATCTTATTTGATTCATATAAAATTACTACTAGTAAATGTCAAAAACAGATTTTGAACTCAAGTCTTCTTGGCAATAAGTCCAACACTACTTTTCCATTAGGAATTCATTATAGGGACTGAGAAGTTGATCGTTTTATGTAACAGAGCCAAAGCCCTATCATTTATCAGAGAAGTATCTCTCCCTAGGGGTAGCAAGTGAGGGTATCCACTAAGTAACCTCTTAGAAAAGAGACAAATAATTCAAATATCTGGCTCAAACATCTAGTGGACATCTAGGAGAACATCCAAACATCTAGGAGAACAATGAGAAATCTGGGGTCCAGTCCCAGCTCCATCCTAAACTGATATTGTTACTCTTTCCTACAAAGAATCCCTTCCCTCTATAATTACCTTCCATTTGCACGAATATCTATATAAATCATGTATGTGCATAATTATTTGCATGTTAACTCCCCCATTAGAACAAGAACTCCTTAAGGGTGGAAACAGTTTTTGCATTTCTGATAATTAGCTATGTGATTCTGACCCAGTCACTTAAGCTCTCTGGGTCTCAAATTCTACAGCTGTAAAATGAGGATAATAACAGCATCTACTTCCCAAGGTCGTTGTAAGGATCAAATGAGGAAACATGTAAACTTTGCAAACTTTAACAAGTTATATAGATGTTACTGCTGTTGCTGTTACCTACATGGAATCTATTCACCTCTGCAGGATTCACTCATAAAATGGAAAGGGTGGTTGAAGTTTTACTAAGTGATCTGTTTGAGGATCTATTGAGAATTAAAATTCCATCATTCTATGGATTTAACTAAAAGTCTTAGGGAGATGGGCTAAATACCCTGACTCACCCAGGAGCCGAACCACTGGCATCTAAAACAGCCTCTTGGGAAACTGGGATTTTCCAGTGTGTGACAGATCCCCAGGGCCTCCAAAACTGGGATGGAAAGTAAAAAAAAAAAAAAAAAAAAAAAGCACACAGGGCATTATTCCACCAAGTGATTAAGTTTCACATTCCATGTTGGCTTTGTTGCAGGACTTTGGAATCTGTGGCTGGAGGTCCATCTGAGAGAACTTCCCACCCCCATTCAGATGCTCTGGATTTACACTTTCTACCTTTTTTCCCTTCTTTCTCATTCTCTTTTTGGAGACTGATTTTTTTTTCCTCATCATGGATTATGTCAAGCATTTGACTTTCTATAAGGAGTGAATTTCCTGAGACTCCCCTCCCTCCTCCAGGGGGATTCTGGTCCTTGCTTCCAAAGCTATCAAGGCACCTACACTTTCTGTAATTTTCCATGGCAGAAAGAAATAGCATCTGCCTGCTACCCTGGGAATCATGCCCACTGGCCTGGCATCCTGAAGATTTTCCCAGTCAGCTTTGAAGAGGTCATTTCCAACCCATTCCAGCTTGGGGGTGGGGGGAGCTGGAGGCAATTTGAAGATTACAGCAAGCTTGCTCACAAAAAAATATATATATATATACTTCAGATTTCTCTAAACCTAGATTCCTAAATTTGGTGGAGCCGCTTAATGGGATACAACCATAATAACTTATTCCAAGAGTGTGCCAAAGTCTGGTTTTCTGAACTCTCTCCTGGAATTTAGATTCCACCTCTTACCCCAGTGCAACTATAATAGAATATATCTATAACAGAATCATAGAGTCAGGAAGGACTTCAGTGATCATGTCCAACCCTTTCATTTTTCAGATGAAGAAATTGAGACAAAGAAAGGTTTAAAAAAAAAACTTTCCCAAAGTTACACAGACAATAAATAGTAATAATGAAATTCAAACCTAGGTCCTCTGACTCCCAATCTAATATATTTTCAAACACATCAGTTTTATATTTGAGAAAACTAAGTCCTAAAGAACAGAAGTGATTTACTCATTATTCCCAATCAGTGCCATAGATGGGATCTGAATGCAGATTTTCCAAATACTCTTTTCCCTGCAATATTCTAGATATCTTATTCTATCTTTTCTATTCATCTGTCTTCTCCTTCTTGCCCTGTAGGCAGCTGTGTTATAGTGGGAAAAAAAGAAAAAAATCACTAGGCTTGGAATCAGGAGATTTGTTTCCAAATGTTAATTTTGCCTCTTCCAAGGTGTGTGATTCTAGGCAAATCATTTTTTTCATCTATAAAATGTAATAATATTTGTTGTAATAAGTATTTCTTAGCAATAAAATGTGGTAACAATATTTGTACGTAACTGCTATGTGGGAATATTGTGAGGATCAAAACAAAACGATGAATATAACACTATATATATAAAACAAACCTAAAAGTACTATATCAATGCAATGAGAATAACAAGTGTTATTCTTAGGCACCATAACATGGTCACTGACATGTTGGATTTGGAATCCAAAAGGCTAAAATTCAAACAAAATGATTATTTTGGGTTCTCATAAGATACCATAGGTTTAGTTATCATATTTATGTAGAAGATTCTCAAATCTAGTCTCTTATCTGAGCTCCAGTCTCACATCACTATCTATCAAATATCTCAAACTGAAATATTTGTTAGCATCTCAAACTTTATATAAAAAGACAAAGCTCACCATCTTTCCCCTTTAACTAACTCATTCTAGTCTTCCCTGTTACTTGAAAGATTGTCACTATCATACAAAGTACCTAAGATTACAACTCCAGAGACATCCTCAATTCTTCATTTCCATTGGATTCCAAAAATCCAATCAGTTGCCATATCTTAATAATCTTGCCCCACAACAATTCTCATATTCATCCCCCTTTTTCTATTCATAGGCTACCTCCCTAGTTCAGAACCTCATCAACTCTGACCCAGACTTTTTCAGTAATTATTCTGACTGCCTAGATATCTTTCCTCTTCAACACATCTTCCACATAACTGCCAAATCATTCTTCCTAAAACTCAGTTCTGTTCATGCCATTTCTCTGCCCAATAAAGTCCAGAGTATCTTTATTATACTTCGAAGATCAAGTACTGATTCTTCTGTTTGACATTTAAAACCTTTTACAACTTGGCTTACCCTGTAATGATTTATATTAAATAAATACTTACTGATTGATTTGTTGGTTGGTTGGTTGGTTGGTTGGTTAGGCAGGTCATCTGATCTCTGTGAACCTCAGACAACTTTCTAGTATTCATTTGATAAGTCATAAAGAATATGAGAACTAAAAAAACAAAAAGAGTATGAGAACTATGTTGGTAAAGAGAATTTCCACACCACTTGTCATGGAATTTGTTTTCAAAATAAATTTGCATTAATATTGTTTGTTTTCCCATATTCAGAATTTCCCCCAGTATCACTTCCCCATCCTTTCCCACAGAACTATCCCCTATAATAAATAATATTTATAAAGAAAAAAAGGGGGGATAAGCAAAACTAATCAATACATTTAAAAAAAACTTGAAAATCCAAACAGTGTTCTATACTCATGAACCACCCATTTCTGCCATGGATATCTTCCCATAACTTCTTTGGAGTCATACTTGTTCTTGTTGATTTTATGATATTTATTTTTTAGCTTTTTTGTGATGATTGCTCTTTCCATTTATATAGTGATAATCATTACCACACCAAGAGTTTTTAAAAATCATAGATACTTTGTTTATCATGGCGGCCTTCTCTGGTCCATGATTTAAGGAAATCCCAGGCATGCTTCATTCATTTCCCTCCCTCTTCTCCAACCACTTTACTTCATAGCCTCCTGTTCCATTCAAATTACAAAAACAGAGAACCATGGTCAAATCAACTCTTCCACTTTTCCTAGATGGGGGTAGTCAATCTACTCCCATATATCCCAAGAGTCCTATAACTTTCTAGAAAAAAAAGTGCTCTTGCCTGGCTTCCATTCCCCTGTGTATATATCTATTCCCCCTTGCAGACAGAGATTGTCTGTGATTTTATAGCAATATCCCCAGAGCACAGTGCCTGCTACATAATAAACACTTAATAAATGCTTTTTTCATTCATTCATATTATTATTATCTTCATCCCTGGTATTTAACCACAATTCTCACAGACTCCAGTTCAGAGCATTTAGAAAAGCTTCCAGTTGACTATTTGGCATTCAAGACCAACCCTGTTATGTGTACGCTTCTAAGAAAAGCAGAAATTGAGGCAGTTCTGGGCTAGTTGAGAAAACTTGAGTGTTCTATCCTATGGAGCATCCTAACAATCCTAACATATAACTCCCCATATTACTTTGGACAAATCCCTTACTCCTATTTGCCTCAGTTTCCTCATCTGTAAAATGAGCTGAAGAATGGCAAACCACTCCAAGAAAACCCCAAATGAGGTCACACAGAATCAGACATGACTCAAAGGGCTGAACAGCAACAACAACAACAAAATGGGAAAATATGCATTAAACTCTTCAGAAGATCATCCTCTAACCTTGCCTCTCTGCACAAAGGGAAAAGGTCCGGTAGAAAAGGATGAAAATCCAGAGATCCAGGAATACACCAGTCCTCTCTCTTCTGAAGTCATAAGGAAATGAGAATAGAGTTGCATCCTCCTCTCCCCCTACATCTTGTTTCTACCAAAATATTCTCTAAAGAGTTTCCACCATTGTCACCTACTGGTACTATACTGATTTACAATTGCTGTTTCACTTTCCCTTTAGAAAAACTTCCCTCAACTCCTCAGAGTTATAGATACTCAGTTCCTTTCTATTCAATTTAATAAATATCTGTTGACTATCTATTACTCAAGTGAATAAGCAGAGGCTTCTAGGAGAAAGCAGTGCCAGCCCTAGAGACAGGAGGACCTGATCTAAGTCCAACCTCAGACACTCAGTTGTGTGACCCTGAGTAAGTCACTTAACCTTGTTTCCTCATCTGCAAAATAAGCTAGATAAAGAAATGGCAAACCACTCCTGTATCTTTATTCAAAAAAAAAAAAAAGCCTCAAACAAGATCATGAAGACTCAGACACAATTGATCCACTAAACCAGGGTTTCTTAAATTTTTTTCTCTATTCATGATTTTCCCCAAGAATTTATTTGTTTGTTTGTTTATTATTATTATTTTTGCTGAGACAATTGGAGTTAAGTGACTTGCCCAGGGTCACATAGCTAGGAAGTATGCTGGAGAAATTTTTACATAAACCTCGGGTATATATATATATATATATATATATATATATATATATATAATAGATATGCAAATCAAACATTTACTGATAATAACTCACAATTTCACACCCCACGTTCAGTTATGAGACCGCATATGGGGTTGCAACCCACAGCTTAATAAGCTGGGGGACAACAACACATGTAAGGTATGTCATGCCTTGGAATATAAAGACAAACCAAAGACATTTGCTTTAAGGAGCTTATGTTCTATTGGAGAAGGGGGGAGGCAACACATACATAAATAACATAAACAAAAGATTGACTGAATGACCTAATTTCCATTTTGGAACTATCAGGCAATATCTTTATTAATACATCAGTTTTTCAGGGGGCCTAACATCTTTATCACAACTCATTTATGCCAATTTATCTTTTTTGAGATGCTTGTCCAAATCTCTATGGAAACCCTTCTCTCTGAAGAATTTTGGAATCAATTGCAAGAGCCACGAGCACAGGACCACCCAGCCTAGTGTGCCCCCATCAAAGAAGGCACTGTGCTCTATAAGCAAAGCAGAATTGCAGTGGCTCAAAAGAAACACAAGATGCCCAAATGTGAACTATTTGTGGCTGACCTGTGGCAGAGGCCTCCAAGCTCACATGGGTCTGATCAGTCACAGTTGGACACATTGTGTACCTTGACTACAACATTAAGATACCTTTTTAACATTGAGATGCTTTTTTGGTCCTCTGAGAATGAAGGATATTAACCAATCAACCATAGAAACCTTTCACAGAAGAGCTGCCCGATAAGCTAAGACTAAATAAATAAATATATATATATATATATATATATATATATATGGCTCTTTTAATATTTTCTAGTTATAGGTTCAATTCTTACATACTAGCTCCATATCTTAGAATAACTAGCTTCCTCTGAGTTCTGTTCAAGTTCTACCTCTTATACAAAGCCTTTTTTCAGCACTCACACTTTTTAAGGCCTTCCCTTCTCCCACCAAATTACTATCTAGCTATTTATCAATATGTATATATGTACACACATATATATATTATATATATATATACATATATATTAGTTACTTATCTAAACATAGATCATGTTTCTTCCCACCTCCTTTTCTAGCCATCCTCCTTAACATAAGGTAAGTTCCTTGAAAGGAAATTTTTCATGTTTCTTTGATCCCCAATACCTAGAATAATGTCCGATATGCTTCTGGCTTCAGACTTGTGGTGTCATGGATGCAGAGAGCTCCTGCTGAGGAGCTACCCAGCAAGATCAGGAACTTTTCTGAAATCTATTGTGTTAAGAGAGTATCCTGGAACATTAGGAGATTTGAGTGACTTATTCAAAGTCATATATATGTTACCAGTGGATCTTGAAGTTGAGTTTTCTTGACTCCATGACTAGCCTTCTATCCATTACACCCTGCATTTTGACTTTATAGCTAGTCTTCTATTGCCCCATGCTCATTTGGCACATAGTAGATATTTTTAAATTTTTAAGAAAATTGTGAACCAACTGTGCATACCCTTTGATTCAGCAGTGTTACTACTGGGCTTATATCCCAAAGAGATCTTAAAGGAGGGAAAGAGACCTGTATGTGCAAGAATGTTTGTGGCAGCCCTCTTTGTAGTGGCCAGAAACTGGAAACTGAGTGGATGCCCATCAACTGGAGAATGGCTGAATAAATTGTGGTATATGAATATTATGGAATATTATTATTCCATAAGAAATGACCAACAGGATGATTTCAGAAAGGCTGGAGAGACTTACACGAATTGATGCTGAGTGAAACAAGCAGGGCCAGGAGATCATTATATACTTCAACAACAATACTATATGAGGATCAGTTCTGATGGACCTGGCCATCCTCGGCAATGAGATGAAACAAATCAGTTCCAATGGAGCAGTAATGAACTGAACCAGCTACACCCAGCGAAAGAACTCTGGGAGATGACTAAGAACCATTACATTGAATTCTAATCCTCTATTTTTGCCCGCCTGCATTTTGATTTCCTTCACAGGCTAACTGTACAATATTTCAGAGTCCGATTCTTTTTGTACAGCAAAATAACAGTTTGGACATGTATACATATATTGTATTTAACTTATACTTTAACATATTTAACATGTATTGGTCAACCTGCCATCTGGGGGACGGGATGGGGGGAAGGAAGGGAAAAATTGGAACAAAAGGTTTTGCAACTGTCAATGCTGTAAAATTACCCTATATATAACTTGTAAATAAAAAGCTATTAAAAAAAAGAAAAGAAAAGAAAAGAAAATTGTGAACCAGGGCAACTAGAGCACCAGGCCTGAAGTCAGGAGGACTTCAAATCTAGTCTCAGACACTTAAACGTTCCTAATTGTGTGACCCTGGGCAGGTCACTTAATTCCAATAGCCTCAGGGAAAAAAGAAAATAAAATGGTGACCCAAGGGACATCTTTGATGATATCTTCTATTCCAATTTCCATATGTGAACAATATGCTACAGACAACCCACACCTACCCTGAACCTCTCCATTTCCCTTTGGATCTCCTGAAGTTTATGATTCTTCTAAAATTTATTTTGTTCCTTGATTCACAACCATATAGCAATATTGAAAAAACTGTGTAATAAAAATATGGACTCTGAGAGCAATGAACAGCTTAGAATCACTGCAAAGGGTGATGTTTCCCATAGTGGTGAAATAAAATTTTAAAATCCTAATTGAAAATTCATCATATGACTGACCACAGAAGGATCTCTGTAAGTATTCTATAATGCCCCAAAACATTGCTAAATTCTACTTTAAAAAAAAAAAAAAGAAAGAAAGAAAAGAACTCTACCCCAGTCCCTAGGTTAAGGCTTCTCTTCCATTCATTCAGCTTTCTCACTCTTATTCCCCTCTGGCAGTGTGAAATGAGAAATATCCATTAATCATTCATTTCAAGCAGAGCTGTCAGAGGGCTGGAGGTAGGGGGAGAAGTGGAAAGTACCTAAGGGGATTATGAGTTAGAAATAAAAACTGGCAGGACCATCACCCCTCCCCCTATCGGAGAGATTTTGAGCAAGTCCTAACAGAGAAGATGCAAAGGGACACTGGGGAGCTAAAATGCAGAATGAATAAAAATAATTACTGAGAGACTTCAGAGTAAAGAACTGATCAAAGAGAGTTGGGGAAGCTTCTCAGAGGATGTTGTGTCCGGACTAGCTCTCTGGAGGATCTCAGTAGCAGCCTGAGTCCTTGGTCTTAGTGGAGGAGTGATGAGGCAGAACTCACATGGATGGTCAAACATGGAGTCTGTTTATTCCAAATTCTCTCAACTTTATATACCCTAATACCCTAATATAACTAAAGGAATACTGCGCATGTATATATATATATATATATATATATATATATATATACTGCACATGTGGGACCACATGAACAACTTGCTATTGTATGTAGATGACTCTTTGCCACCTGCTATCACTCTTCCACCTGCTATCACTCTGCTTCAATCACAACACAGGTTGTCACCACCCCTGACTTCTCAGAAAGGCCAAAAGCCCTTAGGGGAGAAGGGGAGCTGAACCAGATGTTGTCAGCAGGTTCCCTCTGGGCCGAAGGATCTTATATGTCACCCAGAGTTCCCCCAATGTCTGTGGCCTTCTACAAGAGGAGATTTTATATATATATATATATATATATATATATATATATATATATATATATATGTATATATATACATATATATATATATATATTACACACATATACACACACAAACAAATATATCTATTGGATAGGGTGAGGAGGAAAGGGAAAAAAGTGAACAGAGAACAAAAGAAAGCTTAGAAGGAAGCACAGAAAAACAGGGTAGCTTTGAAAATGATGTATGGCCAAAGGGCTGTTAAACTGTGCATACCCTTTGAAACAGCAGTGTCTCCACTGGATCTGTATCCCAAAGAGATCATAAAAAGGGAAAAAGATCCACATGTGCAAGAATGTTTGTGGCAGCCCTTTTTGTAGTGGCAAGAAACTGGAAACTGAGTGGATGCCCATCAATTAGAGAATGGCTGAATAAGTTTTGGTATATGAATGTTATGGAATATTATTGTTCTATAAGAAATGATCAGCAGGATGATTTCAGAGCGGCCTGGAGAGACTTACATGAACTGATGCTAAATGAAGTGAGGAGAACCAGGAGATCATTGTACACAGCAACAAGATTATGCAATGATTAATTCTGATGGACTTGGCTCTTTTCAACAGTGAGATGATTCAGGCCAGGTCTAATGGTCTTGTGATTAAGAGATCCATATACACTCAGAGAGAGGATTGTGGGAACTGAGTTTAGATCACAGCATACTATTTTTCATCTTTTTTATTGTTGTTTGCTTGCTTTATGTTTTTTTTTCTCATTTTTTTTCCTTTTTGATCTGATTTTTCTCATGTAGCATGACAATTGTGGAAAGATGTATAGAAGAATTGCACATGTTTAACATATATTGGATTACTTACCATCTAGGTGAGGAGGTGGGGGAAAAGGAAGGAAAAAATTGGAACACAAGGTTTTACAAAGGTGAATGTTAAAATTTATCTATGTATATGTTTTGAAAATAAGCAGCTTTAATCAAAAAATAAATTTTAAAAATGCACTACTAAAAAAAGAAATTGATGCATAGTATTTATAATACCATTTTTCAAAAAAAGTAAACTGTGAAATGGAAATTCATGGGTTTATAATGATTCCTTTTTTTATCTTGTGCTATGTGCTTGGAAATATTCTCTCTCTTTTTTTCTTCTTTTTTGTCCTATTGTAATTAACTTCGCAATAAATTTTTTTAATGTTTTTAAGAATTTGACATTGGATAGGTTTCAACTGGAGAGCCAGTACTCTGTCCATTGTACTGCATAGTCCCCATCCCACTCCCTCCTGGTCAAATGAATATCTTTCTTTCAAGGGATTGAAACCAATGGCCTGGATCTGCCCTAGTTCCTTCCACCAAGTGATCTAGGAGAGAAAAGAATCCCAGGTTTAAGAGATGATGTTTTTAGCCCTGAGATTATATATATAGTTAGACTTGAGAGCACAATACCTTCACTTTCTGCTAACTGAAGCTGCCAGAGGTCTCCACCACTTTTACCAGCCTCAGATAAAACCCTTTTTTTCCTCTATTAAGAAGAAAGGAAATTTCAAAACCTAAACACCAAAAGAAGCAGGTCATCCATCTTCAAGAGGATTAGCAGAATAATGTTCCTGTAACCGGCAGGGTATTTCAGTCTCCTATTCCCCTCAGACTTGATGGTTCACTAACTTATTTGAAGTGCTCAGACTTTGCCTCCAGTGGAATATTTGGCTTTGACATTCTCTCAGACAGAAGCAATAACCAATGATAGCCACAATGAGCACTCGAGCTTTAGAAAAACTTCTCCATCCTTATAGCCCTGTGCTTTATATATTTTGATATTCCAAAGCAGGCCAAGAAAATCATCAGGCTGTCAGGCCAGTAGGTAGAATATTCAGGAGCTAAGGTCTCTATTGGTCTCTTCCTTTTCCACTAAACTTTGAAATTCAGGCCAACTTCCAGGGATCCTCAAACTTTTTAAATAGGGGGCCAGTTCACTGTCCCTCAGACTGTTGGAGGGCCGGACTATAGTAAAAACAAAAACTTTGTTTTGTGGGCTTTTAAATAAAGAAACTTCATAGCCCTGGGTGAGGGGGATAATCATCCTCAGCTGCCTCATCTGGCCCATGGGCCGTAGTTTGGGGACCCCTGAACTTTTTAGCTCACTCACAAGCTAGTGCAGGCTCTGCATGAAGGAAGGAAGGAAGGAAGGAAGGAAGGAAGGAAGGAAGGAAGGAAGGAAGGAAGGAAGGAAGGAAGGAAAGAAGGAAGGAAGGAAGGAAAAGAGGAGAGGGAGGGAGGGAGGGAGAGAGGAAGAGATGAACTAGGTGTATCATTCAGAGCCATGCATTGTGCTTTTCACATAATACATTTCAAACAGTAGGCATTTAATACATGTATGTTGTTTGAATCAAGAAATGAATGAATGGACTAGGTAGTTTGCACAGTCTTAAGTACTTAATAAATATTTGTTGCTTGTGTCACCTAAGAAACTCCTTGAGTTCATATGCAAGGTTGAATGATGTCAAAATATATTTGCAAAAATTATAGAGGTAAAACCCTAGCCTTTTATTATTATGTTCAAGCATATTTTCAGGCCTTAGATAAAACCAAAATCCCTATTAAGGGTCTTACAAGTCCTCTAATAAGCAGAATAACATCAGAATGGCAGAAAAAATAATTAAGTTATGTATTACCATCTTGTACATTCTTCTTAGACCAAAAAAGTTAAAGAGAAGATAGATAGACAATCCCAAGCTTCCTTCAGTGTCATCAAATTTGAACAAACCTAATAAAACAGAGTCATAATCTTATGTATCCCCTAAGGAAACAAATCTAGTCAAATAAACTATAATTAAACTGAGTCAGGTTATAGATTAAACTAAATTCAGAGGGTTGACAAATAGACTGAATGAGGAGGAGGATTCACATGTCACTAAAAGTCAGTGACAGTTGAAATCCTTCCTCTGGTTTTTTATCTAAGGAATGTCGAAAGCTCTAAGTAAATTTTCACATCCTATGGGATGCATTAATATTAACTGAAAGTTACAGGTATAATTAAAGAAAATTAAAATTCAAAATTCCCATTATATTTGAATTGAATTAACACAGAGAAAGAGAGAAAGAGAGAGAGAGAGAGAGAGAGAGAGAGAGAGAGAGAGAGAGAGAGAATTTTCTCTGCTTCATAAATCCATCATCACTTCCAAGAAGTCATTATTCCTTCAGGAATAAAAAGGACCAGGGAATTTAACTTTTTTTTCTTGTCCCTAGAGATATCCTGGTAAAGAAGAATTTCAATTTAATAGCACTTCAGCCAGTCAATCAATGAGTAAGTATTATTTAAGTTATTTGTTATGTGCTAGGTGCCAGGAATATAAAGACAAAAAAGGCACCTCCTCTCAGAAACTTGCATTCTAGGACAAAAAAGGCAGATAACATACACAATTTCATAAATAAAACATATATTCAAAATAAACACAAGATATTTTTGGAAGGGGACAGAGAAAGAACACTTGGTCCTAATTATCTATTGTCAGTCATGCAGGCTTTCAATAAGCATTTAATAAATACCTACTAGGGCAGCTAAGTGGCAAAATGACAGACCCAGAGTCAAGAAGACTCACCTTCTTGAGTTCAAATCTGGCTTCAGACACTTACAAACTCTATAATCCTGGAAAAATCACTATACTTTTTGCCTCAGTTTTTTTCTAATAAAAGCTTTTTAATCTTCAAAAGATATGTATTGATAATTTTTCAACATTAACCCTTACAAAACCCTGTGTTCCAATTTTCCCCTCCTTGCCCTCACCCTCTCCCCTAAAAAGCAAGTAATCCAATATATGTTAAACATGATAAAATATGTTAAGTCCAATATGTGCAAATGTATTTATACAGTTATCTTGCTGCACAAGAAGAATCAAATCAAAAAGGGAAAAAATGAGAAAGAAAATAAGATGCAAGCAAACAACAACAAAAAGAATGAGAATGCTATGTTGTGATCCACACTCAGTTCCTATACTCTTCTCTCTGGGTGTAGATGGCTCAGTGAGCTAATTCTTGAAAGAAATGATATTGAACTTGTGTCAAATTCAGTTGCCCTGATCCAACAAGTCGCCACAGTCAAAAACAAAGATAGCAGAAAATTTTTGAATGGTATCTTTGTTTCTGAGAAGGGCATGGTGCAACAAGTCAGAAAAGATGTCAAAGATCGGGTCCTGAGGAGTCAGCACTTATTCAGATGTCAAAATAAAATACTTTTTGTCAAAATTAAAATAAAATAAAGTTGCCATCAGAGGTAACAGGGTTAATCCTATTATCTGAAAAGAAGCTCCAGAAAAAGGCTAAAACCTCCTACTCTGACTAATTACCCATCACAGATTACAGCTGACTTGGCTACTGCTCTGGACTGAGTGATAGGGATGCTGGGGGAAGAAGGTGGGTCAGACGCTTATCCAACTGTCATCTTCTGGATCTGGTGCAAGAATAGATGCAGCGGCCCTTCAAGGTTCTATAGGGAAGAAAAACCAAGATACAAAGGAACTGGATATGTTGGCCCAGGGGCTAATGAGCAATTGAAAAATTAAACAATCTTTATTGCCAGCAAACAAACCTCAGGGAGACTGTCTCGATAGGGGTACTTAGAACCTGTGAACCTGAGAAGAGAGGAAGAAAAACAACAGGAAAACAATGAAAGGGGGCACCAAAGCCACAAGCCCTGAAGCCTGTTTCAAATGAAACAGACAGCAGGGCCTAGAGGAATTAAGAGACCATACCATGCAAGCCCCTCTGATGCCAAGGATTTATGCCACAAGACAGGACTGCTCCTGCCTTCTCTGGTATTCAGACAGCTCCCCACCACCATCACAAAGGACAAAGGGAACAGGTTAACCCCAGAAGCTAATAAGGATTTCAAAGACATGGAACCAGAAAGAGGATTGGACTTGGAGACAAAAGATGCAGGGATCGTATTCCAAAATCAGATTGTATTTTCAAATTGTGTTGGTATGATTCCCTTAGGGATGAAGTTCTCTTCTGAATTTTCCATACAAGTGTTTTTCTCTGTGAGGGCAAACCATTGAGAGCAACTAGGGGGCTGTGCTTTTTGCAGACAAAGGCAATTCAAGAAAGGAGGGGATCACTTACATGCAAAGGAATGAGGGAGGCCAATGGTGGGAGTGCCACAATGACTCTCTCCTTCCTCCTCTTCCCCTTCGCAAGTCCTTCTCTTGAATCTTCAGTCATACATTCAGTCAGACATCTTCCCATTCATCTGTCTGTCCTTCTGTCTGTCTTCCCATTCACCTGCCTGTCCTTCTGTCTGTCTTCCCATTCATCTGTCTGTCCTTCTGTCCATCTGCCCATCCTGGGCAAACAGGATTAAGGCCAAAGATCCAGTCTCTGTTGTCCTACAGGTTTCAAGATGGAGTGAAACCGGGGCAAAGCACTCAATTTAGCAAATGCTCTGGCCTTCCCATTGGGGCAGCTAGGAGACACAATAGATAGAGTTCTGGGTTTGGAATCAGAAGGCTTATCTTCTTGAATTCAAATCTGGTCTTGGACACTTACTATTTGTGTGACCCTGAGCTAGTCACTTAACCTTGTTTGCCTCAGTTCCTCATCTGTAAAATGAACTGGAGAAGGAAATGGCAAATCACCCCAGTGTTTTTGTCAAGAAACTTGACCAAGAAAATCCTGAAAGAATGAAGAGTTGGACACAACTGAACAACTGGTATTCCCAAGAGTGGTAATGGTGCTTTCATAGGCAAAATAGTCACCTTTAGAAGCAGATAGAGCAATGAAATAGGAATTTTAGGACCTCAATTTGAATTCAACAGTCAGTTTAAAATTTCCAGCATTAAACCAGACTTCTAAGAGGCATTTACTGGGACTGTATTAGAAATTCAATTCAAGTATATATTAAGCACCTACTTTGTACAAGACACCATGCTAGATACTAGTAGAGATACAAATATTTTTAAATGGCACAGGCTCTATACTTGAAAATTTTAACTATACTAGTTCAGTCACTTCACTCATGTCCTACTTTTCATGACTCCATCTGGGATTTTCTTGGCAAAGATACTACAGAGCTTTGCCATTTCCTTTTCTAGTTTGTTTTACAGATGAGGAAACTGAGGCAAACAGGATTAAGTGATTTTCCCAGGGCCACACAGCTAGTAAGTGTCAGAAGCCAGATTTGTTCTCAGATAGTTGAGTCTTCTTGACTCCAGGCCAGGAGCTTTATTCATTTTGCCACCCAGCTGCCCCAACTGTGCTGCCAGAACTATTTAAATCATGGTCAAAATGAAGAGGCAGATTTAGCCTGAATGTAAGAGAAGAAAAGCAACTTACTAAGAAGATCTCGTCTGGAATCCCTGCTCTGTCCTTATTGGTTATCAGGGACCAGTATCTGCCACCCCCTTTTGGGGCTTAGTTCAGTCAATGTTTTATCACCACTTCTCCAGAGATATATTTTTCAATTTGATCTGTATTCTTAACATTTCTGCAATCATTTCTAAAGTCTAGACAATAAACAAAACAAATTGAGCCCTGATTTTTTTAATCACCTTTGCTGATAACAGAGGTGTAAATAATGACGCTGAAAATGTTACAATAGACTCTCCCCAGTGCTAGCTGACTTTTAATTTTCCTCTTTAATTATTTGTATGCCTTTAGACAAGTGCCTTCAGCTCTGGGCCTGAGGGTCCCAAATTGTAGAAAAACAGGATTACCCCCAAAAGACACTTAGAATCTCTTCACACTCTAAATGCCTGACACTAGGCTTTTTAGGGGGTGCATGCCCAAGGGCTCAGTGTGATAGCAAATATAGTATAAAACTCAGCCCTCAAATCACTCAAGTGGAAAACATTCTCCAAGTCCCCAGGAGGTGGCATTAAGGCACTAGGGATAAATTCTGTACAGACGAGGAATACAATCCTGCTCACAGAGTTCCAAGTCAGCCAGAAGTACATCAGGCAAGATCCATCTTGGGAAGAAAAGTCAGAGCCCAGAGGATTCTGGGGAGCAGGCTATGAGCCCCAGTAAAACTACTTTCCAGGATCAGGAGCCATCAGGGTCGCAGAAAATTGTGCTAACCAGGAGGAAATCCTAAGTATTTAGTGGTGGGATGAAAAGGACCCCAGGGAAAAAAGAATAAGAAATAATCCTTTTGACTGGACTAAGCCCAGAAAGGAGGTGGCAGGCACTGGCCCCTGATAACCACAAGCTGCCAAGGGACTTGTATCTACTAACCGGCCATATGTGTCAAAATCATTGTAAAAGAGACAATACTGGTATCTTAGCAAGGAGAAAAAGTCCAACCTGCTTCAGTCTAAGCTAGAATGGGCTCCCTCTGGGAGTAATGAGGCATTTACTTATATTATAATCTGAATATTTTGTGGTTTTCCCAGGGGAAGAAGAAAAATCCAGGGTTCATTTGCTTAGCCTGCTTTCGGAACATCCTGTTCAGAGACTTTCCTAAATTGAGGCAGGTGTGTTTTATGGAATACTAAGAAATCCTCCTTGACTTTCATACTCAACAGTTCAATTCAAATATCTCAACGTTTCTGCTTGAAAGGTTCTGTGTTATAAGGACTAGGGAGCGATCCTGAAAGTCAAGTTGATGGAACAAGGCAGATTAGCCCAAATAACTCTCTCATCCACATTGACTGCAGTCATCAGAAGGGGCTGCCTTCACTTCACTGACCTCATGTTGGCAAAAGGTCTTATGATGTCTCTGAAAACTCAATGCACGTGCACTGCCCGGCCATTAATTATTTCTTCCTGTGCCTTCCTACAATATTCCCAAGCACTCCTCCATGTTGAACTATATTTAAACCCTGCCCCTCCCAGCCCTCCTAAGCTCTCTTGCATTCAGGTGTTGTGAGCTGTTCCAGAATTACAGTTTCTTTGCTTCAATTAAAGAGCTTTGTTATTGCTACTTTGACAGATCTCTTTAGTTCGGGTGGACGTACATAAAAACATGCTAACAATAATAACTAGCATTTACACAGTGCTTTAAGAATTTGAAAAAATTTTTACATATGTTATCTCATCAAATACTCCCAACAACCTCATGCAGTGGGTACTATCAGCATCATCCCCATTTTATAAATGAGAAAATGTGGGGAGCGGGCACTAATCTACAACCACATAAGGCCAACCTTGAATAGGCTGAATCTCCTAATCACATTATACCAAAGACTTCCTGAATAGGAATCTCCTAATCCCATCCTAACTTTGAATAGGCAGATATCTAGGCATCGCCTAATCACATCATAGAGCTTCCTGCCACCAGAAACATCTGAGCACCTCATCCTTGGGCGGGATACCAACCCTTTGTCATGGACCCCCACCCTGTACTGTGTTTGTACAACCCTGCCTTCTTTTCTACTGCTATATATATCTGTACTATTGCACCCATTAAAATGAGGCTTGATCAGAATGATTTGACTTGCCTCCATTTTGCACGTCCCCTCTCTCTTGCCCTTATCTCTTTTCTTCCAGGGTCCACACACTCTGCCTCTCGGGCCGAGGCAAGAAAACTGAGGCTAAGAGCCATTAAGTGACACATTCAGGAGTCACACATTTACTTAGCTTCTTTTTTTTCTTTACAGTATTTTATTTTTCCAATTCCATATAAAGATATTTCAATGCTCATTTTTGTAAGATATTGAGTGGCAAATTTTTTCTCAACTCAATAAAATGAAGAAAATAATTGTACCTACCTCCCAGAATTGTTGGGATTACCAAATGAAATTATATTTTAAAGCATTTAGCATAGCTTCCTTCCAGTGTAAATACTCTGATAATAATGACCTCTGAAGGTCTTGCTGAGGCCTTTCCAGGCCCAAATTTACCCCTGGGTCTCCACTTCGATGTGTCTGAAACCAGGCTTATTATCTTATCCACAAAATTAAATCCTTCTCCTACCTTTCTGTTAATAGTACCATTTTCCTACCAAGACACTTGAATTTAAAATTTCAAAGTTTTCATAGATTTCCTCCCCCCTTATCCAATTACTAACCAAAATGGTTGCATTTTTCCTTCTTAAGGTCTCAAAAACAAATCTCTTCCTTTCTACACCCAAAAGCACCACCCCAAATCAGGTTTTCATCACTTCTTACTACAACTATTACAATAACCATCTAAATGTTCTCTTTACCTCCATTTTCTCCCTTCATTAATCCATTCCAGATTCTATACCAATAATCTTTCTAATGTCCAGCTTTGATTGAGTGATTGTCCTCAAAGGTCCTATCAAATTAGAAAAATTTCAATCTTGAAAATATGAAAATGAAAGATTGTGTATCAGTTATAAGATTTAGAAGTGAAAATGACCTTAGAGAAATTTCTTTAGCTCTTATTCTGTGTAGAGGATTATAAAGTATTTTTAAAAAATAGATGGGAACTAATATTATAGAAGGCTTTAAAATTCCAAGCTAAAGATTTTGCATTTTATTTTATAGGCAATAGGAAACCATTTTTTTTAAATATGAAAAATAGGAAGAGGAACCTGATTAGAATTTTACTTAAGTGATATTAATTTGGTGGTTATGCGAATATAAAATTGAAGAGCACAGATAAAGGAAGCAAAGAAATCATTTGGGAGTCTTTTGAAATAGTCTGGATGAAAAGTTATTTGGGCCTGAACTAAGGTGGTGAATGAGAAAAGAGGAGACAAAGGGGATAAATGCCACATAAGTAGAATTGCCAAGAGTTGGTAACTGATTGCAAATGGAGAGTAAGGAAGAAGAGAATGACTTGCAATCTAAGAAAATGATCATCTTCTTGTCAAAAATGATAAAATTTTAGGATTAAAGGTAAGTATCAGAAGGTAAGACCATGTTAAGGAGATGACTCATGTGGCTAGAAACATAGATGGAGTGGCAATGATGGTATGATAATAGATGGTATGGGGAATAGGGAAAGGAGAAGGAGAGGCAATGTTAGAAGCATGTCTACAAAAGACCATGGAAACACTAAGGAACTACAAATTGCACATAGCTCCAGAAAAAAATTCAAAGACATGCTCCTTTTCAATATTTAGGATATGAATTATACCCTAAGGTGCTCACAGTACAAAAACTTTCCATAAGAACAGAGAAGCTAAAAACCTTACATGACTTTCAGAAATTGATAGGAGATATCCAATAGATGCATCCAGTGTTAGGCTTGACTACCTATCAATTGCAATCATTATATGACATTTTAAGGGGAGACAATGCTTTAAACTCACCACACCAGCTTATAAAAGAAGTTCAAGTGGCTTTGAGAGAAGTTGAACTGACTTTATCCAATGTGGTTGAAAGAGTCACTCAAAAACCCTTGGAAATATCAGTTTTTGCTACACAAGAGGCACCCACAGCAGTCCTTCATCAAGGAGACAGTGTGATAGAGTGGGTGAAACTCCCCACACAACCAGAACAAAGTCTTACTCCTTACCCAGTGCTTGTGGCTAGAATACAATACCGTGTTGATTCATATTGTTTGTTATATCACTACTTGCATGTACATTCATGTTTGTTACACCACATTGAGCCTGCACTGACTGTAAGGAGAGTTATCACTAATAGCCTGTGCGTTATTGCTATATGCCTGTGTAATATTTCCCATGCTGATGGGTTTGTGCATACCTGTTTCTAATAAGACCTTCAGCCCAGAAACCCGCTAGCAATCCCCACTTCTCTTTAGTGCTTTTCATCTCCCTTCCTGAGATGTCAGGGGAGGGTGTGATCACCTTCTTTTTGGTGTTTTTACCTCCCTGAGAAGTCAGGGATGGCGTGACCACCCGTGTTCTAAAACAAAAGAAAGCGGGAGATGTAAAGGGCTGAAACTCTTGAGTTAATGTACCGAGGTGGGACAACCAAGCACTTAAGGCTAATTATCAACTGGACAATACTCTATAAGCATATGCTTGGAAAATGGCCCTTCCCACTATTCTGTGCTGGCTCAATAATTGGTGTATACAGAGAATTGTAGGAGGGACTAGGGCATGGAGTAAGACTAGTCAGAGTCACTTTGGGGCGGGAGAAGAAGAGGAGAGGTCATGGAGATCCTATGTCCATCCAATTCACTCCTACCCCTAAAGACCAAGAATAAAGGCTAAAGACTTTTGCTTATCCTGACTCCAGCTGATTCTAAGGTATCCAGGATGCTAACTTGGTCTTCCCAACATATTAGTTTCTCTGTTTAGCTTTTAAAGTTTTCCTAACATGGCCCCTTCCTAGCTTTTCAGTTCTCTTTTTTCCCAAAAATTTATTTTATTTAAAGAAATAAAATAAGAAAAAAGAAAAACAGAAAAGGAATACAAAACAAAAGAGAACACTGTCATGTGCCCAACAGAACATCAGGACAGATTCAAAATGTATAACAACAAATACCAGATCAAGAAAGTATGTGTGTGTGTGATACATATATATATATATATATATATATATATATATATATATATATGTATATATTAGTAGAAGAAATTATATTCAGGAGTGTCCATGTTTACTTTCGTGTAAATTGTTCTTTTATTCTTTACTGCATACTGTTTTTACTTTATTTTTTTTCCCCCTTTCATCTCCCACACTTCCCCCAAGCAAGCTATAGTTAAAAAAAGTTGCATTTATATATATGTGTATAGATATATACATACACATACACATACATAAATACACATATATCTTTCCTATCCCTGCTAACTGTTTACTCTTTGCTCATAATTTGTCTTGCTATTACTTAACCTCTCCCCCACCCATGGATCCCTCCCTTGTCTTCTTCATCCCTGTCTGCCCATCCCTTCCCCCTTATTTTTTTATAGATTTTGGAGAGTGATATACCCTTCATAGCATATATGTAATGTTGTTTATTTAACCCATTCCTGATGTGAGTAGGTTTTCAGAACTGAGTCACCCTCCCCCTCTAATGCCTCTGCACCTAATTTGTATGACAAAATTACTGTTTACCTTAACTCTGCCCCAATCTTTCTTTTGGTCTGTCATATTGTTGATATCGATCTTAAACATATGCTATAAATTTCCCATGTTGAAAAAAAAAAACAAACACTTTGCTCATGTTGAGTTCCTTGGAACTGATCTTTGATATTGGCTCTTATTTGTTAAAATTTTCTATTAAGTTTGAGTTTGGTTGACAGAAAGTCCTGAGGAATTTATGACCAAAGAAGAACTAGAGATCACTATTGACTACAAAATAGAAAATTTTTATTATATCAAATTGAAAAGTTTTTGTACAAACAAAACTAATGCAGGCAAGATTAGAAGGGAAACAATAAACTGGGAAAACATTTTTACAATCAAAGGTTCTGATAAAGACCTAATTTCCAAAATATATAGAGAATTGACTCTAATTTATAAGAAATCAAGCCATTCTCCAAATGATAAATGGTCAAAGGATATGAACAGACAATTTTCAGATGATGAAATTGAAACTATTACCACTCATATGAAAGAGTGTTCCAAATCACTATTGATCAGAGAAATGCAAATTAAGACAACTCTGAGATACCACTACACACCTGTCAGATTGGCTAGAATGACAGGGAAAGATACACAGAATGTTGAGGAATGTGGGAAAACAGGGATACTGATACATTGTTGGTGGAATTGTGAACACATCCAGCCATTCTGGAGAGCAATTTGCAACTATGTTCAAAAAGTTATCAAACTGTGCATACCGTTTGATCCAGCAGTGTTACTACTGGGCTTATATCCCAAAGAGATACTAAAGAAGGGAAAGGGACCTGTATGTGCCAAAATGTTTGTGGCAGCCCTGTTTGTAGTGGCTAGAAGCTGGAAAATAAATGGATGCCCATCAATTGGAGAATGGTTGAGTAAATTGTGGTATATGAATTTTATGGAATATTATTGTTCTGTAAGAAACGACCAGCAGGGTGAATACAGAGAGGATTGGCGAGACTTACATGAACTGATGCTGAGCAAAATGAGCAGAACCAGGAAATCATTATATTCCTCAACAACAATACTGTATGAGGATGTATTCTGATGGAAGTGGATTTCTTCGACAAAGAGAAGATTTAGCTCAGTTTCAATTGACCAAGGATGGACAGAAGCAGCTACACCCAAAGAAAGAACACTAGGAAATGAATATAAACTGCTTGCATTTTTTGTTCTTCTTCCAGGGTTATTTATACCTTCTAAATCCAATTCTCCCTGAGCAACAAGAGACTGTTCGGTTCTGCACACATATATTGTATCAAAGATCTACTGTAACCTATTTAACATGTATAGGACTGCTTGCCATCTGGGGGAGGGGGTGGAGGGAGGGAAGGAAAAAATCGGAACAGAAGTGAGTGCAAGGGATAATGTTGTAAAAAATTATCCTGGCATGGGTTCTGTCAATAAAAAGTTATTAAAAAAAAAAAAAAAAAAAGAAAGTCCTGAAAATCTGCAGGTTCATTGAATATCCATTTTTTCTCATTCAATATTATAAGTAATTTTGCTAGATATGATATTTTTGGCTGCAGGCCTAGTTCTTTTGATTGTCTATCAATATGATTCCAGGATCTGCAGTCTTTTATTGTGGCTGCTGATTAAGCCCTGTACAATTCTAATTGTAGCTTCAGTGTATCTGAGCTGTTTTTTTCTTGTTTCTTGCAAAATTTCCTCTTTGATGTGGGGTTCTGAAATTTAGTAATAATGTTAGCAAGAATATTTTCTATAAAGGATCTCTTTGAAGTGGTGATCACTGAATTTTTTCCCTCGTTCTACCACTGCAGGACAATTTTCTTGGATTATGTCTTGCATTATTGTGTCAAGGTCCTTTTTTTGATCACAACTTTCTGGCAGTCCATTTATTCTTATATTTTCTCTTCTTGATCTTTTCTCCAAATCTGTCATTTTTCTTATAAAATGTTTCACATTCTGTTCTATTTTTCACTCTTTATCATCTGTTTTGTTAATTCTTGGTCTTTCATAGCTTCACTGGCTTCTCTTGTCCAATTCTAATTTTCAAAGTTATTTTCTTCTTTGAGACTCTGTATCTCCTTTTCTAGTTGGTTAACTTTTTTTTCATAATCTTCTTGTTTTCTTGGATCGCTTTTATTTATTTTTTAGTTTTTTCTCAAGGTCTCTCCTTTGATTTTTAAATTCTTTTTTGAGTTGTATAAATTCTCTCTGGACAGGAAGCCATTTCACATTACTCTTAGGCATAGAAGCTTTTTTAACTTCAGTGTCCTCCTCTGAAAATGAACCCCAGTCTTCCTTGTTCCCATAGTATATTTCAATGGTTGAGTTCTTTCTTCTTTGTCTATTCATTTTTTTTAATTAAGAGGTATTATGTAAGCATCTCTAATCCTGGGGTGGAGGGGATGGTGTCTCTGGCTTCCCTTCAGCTCTTCCTTCTAACCAGGAACCCCCAGCCAAGAGCTTCCCCCTCCTGCAAGGGTCCACAGCCAGCAGTGTCCCTGCCCCGCTGCCTCTGCACTCACTGGATGCTGGTTTGTTCTTACCCAGGACCATGTCGTGCAGCACAGCTGAGCCTGGCATTCCCAATCAGCCGAGGTTTCTTCAGTCTGCTGGGACTTAGATTTGTATTCCACAAGTAGTCCAGGAGATGAAGGTTTCAGTAGTTCCTGCAATTAGCCACACCAGTTAGCCCCAGGGCTCCCCACTTGCAGTTTCTGCCCTGCTAGCCCTCAAGTGTTTGCACTTATACAAGTTAATTTTGGCCCCTGGTCTTTCTTCAGATCTTCTTGGGTTGTATGTGGAGGACCCGTTTTACCCCAAGTCTACTTGATTTTTCATCACTCTATGCTCTCCCTGAGGAGCAAATTTGTTCTATCTGTGGGGGAAATCGGGAGAGCTTAAAATTTACACTCTAATCTGCCATCTTCCCGGAATCCTCTGCTCTCCAGCTTTCTTACACCTTACTCCTGCTCATTTTAGTCTCTCCTCAAGGGTCCCTTTCTGCTCTGAACCCAGGAATAAGACCCAGAAATAAATGACTAACCCAGGACCAAACAACTTAGTATGTGTCAGAGGCAAGATATGAACTCAGACTTTCAGAACTCCAAGTGGGGCTATTTATTCCACAATATACCTCTTGGTTATTGCTTTGGGGAAGTGGACTGGGATTAAATTTATGATTTCTTTGTTACTGGAAACTCTCAGATGAGGAAATTCCTCATCTGGGTAGGTCTGGATGGGGTCCATAGTTTATAGTTTTGGACAGTCACTTGGGGACACTCAGAAGTTAAATTATTTGCCCAAGGTCAAACAATCATTAGGAGCCAAGGCTTCCATCTCAGCCTGGGCCTTCTTGTATTCTCTATCTCTAATTCCTATCCTACTTTCTCTATAAAATCACCTCACTATTAATGTTGTGGTGAGGATAGTAATACTTACTTCAAAATAAACATGTGATAAATTCACAACGGCCATTCTCTTTGACCAAAGGTAGATTTATTTACGGGAATAGATTATAGACAACATGAAGGGATACAATAGACACCAGGAATGGTAAATATGAAATGGAGTTAGGAAAGCATAAAATAAGAAAGGAAAGGTTTTTGGAAGAATCCATTAAAGGAATATGCCATGAGGCTTAAGCATGCCATTGACAGGAAAGTAAGAACCAGAGAGGAATTTAGCAGACCAAGGAGAAAGGTGCCATTGAAGGGAAGGAACTATGAGGGAGACATAGTGGGCTTAGTCCTGAAGAATAGCAAAGATCTTCATCATAAGCAGATCTTTTATAAGGAAAAGAATAGCCTTGAGGGTTTCTCAGGTGTAAAGGCCTGAACTTAAGAGAGAGGGGGGAACAAGAAGGAGAGGAAATGCCAGGGAGCTCAACGATGGAGGAATGTGGCAGACCAGTTCCCAGACCTGCCTAAAATATGCTAATCAATGTCTCTGAAGGTTGTTTGAAGATACTCAGAGCTTGGGGGATGGATAATAAAGATTGATAAAGAGTTCTTTCTCAGATAGTCTGGGAGTTATCTGATAATAGAATTGTCTGATAATAGCTTCTTCCTGATGGGGGAAGAGAGTAAGTTACATCATTAAGAGACAGAGACAAAGACAAAAACAGAGAAAAAGACAGAGAGAAACAGAGACAGAGAGACACACAGAGACAAATACAGAGATAGACAGAGAGACAGAGACAGAGACAAAGAAAGAAAGAGAGAAAGGAGAAAGGGAGAGAGAAACAGAAAGAGACAGAGAGAGAGAGAGAGAGGAAGAGAGGAGGGGAGAGAGAGAGAGAAAGAGAGAGAGAGAGAGAGAGAGAGAGAGAGAGAGAGAGAGAGAGAGAGAGCATCAGAGAGACAGTCAAAACAGACAAAGAATAGGACCCTGAAAATATTCTCAATTTCCTTATGGTCTCAACATTCTCCAATTTCCATCAAAGACCTACACTGCCTCTTCCACTTATTTCATCCACCTTTTGGATGCATCCTGGACCCTCCCTCTCTCCTTCCATCACTGAACACCAGACGTTGCCCAGCTAAGGAAGGAAACAGTTGCTGCTGCTGTTGCTATTGCAAGTCGAGTCAGAGGTGGGGGAAGGAAACCTGTGACCATGGAGACGTTGGACAGCCACGAATCTGAGGCCCCAGCTTTCCTCCTTTCCCTGTCATCTGGGGGGTAGTTTGCTAAGAAGCCCAGGAGCCCACAGATATTTTCCATCAACAGCTTCTTAGTAGCACCATCAACACACTGCAAACTCAGCAGGCAGGGAAATAGCTCCCTGTCCTGCCAACGGAAGCCCCAGCTAGTAGTCAGTGCCAAAGAACAACTCAGAGAGAAAGCATATTTGGACTGGGCTGCTCTGAAGAAAGAGCCTGGGGAGGCAGACACCCTGCATGGAGTAAGAACTAAGTAGACAACTAGCTGCCAGCTATAAAGAAATCCCCAGCCAGTGTTCAACAAAGCACCAGAGGAATAAAAGTAGAGGTGCTTCACTTGGTGCAAGGTCCTATACTTAGTGCTGGGGAGATATACCAACAAAGGAAACTTTCTGTCAGGGAACTCAAAATCTTACAAAAATAAATGTTGAAGACTAATTTTACATGTAATTGGAAAATTAAAATACTATTAAAAAAATAAATACTAATTGTTTGATTAAATTTGCATCTCTAGTCTTCTCTCCAACCCATCCATTGTGAACAACACCACTGGATAACTCTTCATTAAACACAACTTTAGCCATTTTGATATAATACACAAAAATTTTACTCACTGCCAATTGAATTGAATCCATACTCTTTAGGTTCACATTCTAGGTCTGCTGTGATATGGCCAGATGTTTTTCCACTTTATCTCCTACTTCTAGGGATAAATGCTCAATTAACAACCTGGTAAATATTTAACAACCAGCTTTCCAAAGATAGTTTGACACTTTTAATTTTAATCTGCATTATTGTTTTCTCCGTTATTTTCTTACATGTAGAAAACAATAAAATAAACCAAACCTTGATTTGTAGTCTTTGTAGTAAAAACTCACATTGAAAATTTAACACTCATCCTTCCAAAGCCATGACTCTGGGTCCAGCATAGACACCTCTGCTTTCCCTCAACACTGCCATGTTCTAGCCAAACTGTGCTATTCTCTCTGTTTCCTTTCTGTGGAAAGTGTGCTGGATTTAGAGTCAGAAGCCTCGGGACTAAATTCCATTTCCAATGGCAATAAGAAACATGATTTTATGAAACAATTAGCTACCTCGTTATTCAATAGCTTGTGATGAATATGTTTGCAAAAATGACCACTATGAAAAAAATTACTTATGTACAATGACTGTTGCAGAAGAACTAAAAGAAAATGAATTCTATGAAAGCCTTGATCAATAAGAGCCTCCAAATAAATCAATATCTATTTAAGTATTCCATGACTTTGATATGAATAGAGGATAGTGAGAAATATATTGAAAAATATGGATCAAGACTAAGGAACAAAAGACCAGAGACTTTTAGACAAGGCTCTCACCCATATATTAAGAATCCTTAGAGAAAAGAACTGAAAATCATTGGACATGGAAAAAAAACAAATAACATCACAGACAAAAATATGAAATTGATTATATTTTAACAGACAGGAAATGACTCATTACCAAAGTGGGAGGCAATCCCTGAATCTGCATAAAATCAGAACACCAACTTGTTAGAGCAAAGGTCAACAAAATTGTACAAAGCTATGAGAATTTTAAAAGGGTAAAAAAGGGTATGGTGTGCAATAAAAACAACTCCAACTGGACCTGTTTAAACAAGTTATTATGAAAACATGGGATTTGAGGGGAAAACATAGACTCTAATGACTTCATGTTGTTATTTAGTTATGTCTGACTCTTTGTGATTCCATTTGGGGTTTTCTTAGCAGAGATACTGGAATTATTTGTCATTTCTTTCTTCAGTTCATTCTACAGATGAGGAAACTGAGGCAACTAGGGTTAAGTGACTTGCCTAGAGTCACACAGCTAATAAGTGATGCTAGATTTTAACTGGAATATGAGTCTTCCTGATTCCAAGCCCAGTGCTCTATCCACTTCACCACCTAACTGCCCCCATAGAGAAGTTCAGCAGAAAGAAAGAGAGAGAGACAAGAGAAGACACACACACACACACACACACACAGAGAGAGAGAGAGAGAGAGAGAGATCTTTATGGATATTGAAATACATATCTTATCTAGCTATATATAACTAAAATAAGAAGACAAAATGAACTTTAAAAAGACTTTAGATGGCAAATGTGAATTAATCCCCAAAATAGTGGGTGTAGATAAACTATGCATGAAAGAAATGCTAAAAGCAATATGACTGTTAGAGCATTAAAGGATCTATTCATGAGATATCTGAAAGAGGAGAGGTACTAGAAGTATACAAAAAAAATTTTTTGAAACCTTATTCATCCCCAAAAAGTAGTCAAAAAGCATCAATAAATATTTGCTTTGTATACCTACTTTCCAACTACATAACATTTTATCAAGAATCATCCATATGTGCATTGAGCACATCCATGGCAAGAATATTAGTAAGGAATCCACTGGCTCTTCCAAATGATATTTTATAGCATAATATATCTTTTTTATGTACTTTATTTTTTTTAATTTGTCTTTTCTTTTACAACATGATTAATGAAAATATATTTTGCAGGACTTCACATATATAGCCAAAATCAATTTTTTTAAGTTTATTATTTTCAAAACATATGCACAGATAATTTCATAACATTGACCCTTGCATTGCCTTATATTTCAAATTTTCTCCTCCTTCTCCCCATCACCTCCCCCAGATGGCAAGCAATCCAATATATGTTAAAGATGTTAAAGTATATGTTAAATCTAATACGTATAAACATATTTATACAATTCTCTTGCAGCACAAGAAAAATCAGATTTTAAAAAAGAGAGTAAATGAGTAAGAAAACAAAATGTAAGCGAACAACAACAAAAAGAGTGAGAATGTCATGCTGTGATCCACATTCAGTTCCCACAGTCCTCTCTCTGGGTGCAGATGGCTCTCTCCATCACAAGATTATTGGAATTGGCATCAATCATCTCATTGTTGGAAAGACTCATGTTCATCAGAATTGAGCATTTTATAATCTTGCTGTTGCCATGTACAATGTTCTCCTGGTTCTTCTCACTTCACTCAACACCAGTTCCTGTAAGTCTCTCCAAGCCTCTCTAAAATCATCTTCCTGATCATTTTTTACAGAACAATAATATTCCATAACATTCATATACCATAATTTATTCAGCCATTCTCCAACCTGATGGGCGTCCACTCAGTTTCCACTTTCTTGTCACTACAAAAAGGGCTGCCACAAACATTTTTGCCCATGTGAATCCCTTTCCCTCCTTTAAGATTTCTTTGGGATATAGGTTCAATAGAAACACTAGCATAATATATCTTTACTATTCCATAAATCAACTGAAAGATATAGAGCTTACAAGATTCGACTGCCTAGTGTTTATTGTCAAATGAATTTGATCCAATAGGACAAAATTCTGGCCAAAGTCCTCTTCCAACAAGACATCCCATCCACACAGTAAAATTATTTGATTCTCTGAGTACAACCTGCCCCAACTTCCCTTACTCAGGAATCTTCAAGCAACCATTGTGAGCATCTATCTGAACCCCAGGAGGAGGGGGAAGAGGGGAGGAAAGAATTAACCCCAAAATAGCCCACTCAATAGTAGCCATCAAAGTTTCCTTTGTGGGTAGTTAAGACGAGCTCTCTGAATTGTAATGAACTTGCTACAGTCTCCACAGAGTTCTTGATGCAATGAGTACATGACTTCAGTAAAGAGGAACATCTAGCACATATAAAGAATCCTTATTCAAACAGAACTCTGTCCTGGATATCTTCCATGATGGTGGCAAACATCTTTGGTAGAACATGTTTCTCTTCCTATACCTTACCTAATATATATGAGACATATTCTCAAACGCTACCAATGTGTTTGTTTTGCTTGACTACATATTTATTAGAAGGAGAGCTTTATTTGAAGAGAGGGATTTACTTAAAGCTACATGCAGTTTAATAATTTTGGGGCTATAATTACAATTTTTTTCCAAAATGGATGTCAATTGAAGATTCCACTAGCATTCCTCAGTCAGTCTCTTTGTCTGCAAGTCTTGTGCTTGGATTGGGAGGCAGAAACACCTGGATTTGAATCATGGCTAAATGAGAAAATAATCGTAAAGTTCGACATATAATAAATACTATATAAATATCATTATTGGCATTTTGGGCAATGTTTGACAGGTGTGTAAACCATAGTTGTTCAAATTTGTGTATCTCCTTGTAAATGGCGACCTGACAATATGATTGTTAGTTTACATTTCTTCATTTGAGGATTGCTTGTTCCTATGGGGAGGAAATTGGGGTGAGGGTGGGGGGGAACAGAGAAAGCCCCTGGAAAATAATTTAAACTCTCCGTGTTTTAGTTGACTCTCTAAGACTATGAGTTGCAAAGAAGGGGTTAATTTGCCTCCCTGCATGGGTATAGAGAATTCTTTACTGGGAGCACATAGTATCAATGAAATGGCATGTCCAGACCCAATTCAATATACTATCCAGTATAAGCGATATAAAATACATTACTAGCTCATATCATGTAATTGATATTTATATAAACATTTAGATCACATTTAATACTGTATAACAAAATCTATTTTATATTTAAATATTAAATTATTATAAAAATTAAGTAAAATATTAAAATATCTTAATGTCATTTAAAAATTTAATGTTATGTTATACATAATCGATATTTTATATTTAAATGTATTATGTATAACAAAAATACTTTACATTTTAATATCTATCATACAAATTTCTTTTAAAATTTTAATACATTGCTCATTATGCATTTATTTTTTTTAACCTTTTAATTTTTAAAATGTATTCAGTACAAGATCAGTTTCTTATACAAGTCTCTTCCTTCTTTGTATATTGAGATATTTGTTGATGACTTTTCACAACGCAAAGTTTAAAAACATGAGACATAACGACCCCAGGCTCCGCCTCCTCTTCTCCTCTCCCTGTTCCCTCCTCCCTTAGGCAGCGCTGAATGGCCCAAGCTCCGCCTCCTTTCTCCTTGCTCCTCCCCTAGGCTGCCCTGAGTGGCCCGGGCTCCGCCTCCTCTCCTCCCTGTTCCCTCCCCCTTAGGCAGCGCTGAATGGCCCAAGCTCCGCCTTCTTTCTCCTTCCTCCTCCCCTAGGCTGCCCTGAGTGGCCCGGGCTCCGCCTCCTCTCCTCCCTGTTCCCTCCTCCCTTAGGCAGCGCTGAGTGGCCCGGGCTCCGCCTCCTCTCCCCACCCCCTTCTCCCCTAGGCAGCGCTGAATGGCCCAAGCTCCGCCTCCTTTCTCCTTGCTCCTCCCCTAGGCTGCCCTGCGTGGCCCAGGCTCCGCCTCCTCTCTCCTCTCCTCTCCCACTACCTCCTCCCTCCTCCTCTCCCGAGCTCCGCCCCGTTCCCGCCCCTCCACCCCCGCCTCCGCCGGGAAGGCGCTGGGTCTGCGCAAGCGCCGCAGCTGCATTAGGCGAGCGGCCCTCCGAACCGGAAGTGGGCAACGCGGGATTCGCCATGGCCGTGGTGGCCGTGCACCTGGACTCGGACGCCTTCCTGGTGTGCCTCAACCACGCCCTGAGCACGGAGAAGGAGGAGGTGATGGGGCTGTGCATCGGCGAGGTGGACGCCTGCAAGATCGTGCACATCCACTCGGTGATCATCCTGCGGCGCTCGGACAAGCGCAAGGACCGCGTGGAGATCTCCCCCGAGCAGCTGTCGGCCGCGTCCACGGAGGCCGAGCGCCTGGCCGAGCTCACGGGCCGCCCGGTGCGCGTGGTGGGCTGGTATCACTCGCACCCGCACATCACCGTGTGGCCGTCGCACGTGGACGTGCGCACGCAGGCCATGTACCAGATGATGGACCAGGGCTTCGTGGGCCTCATCTTCTCCTGCTTCATCGAGGACAAGAACACCAAGACCGGCCGCCTCCTGTACACGTGCTTCCAGTCGGTGCAGGCGCAGAAGAGCGCCGACTACGAGCGGATCGAGATCCCCATCCACGTGGTGCCGCACGACACCATCGGCAAGGTGTGCCTCGAGTCGGCCATCGAGTTACCCAAGATCCTTTGCCAGGAGGAGCAGGACGCGTACCGGCGCATCCACAGCCTCTCCCACCTGGACTCGGTCACCATGATCCACAACGGCTCCGTCTTCACCAAGAACCTCTGCAGCCAGATGTCGGCCATCAGCGGGCCCCTGCTGCAGTGGCTGGAGGACCGGCTGCAGCAGAACCAGCAGCGCGCGCGGGAACTGCAGCGGGAAAAGGAGCAGCTGCTGCAGGAGCTGGCCACCCTGGATTGAGGCGCCGGGGGCAAGGAGGGAGGGGGCGGGGTTCCTCGGGGGGAGGGGTCTTTCCTAGCGATTGCTCCTGGGTTCGCTCGCTCTGGGATCGCCCGCAGATCTAGAGAGCAAAACTTGTACAGAGACTCCCCGTGGCCCGAGGATGGACGAACCCGGTTTTTATATAAAGTATTTTGGCAAAAACTCCAAGAGAATTGTCTGTGCATTTAATTACTCAGAGGGCAGTGAAGAGCACCGTTGTGGGTATGAGCAGACCGAATCCAGTATAGCAAGCATTGGAAGAAGTGCGGAGGAAGAGAGAAATGGGCATTCTGGGAAGGGTCGGAGCCGCCACCATGCCCTGTCCGAGGTGCAAGGAGCCTTCCTGGAGCCTGTGGATGGCAGCATGTACCTCTGTACAGATGTGTGCAAAATAGAAAGGCCCGTAAGTGACTCAGTACTAGAACACTTAGGGTCAGAAAGTCCTGAGTTGGAATCTGCAGAGAACTAGTTTTGTGAGTCCAGGGCTCACACTTTAACTTTTCTCATCTGTAAAATGGGCATTAATAATAGCACCTACCGCACTGCACAGGGTTGTTGTAAGGATCAAAGCACGATGGTGGGGATCAAGGAGATGGAATGGGAAAGACTTCATTTAAAGATGGCTTTTCTTGCCCAGATGTAATTAGATGCTTCAGGCATATTAACTAATATGTATCCATGTATCCTAATGTGTATATGTGTTTATATATGTATATGTACACATATATACATACACCAAGATACATATTGTATTTATATACACATATAAAAAATACACATACAACTGAGATATATATATATACACATACATTTTATATATATATATATACACACATATATATATACACACACATTTGATATATATATATAATATATACACACACACATGTATATATATATATACACACATACATTATATATATAATTAATAATATATATATATAAAATTAATATATATTAATAAAATACATTTATATATAAAAATTTTATATATTAATTATCCCCATTATTAATTAATAAATATATTAAAAACATTTTATATATATAATATATATAACGTTTATATATATATAACAAATTTTTATATATATATATATTATTTTATATATATATATATATATAATTTATTTATATATATAAAATAATTTTTATATATATATAAAAATTTTATATATATATATATATATAAAATATATAAAATTTTTATTTTAAAATATATATATAAAACATTTATATATATATATATATATAAAAATATATATATATAATATATATACACAATATATATAATTTTAAAAATATATATACACACATTTTATATATATATAATTTATAAAAATTTATATAATAATATATTAAAAATTTATATATATATATATATATATAACACAACATTTTTATATATATATAAAAATTTTATAATAATAATAATAAAAACATATATTTTATTTTATAATATATAATATATATAAAACCATTTTATATAATAAAATTTATATATTTAAATTATATATATAAAATTATATATATAAATTAATTTTATATATATATATATATAATTTTATATATATATAATATATATAAAAAAAATATAAAAATTTTATTATTTTATATATAAAATTTTATATATATATTAATACAAATTTATTATATATATAAAAATTTTATTTATATAATATATATATATAAAATTATATATATATAAAATCATTTTATATATATATATATAAAAATTTTATAATAATAATATAAAAAATTTATATATATATATATAAAATTTTATATATATATAAAATTTTATATATATATATAATATTATTATATATATAAAATTAATTTTATATATAAAATTATATATATATACACACACCTTTTATTATATAAATATATTAAAAACATTTTATATATATATATAATATATAATTTTATATTATTAAAAACATGTATATATATATAAAATTATTTTTTATATATATATAAAACACATATATATATATAAAAAAAATTTTTATATATATATATAAAACACACATTTTATATAAAAAAATTTTTATATATATATAATATATATAGAAAAATTATATATATAAATAATTTTAAATAGAATTTTCTTTTTTAATTTAAAGTGATTATCAGTATTAATTAATATAATATTTTAATACAACCCCAACCAGTGTATGTATGTATTGTATACCTGCCAATGTTTTTTACATGATATATACCCTATGTGTATACACAAGGGTTTGTCTTAAATGGTTGATAGGCCATTAATTCTTATTAATTCTTAATTCTGATTAAGCAGGAGGAGAGTGGGCTAGATCTTTGGTAACCTGAATTTTTTCCAGAAACACAGGCCCATTTTTTTTTAATATCAACATTTTATCCATGTATGGTGGCTAGTTATAGAATAGTCAGCAAAGAATTTAAGATGAATATTACTCAGAGGGCAGTGAAGAGGAATATTGTGGATTTGAGCAGGCTGAAACATGACAAATAGTTGAAGAATGTCAAGGGAAAATTTTTAATGGTGGGCTTACTAAATTAAAATAATTGTTTCGTGATAAGGCAAGAGAAGGAATAACAGATGGATAGCCTATGTTCTTCCTTGGTATTCCCAAGATATTAGAAGAAGAGAAATCCTCCACACACATTAGGAAGATTTTCTTTGATCTATGGAAGGATATAGACAAGATTCACAGAGAGTGATCAGGCATGGATGAATTGTAATCTGCTTTATTGAAGGTAACATTCACATTGATGAAATGGTAGATTTGAGTATACATATCAGTCTGGGAGAAAGAACTATTATATTGGATATGAAAAGAACTTCACAAATTGCAAGAATGACCCAAACCCCAAAAGATAAAATTCAACAAAGAAATTCATGGGTTCAAAAGCCAGAACAATTATAGATCAAGAAAAATATGGATAGTTAGTTCATTTGAAAAATAAATTGAATCAATATTGTGAGGTGCCTTCTAGAGACCTAATGACTTCTTATTGTTTTAACAGAACTAATCAGACCACATCTGAAGTATCGTATTTGTCTAGCCATTATATTTTAGAAAGTAACTCAAATAAGAACGAAACCATGGTGACTGAATAAGTGGAGACTTACAGAGGATGCATTTACTGTCTTCAGATGCCTGAAAGATTCATGTGAATGAGGAATTATTTTTATCTGGTTTCACTCAAGAGGATAGAGCCAGGATTAATATATGGAAGAGCTTCCTAATGATCACAGCTTTACAAAATTGGATTTTATGAAGGTAATAAGTTCACTGTCACTAACAGTGTTCATCAGAGGCTGGGTGCTGAGGAAGGGTGCTGAGGAAGAGGTCTGGACATTGGTAGTTGATTGAGAGGATATTAGAGGTTGTTGAAGAGAAAGCAGTGTGTAGTGAATGGAAAGAATCCTAGGCTTGGAGTAGGGTTCTGTGACATGCTACCAGTGGGATCTCAGGCAAATCCACTGACTTTGTTGCGACTCAGTTTCTTAATTTATATAATAGTGTGATGGTCTCTAATGTCTCTGAGCTTTAACATTCTGTCATTAGCAGATGCTGTAATAAAAACAGCTCAGTGGTATAATAGGTAGAGTGCTGAGCCTGATGTTGGAAAAACCAGAGTTCAAATTCAGCTTCAAACCTTTACAAGTTCTATGATCCTAGGCAAGTCACTTAACCTCACTTTTTCTCAACTATAAAATGGAGACAGATTGGTAGTGATTAGCACATCAGGGCTGGAGTCAGAAAGATTCATTTTCCTGAGTTCAAATCTGGCCTCGAATACTTAATAGTTGTAGGCAAGTCACTTAACACAGTTTGCCTCAGTTTCCTTACCTATAAAATGAGCTGGAGAAGAAAATGGCAAACCATTCCAGTATCTCTGCCAAGAAAACCCCCAGTGGGCTCCCAAAGAGTCTGAAATAACCTAAACGACAAAAAGTGAGAGTTGTGAGCATCAAATGAGATTATATTTGTAAAGTACATGGCACAGTGCCTGACTATATAAATACTTATTCCCTCTTCCCGTGTAAATTCAGAAATATGTTGATGGCTGCCTATAAATGGCATTTGACTGAACCAGACAATTATACATCATGGCAATTATTCAGAGAAAAGTTTCCAAGGTAACCCTAGAGCTGGCTTCTAAAGGATGGGTAGAATTTCAATAAATAGAGGCAGTGGGAGAGGAATTTTAATCGAATAGAATAGTATGACCAAAGGTGTCAAGGCACCAAAGTTCAGAATATGTTTGGGGAACTGCATGTAGGATACTTTAATTAGAATGGAGGATTCATTTGTGTCAGTAGTAAAGAAATGGAATTGGAGCTGATTGGTGCCATTTTGTGGAGGACCTAAAATGACAAGCTAAAGAGTTTTAGTTTTATTAATTGAGCATTGGAATCTATTGAAGGTTTTTGAGCAGATCACTTTGATTCAATTCAACACTTATTAACTGCCTACTATATATATTAGGTGATATATATATAATGTGTGTGTGTATGTGTGTGTGTGTGTGTGTATGTATATGTATATTAACTGTGTAGCTAGGTGTCAGTGAATAGAGCATCAAGCCAAGCCAGGAAGACTTGAGTTTACATCCAATCTCAGACACTTACTAGCTCTATTCCCCTATTTGCCTCAGTTTCCTTATCTGTAAAATGAGCCAAAGAAGGAAATGGCAAACTACTCCAATATCTTTACCAAGAAAACCCCAAATGAGATCATGACAGAAACAGCTCAAAAACAACAACAAAAATACATAGGGTTCTGTGTTAAGCATTAGTAATATAAGAGAAAAACGAAACATCTTCTGGGAGGAATAGTGTGTGTGTCTACGTGTCTATGTCTATGTCAGTGAGTGTGTCTATGTGTTAACTGATATCTGCATATTTAAACTAGGAAACAGAATTGTCTAAACTCTTTTTAAAATTTTTCCCAAATGATTTCAGTCAGTTTGAATCTGCTAAAAATATATATATATAAAAGTGTTACACCATCCAGTTAGTTTGCAAGACTATCAAAGAAAATGGAAATTTACTGGCAAATTTTCAACAAAAACATTTGCTTTACTTGTGGGTAGGATTGAAAAATTAGTATTGAAATTTGGTAAGCATTGCCAACAATACATTTCCATTCAGATCTACATATGTTTTTCACCAATCATAGCCAATAAAATGGAAATAAACTGAGCTGCAAACTTTTAAATTATTATCATAATGTGTTAAGCCAAGATTTTAAAAAGTAATAAAGTCTATTCAATTACATAGCTCTCAGTATATTTTACAGTAATGCCAGTCAGAACAGGAGAGTTTATTATGCTGGTAATAAAATACTTTTAAATTGTTTATTCCATCTTTTCTACCTACCTCCCAGGTTTGTGGTGAGGATCAAATGAGATAATAGATAAAGCTTTTCAAACTCTAAAGTGCCATCTAAATGGCATATCTAGCTCTACTAAAGCTATCATCTTTAACATCCTTTTGAAGCTTCTATTTATGTCTATAGTTTATAATGCACATAGTACACCAGTACAGAAATACATGTAGATTATTTGTTGAAAGGCTCAAAACACTTTACTGGAAAGAGTAAAAAAATCAGGAGATTTTATGCTAAAGTGGTCAACAGATTTCAAGAGGCAAAAGCAGAGAAGCATAACCTGCAGCCATACATAGGACAGGAACCCTTTTAAAATTCCTCTAGACACTTAAATCTCCAAAATTCAGAGCTCAAGAACAATCCTTGTCAAATTCTAGTTATTAGATTTTGATTGAGGTTTTATCATGCTGTATTTAGAATAAACTATTGCTCATTTTCAAATTTTTTTAATCATAGACTGTTTAATTGTATTTGTCCAATTCATTAGCCACTAATTACCTATTGTTTGCCTGGCACTATAAGTAGGCATGGAGGGAGTTGAGGTGGAAAATGCAAAATATAAGTAAGATGTTGACTCATCATGAATAGCATGTTTATATTTATTCATTGGCAGTTATGATACAAACTGATAACTTTTTCCTATAAATTTCATAACAAAAGAACCCATGTTATTCTTAAGATGCAGAGACTAATGACTTAATGAAAAATAACTTCATTTAGGCTTTCCAGGGAAAAATAGCTCCTTAGGAGTCACCTATTCAATTGATACTCTAATGCAGTGGTGTCAAATCCAAATAGAAATGGGGGCCACTAATCTGTACATATGGATCCCTGCAGGCCACCTATTGACTTAGTTTTAAAATCTAATGTTATCTATGGTTTATTTATCTTGTTAAATATTTCCAAATCCAAATAGAAATGGGGGCCACTAATCTGTACATATTTGCAGGCCACCTATTGACTTAGTTTTAAAATCTAATGTTATCTATGTTTTATTTATCTTGTTAAATATTCCCCAATTACATTTTAATTTAGTTCTGCCCCATTCCAGAGTATTGTGAGCAATATTTGAGACTACCTGAATTTGACACTTTTGTTCTAATGCATATTCTTCCTCCATTGCCAGACCCCTTTCCAAAGTAAATTTTAGACTAACATCTCAGACCCTGGTGGGGAAGTCTTAGGATAGAGCAGGAGTCAGGGGAAAGCAACTGCACAGAAATGTATGAGATGATCAATTGTCACACAGCTTTTTCCCTTTTTGTGTCCTGTTGATGATGTCTACCATCAGCCTCCACACACACACACACACATATATACACACACCAATATAGTCTAGGCTGTAAGCTCTTTGAAGGATAGAAATTAAGCCTGGTGTCTGGAAACACTTCCTAACAATTAGAGTACTCCCAAAATGGAGTGCTTTGCTTTAGACAACAGTGGGTTTCTACCTTATCCAGTATGTTGTAGAAAGGATTAATTCTACAATTACTGTTTAGATTAGATTACTTTTGAGGTCCCCTCCAACTCACAACTCCAACTCTAATTCTACCTGTCTTTGGTTTTCTGCACAGTAATCAAAATAAATCTTTGGGTCATAGGTGATCAGTAAACACTCAGTTTGATGGATTGAAGTCAGAGGATGGATTGGTACCCAGCTGATGGATTGAAGTTAGGGAATCTAGGTTCAAATATCTCTGATATCTACTTATATGTGTGACCTTGAAAAAATCAGTTAATTCCTCTGAAGTTCACTTTTTTTTTTATCTGAAAAATGAAGATGTGGGATTAGATGAGGTCTGTCTCACTACTAGTTATCAGAATACCCTATTCGAGAAACCTTCTTTGGCTTCTTTGTTCAAATCTCCATAATACTGTTTAGATCTTGATGATTTGGATTCTTTTTTTTTTTTTTTTTTTTTTTTTTCAAAATCGCTCATTAGCAGACTTTAGCAGGAGTCCAGAGCTGGTGTCAGCCCTCCTACTCTACAAACTTAGCTGGCAAGCTGAGCTGGTGTGGTGACCGCAGCTGGGATCCTCCTGGCAGCTGTCTCCCTGCTGTCTCTGGACTTCATGCCTATTAAGGTAAGGATTCTTCTTTGGAAGATGAGGGGGGAAGGGGGAATCCTGCTCCTCCCAGCACAGTCTCCCTAGAGAAATTGTTCTTTGTGGGATGAGACATGAATCTTACTTTTCTTGGAGGAGGAGGGGAAAGGGAAAGTGAACTACCAGCCCTTTGCTTTGGCATCCTGGAGCCATTTCCAGCCTACTTCAGAAAAGTTTCCTTACAGGGCTAAGCTCAGGACTGCTCCCAGTTCCGGGAGCTCCATATTGACTTTTCAAAAATTGTTTCCTATATCTGGAATGCACTTCCTCCTCACCTCCATCTCCCAGGATCCCTAGCTCCCTTCAAGGTTCAGCTAATATTCTCTCTCCTCTAGAAAACCTTTCATGTTCATCGTTCATTTTTAGTGTGCTTTCTCCTCCTTAAATTATCACATATAAATGGCAACTGGGGAAAGTGGAGTGTTAGAACTTAACAGTCAAGAAGACCTGACTTCAAATCCAACCTCATAAACTTACTAGCTGTGTGATTCTGGAAAAGTCATTTCACTTCTGTCTCCTCATCTGTGAAGTGAGCACAATAATACACAATGAGGATAAAATGAGATCTTATTTGTAAAGTGATTTGTAAACCTTCAAACTATACAACTGCTAGATATTATTATTATGTCTATAGTATCCGCTTACATAGGGTTTTTTCATTTTAACCCCAACCTTAAGCATTGCCTTTCCCAATTCCACCAGTTCTTGGGCATCTTTCCCAAAAGTACATCGTACTTTCTTTGTATGAATGTCTTACATAGATAGTTTGACCTCCAAGCCCAGAAGATGGTTCAGGTCCCACTTTTGACACAATATGTGTTTTCTGACCTTAGGGCAAGGACCTAAACCTCCTGTTGTTCCATGCTACCTTCTGCAAGACAAACTGCAGAGAAAGTACTGACCTTAAGGACCTAAATGCCCCATTTTCCTTGCAACCATCTGTAAGACTAAGCTGCAAAGAAAGTACTGACCTAAAGAAGCTAAACCTCTCATTGTTCCTTGCTTCTGTAAGACTAAACTACGGAAAAAGTACTGACCTTAAGGACTTACACCTCCCATTGTTTCATGAAACCTTCTGTAAGACTAAACTACAGAGAAAGTACTGACCTTAAGGACCTAAACCTCCCTTTGTTCCTTGCCTCCTTCAGTAAGACTAAACTATGGAGAAAGTACTGACCTTAAGGATCTAAATCTCCCTTTGTTCCATGCAATCTTCTGAAAGACTAAACTGCAGGGAAAGCACTGACCTTAAAGACCCAAATATCCCATTGTTTCACACACCTTCTGTAAGACTAAACTGCAGAAAAGTACTGACCTTAAGGACCTACACCTCCCATTGTTTCATGCAACCTTCTGTAAGACTAAACTGCAGAAAAGTACTGACCTTAAGGACCTACACCTCCCATTGTTTCATGCAACCTTCTGTAAGACTAAACTGCAGAAAAGTACTGACCTTAAGGACCTACACCTCCCATTGTTCCTTGCAACCTTCTGTAAGACTAAGTTGTAAAGAAAGTGCTGACCCTAAGGACCTAAACGTCCCATTCTTCCTTGCACCCTTCAGTAAGACTAAACTGCAAGAAGGCACTGACTTTAAAGACCTAAAGATCCCATTGTTTCATTTCACACACCTTCTGTAAGACTAAGCTGCAGAAAAAGTAGTGACTTGCCTTCGTTGGGGGATTTTTCATTAAAGATCGCCTTATACCAATGAAATCACGGGTCTTGCCCATAGCTATCATTTCTTTGGACTACACCATGTGTGCGCGCGGTGTTTACTCCCCAGAGAATGCTTACGCTCTTTGGAGCAGGCGGCTTTCATTTTTGACTTGGTATCCCCAATACCCGCCTGGAGTAGGTACCTTACAAATGCTTGTTGGATTGATCTACTGGCCTCTTCTACCTGAAACTACCTTCCCTGCGCACAGACAAGCCCACGGAGGTGGTCACTTTCTCCTTCAGCCGAATGAGGCTAACGGTTCTTGATGGAAAGGCTTTTTCTCACCAAAAGCTCCTTTTATCTTTGTTGGGGTGTCAAAGGAAGCTCTCCGCTCGGCGCGGGGAGGTGAGAGAGAGCCCCTCGCTGCTCCCGAGGAGGGAGCATAACACTTGCTAATTCTGGCCCCCACCCCATTCCCCCGGCTCTCCTCTCCCCCATCCACGCCCCTCCCCTCTCCATCACTCTCCTACGCCCTCGCGTTCCCACTCCTCTCTCCATCCCGCTCCCTTTCCCCTTGCAGCCTCTCTTTTCGCTCCCTTCCCCATCCGCGACGCCCCGCCCTCGCGTGGCCCCGCCCCCTCCCCGCGGGGCTCCAGCTGAGCTCGGAGCCGGGCCTGGGGACTCGGGATCCCGCCGCTGCCGGGGCCGCAGGATGGGGCGCGTCCTCGGGGGCCTGCGCTGCATCAAGTACATGCTCCTCGCCTTCAACCTGCTTTTCTGGGTGAGCCGCAGGCGGGGGACGGAGCGGGGCGCTCTCAGCTCGAGGGGGACGGGGCGCATGAGGGGCTCCCCGGGGAGGAAGGGAGGGAGGGAAAGAGCGACTGCAGCGGCTGAGTCCCGGTCCGGGCGGGCGTGGGACCGAGAGGGACAGTGAGCGGGCGAGGAAGAGGGGGTGGCGGGGAAGGGGCGTGTGCATGTATGTGTGTGTGTGCATGTGTGTGTGTGTGCATGTGTGTGTGCGCGCGAACCTAAAGGGGAAATAAGACAGTCAGAGACACAAAGAGCAGAGAACCAGAAGGGAAAGGGGATGGAGAGGCATAAAGGGAAAAAGCCAGCGCGGGAGGCAGACACGGCGGGCTTGGGGGCAGCAATTTTAAACTGAGCTTTCATTCCGGGGCAGGGATTCCTCCCGCCTCCCCCAGCCCTCCCGGCAGTTCTGGCTGAATGGGGCACCACCTGCTTCTCCCCACCAGGTGTGGGTTTTCTGCCTTCCCCAGCCCCGCCTCCCCTCCCACCGCCAGTTTCTTCTTGCTTCCCCTCGAAAACCAGGGTCTGATCAAGGGGCCGGGAAGGTCCTGGCAGGTGCAGTCAAATTTGGAGTGAAATCTCTTGGGGGGGGGGGCGGGGGAGTTGCAGGGAGGACGCTGGTGTACCTTAGACCCAGGACCAGAGGAGGAAGTACTGGCTGGAGACCAGAGGTTGGTGTAAGGGGGTTTCCCCAAGGTAAACAGTCTCGTCCCAGCAGCCAACCAGATCTCTCAAAATCCTCCAATGTACCCAGCACCTTTTGCTTTTCAGAGATGATCTCATCCAACTCCCAAGGAGTTTGTTGCATTGACAATAGGAGGGGCAAGAACCAAATATGGTTCCTACTTCATAAGTGGAGGCATTGGTCTCCGGCGGAGGGTCGTGGTGCCGGGGGTACTTCAAATCCTTGCCGGCAGGATTGAGACAAGATCCTTCCTATTGCCCCATTCCATGTCAAACAGGGTCTAAATGTTCTCTCTCTATCCCTTAGCAACTCCTTTTAGGGTTATCACAAGATGCAAACTTCCATTGGGCTGGGGAACTGCTTCAAAGGACAACAGATTGGGGGCGGGGGGGGGGGGGGGGGGTTGTTTTGCTATCTGAGAGACAGCAGCGATGTAGAAACAACAACTTTGGGACCAGGATTAGGAAATCTGGGTTTGGATTCTTGTTCCTAGCTTTGTGTGAGGGTGACTTTTTAAACCTCAGTTTTGTCATATGTAAAATGGAGATAATATTTGTAGGACCCACCTAACTATCAAGATTGCTGGGAAGAAAGTACCTTATTAACACTAAAGTATTAAATAATTTAAGGTATTCTGAGAGAAGAATGGGGCATTCGAGTGATCCGAGCCATTTGTAATTCCTCAGTCTTCCAGGAAGGTATAGAGGGAAAGTATTCTTTCTGGTTTGGGAAAGGTGTTCACTTTTAGAAAGACCTCCCAATTATGACTAAATAAAAAATGGGACCCCGGGAGTGGGGCAGTCTCCACTTGGATCTTCTCAAAGACTATGTTCTCCCGTGACCCGAGCTGCCCTCAGCAGGAGTCTCCAGCATAGCAGGTTTGGAAGAGAAACATATAACTGAGCTGATGGCTCCTAAAATGTCAAACACATGATTTCTGCCAGGCAAAGCATTTTCACCGAGTTTATCTTATGAATAAATGCTTATCAGGATACGAAATTTCAGATTGTAAAGTTTCATGTGAAATGTGTTGTCAGGCCTTAATTATCCAGATGCAAATTATCCACTCTGGATCCTGGGCCACACATTTTTTAATTGCAATTGCAACCCTTTTCTGGATAATCTTTCCCCTTCTCTTCATGGAGATGAATTAATTTTAACATCTGCCTGAAAAGAGTATAATTAGAGAGGTAATTAATTTATATTTACAGAGTATTAATTATATGGCCAGAATTGGTCTTAGATCTAGCAAGGGGATTTGATTTTTTGGTCCTGACCTATGATTCAATCACTGTAGAGAACAATTGGGCTCTGATATAGAAATGAAGCTGGGCAACTTCTCTTTTACTGAGACTGAGATTTATCTTGGAGCACTGAAAGGTTATGTGATTTGCCCATTGTCACACAATTTGTGTGTTTGAGGCCTGACTTGAACATAACACTTCCTGACTTCCCAGGCTATACTATAGTTACTCTCCAGAATAACGCAATAGCACGTAAGAGAAGAATAAAATATAATTCCTGCCTTTAAGGGTTTTGATATTCTATTGTTTGTTTTTTTTTAAAGATTGTGACAAAAACCAATTAATAATACCACAGTTTACTAATGGACAGGAAATTGTATGGTATCAATTTGCATGTTAAGGATTAGACAAGGATTAGATAAGTATAGACTTATGGAATGTTGAATTTGAAAGTGGTCTGAGGCAGTGGATCAGGATAGAAAAGGAGTCCCAGGATCTGAGTTCAATTTCTAAAGTCTCTCCTTGTCTGGGCAAGGTACCTAACTTATCTCAGTCTGTCTCCTCTAACCTTTTTAGAGATTGAACTAAGATATCATCCAACTCCAATACGGATCTTCCCTCAAATTTCTAGATCTTGACTCTGTCCTAATTGTATTCTCACTATATTTATTACTTGTCTGCATAGATGTCTTATCCCCACCTCTTGAATGATAAAATCTTTGAGACTGGGACCTGCTGTTTTTCATCTCTGAATCCCCAACAGGGCATTGCACATTTGAGAAGAGGATCAAATTTGCAAGTTCGTTCATGTAGGAAACTCCCAGATACAGAAATTCCCTCTATCAATGCAGATCAAAAAGTCCTCTCTTCATTTATCTCCTAGAATTCTAAAAGTTTTAGAGTTCATTTGTTTTCTAGAGTTGTGCTAGGATAGAGAGGTTAAATGATACTTATGGTCTCACATCGAGAAAGTATCAGAGGAAATCCATCGACATTTATTAAGTGTCTACTATGAGCTAGCTACTGTGCTAAACTCTGGGGATATAAAAAGAGATTAAAGACTTTCCTTGCCCTTAAGGAGTTCACAATCCATTGGGAGGGGGAGAGGAGGGGGAAAGGCAACAAACAAATATTTGTAAACAAACAAAACTAACTATAAGATAACATGCCCAATTTTTTGTGAAACCATTTGGAATTTTGTTGGCAGAAATATTGGAGTGGTTTTCATTTCCTTTTCCAGCTCATTTTACAGATGAGGAATTGAGGCTAAGGATTAAGTCACACAGCTAATAAGTGGCTGAGGCTGGATTTGAACTCAGGACTTCCTGACTCCAGGCCTTCTGCCCCACTTAGCTGGTTATACCAGATAAATAGGAAATAAATTGATAGAGGGAAGGCACTAAAATTAAGAGGGGTAGTGAAAGGGTTTCTGTAGATGACTGGATTTTAGCTGAGATTTAGAGGAAGCCAGGGAATTCAGGAGATGGAAATGAGGAGGGAGAACATTCCAGGAGTGGGGGACAGCCAGTGAAAATGCCTGGAGCCCAGGAATGGAGTGTCTTGTTCATGGCACAGAGCACAGACCAGTGTCACGGGAGAGAAGAGTTCCTGTTAGGGAGACTGATGTGCCATGGGATCTGATCCATAGTATAGGCTTAATAAATATTTGTTGAATTGTTGAATCTAGGCCCGTCTCCTAATTTGATATAAAGAAAATAAATTCCAGAAGGGGAAAAGAAGGGACTTTTCAAAGATTAGAACAGTTAGTGGGTGAGGTTTCCTGACTTCCCTTTCACTGTGCTTTCCAAGTAGTCAGAAAAAACTTTATGGAGGAATTATTATTATTATTATTATTTTAAAATAATAACCATAACATTTATATAATAACATTTTAAGGTTTATAAAACGCTGCACAAATACTTTATCCTCAGAACAACCCTGGGATGCAGGTGCTATTATCATCCCCATCATACAGATGAAGAAATTGAAGTAAACAGAGGTTAAGTTACTTGCCCAGCATCATACAGCTAGTGTCTAAGATTGGATTTGAATTCAGGTCTTCCCAACTCCAAATCTCACACTTCATCCCTTACACCTGGCCCATCGAAGGATAAGTACGAACTAAATAAAAGACAGCAAAGGGCATTGCCAGGTTAGGGGGCGGGGGACAAAGGAGGGAACCTGATGAGCTATGAGGGAGGATAAATATAGTATGCCTTTTGATAGGTAGTCTGGTTAGTGACTTTAATTAGCTGCATCTTGAGAGAAAAAAAATCTTTACTCTCCCCCTTTGTCACTTGGTCTGCCTTATTCTACAGTGTTTTAATGACTGTCATCTCAGTGTGGAAACTCCTTCCAAAAGTGCAGATCTCAACTGTCCTTTATCCCTCTGTCTTACTTGCCTTTATGTTCTGCTTTTTGCCTTTTGGTTCATTTTTAGTTTTCAGATATTCGATTCAATTTAGCAAGTATTTATTAGGTACCTTTATTAAAATTTATTACATTGTTTGATCCCAGAGGAGAAAGCAGGGTCCTTGTTCCCAGCCAACCCAGCCCAACCTAGCAATATAACACATTCTGGTAAAGAGGAGAGATGATTTGGCAAGCAGCATTTACTTGGGACAAATTACCTAAATAATTGCCTCCACTTTGTGTGGGAGGCCAAAATCCAGAAAAATCCTCACCTCGTTCGTCTAGTAGCTGTTTCCTGAGCAAAGCGATTTGGCCGATAGGGTGCTGTTGGGAATTGGGATGAAGAATTATTTCCCTGAAAACTGAGAGGGTGACTGTCCTTAAACATCTTTTATTTACATATGTATTCAGGTACCTCTGAGCTCTCCTGAGATACACGCTCCCTGAATTCTGCAGGCTAGCACTTCCTCTTCCTTTTTAGGATCTCCCCATCCTCCAGTGTCGTGGCTGGCCCTGAGCCTTTTCTACAAGGTGTAGTTTTTTTAATCCACAACTTGAGGAATCATTTTGTGTCCTGTGGCGAGTTGGTTTCCAAGATTCTGATCCTGGCTTTATAAACATTGAACTCTATCAAACCCATTCTGACAGCATACTCCCTTCCCTGAGCGCCTCTAAATATATTCACTGTGGAATTTCAAGAGGGGAAAAAATCAACAATCAGCAATCACTAGCCTGGAATTACTTTCTGATATTGTGGCTGATGTCTGACATGAAAGCCCTCCCTCTAGCATGTCTAAATTCAGACAGATAGAACAAAGTATTTCTGGGGCTGTTGGTGAAATCACCTTTATTTTTTTTCCCCTGTTGCATAGCAATATGAATAACACGCCACCACCCACCCTGTCCACTTACGGTGATTTAAAGACAAACCTAAGAGCTGTTTATTCCTTGGTATATTGTTGTGAGCTCAGCATTTTCCTCACATTGTGCTCTGTACCCTGGGCTCTTGAGGCTCTACTGACCCAACAGGAAACAGAGCTACTCAGATGAGGAAAGTCAGATGCCATATATGGCAAACAGAGCCGTTCCACTTTGCTTTTGACCCTTGTTCGTGGGGCAATGGAGATAGAGAGCAGGCCGTTATCACCCTCATTGGGGTGGAGAAGAGAAAATCATGTCCACAACTACGATAACGCTGACGTTTATATAGCCCATTAAGTGTTACAAAGCACAAGCCATTTGGATCTCACCACATCTCTGTGAGAGGAGTAGGCACTAAAGATATTATCCCCATTTTTCAGTTAAGGAAACTGAGTCTCAGAGAGATTAAGAAATTTTCCCAGGGTCACAGAGCCAATGCGTCAGAAATAAGATTCGATCTCAAGGATGTCCTGCCTCCCAGGTCCACACTCTTTCTAGGACTCCAAGCAAACTCTGTTAATTAATTTTAATATTTCACAATGGAGTTACTAATGTCATTGAATTGGGAATGGAATTTTTTTTTTACTTTTTCCGAGTAATTTCAGCTCACATCCTATCTCATCCCCCACTTAATCCAGCTACAATGTAGTGTCAGGAGATAGTATCTGTGGTTTTATAACTTGCTTTCTGAGAGATCTGTTGAGTAAAAAAATAACTGCAACACAATATACCAAACATATATCATTAAGCCTCTGCTGTGTATAACTAAGAAACTAAGTAAGGACTGGGGGAGAGCTGGGGGAGAGGAAAGGGGTGAAAATCAAAGTATACATATACCAGTTTCTCCCCTCAAAATGTTTACATCCTAATTGGGGAATAAGATATTAAAGCAGATAGCTTTAATACCCAGAATTTCCCGATGCTAGGTAGTTATGCTAGAAAGTTATGAAATAAGAGAATTATGTGAAATCTGATGAGGAAAGTTGTACCCAACTGGAGGAACTATACAAGGGAAGTAGCATTTGCATTGGCCTTTAAGGGAAGAGTAAGAGCTGGACAGGTGAAGAGACGAGGTAAGGGAAGACATTCTAGACAGGGGATATTAAAAAGCCGGAGCAAAGACACCAAAACAGGAAAGCCTAGTGTGTGTCCCTGGAGCCAAGAGTTGTCCAGTTTGGCAAGAACACAAAATAATATGTGGAAGGAAGTAAAGGGGAATAAGGGTGGGAAAATTGTGAAGGGCCTTGAATACAAGAAAATTTTAATTTCACTAATAGGTAATAGGGAGTCACTGAGGGTATTTGAGTGGAGAAGCAGTGTGATTTATACATAAGAAAGATTTTTCTGACATTCATATGAAGGATGGATTGGAAGAGAGAAGACTCATTGGGAAAGCTTTGCATTATTAGTATTGGGACCCCTACTAGGAACAAACCAGTCTCCCACAGCTTCAAAGCATTTTGCTTTGTTGCCCATAGACACTTCTTTGTTTTTGTGCCTTTTCAGAGTGGAAAAGAAGCAGAATTGTTCTAGATACTTTAAAAGTATTGTCGGTGGCCTGGCATCTACTGAATTTTCTCAAGATAGAAACAACATAGAAGAAGATAATCTTGCAGAGGACAAGTTTGGCTAAATTAAGAGTTTCCTAGAAAAGACTCAGCCTTCATCTCTTTCCTGGGCTCCAGGGCTCGATCTCTATTGCTTAATTAATTATTTCAAATTAGATATCATAGGAATCTCAGACAAAACCATGTTGGAAACGGAATTCATTATCTTTCCCCTAGAACTCATTTCTTTCAAACATCCATATCTGTTCAGAGGATCACCCCCCAAATTCACAACCTCAATGATATTCTCACCATCTTATTTTCTTTCATCCCTCATATCCAGTCACTTGCCAAATTTTCCATTTCTGTTTCTTAAAATACTCTTGTATTCATCTTTCTTTAAACCATTACCTTTACTTGGGTCCTCAATGCTTTCCACATTGACTTTTACAATAACCTCCTAATTGATCTCTGTCTCAAATCTCAATCTCCATGCTATCCTCTATATAAAGTGCAGAGCTGAACACATTTGTGTCCTGCATAATAAATTACCTGGTGTCTCCCTTTTGCCTTTAGTATTGAATAGAAAATCCCATTTATTTTTAAGGTCCTTCACAACCTGACACAAACTTACCTTTCCAACCTTATTATTCATTACTCCTCTTCCTTTACTTGGCATTTCAACCAGATTGCCTTGATTTTCCTCAAGTAAGATGCACTGCACTAGACACTAAGACAAAGACTAATGGGAAACAATGTCTGCCATATGATGCCTAATATTATACTGGAACAAAGAAAGATTGTATTTTTTTAATGAAATTGAATTGAATTGAACGAAAACAATATTTTTTGAATGATCTACAGGGAATAACAAAAATGCTTAGTGTGGGGTTGGGGTTCTCTCCCACAAAAACACCATTTTCCATCTTTTCTCTTATTCTTGGAAAAACTAAAGAGTATTTTTTTAAAAGCCCCAAACTTTGAGGCTAAATGCCAGGAAAAATCTGTCACCCATTCAAGCAGTGTAGAACTTAAAAACAGTAACAACAACTAAATAATGGCAAGCCAAACTATTGATGTCTGGGAAGTATTTCTTATGTAGCATAAAATTTCAATCTTAATGTAGCATTAGCATTTCTATTATTGATATCATAGAGATGGTGAGAAACTCTCAGAATTATAGAACTGAAACAGACTTGGTCTAACTCCATCATGCCTCAGGGGAGAAATCTGGGACAGAGAAGGTAAAGTTATTGTTGAGCTACGTCAGTTGTGTTTTTACTTTCTGGGATCCAATTTGGGGTTTTCTTGGCAAAAATTCTGGAGCGGTTTGCCATTTTCTTCTCCGGCTCATTTGACAGATGAGGAAACTAAGGCAAATCAGGTTAATCGACTTGCCTAGGGTCAAACAGCTAGTACATTTCTGAGGCCAGCTTTGAACTTGGGTCCTCTTAACTCCAGATCCAGTGCTTATCCATTGGTTGCCTATAGAGTTAAGAGACTGGCCTAAAGTTTCACAAAAGTGTTCAAGATAGATCTTGAACCCTGCCCTCCTGATTCCCAACCCAGTATTTCTTCTTCCTCTATAAAGTCACAATCATGCAAATGAACCATTTCGTCTTTTTTATTTTGTATCCCTGGTGCCTGAAAAGCAGCTAGCCACGAAGTCGGGAAGAGCTGGTTAAATCCTGTCTCTGATACCAAGTAGTAATCTGAGCAATCAGTGAGTGCAAGTTACAAACCAGTTACAGATCTGCATCAGGGGAGGGAGTCTTCACACTTGGAGTTCCCTACGCATGAAATCATAAGTCTGAGACAGAAAAAAAAAATCATTCCATATCTAGCACATAGTCAACATATACTTATTATGCTCCTATTCTGTGCTAGGCACTGATAATACAAAGAAAGCCATTATGTAGAAACCAGCTCTTTGCAGGATAAATTAGAGTGAATCAACAGAGAAGAAGACATTAGTATGAAGGAGATTCAGGAAAGTCTCCTTGTAGGAGGTGGGATTTTAGTTGAGACTTAAAAGAAACCAGGAAAGCTAGGAAAGCACAGATGAGGAAATTGAGCATTCTAGGTATGGGGAAATACCCAGAGTCTGCAAAGAGGGTCTTGTTTAAGGAGCAACAAGGAGGTCCAGGTGATTGTATTGCACAAGGGATCGTGATAAATCTGGTGGAAGGATCCTGGAAAGATACAAGAGGGACAGGTTATAGAAGCCCGTGAACCCCATTTTTAAAGATATTTTATTTTATAAATATAATATTTTTTATAATTTTATAAATATAATAAATATATTTGATCCTGGAAATGATAGGAAGCCATTGAAGTTTACTGAATGGGGGAGAGGGGCAGGTGAGATAGTTACACTTGGGATTTTAGATCTATTTGGTGGATGGATTAGAATAAAGAGAATTGAATGGACTTATTTAATCCAAGTTTCCCAAAGAGATATGTTCCTATGTAAGAGTTGCCAGGTTTCTCTTTCCCCCTCTTGTTACTTGGCTTCACGGTAGTGGGGAGAAACAGACTGGCAAAGATGGTTGGTGGTAGCAACTCATAAGTGCCGGGTCAAGGGCCCAGTTGGGGCAACAGTAGTTCTCCTATGGGGAAAGTGGGAGAACTTTGGCAGCCTCATCGGCTCCTGTGGGCATCCTGCCCAGAGGAGCTGATTGGCAGAAATAATGCCAGAGACACCAAGCAGACCAAAGCTCTGAGCCTCTGACTCTTGGCAGAGAGCTCTAGGGGGCAAGTGTGCCCTGGGTTTCTGACCCCTTCAGTAACAGCATTATATATACAGCTATTTATTTTTATAACTGTATTTTAACATAATCAGTTGCCTTTATAATTCTATATATTTCATTTTATGCCTTTAAAAAATATTATTATGAGGAGTCCATCGAATTCAACAGATTTCCAAAGGGATTCATAACATCTCAAAAGTTAAGAATCCCTGGTTCAAATCAAGCAGAATTTGACCTACAAGGAGAGGCAGAAGTTCTGGGTGCTAAGCAAACTTGGCCATTGACCTGCCTGTCTTTAGGGAGGCATTTAAACCCAACGTCTCCCTTTCTTCAGAAGAGTAGATACCACTTGCCTTACTGAGCTCATAAGGATGTGGTGAAGCCGAATGAGTCACTGTGAAAATGCTATAGAGGAAAAGCACTATCAAAACCCAAGCTATAAGCCAATGTTTCCTAGTGAACGCTGTCCAAGCTAGCTTTTTCACAGCATATATTTTGCCTAGATAATGCTAACTGGGCTGACCACAGAGAGCTGTTGCCACCAACACTCCTGCCATGTCTAAACCAATATTTTCCTGAAGCATTTTTTTCTTTATTTGCTTTCAACTCCTGGCATGGCTAAAAATGGTGAAAACAATCATAAATAGTAGAAATGTTGGCAATCTAGAAAACAAGAAACTATATCTACCTACAGAGCTACGTATTTGTCTATCCATATTTGTTGTTATTTTCAATAGAGTCCAATTTTTATGACCCCATTTTGGGTTTTCTTGGCAAATACTAGAGTGATTTGCTGTCCCCTCCATCTCATTTTAAAGATGAGGAAACTGAGGCAAACAGGGTTAAGTTACCTGCCCAGGGTCATATAGCTTGGTAGTGTCTGAGGCAGATTTGAATTCAGGTCTTCCTGATAATAAAATTAGCATTTATTCTATACACTCCATTTAATGCCCTTAGCAATGTCTTTGCTAGTAGGAGAATGTGAGAAAAGCTGAGGGGGAGGACATCAATTACAGAATGAAAAAATTCTCATTACCTTTCTTGAGGGCACTCATTTCTTCATCTTTGACCCATAGCATGCATGATGCTGTGCCAGGAACTATGGGGGTCAGTGTTATAAAAAGGGAGGAAAAAAAGATACAGTCATCTCCCTTCACCGTGACAGTGTAGGAATGAAGAGAATTTATCTTCCTCCTTCTGATTTGGGCAGGTTTGTTGTAGTGGTTGTTTTAAATTTTAATATCACAGTAATTCTATGCTTTACTTGCTGATTGATAGGAACATGGGGTATGTCAGTATTGCAGGATAAAGAATCCCTTTTTAAAGCTAACATTTTAGTTTCTTATTTCCTTCTTCCTCCACCATCATTCACACCCCTATCACTTCCACTCTATTACCAAATGATACATATTCAAGGAATGCATGTTAATTTTTTTAATAGCTATAACTTTTTATTGCCAGAACCCATGCCTGGGTAATTTTTTTACAACATTATCCCTTGCACTCACTTCTGTTCCGACTTTTCCCCTCCCTCCTTCCACCCCCTCTCCCAGATGGCAAGCAGTCCTATACAAGTTAAATATGTCACAATATATCTCAATATATAATATTGCACACAATATATAATGTGTGCAGAACTGAACAGTTCTCTCTGCATGTTAATTTTAATAGAAAATATTATTTCAAATAATTTTCATGATTTGAATCTGGTATTTTTTTTTTACTGAGACAGTTGGGGTTAAGTGACTTGCTCAGGGTCACACAGCTAGCAAGTGTTAAGTGTCTGGGGCCAGATTTGAACTCAAGTCCTCCTGATTTCAGGACTGGTGCTTTATCCACTGTGCTACCTAGCTATCCCTAGATCTGTATTCTTAACCTGGTGTCTTTGTATTTGATTTTATATATACAGCTATAAATTTATAATTATATTTCAATATAATTACTTGCCTTTATAACCCTATATATTTAATTTTATGCCTTTAAAAAATTATTATGAGAAGGGGTCCATAGAATTCACCAGATTTCCAAAGGGATTCATAATACCCCAAAAGTTAAGAATCCCTGATTCATATCAAGCAGAATTTGTCAACTGAAAGGGAAAAAAAAGATGCCTTCCACACCAAGATCATATAATTACAATTTAGACTTTCCATCTGCTGCTTTTCTAGTTCAGGGAATCAAATGTTGACTATATAAATATAACCTGATCTGAAGATGATGTTGCTGTTGCTGCTGCTGTTGTTTTGATGGTTGTTATCCTTTGTTCCCACATCAGGGAGCTAATGCCATGACATACAAGTAAGCTGGATTTAAGTGGGGAGGGCTGTGAAGGTCACCCACTTCACTTTCCCCTCCAGAGCCAGCTGGGTCCAGTGTCCAGATAGAAATCAGGACAACTGGAGATGGCCCAGGATGCAATCCTGGTCCTCCAGGAACTTCACAGAAAGCCTCATGCAGAGCATGAGGAAAGAAGTATAACTTAGCAGCTCAGGGTACTTTCAGTGTTCTGTATTTCCAGACTAATGAACCATTAGCATCTTACCCAATTCTATCTCACCTAGACCTGCTGGGAAAAACTCAGTTGAGTGGTCCCTTGGATTCTTTTCCAAGTGAAAGCAATATATTTGTTTCCAGAATGTTGTTTTTTTCTCTCAAATCCCCTATATTCATACCCCTTTCCTGCCATCTCCCCAATTTCGATACTACATAATAATAGGAGAAAAACCTACTTTTTCTTCTTCCTTGAAAAAAATGCCACATCAGGTGCTAGAGCAAATGTGCTTCTGGTTTGTAACTCCTAAGAGTTCTTGTGACCAGAATTGGAAAGAGTGCCCTGCAATGAAACTCCCATCTGTGATCTGATTTCCCAACAAGAGTAATTATCAAGTAAAAGCTTTTAATGAAGACAGCTCTAGGCCTGAGATGATGTTTTTGTTCTTATTTGAATTTACCGTAGAGATTAAGGCAGACTAAGCTGTATGTAAAATGGTGGAGCGTGATCGACAGAACATTGGAGTGGGAGCTGGGAGAGACTTGATTCCCATTTTTTTTCTTGTCATCTACCAATTATATGACCATGGGCAATTCAGTTAAACTCTCTGAATCTTAGTTTCCTCACCCATAAAAGGTAATATCTGTAATATCTGTAAGGTAATAACTCTCCATGACTATTGAATTATGAGATATTTGTTATCCTGCTTTGATGGAAGGAAATTTTTCATCCCCTATACTAAAATGACTTGTCCAGTATAAAAATTACAGAGACCCATAGGATTATGAATTGTTAGCTATACGGGACCAACGTTGCCATTTTTTTTTGCACTGGAAGAGAATTTGATTGACTATATTTGGCTGAAGCTTTCTAAAGTACTCCCAGAAGTATTAGTATAGTGTTTCCTGAGCAAATTTGAATTCTTGAACCCACTGTTTCTTATCAGTATTTTCTTGCTCCCAGGACACATGATGGTTCTCTGTCACTATTGCTGACATGCAAGTTCAATGAATCCCAGAACTTTGATCTGGAAGGAACCTTAGAGAAATGTGACTATTTTACAAATGATGAAACTGAGGTCCAAAAATACTCAGTTTTAGAATCTCAGAGCAAGAAAGGACCTAAAATACATCTACCAGCCGATTCCCAAGGGGAAAAAAATCCCTTCTATTTATTAGTCAAGATCACATACTTAAGAAGTAGCAGAATCAGAATTAGAACTCAGGTTCTCTACCTCCAGCCTCTCATAAAGATGTTCAGATGGGTTAACCAAAGGCAGACCTAGGAGAGACAATAACTCTTACTTAAGAAATTTCCTCAAGTATCTCTTGGAGAAAGGACTTCGGGAGAAATTTTGATGTTGTATTAGTACTGTGAATAGTATTTTCAAGACCTTGTGGTTGTCTGATTAGAGTAACACTATTAGGCCTGATGATTAAAGTTGAGCAGCTATGCTAGAAGTAGATGAATAAATTACCACATTAAACAGAGTTTCTACTCCCACAGATCCATTTGTCAGACTCTTTAATCTCAAAGAGCTCAAAGTACTAGTTATTGTTCACAGAATGTTGGGGCTAGCTGGACCCACAGAGATCATCTGCTCCACCCCTGTCATTTTGCAGCAATCACTGAACCTTGCAAAGGAAAAGGAACTTCCCCAATTAGCACAATTGGACAAACGCCCATTTGTCCTTTAAAACAAAATAATAAAAACAATAATAACATTAACTGGCATTGCTATAACACTTCAAGGTGTGCAAAGAATATCCTCACAGAAATTCTGAGAAGCAGGTGCCATTATTATTAAATTTTTCAAATGAGAAAACTGAGGCAGACAGGTGATATAACTTGCCCCGGTTTCACAGCTAGGAAGTTTCTGAATTTTCCTAACTTCCAACCCAGCATATCATTTAGTTGCTTGGATTAACAATCTAATCATGCTTGTGAATCATAAAGTGGTCTTAGATTTCCTTCGCTTTGATCTAATTCAACAACAACATGTAGCACATGAATCAGTGATCTCATCCACTTGGAAATTCTCTCCACAGATCACAGCCCATTTGTGCTTGTCTGTTCTGTGATTCCTATTCATGTTCTCTCAGAAGTTTGCCTTAGAGGGCCAACCTAACATGCTTGGGGCGTTCCTTATTTTCTCCTGATATCACTTGGATATCAGTGGAAAATTCTGGCCATCCACCTGTCATCCCTCACCCTTGATACATCACCAACCCTTCTTCTCTTCCTATTTATTATACATTTCTCTGATTATCACTTTCACTCCTGTTCTTCTGGAGATTTCCTCATTGTTTCTAAGTTGCAGCCTGCTCATCCCCACTATGATCCTCACCATTGCCTTCTCTAAAATAACATTTTAATAAGGATAGGGCTGCAATGATCAAATAAAAATACAGCCTTTTCCCTCAAAGAGTTTATCATTTATAATAGGATATAATGGCCATACATAACTATAACATAAATTAGAATGATAATCATATAGGCAAGGTACCTAATGTTAAATCTCATAGAAGTTAGAAATGATTTTCAGACGAGGGAAATCAAAAAAAAGACATTAATAAGGGAAGTGTCATCTGAGTTTGTAAGAAGGGAGATGTTTTGAAAGGTGGAGATGACAAGGGGGGCGTCCATTATTTACATGTCTCAGTTCCTTCTTCCCAATTATATTCTAAATCCCTTGAGAGCATTGATATGAAGAAAGAAGTTAGAAGACAGCAGTATGAGAAGGGAGATGATGACACAGAGCATACATTAAATAATCCAGGTTTAAAAGAATCATAGAAGAGAAGGTAGTTGAATTCAGATTGTGGGAAGTTAAAGAAGGAATTTATTCCCTATATGCTGCTAGGCAATGAGGAACCTGTGAAGATTTTTGAGTAATGTGTTCAGAGCTGTGTTTTACTCAACCAGTGGTGATGAAGAAGGAGAAGGAATAAGGGCAGAGAGACACCAGAGGTACCAAGACTATTCTAACATGACAGGGGCCAGCCTGAATGAGGATGGTGGCAATGTGAGTAAAAAGAAGGGAACTTATTCAAGAAATGCTGAAGAAGTTAATTGACAATTGATATTAAACATACTCAAATATAGTCACTTCATCAACAATCCTCAGAAAAGGGATAATAAAATTGAAATCCATTAAGAAATTCTTATTCATTCTAATTGACATGGTTTGGGCAGATGGCCACACCTAAAGGAAATATTTTTGTTCATCCACTTTGCCTAAATGCTTTCTAATCCCTTCTGGGATTCTTCTATTCTGATTTAAAAAAAAAAAAAAAAACTTCTTGAAGAGGCAGTTCGTGTTCTAAAGACATATGCTTGTAATTTGTAATTTCATATTCTGAAAATTCTCTGAAATATAGTTAGCTACTGAAATTCTTGAGATCCAGCTTCTTCTTATAAATTACACATGAAAATATACAATCCTCTCTTGGTTTGGATGGCACTGGCAAATTCTTCCACTGATATCTTTCCATTAGTATTTTCCATCTTCCTTCTCTTCCTTGCATAAACAGTGAACATAATTTTCCCAACCGCTTACAGTTGTCCCATTTTCAAATGCTGGTGTTATTTTGGGCATTGGTTGTTGAAAGTAAGAATCCTTCAGGCTCAAATAATGCTAGCAAAGCCCATCTCATGTGGACTGCAACCTGCCTCTTTGACTTGTGGAAAATCATAGAAGTCTCTGCAAAAGTAATAATGTTTCATTTAACATGTATGGGACTACCTGCTATCTAAGGGAGGGGGTGAGGGAAGGAGGAGATAATTTGGAACAGAAGGCTTTGCAAGGGTCAATGTTGAAAAATTACCCATGCATATGTTTTGTAAATAAAAAGCTTTAATTTAAAAAAAAAGTAATAGTGTTTCTACCATAAATTTTTCCTAAAGTATTTAATTCAACAAGCATTTATTAAATACCTATTATGTACCATACTCTGTTTTAGGAAATAGGGAATAGGAGTAGGGCTAGACTTGTGATTTAATTGGTATTGGGACTCCTCCAGTACTGATCCATACCTTCTGTGCCATTTATAGTCCTGAGAGCTAAGACACCAAGTGACAAAAGTCAGTATATGTCAGAAGCAGCTCTTGAACCCCGGTCTTCTCATTCTAATTCTAAAAATGTTAGTTGATTGAGACCAGCTCTCTTTTCTTCATGGAGCCTCTCCAGGGATTGGTAACATGAAAATGGTTCCTTATCTTTTTTTTTTTCCCCTCGTCTATAAAAGAAGATGGTTGGGCTTGATGCCCCCAGGGTCCCTTCTGGCTCTAAATGTATTATCTTAATAAAATCTCATCTTTGATACTAGCTGTGTGATCCCATGTAAGTCACAACTTTAGTTTACTTTCAGATACTTCCAAGGACTTGTTATTACCAGGGAGCTAGCTGGAGCCAGCCTCTAAGTTTTCAATGTGAGCATTTATACCTCAGAAACTGGCATTGCTACAAGTCAGGGCTTGATTTATTGTTATTATTTGTCTAGACTTTAAAAAGTGTTAATAATGAGATTAAATGTGAAAGTGTGTCTGCACGCATATTCCCTCTCCACCGCCCATCTGAGTTCTTAAACATTTACCAGGATACCTCTTTATAGGTTCTGCTTGAGTTTAACACTTTAGTAGAAGAAATTAAATCATTACTAAACTGGATGCCTGGCAACTGGAAGCTAATAAGAATAATAACAACAATAACAATAACTGGTGTTTATATAGTGTCTTAAGGTTTGTTCAGCTCGTTACAGCCATTATCTCATTTGAGCCTAGCAATGCTCCTGCGTATTACTGAACCAAAGATAGATTTTGATCTTCATTGATAGAGGGAGTTTAGTTTACTTTCAGATGCTTCCAAGGATTTATTATTACCAGGGAGCTAGCTGGAGCCAGCCTCTAAGTTTTCAATGTGAACATTTATACCTCAGAAACTGGCACTGCTACAAGTCAGGGCTTGATTTATTGTTATTATTTGTCTAGACTTAAAAATAGTGTTAATAATGAGATTGATAGAGAAAATAAATTAGTAAATAGTAGATAGAGTAAAATAAAAGGAATTCTCCATGCTGGTGAAATCACAGGGTCTTTCCCTATTGCACTTGTGGATTTGTTGAACTCAAATGTACCAGAATCATGCCTGATGTTATTTTTGTTTTTGTTGCTGTTGGATTTTTATTTTGTTTTGTTTTGTTTGGGAGAGACAATTGGGGTTAAGTGACTAACCTAAGGTCACATAGCTAGGAAATATTAAGTGTCTGAGGCTGGATTTGAACCCCAGATCTTTCTGACAGAGTGCTGGTGAGAGCCTGGTGCTTGGAATAACTAATGACTGCAAGATAGCACTGGCTTTGTCCTTCACCCTAAGTTTAAAAGAGTCTGGTCAGAACCATCCCAGGGATGCATGTGCATGCTGGTGAGCCATCACGCCAATAAGCCAGTTCCCTTCTGCCATATAGTGACGAAATTCATGTCAGTCACCCTTCCCTGGACCCTGGAGGATATCCTTGTGGTTTCAGGGGGTGGGTGAGAGAGGGCAGAGCTCCTTTGTGGCCTGGCGACTTTAAACTGCAACCCCTCTTCTGATTTTCCATTTGGCATCAAATCCATCAGTGCCAGAGTGGACAAATGTGTTCCGTCTGGGTGGAATAATCCCAGACAGCTATAAATTAGAGTTTGTGTACAGAGATTCCAAAAATGTGGCCCCACCGTGGGATCTCCCTGCCCATGTCACTTCCTTCCCTCCTCCTTCTCCTCCTCCTCAGGGTTCTCCGTGGTTACAGGTTTGGACGGGTTTCCTCTATCAATAGCATTTCTGCGTTGTATTTTTGAAAACTCGTCATTCCCTAAGATAATTCCACAGGCTAAAATATGTTATTTTTGGCCATGAGGTTTTTCCCTCAGAGGGTCCATAGAAGAAACCTCCTGTCCTGGCCAGGGAGGGTACAAATCTTGGGGATAAACCCTCTATTTACATGGGGGAAACCCACAATCCCATTACTGCCTCCTTCCAAACCAAGCTCTGTCCGGCTCAGTTCTTTCCACTCTTTTCATGGACTGAAAATGAAGATGCCATGACATGCTTTCAAATCAAATTCTATGAAGCACAAAAATCATATTAAAAAGCAGGTAGGCCCTGTTTCCACAGCTATGTATCATATTCATTATTCAATTAGCCTTCTTTCCTAGTATTAAAGAGTCTCCCAGTTATTTCATATTAGGGTCCACTGGCTGGGACTCTCCTGATGTGGTGATCTTACTTTTCTTTTCCTTGCTAGAGCAACATTATTTTTATTTTCTTAGGTCATCTTCTTAGATTTGAGCTTGGATTTGGGGGGGGGGGGAGAGACAAGGAGGAGAAGTTGAAGGAAGAAGAGCAGGAGGAGAAGGAAGGTACAGACATGGAAGAAGTCCTCAAAGATCACAGAACTCCAGAGTTAGAAAAAATCTCAGAGGAAATACTAGTCAGAGGGAACCAAGGAGGAAAGTCCTTTATACCTGTCAATGAATATCCATCAAACCTTTGTCTAAGGTCCTCTGGTGAGAGGGAACCTATTACTTTTTGAAAAGGTTGATTTCATTTTGGGACAGGTCTGGTTATTATACTTATAGAAAGGTTTCTTCCCTCCTTCTATTGAGATGACATATAGGCCAGATACTTCCTGAATCTCATATAAATAGCCTTTTTTTTTGAGGAAGATGAGAGAGGAGAGAAAGAGAGAGAGAGAGACAGACAGACAGACATAGAGAAGAGGAGACAGAGACAGAAAGAAGGGGAAAGAAGGAGGAGAAAGAGGAAGATAGGATGGAAGGAGGAAAGGAAGAGAGAAGGAGGGAGGAGAGAAAAGGGGAAAGAGGAAAAGGAGAAGAAAGAAAAAACATATGTTATGTTTTCATATATGTTTGAGAGAGGGAGAAAGTATGTGTATGTGTGTTCACATATGCTTGAGAATAAGATTTTTTGCAAATAGTTCATTTCGTGTGAGTTTGACTATAAAATGTCAATTCTGATCTCAGGATTCATCTGCATACGGTTGGTACTCAATAAATTTCTGTTCATCGATGAGTTCATTAAAATTCAAGTAGGCCGTTTGAGGACACGGGAAGCCTTCTCACAACCTCGAGGCCACTGGCCAGTCTTCAGATATCCCAGAGTTCTGGAGAGACAAGGTCTATGGGAGCAGGAAGACTTCCAGCTTTAGCTTCTAAAACTTAGCCTTCAAATCGAAGGCTTCAGATTGGTGAAAGAAAGGAAGTGGAGTGATTACTCTACCAGCTGCAGAGTCTGCCCAAGTTTTGCTTGGGCCAGCAATTCAGACTCCACTTCAGGCGACACGGCACACAGACCATGCTTTTTTTTTGCTTTTTTTTTTTTCCAGAAAATTATTTTTTCCTTTCTCACTTTCCATGGAAACTCAAAATAGCAACCAAAAAAAATATGCCTGGGCTGTCTCCCTGCACCATCATCACTTGTCAGTATAGTGGGCAATAGCTATGGGCAGAGAGGGTGTGGGGGATGAAAGGGTTATGGGCTCCATCTGAGGAAACTTTCTAATTGGGGACTGCAGACTCAGAAGATCTGTGGGTCAGCTACTTTGTGGGTTTGGTTCTTTTTCTCCCCTCCCCCATCTCTCCACCCCAGGATTTAGGGGATTATTTCACTCAGTGTGACTTTGCAGCTCTCAAAGTGTCTACTGACATTTCTTACTCCGTGGTGTTGTTGTGTAGGTCCACATGACAAAGGGCTCACGTCTTATTTGAGAGCCTTCTGCCAAGCTCAAAGTACCAGCAATGTAGACTTGGGAAAAGGGGGGAAAGAATTCCTGTTTTTGTTTCATCGTATGGGACTCTTCTTGACTCCATTTGGGTTTTTTTCTTGGCAAAAATAATAGGGTGGTTTGCCATTTCCATCTCCAGTTCATAGAGGAAGTTAAGGCAGACAGGATTATATGACTTGGCCAGGATCACAAAGCTAAAAATTTGTGGAGAAATTTGAATTTATAAAGATGAGTCCAGTGTTCTATCTACTATCACCCAGCTGTCCTAAATAATTCCTAATGAAAATAAAAAAAAGTAGTTTTCCTATTCTGTGGTAACATGTGTAATGGAGCAACTGAACTTGGATTCAAAAGAGCTGGGTTCAAATCCTGGCTCTGAAGCCTTCAGCAAGTTGTTTGGTGAGCTTTAGAAAATTGGATATGATAATAATACCTGTACTACATACGTTGAAGGGTTGTTGTGCGGAAAACACTTTGAAAATCTTGTAAAGTGCTCTCCAGTAATATGAGCTGTTATTATTATCATACAACCTGAGTTCAGATGTAGCCTCAGACACTAGCTGTCTAACTTCTGTTTGCCTCAGTTTCCTCATCTGTAAAAGAATGGTAATAATAGCACCTACCTCCCAGGGCTATTGGGAAGATCAAATGAGGTAGTGTATAGAAAGTGCTTTGTAAATATTAGAGCCATATAGTGAATATTGGTTATTATTATTATTGATTTTTATATTGATGGTGTTCTTACCTTTCCCATCCACGTTTTGTCTGTTCTCTTACACTGGCAGCACCTTTAGCTGCCTTCACAGAGCTGCTGGATCAGATATTAATGATCTTGTTTATCTTTCAGTTGGCAGGATCCACTGTCATTGCTTTTGGCCTGTGGCTTCGGTTTGGAGGCATAGTGAAGGATTTGTCCTCAGAGGGTAAAACTCCTGAGTATTTCTACATGGGTAAGTGAATTCAGATTCCCTAAACTTAGCTTAGGATAGACAAGGGTGGGAGTGGGGATGGGGAATGGGGAAGGTAGGAGGAGGAATAATAACAAAAATGAATTTTTGGAGCTCTTTCCTCACACCAACCCAGAAAGGCAGAGAATGGCAAGGTATAATGATTCCCACTTGACAGATTAAGAAATGAAAGATCAGAGAAATTCTAGGACATATTTATCCAAGGTCAGTGTTAGACTCAGTGTCTGAATCTGAGTGTTCTGCCTGTCAGTCTGGTACAGTTTCCATTCCACTTTTCCAAGAGGAAAATGGGAAAATAAATAAATGAGCATTTATTAAGCATTTACTATGTACAAAGATCTAGGAATACAAATGTCTCTGCTCATGGAGCTCTCATTCTAATGGAGGAGATAGTACATATAGGAGATGTCAGCCCCCAAGTCAGATGGAAAGCTATTCCCTCACCAGCCCTTACCCTTGCCAAACCCTCTACTCTTTAAGGTACAGTGACAAAGCCAAGGGGAATGGTGCCTCCCTTCTGAAGTCATTTCCATATTAATATCCAACAGGAAGAAGGATGGAGTCAGCAGTGCCCCAAGCCCTCAGAAACTGCCCAACAACCTGATATCCCAGGGATTTGTTGGCCCAGGCTGCTTTTCAAAAGTCAGTCGTATGGTCTTAGCACTAGCAGAAATCTTAGAGAGCTTCTCTTTGAATCCCATTCTTTTATAGATCAGAAATCTGAGACCTCGCAAGTCTAAGAAATTTGATCAAGCTTGAAAGAGCATCATCAATAATTCCCTCGGTGTAGCCAATCGAACATAGGATGACAAGATAAGGTCTAAAGTCAAGTCTGGTCTTTATAATAATAATAACTCATATTTATACAATGTGTCAGATGCTTTACAAATATTATCTCATTTGAGCCTCACAACAATCCTGGGAGTTAGTACTATCTTTATCCCCATTTTACAGTTGAGGGAACTAAAACAAACAAGTGTCTTGCCCGGGATCACTTAGCTACTAAGTGTCTGAGGTAGTATTTGAACTCAGAGATCTAGTTTCTGTTCTATGATCTTATAACTTTGTAAGTATTTAATCTCTATGACCTCAATTTCTCCATTTAAAAAAAAGGAGGAGTTGAACCAAATGGCCATCCCAAAGTGGATTGAGTTGCCTTGGGAGAGAACAAGTTTCTTTTCACTGGCAGCTTTCAAGCAAAAGCTGGACAACCACTTTCTATGTAGAGTGGATTCTTGTTCAGATGTGATTCAAAATAGTCTTGGAGACCTGAGATTCTGTGATCCTTTCCAGCTCAAAATCTTATTATTCTATAGAGGAGAAAACAGAGATTCAACCAGTGACTGTCTCAGGATTCCCCAGCCAATAAATGCCAGAATGAGGAGGCAAATCCAGGTCCCTCCTGCCTCCCAAATTCAATGTCCTCTCCTTCTGTCACATTGCTTCTCTGGGGAAAGGGGCACTGATGAGATTGTGGCCATAATGTCATTAATAGTCAATTATTTATCAGTTAGGGACTGACCATATTTTAAAATTATTTTTTAAATGCTGTCTCTTCTACCAAAATATCTCTAACCTAATATCACTCCAGTCTATATGGACTTCTCATATTCTCTCACCTGATTTAATAAAGTGTTTCCATTAAGAGCAAGCCAGCTGTGACTTAGAAAATAGTTACTTCTCTTGCCTTCATTTTTGGTGCATGGTTATTTTAAGGCAGAGGGCAGAAGAGCATCCAGCTGCTTGGCGGTGATTAGTGAAAGGGCTTCATGAAGATAGGGGCCAGGGGAGTTGGTCACCAAGTGAATCACAGGCAGAACTATGTCCCACAGAGAGCAGCAAGATGGTGCCCTGGGACCTCACCAAGCTCCAGCCACCTCACCAAGGCACCTCAGAGGAAGCTTAGAGTTCCTATTCCTTCTCTTCAAGTTCTCTGCCAAGCCCTCTCTTACAAGACTGGCCCTCGGCACTGCCATGTACTCAGCTGGTTTCCTTGGGGTTGGTTTAAAAGGGCATTGAGGATGCTTTCCTGAAACCTCTCTCCAGTTGGATGCAATGTCATTCAACATTTCTATCACAGTGGGCAAAGCCACACACTTCCCACTGCCCCAAGCTGGGCAAGATTGGTCTGGAGTCTTTGTGGTTGAGCAGGTTCTATGGGGCAGATGGATTGAAGCTTCCTCAGTTTGGGAAAAACGAGTTGGATTAGTGGAGGGGAAGAGAGATAAGGAGGAAGTTACCTCTCTGGTTAGGGGGCAATATCGTGAAAACAAAACAGGATCAAAAGCCATGACTAGTTTGGGAGCTGAAAGAGGCAGGGTAGGAGTTTCTGAAGTAGATGCACCAAAATCCCAAGTTCTGAGAGGAGCAGTGAAGGACAAGGCTCAAGGTTCAGAAGGTGATGCAGTCATAGTCATAGTTGTTCATCTGGAAGGCACTTTAAAGACCCTCTAGTCCAAGTTCCTCACTTTGCAGTTAAGGAAACTGAGGCTTAAGAGAGCCACCCACAGTAACTTAGGTTCTAGGGCAGTGGTTCTCAAAGTATGGTCTAGAGAATCCTGGGGATCTCTGAAACCCTTTTAGAAGGTCTACAAATTCAAAAATAGTTTTTATTTCCAATATGGTAAATGTCTATAAATATAATCCAGATAAACAAAAATGCTTTGGAGAAATCCTCAATAATTTTTAATAGGATAAAGATACTGAAAACAAGTTTGAGAACCACTGTTCTAGGGTTTTTACATCTGTATCATTCTGCATCATCTCATTTAGTATCAGTACAAATAGTAGGGCTCTGGGTCATTGAGCAAGGTGAGGAATCGCCTCAATTTGCCGCACTTGGTCGTGAGGACATCTGCCTGTTTCTATAACAGCTAACATTTATGCAGTATTTACTGGTGTGCCAGTTACTGTGCTAAGAGCTTGCAAATTATTATCTCATTAAGACCTCACAACAACACTGGAAGGCAGGTGTTTTTATTATCTCCATTTTACAGGTGAGGTCATTGAGGCAAACTGAGATTAAGTGACTTGCTGAGGGTCACACAGTTAATGTGTCTGAGGTTAGATTTGAACTCAGCTTCCTCAGGCAGTATCCTAGTTGCCCATATGTCCAGCCCCATGCAGTTAGACCCAGCCCTCAGTAAGAAAGCTCCCACGACTGCTTCCCTTATTCTCTGTGGCAGAAATAAAGAGCATGCAGGGCTGATGATACAAAGCCTGCCTGTGAATGATTTATAGTCTAATTGGAGGAATGGACAAATAGACAAATAAGTGTGATATATGAGAGACTATAATGATAAAGGAGGACTTGTACCAGTGGTCCTCAACACTTAATTCCAGCTATGGCAATGTGGTATAGTGGGAAGAGTCCTGTAGTTGGGGTTAAGAGATAAGTGGGTTCAAATCTCCCCTCTGCCATTTAGTGATTGTGTGTCCAAAAGCAAGTCACTACTTCTCTGAGTATTACTTTCTTTATTTGTAAAATGGGAATATCAGCTCTGTATGGCTCACTAAATAGGCAGCTGGTCTCAGAATCGGGCCACATCCAATCCTGATCTGTATCTGGCCACTGGACCCAGATGGCTCCGGAGGGGAAAGTGAGGCAGACGACTTGCACAGTCCTCCCTCTTAAATCCAATTCACCACATATCAAAATGTCTCCTCACCAATGTCATGGTCCTCTTCCAGAATGAAGAACAAACAACAACAAACACTACTTATGGGACCCTGGCAATTTCACTTTTCAATGTCTTGGGCAATTCTCTAAGAATATAAACTGCTGCAATCAATCAACAAATATTTCTTAAGCACCTACTATGAGCCAGCACTTCTAGGGATACAGAAAAATGGAAAAGCTAGTCCCTTCCCTCAAAGACCTAACTGATGCAATGGGGGAAGGGGAGAGTGGAGGCTGTCTTTTATGGGAGATCCCTAAACTAAGAAACCCCAAGCTTGGTCAAAAAAATGGGAATGAGGCACCTCTCTCCCCAGAGTTGTAAGGAGCATAAATCATGGGATCATTACATCTGTATCTGGAATAGATCTTAAAGGCTGCATTGTCCAACTCCTTTGTGTCACATGTGAGGTAACTGAGGTTTTAGGTTACCTGTATGTAGCAGAGCCTGATTTGAATCCCAGTCCTTTGGCTCCTGAGACTTTGTTCTTTCCACAGATCCAATAAAATAAATATATTAATCAATGAGCATTTTGTTAAGCAACTATAATGTACAGGGCACTGTAATAAATACCAGGGATAGAAATGAAATACAACAAGCCCTGTAGTCCCAGTCAATCTCAAGGGACCCTTTCCCCTTCCACTCAGTCCTGCCCTGGCCCTTATCACTTATAGTTTTTGGAGAAATTGAAATGGAAGAAAATAAATAAATGACACTCTTGATTTCTAGTTTCTCTTTCTCCCCGGGGCTGCCACAAACTGCTGGGAAGAGGCTTGAGGATGTGTAAGGGGCAGCTCAGTGTCCCATGACAGCTGACCCATGCATGGGCAGCTTCCCTGCATCCAAGGACTGAACGGTGTTTGGCGAGAATTGATGATCCTTGGAAGTAAGAAAGGACAAGAGGAGTTCAGATGAGTGCTATAATGATAATAGAGTCCCAAGGTCTCTGTAAAGTTCTAATTTAAGTATTTATAGTTGAAATGTTGCCTGTCTAGCAGCACAGCTGCCTTCTTAGGGAATGAGATTCCCCTTTAATGTAGTTCTCATAGAATCATCCCAGAACCCCAGAGCGATTTGGGACCATTCTCACAGAATCAATCCCAGAATCCCAGACAGATGGAACTGGTTCTCATACAATCAATCCCTGAACCCCAGAGGGGGATGGGACTGGTTCTCATGAATCAATCCCAGAACCCCAGAGTGGGATGGGACCGTTCTCATAGAATCAATCCCAGAACCCCAGAGTGGGATGGGACTGGTTTTCACAGAATCAATCCCAGAACCCCTGAGAAAGATGACACCTCAGCAGCCACATAGCAGTCCAAGCCAGACCTGAACAGGAACTCCCTGTTCTCCCTTCATTGTGGGAGACCCCATTTCTTCACAGAACATCCTATTCCACTTCTGAATCATTATCATTGTTTGTTTCTCTTTGACTCCGACCTAAAGTTTGCCTCAATATAGCTTCTCATCATTGTTCCTATTTCTGCCTCTGGAGCTTCTGGAGTAAGAAAAGGGCACTAGAATACAGTGGAAAGAAAGAACACTGACTCTTGAGTCAGGAGATCTGGGTTCAAATTCTGTTTCTTGAATTACTTTGATGACCTTAAACAGATCCCTCAGTTTCCTCATCTGTAAAATAAAGGGATGAGTCTCAATAGTCTTTGAGGTTCCTTCCAGCTCTGGATCCTGTGATCCTAAACCTCATGGTCTTTCCCCAAGGGAACCTTTGAAGTACTTGACAACAGTTATCTTATATTCCTGGTGCCTTCTAGTTTCCAGTTCCCCACAAGTGCGCTCACGTAGCAAACATTCTAGCTTGGCTTCCTCTGAATGCCTTCCAGTATTTTGGGGGGAGTGGTTGTCAAGAACCAATGGAAGAGCCCAAGCAATTAGCATTATGAGTTTGGAGGAATAGAAGAGGCTTGTGGGCTTAAGAGTGTTTGGGGAAAGCCTTATGGCAAAAGTAAAATCATTCCTGGGCCTGGAAGCCTGGGCAGGGCTTGAGGAGGTACAGGGAGTGTAGTTCAGACAGTGGGGCAGGATTCCTGATGTCACGCAGGCAACCCAATTCTAACCTTCCATCCAGAGCCAGAAAGCAAGAAGTTCCTTTGTCTCCATCAGGGCAGAGCAACGTGGAGCCACGGACTCGGTTTGTTGCTACAAATCCCAGAGCATGCTGTTCCTGAGTGTTCCGTCTGTCTAGCCCTCAGCATGGGGCTGAGGGAGCAGTGTTTATCCAGGGTGTGCCCAGGAATCACATTGGCCTATTCTTCTGTTCCAGACGTGCTGGCCCCTCTACTCTGACTGCCAGGATTTTCCAGCCCTGAACCTTGAGGCTTAATGCTTGGAAAGTACAATTGTGCCCAGAGGAGGCAGGGGGTCCACCCTTGGGTAGGAGCTCAGGAAGGAAAAAGAGATTGTTTGATTCTCATAGAAAAGCATAAGCTAGTCATTATATTCAGAAGTTTGCTTGGTAAATCTGCCTACCTCCTGTACTTTCTCCTACATTTTGGAGAAAGAGAACATGAAGTTCTTAAAAAAAAAAAAAAAGACTTTTCAATGAGCCTAACAGAGAAATTGCCCAAGAATATTAAAGAAAACTATTTTAAAAGTTGGGTCATATGTGGGATATGTAAGAAGTACAGGCAACACCCATGTGCCACTAAGCATTTGGATATTTGGAAATGTCCAGGGAGTTGGCAAAGTCTTTTTGGTTTTTCTTCTAGATATTTGGCATTATTAGCCCATACTCTAATTTTAGAAAATAATAACAGAGTAGTGAGTCAATGAAGTATTTATTGAGGAGCTAATTTATAAAGTACTGGGCTAGGCACTGTGGGAAATTAAAAAAAAAAAGTAGACAGTATCGATGCTGTCTTTAAGAGGTCAAATTTAGTTAGGGAATATAAGATCTAATTAAGATGAATTCAAATCTTGTGAACCAAAATTTAATAGGATTTAAATTTAACTCAATTCAAAATTTAAAGTTCAATTCAATAAACACTTATTTTTTAAAATAAAATTTTATTTTTACCAATTATGTATATAGACAAATTTTAACATTCATTATTTTAAAATTTTGAGTTCCAAATTTTTCCCCTCCCTCTTTCATTTCCCCCTTTACTGGACAGTAAGCAATTTGATATAAGTTATACATGTACAATCTCAATAGCACTTATTAAATATCAAAATCACAATCTAAGTAGTCACTATGCTCAGGATGCAAAGAAAAAATAGTAATAATAATAGCTAATATTTAATACTTTCTAAAGCACTTTATACATACTCTCACACTGGATTCTCACAACTCTTTATGGCATTATGATGCTATTATGCCTATCTTAGCACAATGGTGTTAATATCTCCATCTTATGGATGAGGAAACTGAGGCACAGATATGTTCAAGGAGGTTACACACCCAATAAGTGTCTGAGTCAGGAGCCAAACTTAGGTCTGCCTCTCTCCCTACAAGGCCAGAACTTTATCTGTCTACCTTGCCATTTCAATGTGAAGTCTTATGGTAAATCAATTGATTAAAATCAATTAGATGGCACTCAATAGTTAATCAGGCATTTATTAAATGACTGCTATAAAGGAGTTCATGTGAAAAAGATTTAGGGGTTTCAGTTGACTCCAGGTTCCAGGTGAATCAGTAGCTCGTTCAGCTGTAGTCCACATGAAAGAAGGAAAATTGTCCAAGACTTTCAAGGTTGTATTTTATCTCCATAGAATGACATTTGTAATATGGGGTGGGCCCCACACTTTAGAAAAGGTACTAACAAACTAAGGTATAAAGAAGAGAGCGATCACAGTGGTAGGGAGACTTGAGAACATGTCACTCCAAACTGGGCTCCAGGAATTAGAGATACTTATGAGTCCAAAGGAGAGATAATTTGGTGGAGAGACATGATTATGACTTCCAAGTATTTGAGGGACTGTCAATGGAAGAAAGATTATGTGTCATCTATTTTGGACCCAGTGGGAAAAACTGGGAACACCAGATGGAGGGGGCAAAGAGACAGATTTATGATCTTGTGGTCAAGAAAAACTGGCATGATCCCCCAAATGGAATGGCTTGCCTTTGGAAGACCTTGAGTGTTCCTAGAGCAAAATTTGGATAATTGTTTGTTATGGAAGCAGTAGTGGGGATTCTTTTCAGGTATGAGGTACTTTGGATGGCCTCTGAGATCCATTCCAACCTAAACTCTATGGAAAAACATGGACAAATTAACTGGGTAACTGGTAGTAGAAGTAGAAATGTCAATAATCATAATGTCTAACTTTATGTGGCACCATATTAGCAAGGGCAATATTTGCAAGCAGGGCAGCTAGGTGGTGCCATAATGCATAGAGTGCTGGGTCTGCAGTCAGGAAGTTCAAATCTAACCTCAGACACTTAATTAGCTCTGTGACCCAGTTCGCCTCAGTTCCTTATCTGTAAAAAGAACTGGAGAAGGAAATAGCATGTCACTCCATTATTTTTGCCAAAAAAAAACCCCCAAAAGGCATCACAAAGAGTCAAACATGACTGAAATGATTGATACAACAACAAATATTTGCAAAGCATTTTACATATATTTTTTCAATTGATCCTCTCGATAACTCTATAATGGTATATGCTGTTATTATCCCCATTTTATAGATGGGGAGCCTGAGTTTCAGAAAGATGATTGAGAGTTCAGAAAAATAAAAGAGTATTCACTGTGCACTAGAGTAATCTGGAAAAAACTTTAATGGAGCAAGTTGGACTTGTCCCAAACTTTGAAAATAGGAAAATTTGGCTAGGCAGAGAAGAGGAGAACATACCAGGTAGGGGAAAGAGAATGAATGGAAGCTTGCAGGATGAAATGTGAAGATATGGTTGGGAGACAGTGAGTAAGTAGACCAGTCTGACAGGAGGGGAGGGTCCCTAGTGGGGTGTGAGCTAAAAATAGCTCAGGATCATATTGTGTGGGGCCTTGAATTCCAGATGACAGAATTTGTTTGGGACTTGAGCTTGGCAACAGTGAAAGCCAGCAAAGGTTTATAAAGTGAGGGATAAAATGACAAAACTGGGGCTGCTGGATGGTGCAGTAGATAAGCACTGGGCTGAATTCAAATCCAATCTCAAAATCTTAACAGTTACTAGCTGAGTGACTGAGCAAGTCACTTAGCTCTAATTGCCTCCCCCCCAAAAAATGACAAAACAAATATTTTAAGAATTCACCTATGCTCAAAAACCAAGGCTACAAAAATGAAAAGTGACAAAAACTTAAAATCTATTAGAAGCATCTGTCTCAAATACTTCTATAGAAGTAGTATAAGAGAGATGAGACAGATGCTTGGGAAAAGCAGAGCTGAACTGTGAGATTCAGGGAGGGGGACATTTCTTCTTCTGAAGAATCAGGGGTGATCATAGGCCCAATCCCCATATTTTACATGTGAGGAAATAAATCCCAGGGAGGTTAAGTAATTTGTTCATGGTTACACAGGCAGGAATCATTGTAAGCAGGATTTGAATTTAGCTCCTTTGAATCTAGAGTCCATCTTCTGTCCCATGTACTTCCCAGCCTCCCTCATGACTTGCCTAAGGCCATGCAAATAGTAAGTGTAAAGGAAGACATGAGCAAAAGTGGGTACAGAAGTATATAGGAACAGATCAGATAGGATCAGATAGTGGTCCAGCTTGACTGTAATAATGACTCTATGAAGGAGAGCATTGTGAAAGAAGACTGAAAGGAAAGATAAATAGAGCTGGGAAGGATGAATGGGAGCAGGGAGAATGGGAGTAGGGTGGCCAGTTGGAGGCTAATGCCCAAATCGAGCTTGATTGGAAAAACAAAGTGAGTATTCTACAGGAATTCACTGAATGACTGAATAGGACATTGAAAGGTCAAAAATAGTTTGAGACTGAGTAACTGACTAAAGTGACAGTTATAGAACAGTTTGAAAATACTAATTTATCCTTTATAGATGAGAAACTGAGGCAAATGGTGACTCAAACTCCCATCACCTACCTAATGAATTAGCCCTATGGAATTAAGAAATGATTCTAGGTTTTAGGGAATGGAGTTAAGTATTGTTCTAAAAGTACAGAAAGAACTAATAAAGAGGTGGCACAGTAGATAGAGCCCCAACCCTGAAGTCAGGAGGACTTCAAATTTGGGTTCAAATTTGGCCTCAGACACTTAACACTTTCTAGCTGTGTGATTGTGAGCAAGTCACTTAACCCCATCAGCCAAAAAAAAAAAAAAAAAGAACTATTAGAGAAATGTTATAAGCCAAATCAATAAGCATTTATTAAATGCCTATATGTGCCAAATACTATGCTAAGTGCTGGAAAAAGGAGAAAGGCAAAAAACAATCCCTTCTCTCTGGAGCTCACAATCTAAGGGAAACAGAAAGACAGATTTAAACTCAACAAAACGAAAAACTTTCTAACGATTAAAGTTGTTCCAGATCGAATCTACTGCCAAAAGAGATAATAATTAATGACAATGAATATTTTAATGTTTGCAAAGTGCCTAATAGATATTGTCTCATTTAATTTTTATACCCAATCTGAGAGGTACATGTTCTTATTTTCCCCATTTGTGAATCTAAGACTTCAGGATAAGTGATTTATCCAGAGTCACACAGCCCAGAAACCCTTCAGTGAGTATATTTTAAGATCTGAATCTCTATCTGTCAGAAATACTGTCAGAAATATATTCCTGAATTAGGTCATCGAATTTAGAGCTGAGTGGAACCTTAGAAATAAAGCAGGCTCTCTCATTTTATGGATGAAAAAACTAAGTCTCTGGAGTTTAAGGGATGTACACAAATTCTAGCAGCTAATTAGCAACAGACCCATGAGTGCAACAGAAGTCTTCCACCTCAATTCTCCAAATCATTTCTGTTTATCCCAATTGAAAAATCTTACGAATCTTCTGATACAAACCAAAATCATAATGATCAGTAATTTAGATATAATGTATAAAGTATGATGCTATTAGACCACTTCTTTGGAGAGCCTATATCTATTCTGTCACTTTTAGTGACCACAGAGTGCCCCTTGGTAGTACATTTTGTTTTCATTTATTTTCCTTTCTTCCTTCCTTGTCTATTTTTCCCTTTCCAAGACAGTACCTAGCTAAGCTGCAAATGATACTTCAGGTCTTTCTTCGTTCAGGAAACTGGGTAACTATGGAATCACAAAATATTTGACAGAAAAAGACTTTGAAGTTGTCTAGTCCAACTTCCTTCCATTCCATTTTTTTATATGTGGAAACTAAGGCTCAGGTAGGTGTAATGATAAACATGAGATTGGAATCCAGGTCTTTTGACTCTTGCCTCCTCTTACATTTGTGGCAAAAAGCCCCATAGGATTGAGAACAAGGGAACTCATTGTCCAAAGAGTTACAGTTCCTTTTTTCCCCTTCCATATCTTCCCATAATGTCCACTGAAAATCAATTTTTTACAAATAATGATTATATTTCAAATAAGAGGTATAATTATCTTTTAGCAATAAAATTTAAAATGCATTGAGATACCACTTAAGGACTCTGAGGCAATATGAAGTTTTAAAATATCAGCGCTAAATCTTGAAAAATCACTGAGTGCTTTTGGACCAGGAGATTTCAGTTCTAGCTGAATGAAGCATTTTTCAGAGCCCCATTCCAAAGCAATGAAGTCAATTAGTCCATTAAAATATCATTGTTACTTGGTAAAAATAGTTAAACTTGATTGGTTGGGTTCAAGTAGCTATTACAGGAAATATATCATAACTTCCTAGATTCAACTATTGAGATGAATATCAAGAGGTTATGCTGACTCGCTTTCTACCTCCTAGGAAGTTAATCTCTTTATTATGTAACAGGAACAAGAAATTGAAGCCACTTAATGTAGTTTCTCTCCTGCCCATTCATCCGTTCTTTAAAAAAAAAAAATTCTTTTCAATAATAGCTTTTTCTTTTCTTTTTTTTTTATTTAAGCTTATTATTTTTCAGAACATATGCATGGATAATTCTTCAATATTAATCCTTGCAATGTTCCAATTCCCCCCTTCTCCCACTCCATCCCCTAGATGGCAAGTAGTCCAATATATGTTAAACATGGTAGAGATATGTGTTAAATCCAATATATGCATACATATTTATACAGTTGTCTTACTGCACAAAAAAAATCAAATCAAACTGGGAAAAACTTGAGAAAGAAACTAAAATGCAAGTAAACCACAACAGAAAGAGTGAAAATGCTATGTTGTGAACTATACTCAGTTCCCACAGTCCTCTCTCTGAGTGTAACTGGCTCTCTTTATCACAAGATTATTGGAACAAGTCTGAATCATCTCATTGAAGAGAGCTACGTCCATCAGAAATGATCATTGTATAATATTGTTGTTGCTGGCTCTGCTCATTTCACTCAGCATCAGTTCATCTAAGTCTCTCCAGGCCTTTCTGAAATCATCCTGCTGGTCGTTTCTTACAGAACAATAATATTCTATAACATTCATATACCATGGCTTATTCAACCTTTCCCCAACTAATGGGCAGACATTCAGTTTCCAGTTTCTTGCCACTAAAAGGCAGAACAAACATTTTGCACATATAGGTCCTCTTCTCTCCTTTATGAATTCTTTGGGATATAAGCCCAGTAGAAACACTGCTGGATCAAAGGGTTTGATAACTCTTTGGGCATAGTTCCAAACTAGCTTTTTATTTTTCAAAATATATGCAAAGACAGTTTTCACCCTTGCAAAACCTTGTGTTCCAAATTTTTCTCCCTTCCTTCTCCCATCCAATATATGCTAAACATGTGCAATTTTTCTATATATATTTCCACATTTTTCATGTTGCATAAGAAAAAGCAGATCAAAAAGGAAGAAAAAATGAGAAACATCCTTTAAAATTTCTCAGCATTAATCTCCAATCAACAATTCTGACCTTCTTCCCTTCTAGTTATTAAGGCTAATAATCCTATCTGTTCCCTCAGACCCATTACTTCTTACTCCCTCCAGGACTTTGCTCCAGATGTCCTCCCCTTTAGCTTTTGTTTGTCTGATATTAAGGTCTGAATATTTATGTATGTATCTCTCCTGTTCCCATCCCTTCTTCCCTCTCTCCTTCTATCTCTCTCTCCCTCTTTCTTTCTTCTTATCTCTATCTCTTTTTATCTCTGTCTCTCTCTTTCCTCCTTTCCTTCTTTCTTTCTCCCCATCTCTATCTCTTTTTGTCTGTTTCCCACTTTTGCTCCTTCCTCCTGCTCCCTTTCCCTTTCTTTTTTTCTTCATCTGCTGTCAGCTTCCCCTTTGCCTGAAAGTATGTTCAAATGTCCCTTATCCTTAAAAAAAAACCTTTCATACATTCTCCTGTCTTTTTCAATTATCATTCTTTCTTTCTCTTCCTCTTCACTACTATAATTCAAGAAAGCCATCTTTATATGTCCAGAAGGATGCTTTACTTAAATTTTACCTCTCACACAGCATTGTGCTTATAGAAAGAACTTAATAAGCATTCAATAAATGAATGAATGGATGAGAATATATTTATCCCTATAAGTCAGTAGTATTTCTCTGGGATCACTTATTACTTCTTTTTTCTCTGTATCAGTCAACCAATTCTATAAGTGTAGTTAGTTCCTAAGATACCAGGATGCCAGATAGATATTCAATTTCAGTGTCCAGTGGGGGATTGAAGGATTAGAGGTTTCTAAGGAACCAGTAGGAAAAAAGATTCAACAAAGAACATACTGTAATAAAAAAAGAGGTTGGCAAAACCCAGCTGTGATTGGTGGGAGGCAGCTCTTCAAATACTGGATCTTGCTAATCAGATCTCCTCTTCAAGTCCCACATTCATTGTGTATCTCTGTTAAGTCCCAAAGGCTACATTTGGTTCTCCGGAGTGTCCTTGAACCAGATTGGAGAAAAAGTTATATTTTTATTTCAGTGTAACTGGTTTCCTTTGTAACACTGTATATTTTCTCCTACATATTTAAAAGCATTATTCTTAGAAAGAATCCATAGATTTCACCAGACTACCTAAGAGATTTTTCCTTCTTCTTCCCCCACAAAAAAAACCAGTTTAAGAGTCTTTTGGGACTGGTTGCTAAAGTAGGGAAGGGAAATTCTGGTAGCTTGGAAGAAGGGACAAGTTGAAGGGCTGGCAGCAGGATGATTCAGGCATTTCTTACTTGCCAGACTTTCTGTACTTCTTTTTTCAGTGGACTTAGTAGAGTCCCTCAAAGAAAGTTACCTAAACTTTTCCTACCTTCTTTGGGGATGCTTTTCTAAGGGTCCCAGAGCAAGTGCAGAATGGGCAGTGTGACCCCATCAGCCCTCAAGAAGCTATAAAGAAAAGGCACATGCTTTAGGAGATGAAGTCATGTCTGCACCTGGAGGATATTAGCAGTATTTCTCCATGAAGAGGTTGCCCACACAAATAGGAACAACTCAGCAGGCCCAGAGCTCAAGGCCCAAAGTTGACACTCCTTGGGTTGAATCTTGAAACCTACAGCCAGCTTTTGATGGTCACTGGGAATGTTTAAAGAGAACTTCCTGGTGGTGTACCATACGGGAGGGAAAGTGCTCATTCTGAAGGCAACTCTGGCCATTTCTTTTTAAAGCTAAAAATCATTATAATTAATGATTATTAATACAGAAATACATTATCCATCATCCTTAGGGAATGGTCTATTCCTTATAAGTGAATTTCCCAGATTAATGAAGTTCATCTCTTTAGCTAGGTAGAATGTTGAGCCTGGAGTCAGGAACTCATCTTTCTGAGTTCAAGTCCAGCCTCAGACACTTAGTAACTGGATGACCCTGGGCAAATCACTTAACCCTGTTTACCTCAGTTTCCTCATCTGTAAAATGAACGGGAAAAGAAAATGCCATACCATTCCAGGATCTTTGCCAAGAAAATCTCCAAAGGGGTCATGAAGAGCTGGAAACAACTGAAAAATGACTGAAAGCACAGACACCCTCTCACCCACTTTACATTTCAGGCAAAATGGCCTACTTTGGTTTTTTTCTTTGTTCCTGTCCTTCCACAGGCTGTCTCCTAAGAAGTTGTCCTTCCTTTTCTCTGCCTCTTTAAATGAAAATTAGAAAGGATAACTAGCTTGTTGGATGGTAGAGTCTGGCTATGAAAAATATATTGACCTGATTCTAGTATAATGGAATTTATTTGAAAATTTATCATAAATGTAATGTAAAGTCCAATGCTTAGATTTTAAAATTCCTGTTATCCAACCAAACTATTGTTCTGCGGTTTCAGGTGGTCTCATTTTGCATTAGAGAAAAACATTTATTTTGACATTAGACTGATCCCGTTATTTGGCCATTTTACATCTTTTTTGGCCCTCTGTTCCTCAGGGGCTCACCAGACTGTATTAGTGTTGGACTTATCCCAAGCTTGAGCCTTGTCAATAGATTTGTTAAGCAGTCCTGTGTCTGTCCCTGGAACTATATGCCAAAGATGCTAGAGGAAGGGACTTAGAAGAGATGAGGTCCCTTTCCAGTTCTTCATCTCCAAGATTTAAACCAGGATTTAGCTGTCAGCAAGTTCTAGGCAGGAGCTCTTAAGAACTAGGTTCTTGACATGCCAGCTTAGCTGAAGGCAACAAAATTCTGCAAGGAAAGAGATTGATATCTTATGATTGTCATTACTGACTGAGTTTTTGTGCTGGTTTGTTTTTTTTTTTTAAGCCTTATGCTGGGATTTAAATGACCTCTGAATTTCTAGCAAATGATTTAACCCCTGTCAGCCTCAGTTTTCCCATCTACAAAATGGACAGAATAGGTCCCTCCCTGTCTTATCTCAGGATTATTATGAGAAACCAGATTGGTCCATCTCTCAATTCCATGCATTCTATCTCTGGCTATTCCTTTCCTGGAATACTATCTCTCCTCCACTCTGACTACTGACCTTCCTGACTTTATTTAAGTCCCAATCAAAATCCTACCTTCTGGAGCAGCGAGGTGGTGCAGTGGATAGAGCACCAGCCCTGAAGTCAGGAGGACCTGAGTTCAAATGTGACCTCAGACACTTAACTTCCTAGCTGTGTGACCCTGAGCAAGTCACTTAACCCCAAATGCCTCAGAAAAAAAAATCCTGTCTTCTACAGGAAGCCTTGCCCAACTCCTCTTAATTCTAGTACCTTTAATTTATCTGATAATTACATTCATGTACCTTTTAATTACCTTTTATTTAAGGAGAGCCAGTTAAACTAGCTGGGCTCAAAAGGTCCTTGCAGTTTTCTTTAACATTCATTTAAGTTTATCATTTATTAATTTTGAACATTCTTTCCTTTTTAAATTTTGAATTCCAAATATACTCCTTCCCTATGGCTCCTCTCCCAACTCACTGAGAAGGCAAGTAATATGTTATCAATTATACATCTGAAATCACACAAAACATATTTCCATATTAGCCATATTTTTTAAAAAGCAAGAAAAACAAGGTGAGAAAATTATACCTCAGTTTGCCCTTAGAGTTCACCAGTTTACTCTCTGGAAGTAAATAGCATTTTTTCATTGTGAGTTGTTTATAACTCTCTTGGATCACTGTATTGATCAGAATACCCTCATCCTTCACAGTCAATAAAAGTGTGTATACAGTTTTATTTACTAATAAGTCACAGCATTAAAACAGTGCTGCTCCTGTGTACAATGATCGCCTGATCCTTTTCATGGTACTTTGAGTCAGTTCAAATAAGTCTGGCCAGGTTTTTCCAAACCCCCCTCCCATTATTTCTCACAGTACAATATTACTCCATCACAATCAATATGCCGCAACTCGTTCACCTAGTCTGCAGTTAATGAGCATCCCCTTGATTTCCAGTTCTTTTCTATCAATATTTTTATACATAGAGGCCTTTTTCCTTTTTCTTTGATCCTTTCAAGGATTCAGGTTAGTAGTGATATTGCTGGATCAAAGGCTATGGCCTTGGGGCAGTTCAATACTCCTTCAAAAGTTCATTAGTATACTTACTTTTACCCTCTCCCCTCCAGTGCTTGTCCTTTCTGATGGGTGTAAGGCAGTACCTCAGAGTTATTTAAGTTTTTCTCTAATCAATAGTGATTTAGAGCATTTTTTCTTATATGATATTTGAGGTAATTGGATGGCTCATTGGATAAAGCATTGGGTCTGTGGAGTCAGAAAAACCTTAATTCAAATCCAGCCTCAGACACTTACTCGCTCTGTAGCAATTCACCTAACCTCTGCTGTTTATTTTAATCCACTAGAGGAGAAGATGGCAAACTGCTCCGGTATCTTTGCCAAGAAAAGCCCATGGACACCACTGACATGCTATGGTTTATGGGGTTATGAGGTCATAGTTGAGCAATGTAAATAGCTTTTATTTTTTCTCCTGAAAACTGCCTGTTTCTATCCCTTGACTATTTATCACTTGGGGAATGGCTCTTATATTTATAAATCAGATTCGATTCTATCCTTGACATTTTTAAATGCCATAATCCTACAATTCCCATCTTCTACCTTCAGCCAGGTTGCTACTAAACCAGGATACTTTGGGAACGAGACCAGTAGCTTCAGGGTGACTCATGCAATCAAAATGTACAGACTTAAGAGGAAACCTAAGTATGCTGGGAATTCTGAGAAGCGGGCAGAGGGCTACTCCCCCCCTCTCTCCCCCCGCCTCACACACACACTGGGTTATTACATCTAGGGATCAGCAAAGGAAATAACAAGTTTGATCTCACCAGTATCCCAATAGAAGGCTCTGCTTCCTACACTAGGTCAGTGATTTGTTTGTTTTCCTTCTCCATGGCAGCGCCTCATTACTGAGCAATTATGTGCCTAGCTCTGTGCTACAGCACAGGATAGTATAAAGTAGAGTCTGTGTCATCAGGGAGCTAATAATATCATTAAGGAGACCAGAAAGCAAAAATGGCACAGAAAAAAAAAAGAACACTGGACTGAGTCTATCAAGGTTATACCACTGGCCATATGACCTGGAGCAAATTATTTTATTTTTGCCTATCTTTTATTTTTCCATGTATAAGAAGCATTCCATCTCCAGTCTCCATGGTTTTATACATTGCTACCCACACCCAGAGTGGGAGCCTTTCTTTTCTTTGTCTTTAAGAATTCTGAGCTCCCCCAAAGCTCATTTCTAGAGCCACCTCCAACATTTTCCTTTCCTTCTCCATGCTCCCTCCCCATTACAACTGTTAGAGACCTCTCAACATTACTTTGGTTGTTTACTTTCTATATGTAGGGTGTCCCAAAAATACAAGATGAAAGGTTTCCCAAAGGTCTAAGTGAAATTTTAGCCATTAAAATTTAAAGCTGCATTCAGACTTTTGGGACCTGACATCTCTATTTACTTCTACAAGTACTTAATGTTTCTTCCCAAAAGAAGGCAAACATCATTAGGGCAGGGACAGAGATTCATCTTTGCCCTTTTATTTCCCACAGTACCTGGCATGTAAGTAGTTATTTAAGTTATTTAATAAGTTAATTTAATAAGTTATTTAAGAAATATTGATGGATAGATAGATTACCCACCTCACAGAGCAGTGAGAATCTTCATGGGGATGAAAAACTAAAAATGTTACATAAGCATAACAAGTAGCATTTATATAGTGTCTGGCATTGTGCTAAGTGCTTTACAAATATCGCAGTTGGTCCTCACAACAATCTTGTGAGGTAGAAGCTATTATTACCCCCATTTTACAATTGAGGAAACTGAGGCAAACAGGATTAAGTGTCTTGCCCAGGATCACATAGTTAATAAGTATCTCAGGCCACACTTGAATTCAGGTCTTTTTGACTCTGGGTTCAGCACTCTATGAACTGTACCGTCCAGCAGTCCCATATAGAATAAGCCAGTGGTTCTCAAACTTTTGTTTTCAGTATCTTTATCCTATTAAAAATGATTAAGGATATCTCCAAAGAGTTTCTGTTTATCTGGGTTTTTTTGAATTTTTTGAATTTTTGAATTTGTAGACCCTCTAAAAGGGTTTCAGAGATCCCCAGGATTCTCTAGACCATACTTTGAGAACCACTGGAAGCCATCACTTTGAGAGTAAGAATTTGGGTGGGTTTCACAGGACTATGGTAAATCACAGAACAGGACTTGGGGCCAGGACTGTTTTCCTGACTGGGTCTAGGACAACAATCCTGGTAACCATTGTTTCCTTTTCATAGCCTTTCCTTCCTTGTTGATTAACTGGATGGACTTGCCCTAGGTGATCTTATCAGCTCTAGCATTCTGCAGTTCTATGATCACTTATTATTCTTCCTTTTTTTAAAAAAAAAAATTGTAAACATACTTCTAAATGGCTCAATGATGCAGTAGAGAGAGAGCTGGGCTTGGAGGCAAAAAGACCAGTTCAAGTCCAGCCTCAGATGTTTATAAGCAGTATGATCCTGGACAGGTGATTTAACCTCTGTCTGCCTCATATTTTCTCAACTATGAAATGGGAATAACGATAGCATCCATTCCACAGGGTCGTTAGGGTTGTTGTGAGGATCGAATGAAATTGTTTTTATAAAATGCTTAGGCTAGATACCCAATCTGCCCTTCTGTAATTCAGAATTCCAGAGCTCAAGGATCCTTCTGCCTCAGGCTGCCCAATAGCAGACATGACAGGTGTGTAGCCAACCTTATAGAAACTCCATAGCAATTGGGAATTGGATCATGGACTCATGGGTCTAGATCTTGAAGGAGTCCTAAAAGTCCACCGAGTCCAAACCCCACATTTTATATATGAAGAAACTAGTCACCAGGAAAACTAAGGCAGTATGTTAAGCATTTGAAATGGAGTGTCTATTCCCTTCCTTAATCCTTGCCTCTCTCTCTTTTTACGTTCTGTCTCACTCCCTCTGTTTTTCCAGGACCTCACCATCTACCAGCCATTCTTAATGCCCTGCTGCTTTTTCTTCATATCATCTCCAAAGATGGAGGCAATGTGGTATCCTGGGTGAAATAATGAAATCACTGTCCTTGGAGTCAGAGACTTATAAATCTAGGGTTTGGGTTCAAATCCAAGCTTGATGCCTTCTTATCTATGTAACAATAGGCAAATCACTTAATTTTCCTGGTGATTAGTTTCTTCCTCTGTAAAATACGGGATTTGGACTAGATGGACTTTTAGGACTCCTTCAAGATCTAGATTCATGAGCCCATGATCCAATGGTCCCCTCCAATTCCTAATTTCTATGTGATTTCTTAAAGTTGGTCGGGCAGGGTGCTACATATCTGTCATCTCTACTATTGGGTAGACTGAGGCTGAAGGATCCCTTGAGCTCTAGAATTCTGAATTTTAGAATGCCAGAAAGTCAGTTGGATATCCACTTTAAGTCCCACCTTGATGTGGCAAGTCTCCCAGGAGCAGGAGGTCACCAGACTGACTAAGGAGCTGCAAAACAAGTCCAGATCAGAGATGGAGATCAAAGCTTCCATGCCCATAAAGAGTGGGATCAAAGAGATAGAGAGTCATGAGATAGAGAGATACACTCTCAAAATACACATATATACACACCCAGAGAGTATCTGAAAAAACAATGCTGATAATCAGTGGTCTACAGTACTGAAAGTTTCCAAAATTCAGGCCCTATACCCTTTGATCCAGCAGTGTTACTACTGGGATTATATCCCAAAGAGATTATAAAGAAGGGAAAGGGACCTGTATGTGCACGAATGTTTGTGGCAGCCCTTTTTGTAGTGGCTAGAAACTGGAAACTGAATGGATGCCCATCAGTTGGAGAATGGCTGAATAAATTGTGGTATATGAAAATTATGGAATATTACTGTTCTGTAAGAAATGACCAACAGGATGATTTCAGAAAGGCCTGGAGAGACTTACACGAACTGATGCTGAGTGAAATGAGCAGGACCAGGAGATCATTATATACTTCAACAACAATACTATATGATGACCAGTTCTGATGGACCAGGCCATCCTCAGCAACGAGATCAACCAAATCATTTCTAATGGAGCAGTAATGAACTGAACTAGCTATGCCCAGAAAAAGAACTCTGGGAGATGACGAAGAACCATTACATTGAATTCCCAATCCCTATATTTATGCACACCTGCATTTTTGATTTCCTTCACAAGCTAATTGTACAATATTTCAGAGTCTGATTCTTTTTGTACAGCAAAATAACGTTTTGGTCATGTATACTTATTGTGTATCTAATTTATATTTTAATATATTTAACATCTACTGGTCATCCTGCCATCTGGGGGAGGGGGTGGGGGGGGTAAGAGGTGAAAAATTGGAACAAGAGGTTTGGCAATTGTTAATGCTGTAAAGTTACCCATGTATATATCCTGTAAATAAAAGGCTATTAAATAAAAAAAAATAAATAAAAAAAAAACCAAAATTCAGGCCCTACTTTTCTTCCAAAATATTTAAAATCACTTTAGCCTTCTTTTGCTGATGCATCTGCTTTCCTCTCTCTGGTAGGGCTGTATGTGCTTGTTGGAGCAGGTGCACTGATGATGACCGTGGGATTCTTCGGGTGCTGTGGAGCTGTGCGAGAGTCTCAGTGTCTGCTCGGATCAGTAAGTGGAGGGATTCTGCCCTAGTTCCACCGTGGCTTCCCTGCTTGGCCAGGGAGCTCTCGCATCCTCTCTGGAGCTCAGATTTTCTCTTTGTAGTTGTGTTTTCTCAATTCATAAGGATGATATGAAATTAAATGAGATCATGTGGCTAGTCATGATGGCACAAGCCTGTGATCTCTGCTAGTAAGAAAGATTGAGACTGATAAATTGCTTGAGTTCAAGAGTTCTGGGACTAATTTTATTTATTATGGCATTGGTGCACTCAGCTTCTGGGCCATGAGACTGCCTAAGGAGAGACCCAGACTGAAAAAATGAAGAAAGAAAACTCTTCTGCACCGATCAGTATTGGGATCAAGACTATGTGTAACCATACTCTTAGCCCAAGATAGGGAGACTAATTCTCAATCAATTAATCAATCAAATCATCTTCTTGAAAGTAGGAAGAAGAATCTCTTTAAAAATCTATGGATTTATGGTTGTTTCTCCTTAAAAAACTATTTTATGATATATGTGATATTCCATAAGTGACAGCCTTCTAGCCAGGACACAATTATTATTTACAAGAACAGTGAGTATGTAAAATCACCAACTTGGCCGGATGTCCCTCTTGAGGTCTCTTTTAGTGAGTAGTTTCTTTTTTAAACTAAAATCAAGTGAGTTCAGGAAATGTGCAGCGGGATTCAGAACTGCCTGTGACAGGGAAGGGAGAAGGAAGAAAGAAGATGTTCTGTATTGCTCCATGGGGAATCAGAGGCAGTAGTAATTATCAGAAAACAGTGTATCTTTTGTAGAGTTTTTAGCTGTTCTTTCTCCTTCAAATCTCTAGGTGTCAGAAATGACATCTGATTCATAGTTCCCATTCTTCTTTCTCTCCCACGTTCTATTTAACAGTGACAGTAAGTCTTCCCACTCCTGGTGGAGTAAAATCTGTGCTGGTATCTGATGAACAAAAGAGATCAATCAATCAACCAGCATTTATCAAGTACTTCCTATGTGGCAGGTATTCTGTAGGGGGTACAAGACAAAAATTAAATAGTCTCTTCCCTCAAGGAGTTTACATTCTGCTGGATTACCAACAGCATGTTCACACATAAGCACATATAAAATATATGAATACCCATTCCCCCAATACATAGTAATAGGATAGACACTAAGAATTAAAGAAATCAGAAATGGTCTGAATATGAATTCATTCATCATTGAAGTACTTGGTATGTGCCATATGTTCAGGGCTAGCGATTTTGGAAAATAGAAATAAAGAAATCATGTCTTTTACCATCAATAAGTTTACTTCAAAAATATTATCTGTACAGGGTGGGTAGAAGCATTATAAGACATGCATACAGATGCCTGTGACAAAATAGAATTTAAGTTCCTATGATGAGTGTAAAGTGATAAAAGCTCAAAGGAAAGGAAAATCCCTTTGATCTGGGAATCAAGGAAGGTTTTGCAGAATTATTATTATTTGATCTGGGGCTAGGATGAGGGGGGTATCAACAGGTAAAAATGAAGATAGGGAGGATTCTGGACACAGGGAATAGCATCTGGGGAAAAGAGCTGATATGGAACTTGGGAGCTGTCCAAAGGATGCCATGTAATCTATGTTGGCAGAAGCATAGGACATGAGCTGGAAGAGATAATCAAGCATCTCTCTCTTTGGCTTTCCAGGATTGTATTGGGGAAAATCTAGGGAGGCCCAGGCAAAAATCTATCCAGAGAACCTTATATCCTGCTTCCCCATAATCCAGAAAAAGAAGCCCTAATGTCTTTTGGAGGGAAATTTTTCCTGCTAAATTCCTGATGAATTACTTCCAACCCTGTGAATTTTTCAAAGTGACTTAAGAATGGAGTTTGAATTTTTAAAAAGATGTTACCCCAATTAATGGGATCAATATTTCTTTTCTACAGTTTTTCACCTGCCTGCTGGTAATCTTTGCTGCAGAGGTAACCACCGGAGTATTTGCATTTATAGGCAAAGGAATGGTAAGTAACAATAACTTGTAGTATCTGCTTTTTAGTGTTTAAAGCATTCTTTCCAAAAGCATATGGGTAACATTGCCAATCCCCAAAATAAAATGGAATAACCAAGGAACAACCAAAGCAAGAAACAGGCAACGATCAGAGGCATCCTCACTCTGGAAATAAAGGAGGGATTAGAATTATGGGGAAAAGAGAAACATGTGATCTGATCTCTTGTTTAATGATCCTTATCCCTTGAAGGCAAGAATGAGAAGAGTTCTTGCTACATTTTCATAGAGAAAAATTTGGCCTGATTCTTGTCAGACGTACGAGATTTTAAGTTCATCCTGGGCATTATGGGTACTGAAACACCAGCCAGGGAATTGTAGATTCCAAAGAGAAACTGTGAGGGGAAAGACAGGAAAGGAGTAAAGGAAGAGAAGCTCTAAATTTCCTAAGAAGTTGGGAGATCAAATGGCATTCAATTCAATTCAGCAAATATTTATTAAGCAATGACTTCATGCCAGACACTTGTATTGGTATCCTGAATACTGGGGATACAAAAGCAAATTCATCCTTTTCCCCAAGGAGCTGACCTTCTTCTAAGGGATTCAGCATGTACCAAGATAAATGAATATAAGATAATATGAACTAAGAAAAAGTGCTGTCATCTAGAGAGATGAGGAAGTTGTTCTTGAGCTGAGCCATGGAAGGATCTAGGGATTCAAATAGGGAGAATATTCCAGGCAAGAGTTATCCCAGCCCTGCAGGTGAGAGGCAAATAATGAGCCAACAAAGACCATTAAGATACAGTAGCCATAATGGATCAGAGGAGAACCAAGAGACACAGAATCCAGGGAGGAGAGGATCCAAAAGGAGAGTTTGACTATTTCCAGTTTGACTATCTCCAAAAGGAGAGTTTCAGAGAGTTCAAGTAAGATGTTGTTGTCCGGTCATTTTTAGTCCTGTCTGACTCTTTGTGGTCCCATTTAAGGTTTTGTTGGCAGAGATACTAGAGTGGTCTGCCATTTCCTTTTCCAGTTCATTTTACAGATGAGGAAACTGAGGCAAACAGGATTAAGCAACTTGCCCAGGATCCCACAGCTAGTAAGTGTCTGAGGCCAGATTTGACTTCAGGAAGATAAGTTTTCCTGCCTCCAAGCCCAGCACTCTAGCCATTGGACCACCTAACTGCCCTTAACTAGAAAAAGGAACTCAGAAAAAGACCTTTGGATTTAGCAATTAAGAGATCATTGGTAACTTGGAAGAGAATTGTGTCAGTTGAGAAGTAGAGTTGGAAGCCAGATTGCAAGATATGTTGAGAAGTGAGTGGGAAAGATCCTAGGTTTATATATTTAAAACTGAAAGGGACCTGTGAAGTCATCTAGGTTAACCCTTTCGAGGAAACTGAGACCTAGAGAGATTGACTTCCCCGAGTTCCTATAATATGGTTAGATAGCTAAGTGGCCCAGCCTGGATCTTCTAACTTAATTTAGCAGTTTCTTACTGTATTGCTGCCTCCTGAATGGAGACTCCTAAGGTTTTAGGTGTGAGAGAAGAAACCAACGATATGACAAGATACAAAGCTTCATTTGACCTTTGCATCTCCCTCTAAGGACAAAGGAGACTTGGGCATATTTGTCAGCAACAGCAGAGGAAAAGGAAAATTGGAGGGAGAAGAAGATACAATGGATAAACAGAAATAGAAAAGAGAAAATGAGAGAGAGGAGAAGGAAAGGGGAGAGAGAGGAGAGAAGAAAGGGAAAAGGAGAGAGAGAGAGAGAATGAATGAGAATGAGAATAAATATGAGAATGAAGGATCAAGTTCTGCAAAGAAATATAAAAAGATAAGGTTGGGTTTGCTTTGGTAAGAAGAAAAGTCACCTTCTCAGGCACTAAAACATATAAGGACAAAATAATCAACGATATAGAGATAGTTAAGAAGTAAAGCCCTCTGCTGAGAGCAGGACTTGAAAAGAGACAACAAAATTTGGAATACTTCAGTGAATATGATAGTTATAGAAGAAAGAATTTTTGTGCATCATTGGGGACCTAATTGAGATCACCTAACAATTTGTAGTACATCAAATCAGCATAAATACCTGACTTTCTCTAGCAGTATTCAGTAGCATATGAATAGGAAGAGAAAAATCAATGATGGGGAAATCTAGGAATAGGTCTGGCAAGATTCAAGCAGTGAGAATTTAGGGACAAGAAGAAAAAGGATTTCAGTGTAGAAAATACATATTATAGTGTTAAACTGGACAACTTTGAGTCAAGACTTCAAAACAAGGATTACAAGTCTAGAAATGAGACAAGGCTAGAGGAATGGGGTGGGATAGAAGGACTGGAGGTCATGCTAAAAAGATCAAGAGTAAAGTTAGGAGTGAGACAGAATAATAGAATAAAAGCAATGAAAATAATTATAAGAACATAGAATATGTTAAATATCTTTTATATAGTGATTTTTAAAAAGTAATCATCTTTTTAGCCTGACTTAAATATAGCTCCCTGAAGCGTGATAGGGTGGTCATAAGAAGCCATTTTGAGGTTTCTCTGAATTTGTGAATCATGCTTCACATAAAGGAGGAAAATACTTTCAAGGAAGTAGGTTTTATATTTATGAGTGAAACATTTTTTTACTTTAATGAGGAACCCTCTTACAAACTATCAGAAAGGAGAAGAGACCTTTAAGATGTTTTGCTAATCTAAGAGAGCTATTTCTGATTATTATAAAATAGAGACATCTGTCAAAAGCTCCCTCTTCTTTCCTGGCTCCATACTTTAAAACCCTTATATTCTTTACCCATTCTCTGCTCTTTTATTCCTCTTTCTGAAAAAGAATTGGCCATGACCAGTTCTTTTTGTTATGTCTTCCATCCTCTCTTTTCCCTTTTCCTCCAGTAGCTTGTCACATTGATCATTCCTTCATGTTCATCTTCATCTTTTACTTATCCATTAGCTACAAATATGCTCAGATTTTGCCATTTAAAAAAATTTCATATGATCCTGCCAGTCTCCAAAGTTATTATCCTGTATTTCTCCTTCCTGAAAATACCACATAATTACTAGCTATTATTATTGTATTATTTCACTGACAATCTTCAAAAGTGTCATTTAGATCCATTTCTGCTGCTTCCTCACTCCCCACTCTCTTCTCCATCTTTTACTCTTGGACTTGCCCAAGTTACCAAAATTCTCTTTAATGTTAAACCTAATGGCCATTCTTAGTCTTCACTACATATGGCCTTTAATGCCCATTCCTTTCCTCCTAGATATCCTCCCTTGGTTTCTGTGACTTTATTATCTCTTGGTCCCCTTCTCCCTTCCTGTCTGACCACTCCTCAATATTCTTTCCTGGAACATCAGCTATCTTTTCTTACCTTAGTGAAGGTGTCCCCTTGGCTTCTGTTTTGAAGTCTCTACTCTTCTCTTTATACACGCTTTCTTGGAGATCTCATCAGCTTCCAAGAGTTGAATGATCATCTTCATGTGGGGAGCTCCCATATCTGTACTTCCAACTCTAGTCTTTCTTGAGGACTCAAGTTCCAGATTGATAACCATTTTCTGAACATGACCACCTAAATATGCCATCGTCATCTCGGACTTAATTTGTTAGATATGGACTTCATTTTATCTCACCTCTAACATGTCCCTCTTCCAAATTTTCCTATTTCTGTTGAGGGCACCATTATTCTCCCAGTTATCCATCTTTAGAACCTCATAGTTAGTTTTATGTCTTTTTTCTGTCTCATACCCTCCCTGCCCATATTCAGTTCCTTGCCATGCCTTGTCGATTTTACATTCACAATTCTCACTCTTTTCCCTTCTCTCTACAATCACCTCCTTAATTCAGCTCATCACCTCAGCTCATCACCTCTGTCCTAATGACCTTCTAATTGTTCTCATATTCTTCAAATTTTCACAGTACTAGCTATTTCCCAAACACTATCCTCCATGTCCCATTCTGCATTTGCATAAATTAGTTCTCATTCTCCAAATATTCACCCACCTCATTTCAGTTTTCCCTTGTCTTCCTTCAAGGTTAGTACCTCTTCCTGGAAGCTTTTCCTGATGCCTCCCATGGTGCTCTCTCCCACCTTCATTTTTCTTTTATTGTGTGTGTTTGTCTACATTAGTATCCTTTGAGCATTCTCCTTGTGAGCAGAATTTGTTTTTTTTCTTTATGTTCCCAACACCTAACTCAGAGCTTGCCACATAGTGGCACTTAGTATAATAATTGTTGAATCAAAATACCTTTCAGCTTCCCTAAAGCAATCTATAGACTGTATCCTGTCACTCTAAAAACAAAATTGAGCTGAACATATAGAATAGCAGGGGGGAAAAAATCATAAGCCTTTTCTGTTTTGTTTTGGTTTTGGAGAAGGAGAAGGAAAAGGAGAAGAGAAGGAGGAAGAGGAGGAGGAAAAGGAAAAGAAGAAGGAGGAGGAGGGGAAAAGAAGGAGGAGGAGAAGAGGAGGAGGAGGAGAAAAAGGAGGAGGAGAAGAGGAGGAGGAGGAGAAAAAGGAGGAGGAGAAGGAGGAGGAGGAGGAGGAAGAAGAAGAAAAGCAGGGAATTGCTTTTGATGGCCAGGAAACAATCTGAAATTTGTCATTCTCTCTGACTCTTTTCTGTAGGCTATAAGAGAAGTTCAAACCATGTATGAAGACGCATATAACGGTTACCTTAAAGATAAAATGAACAAAACTCTCATCACCTTCCACTCATCAGTAAGTAGCTACATTTATTTTTTCATCTTCACTGACCTCATTTCAAAAGATGGTCCCTGGACCAGGTCTTCCAACATCAATCTGACTTGTGGATAGAGGAAAAAGCAGGCCAGCAAATAAACTTTGCCATTAATTGAGCGCCCTCTATGTGCAGAATCCTGTCTCATGCACTGGGTGGGGAAAGAGCAAAAAACCTGGAGTCAGTCTGTACCTGTCCTCTGTCTAAGGAAGTACTAAGAAAGTGCACTCTAAAAATATCTCATCCTACAGTAAGAGCCCTACAGCAGTGCAAATGATAAGAGCCCAGAGTTTGCCAAGCTAGCTTTTTGTGGAAACCTGTTGTTATACAGGAATGAAACAATTTTAGGAGAAAATTTCTACAGTAGCAATATCCATCTTCCCCACCCATTTTAAAATTATTGTCATATATTAATAGTTAACAAATTAATATTAGTATATATAATATTTGCTAATATAATGCTAATAATTTAATATATGTAATCATATGCTAATATATTAATATGATACTAACATATTATTTAATCCATTAGCTAGTAGATTTATATTATATGTAATAATTATATAGTATATATGATATACTATAATTAATTCATATATAACAATGTTAGTTAATAAAATTAATTCTAGCACATAATTTAATCTGTTAAATAATTTATAATTTAATCTATTATTTCATTTATCTAATCTGTTAGATTATATGCTAGGATTGATTATATTCACACATTAGCATATTTGCATGCTATACATAAGTATGTAATCTTATATAGTCATTGTATAAATATTCTTATACATGAATATAATCAGTACAGCATATAATTTAACAGATTAAACAATATACTATAAAAATATTTATGGTCATTTTATAATGAAAATAGACTTAATTTCTTCTATTTTGCCCCAATTTCCTCATTCATATTTTAGCTCCTACACTAGCATTTTGGTATTCTATCTATATATTTCAAACACCCAAATATCATGATTGATTGGACAACACTGATGTAGACATAGGAAGACTGGAAGCTCCTGGGGCTACAAATTGGAAAACATAGGTTATAATCCCAGCTCTGCTGTTACCTTTTGTGACCCCAATGAATTCACTTCATCTCTCTTTTTTCCTCAATAAAGTAAGGGGATTCACTAATCCAATATTTAAGACCACTTCTACTTCTGAAATTTTTTGATAATTTGCTCCTGGGAAGGTAAAGACGAGAGTGATAGATAGTAACTGGCATTAGACAACAGGGAAGCTTTTAGAAAAGAGGTGGATTCTCAATTCTCCATCCAGACTTCAATGTGTTGGCCATTTGGATGAATAGCTCTACTTGTGAATTTTCTGGATTCAGACTATCCACTGTTTTTAATCAGTATAGAAGCTCCTCTGATTGAATGCTTTGAACAGACCCTCTCAATTCTGCCAACAGCCTCCATCATTCTTTTGTTTGTCTCCCAGCAATGAGAACTGGCACTGTCTGTAGTCAGAGCAGCAAGCCCTGAGCTTCTCATATCAAGAGTTTGCTGCCATCATTCTAAATCCTGTTCAATAAAGGTTTTGATGCAGGAATCAGTCAGTACCACAATCTACCCTCCCTAAAAGAAGTGAGAAGAATAATGCTAATGGCTAAAAAAAGCAGTTTTCACATAAAGCAATGACTGATTTCCTAGACTACTTGGACTTTTTGTATCACTCACTACCATCCAATTCCAAGATGACTTCTGAGAATCCTGTTTTTCCATTTAATGCAGTAAAATAGACTTTTGCTTTTTCCACAGATTTGGGACAATCAGAATTCCAACAGATTTTTTTATCTGATTCCAATTTTCCTCCTCTTTTTAGATATAATTATTTGAATGATAACCCCTATAGCTCATTGCAGGCTTACTAAATAGGTGCTCTGCTTATTCTTGAAAATGCCTGAATTTCTCTGCTCCTCTCTGCCTTATTTTAAACTCTCTTTTCTGATTCCTTCTAGTTTCTATGCTGTGGAAAAGAAAGTCCTGATCAGGTACAATCCACATGCCCAAAGGAGCTCCTAGGACACAAAGTAAGTTTTTCTTTGTCTTTCCAACATTGTTGATATAAAGGGAAGAGAGAGTGTTCATTCAATAGGGAAAAGAAAGGTTTAGAGCTTAGTTCAGGGGGTCTGGAAAATCACTCACACTCTCAGTTGTTTCATAAATGAAAGAAATATTAATGTCCTGAAGAATGATAAAGGGACATCTTTGCAATATTGCCAATATTGAGAGGCTGTCTAGTGTAGGGAATAGAATCCTAAACTCAGAATTACAAGAACTGTTTTTTATCTGATGTTCTGTGGGAGTAAGTCAGGCTAATGAGTCATCAGAAGGTACCTTGAGAAAAAAAGAAACTCCTATAATGCCCATCTTCTTTCCCCACAGAAGAACTGTATAGATGAGATTGAGAACGTGATCAGTGCCAAACTCCAGCTCATCGGGATTGTCGGGATCGGAATAGCTGGCGTCACGGTGAGGAAAATGTTCTAGCTGACTGTTTCATGTTTCTTGAGGAGTGAATTAAACTCCTTCTGCCCCAGATTTTTTGACTCAGCTAGTATTCAGTTAGATTATGACTGTATCCTGGAAGAGCTTTCCAAACAAGGTATCAGTGATGAGCCTGGAACAGTTTGTCACAGCTCTTGTTCCCTGGGTCAGTTTGAAAAAAAAAAACAAGATCAATTTGATGTGCCAGTCCACAGTCCTGTGGTACTCACTTCTAAGTAGACAGCTAGGAGGTACAGTCAATGCAGTGGGTACCTGGAATCAGGAAGCCCTGAGTTTAAATTCTGTGTTAAATAATTACTGATTGTGTGACCTGGCAAGTTCCTTTATCTCTCTGTGTCTCAGTTCCCCCCATCTGTTAAATGGGAATAATAATAGCACCTATCTGATCAAATAAAATAACAAGTAAATGCTTTGCAAACTTTAAAGTGCTATATAAATGTTAGCTATCGTCATCCTTATCTTTATGAATATTATTAGTAATTATAATAATAGCTATAGCCCAATTTTGTTTAAGCACATCCACCATCTCTATAGCTACTCATTCTAGAAATCTAGCACCAGAACTGAACATATACCTTCTAACTCTGAGTCTCTTCTGACTGTCAAGGCAACCTAATATCAGACTAATCCTTCCCACCTGTAATTAAGCTAAACAAACTCCAAGTTTTTAATCTTGTTAAAAGCTGTAATTCTTTACCCAGGTCCCTGTGGCCTTTCTTTGGTGACTCAGTAAATCTCTGCCTCACAGGATGAAGCATAAAGCAGGGAGAGCCCTAGGAAAAGCTCCTCTCTGGCAGGATGAGGCTCTCTCCCAATCCCAGACTGAATCTCCATCCTGTGAATTCTCAAGAGGCAGGACTGTTGGATCCGTTCCATTCTGCTATCTAATGGGGCTTTCCATCAATCCCTTGTATCTCAGAGGGAAACAACAACTTAGGATAAGGGTGGAGAAGCCCTTAACCCATACCCCCACCCACCTCTCTGGCAAGAGAGGGTATCTTGGTCCTACATTTTTAGGAGCACTTAGACTCTAAGTCTCAGTGGTTCTCAAAATATGGTCTAGAGCATCCTGGGGATCTCTGAAACCCTTTTAGAGGGTCTACAAATTCAAAAATAGTTTTTATTTCCAATATGGTAAATGTCTATAAATATAACCCAGATAAACAAAAACGCTTTGGAGAGAGCCTCAATAATTTTTAATAGGATAAAGATACTGAAAACAAAAGTTTGATAACCACTGACTTAGAGTTTCCAAAATCTGTTAGCTATGGTGGATGCCAGGAGGTCAAGCCTTCTTTTCTTAAACAGCCTCTATCTCCCAGGGTTGTGGTGAGAAGTGAATGAGAGTGATTGTAAAGTGTTTAGAACAGAGCTTGGTGCATAGTTAGCATCATATGAATATCAGTTATTGTGGCTATTATCATTATCAAATGTGTAGGCTAGAACTTGGGCAGCTAGATGGCCCAGTGGATAGGGCTCCAAGCCTGGAATCAGGAGGACCTGGGTTCAGATCCAGCCTCCGACACTCATTAGCTTTTCGCATGTGTCCTGGACAAGTCACTTAACTCAATTTCTCATCTGTCGAATGAGCTGGAGAAAGAAATGGCAAACCACTCCATTATCTTTGCCAAGAAAAACTCAGACAGAGTCACAAAGAGTCAGACGTGACTGAAATGGCCCAGGAACAGGTTGGAAAGGTATCTAGTCACCAAGGCGACTAACAGATGCCTCCCCAACCATGCGGTGCTTAGAAGGTTGTTGTTTTTGTTTGTCCCTCATTCTCGAAGAGGACCATGGCATAAGGGAGGAGATGCCATGACACACAAGGGAGTCGGATTTCAGTGAGGGAGGCTGTGCAAGGGCACCTGCCTCTCTTTCCCCCCCAACAGCCTTCTGGGTCCAGTGGTCAGATATAGATGGCCCTGAATGCAATGGGAGGGAGACCTTTGCTTTTTTAAGCTGATGGGTCTTAGTTTGACTGAGGCTGTACCCATTCAGGGATTAAAACTAAGTACAATTGAGGCAAAGAAGCTCTTCTTTAGCCTAGTCCCAAAAAAATCTAAATGAATGAATGAATGTATGTGGGATTTCTGGTCAAAGCAGAAATGACTGCTATTTGAGAGGCTGAAGAAAAATATACAATTACTTGCCATCTAGGGGAGGAAGTGAGGGGAAAGAAAGGAAAATTTGGAACACAAGATTTTGCAAGGGTCAATATTGATAAATTATCCATGCGTATGTTATGAAAATAAAAAACTTTGATAAAAAAATGAATATTAAAAAAAGAAAAATATCCAAGAGCAAGTTGCAAAGTAGGTAAATTTATAGGGAAAACTGTTAGAGGTGGAGTTGGGGAGTACAGAACAAAGAACAGAGCAGGGAAAATGGCATCATGGGATTGGGTTCGCATGATTGGTGGGAAGTTTGGTAATGAGGGCTTACAACCACCTCCTTTCTTCTTTCATGAAACTAAGAAGTATTCATTGTTTGAGTCCAGGTGTGAGATAACAGCCCAGATCTTTGAAGGACAAATAGACATCCTTGAAGGATAACTTAGTGGAATAAAAATGTCAGGTCCAACTCCCTTTCTTTCACACACATTTTCCAAGGTTGTACCACTTCACTCCCAATAACTTCATTCCCAAAGTGACTCCATCATTCCCAAGCGTGGGGATTTCTTGAAAAGGACTGGGGTCTCTACTACTATTGGGGTTTTCCCTGCATCATTCCCAAGGCCGTAACCTGGAGGTTATTTCTACATCACTAAGGTTCCACCACTTCATTTTCTTAGCCCTACATTGTCTTAAAGAATATGATACAAAGTGTCCCACCTGTTGTGGATTCAGTAGCTTGTGGATCCTGGCCAGAGCTAGGAGTGAGATGAAGGGAGTGGGTTAGGAGGACCAAAAAAAGGAATCAAAAAGATACATGCTTCTTTTTTTCCCCTAGGTACCTCCACTGCCCCAACACCTGCCTCAGACCCAAATTATCATTATCTAGGGCTTACTCTTTTTTTAATTATTCCAGAACTTATTGATGCTCCATTTCTTATACAAGAAATAGACTATTTTTCTCCTCATCCCAGTCAGAGCAAATCATGTGACCTCATTAGACTTCAGTTTAATTTAGGCAATTCTAGCCATTTTGGATTCTGCTCCATCCTTGTAAAGCCAGATTCTTTGTGCCTCTATGAGGTCACTTTGCCAGATAAAGAAGGGAAGGGGGGCTCAATTCTCCCAGAGCATTCTCTTTTCTAGGCATTTTCCTAAGTGCTTTCTGGAGACTCTAGACTTGCCTTTGTGGTCTGACCCCAAGCACTATTTTTAAGAGGAGTTTCTAACTGAGTAAGACACCAGGCCAGCCACTTTGGCAGGTGATCAGGAGAGATAATTTTAGGCAGGAGCAGTCTTTTGTCTTCTTTTTAATTAAATATAATAGTAACAACAATGACGATAGCAATGATAATGATGATAACATTTATATAGGTTTGCAAGGTTTGCAATTTATTTGCAATAATTGCAAATAAATGCATTTATTAAGGTTTGCAAAAAAATTTTACAAATATTATTATTAATATTATATATCACATTATATAATATTATGTATAATATTATATATTATAGAATATTAACAATATTTCATTTTTATCCTTATAACAACTTTAGGAGATAAGTATTATTATTATCCCTATTTCACAAATGAGGAAACTAGGGTAGACAGTAGTTAAGTGACTTGCCCATTGTTACATAGCTAATTAGTGTTTGATGCTGAATTTGAATTCAGGTCTTCTTAATTGCAAACCCTGCATTCTACCCACTCAACCAACTAGGTACTTCCTGTTGTGACTGTGTCTCCTTAGAAAATAAGAAGTTACAAATACCATATCACATCACGAGAATTCAGTAAATGTCATATGAAATTATAAGAAACCACTGTACTTAGCAATAACCTTGAAATGGAGAGGCAAGATTCTTCTTACTGTTGCCCTTAGCACAGCAAATTTTTGAACCTTCCCCAGCAACATACATATTTAGAGAGCAACAGATTTTTATACAAAAATGTGGCCGTGGACATAACAACAATAAAGATGAAAATGACAATGTTGTAAGTTAAACTAAAATATTATGCTTGAGTTGGGATGAGTCTCTAAAAACACCACTGGAAAAAAATATGATGGCTCTTCCTATTTTCAGGACCACTAACAATAACCCTCAATTGGGGCAGCATGATATAATAGGGGTTGAGTTTTACGTAGATTGGTCATTAGATTTTGTAGTCGAATTACAACAATGGTTTTTCATGCCATAGGCTATGGTTAGAGTCCATACTAACTATTATGGAAATGATGATAATTTTTTTATTGTCTTTGTTATTGATTTTTGAGTTTGTTGCTTTTGCTTCTAAGCCTTCTCCTGTGCAATTTATGGCGGTTTAAGTCTTGTGATTAGTGGAGGTTTGGGTTGTGCAATTGTTGTAAGTTTAAGTAGTACTTTTTTGGGATTGATTGTATTTTTGATTTATCTGGAAGGAATGTTAGTGGTGTTTGGTTATACTGTGGCTATGGCTACTGAGGAGTATCCGGAGAGTTGGGCAGGGAATTTGGTGACTTTTAGTATGTTGGTATTTACTTTGTTAATAGAAGTGATTTGATTTATGATGTCCCTCGAAGTTGAGGTTGTTACAGCTATTGAGTTGTTTGATTTGTTAAATAATTATTGTGTAGGTCAGGATTGAAATGGGGTATCTTTATTGTATGGTAGTGGGGGTTGAGCAATAGTATTTTGGGTTGGATTTTGTTTATTACTGTTGGAGTGTAAAAGATCTGAATTCAAACCCCACCCCAGACTTTTATTTTCTGTGTGATACTGGGCAAGACATTTAATGTCTTTAGATGGCAGTTTCCCCATCTGTAAAATGGAGTAGATCATACTTGTAGTACTTACTGCATTTGGATGTTTTGAGGATTCAGTGAGGTCATGTGTGGAAAGTGCTTTGAATGTCATTTATCATCATCGTCATCAATCTTTCCTCCAAACAAGAAAAACTATTTTCCTTTTGAACATTGTTCTTACCTTTTTGTGGTTGCTTTGTTTTGTTTATGGAGAGTGGGTTTCCTAAAATTATGATTTTATCAGTGTATAAAAAATCCTTTGTAAAATCCTTTTACTAATATAAACCAGTTGTCCATCAATAATTTATTGTTTCAGAGAGCTGTCTGTGAAACTGAGGAGTTGGGTGACTTGTCTAGAGTCACACAGCTAGTATGAATCAGAACCAAGGAAATGTTGATAAATATTTAACAATTAACTCTCTGAAAAACAAAAATGTATGCATGGTACACATTTAAGTTTAATCTCCATCACTCTCTTAAGTCTAGATTATCATCAAAACATCAAGCCCTAACTTCTCATATTTGCCTGTTTCCAAGGTATAAATGCTCATTTTGAAAATTTAACAGTTAGGTATCAAGAACCAGTATGAACACCAACCCTAATGTCAGGAGGATCTGAGTTCAAATCTGGTCTCAGACACTTAACACTTCCTGGCTGTGTGACCCTGAGCAAGTCACTTAACCCCAATTGCCTCAGGAAAAAAAAAAAAAGAAGAAGAAGAACAAGAACAAGAAGAACAAGAACTACCAGTATGAATTAGTTCTTGGATGACTCTAGTCTTCCTAACTCCACTATCTCAAATATAATACAGTGAGATGATGTTATGAATTGGGTTCAAAAGGCCTGAATTTGACACATCTCCTTACTAGGTGTTCTTATGAATATCACTTTCAGAGGCTGTTTCTTCATCTGTAAAAAGGGCACAATTCCTATCTTATCTATTTCTGTGAATTTCTAGAAAATGGTATACATGAATATGTACATGAACATGCTTTGAAAAGTTTAAAGTATTTTACAAACATAAGCTATCAACTTTATGTTACAGAAGAGGAAATTGAGGTTCAACGATAATGTGTTTCCCACAAAGTCACATATGTTGTGATGAGAAGGAAGGGAAGGGGGAAAAGGAGGAGGATGAAAAGAGGGAAAGGAGAAGACAGAGATGGAAGGATGAGGAAAAGAAGGGGAAGAAGAGGGAGAGAAGGAAGAGGAAAAAATTCCTCTGAATCCTTCTTTATAAAGCCTCCTTGTATTATTATTGCCAATTATTTATGAGAAGGAGGAGAATAGCTACCAGAAACAACAGTGCCCATTTCAATGTCCACCATGCCCAGAATAAAAGTGAACTCGATTTTTTTTAATTGATAAATATTTTATAGGGCAGCTAGATGGGGAATGGATATAGTACTAGTCCCAGAGACAAGGGGACATGAGTACAAGTCTGGCTTCACTTACTTACCACCCTGCTTGCCTCAGTTTCCTCATCTGTAAAATAAATTGGAGAAGGAAATGGCAAACCATCTTTACCAAGAAAAACCCAAAGGAAGTCGTAGAGAGTCTGAAATGACTCAACAACAATAACTTTGTATGACTATGTTTTTATGCAGTTGGTTTCCTTTGTATTTTATTTGATTTACTTAAAAGCACAATTCTGAGGAGTCCACAGACTTCTCCCAAAAGTTTGAGATAGCCTGCTCTAGAATAGGACAGAGGACCAGTCCCAGCACTCATCAGTTTGTCCCAGGTGGACCAGATCTCACTCTTCCCTTTCCCTGGACATTCAACAGCCCAGGACCATTTTTGTCCATTAACACACTGTTCCTTCTGTTTCAGATCTTCGGCATGATATTCAGCATGGTCCTCTGCTGTGTGATCCGTAACTCAAGAGATGTAATCTAAAACTCCACCTGCATGATATCGAAAATCCAGGACTTTATAACTAAATGTCACAAGAGAGATCATCTTACTCAGCTGTTAAAGTGAAAAGGCATTAAGGTCTAAAACAATTTGGCTTCTAGTGTACATTTGCACATGTATGTGAGTGAGTGTGGTACATAGCCTTCCTGCCATGGGGGCAGGTGATTGTGTCCTAACATTGTCAGCTCTGTCTGCAGCTGCACAACATCTGTATGTGCAGGGGATGCTGAAAGCCCTTCATTGGGGGATTCCTGGTTCTCTCCGTGATCACACGGGATCGGGGTGGGAGGGGGGGATAACAGCCAGCTTATAAAACAACAGCAACCAAAAAGCAAGGATTCACTTTGAGAAGGTAATGTTCAAAGCCAGGAAAAGCTTCTAAAAATCAAACACCAGCAGTGAGGGCCCAAGGGATTCAGGGGAAGAGGAGAAAGAATTTGTTTGTGGGAATTAATTGGGCACTATGGATGTGTGATGGGTCCGAGGAGAATCTTGGAGCCCAAAATAGTGGCAAAACTAAAATGAACAAAGACAGTTAAATTTGAATGTTCTTTCTTAAAGTGTATGTGTATATATATATATATATATATATATATATATATATATATATATATATATATGTAATTTACACACATTCATATAGACATATGTATAGATTCAATGTGTATATATATATGGTGTACATATGTACAATGTGTGTATATATATATAGTATATATATAGACACATGTGTATATGCAAGATATATATACACAATATGTATATATGTATATATGCAATGTCTGTGTGCATGTATATACATATATACACACACACACACAATGTGTAGAGATGTTTGTATATGTGTGTATCCCCATTTGGAAACAAATGCCTGGCTCACAGACAATCCTGCGTCCCTGTAATTCTTCAGATTGAAAGACACTTCCCTAGCTCTGCAAGCAAAGATTTTCGGTAGCCCTTTTCATCCTCCTTTTTTCTTGCCTCCTCTTCGAGCTACTGCAGCTGCCACGCCTTTGAACGGGCTCTTCTTCGGAGCCCTCCTGTGTGTTTTGGGATGTAATGAGAACAGGAAGTTAAAGTCAGCTTATCTGCCCATTGCATGTTGTGGATAAGAGATTTGGTGTTTTATCGGCACTGTACCTTTGAAATACCTCAGGACTTGAGTTTACATATTTTTTCCTAATTATTTTTGTATTCTTTTCTTATTTATTCACTTAGTAAACTCTTCTTCATAGGTCAAGAAATGCAAATTATTTCCCCCTAATTAAAATAAATAAAAATGAAAGATTATGAACTCACATTCTCTCATGAGCTTCCTTGCCCTAGAAATGAGCATTTTCTCCTAACGAAGCTGTTTAGAACAGAACCTGGAAAAGAGAGATACAAAATACTCTCTGTGCACAGCTCCCCAGGGCCAGTTTGTTTATTGGCATTCAAAGCCAAGTCCGCAATCAAAATTGTCTGCTTTTTTGGCTGAGTACTTTCACTAAATGCAGTTTGAAAGAACCAATGATATTTTTAAAACTCTACAAAAATGGAAGGGTAGGAGACTTCAGAAAGTATCCAGCTGGCTGGTATGTGCCCGTGTCCTGAGCTCCTCAACGTACTTGGCTGACGAGATTTGCCAACTTGGAATCCTGTCACTCCCCATCACGACCTAGTCGCTCTCTTCCATCCATCCTCACCCCCTTTCTATAACTGGTATCAATGGAATGCATCCCTAATGGAATACACCCAGAGTGTAAAGGTGAATGAAGGTCCAGACTGACACAGGTGAATCACTGTGTCTCTTAATTGAAGGCAAACAAACATCTTCAGTTCAATAAAATACACTCATTGGCTAATCATCTTTGTTCCAGGAGTTGTGGAGTGAAAAATTCATTAGAAAAATATAGATAACCATTTTTACTTGTTTTTTTAGTCATCCATGTGCCCAGAATCAGAAAGGGCTGACCCATAACACCCAGCCACCAGGGCACCCCTCCAGTTGTGTAATTCTCTGAGAGTAATTTTTGTTTGTATGTGAAATCTTAGCTCTAAAGGAAATGAAGTGACAATCAGATTTAAAAGGTGACAGTTTAGGTGTATTCTAGGATGGGTACCCTGTGCCAGGGTACTTGGATCCCTTAATTTTTTTTACATTTCTCTGCACTGGAACTAATCTAAACTTAACCTCAGAGACTCTCTTGAGGCTTTGGGGTAGAAACACAAAACCTAACCTTCCTGATAATGGCCAAATATTTTGTAAGTTATTTTATACTATATTTTCTCTAAACTGCAATCACATATTGGCTTAAAAAAAAAACCCTCCTATTTGATTTCCTATGCAAATTCTCACTCTTTGGGAAAATTAGTCTAAGTATCTACCCATCATCCCATACTGAGAATCAACTATGAAATGGAAATATTCTGTAATATTGAAGATATAAGGATTAACTCCCACCTGACAGGCTATTTTATTAGTCTTGGGATATATGTATATGTGTGTATACATATTTATATAATATACATATATATGTATGTTATGTGCATATACATATGTGTGACACAAAATCAATTTGCAAGAGCTACTTGTTCAATATTCACTATAAGCATTTACACCTTGGAAATCAGCAAATGTGACAAATTGGAGCTTGATTTATTGTTTTGTCAATTGTCTAGACTCAAGGAAATGAGGGAGAAAATATTAATACTGCAAGTTAAACTGAAATGTGCACTAGGCATCCAATTTTCTGTCAGAGAACTGGTTGGCAAATGTTTACCAGCACACTTCTGTTCATACACCTGTTTGGGGAATGCAATCTAACTAAATTACATTGCACCCAGATCTGTACTAAAGTGTATTGTGGTTCTGCTATATTTGTTACCATTGCCTTAATTTTTGAATCATTTCTTTTTTGTGTGTTCCACTATTTAAATAAAAAAGAACCAATAAGAATAATATATATAAAAGTTATTTGAAAATAAAAAGAACTACACTGATCCCAAAGTATGTCATTTAATGCTATAGTAGAGAGAGGTCTGTGCTTGGGAAACAGAAAGAACCGGCCTCTGATTCTGGCTTCATAAATCACCTACTCAGGCAGACAGGCAAGCAACATTTTAAAAGCACTTACTATGTGCCAGCACTTAGGGATACAAAGCAAGGCAAAAAAAAAAAATTTTGACCTCATTTGGGTCACTAACCCTCTCAGTTTCAGTTTCCCTCATTAAATGGAGCAAATGATGCTTTTACTATATGTCTGTCTGGATTTCTGTAAAGACAGTGCTTTGTAAATGATGAAGAATAGTGGCTATTTCTTGTAACCACTGGCCACCCCTTCTCCCGCAATCTATTGTTGAAATAAATTTCTCCTCAGCGTAGCTTCCAAATGATTGCCAAAATATGACCCATTCTCCCTTCCATATATTTTCCAACTCCCATCAAACTGTTTCAATATGTCAGAATCACTGCTTCCACCTACTAAAGTTAACAAATTCTATCTTTTCTGCATAGGCTTCTTGCCTATTTTATTAGATTTTTTTTCCCCTCTACTATTATTATTGCTGCTCACCTTCTTCTGGATTAAGAGGTCTCCACTGATAACAGTACAAATATCATCTTCCCACAAATTATGAATGCCTGAAGCTGCATCTCTATGCTAGTGGAATGTTTGAAAATATCTGGACCTTTGGCTAATTTATTCCATTTCATTCAGATGACTCCTTGTTGAGTATATTGCAGTGGGAATTGTTGAGGTCCCCACCATCTCTGAAGTTTTATGATTATAATTTGGTGTTATGGGGTTGGACTAGGTGATTTCTGAGGTTCTTTCCACTTGTATTTGTTCCTGATCCTAATCCTATAAACTGGGGCTCTCAGAGGACATGTGGCCCAAGTTGTGCAAAATGTATGTCCCCAAGAACATGCACATCCCGTGACTCTTCTGTAGCATGACGTGATTCCTCATTCAAAGAATAATACTGTGTCACGAGTAAGAAATACTTTATATTTGTCTGCAGAATGATGGAGACAAAGCCAGAGAGTCATTATCTCTTTCTTGAAGTTCTCACTCTCCCAGAAATGTTGCTCAAAGGTATTCAAAATTATTTTTTAATTGCTTTAATTTGCCAAGATACTCTCTCCTCTGTCTCATTCACATATATATCCATTCAATCAATTACTGAAACCTATTGATTTCATCTGTGCAATCTCTATTCCCATTTTCACAGCTCTCATATAGGTCCTCATTATTATCTAGTTGTATGACTGAAATGGCCATAGATCTGACTATGGTACTTTTCCACTCAAAAATCTTCAGTGGCTTCCTCTTATTTAAGGAGTGAATTTCAGTGTCCTTTGCCTGCCCTTCATATTCATGGTACCATTTTCCCTTTCTGACTTTATATGACATTATTCCCTTCTACTTGGACATTTTCTGCCTCTCAAATACAGACTTTCTAGGGTGAGATTTTCTGAGCATCCTTAGATGGGAAAAAAAAAGATAAGAAAAAGAAGATAGTCCGAAGGACCCTATAAATAGAGAATAACAAATGACCAAAGTTTGGGATGGGAAAGCAGAAGACATAAACTTTCCAACTCCCCGCTATTACTGAGAATGACTTAGAAAGTACTGATTTAAAAAATACATGCTGTACTCTCCTATCCTTTTTCTCTTATTCTCCATGTGCCCAAAAAAGTCAGATTTGAACCTAAATTTGAACCTGACCCTGCTGATTACTATGTGACTCTAAGTACATAATTGTATCTCCCTTGACTTCATTTTATTTCCCTGTAAAATCAGCAAGTTGTACCTTTTGGAAGTGGAGAAGGAGAGGGGTGGGAGGTCCCTGTTCAGAAAACATACCAAAGAAAATCAGAATGGACCTGGGTTCTAGGGACAGAAGACTAGGTTTAGCAACAGTGTCCCCAGAAACCATTCTTGGCTGTCTTGGGACAGAAATACATGAAAGTTACCTGTGCTTATTCATAGTATCTTTATGCTCATCTGGAGAAAAGAGTTCCTGATGGTAGACTTGCCTAGTTCAAGAAATGGCTACAACCAGAGCAGTGATGGAGTATTAAGAGTGAAACATATGGTCCCACCCAGATAAGCCATATTCCATTCCCCTCCCAGGTTGTTTTCTGACCCTAGAATTTACCTCTTTGTCTCAACTGCCTTCTCACCCTGAATTTCCCTCAGTGACTGGGGCTTTCTTACCCTGAAATAACTCTTTGTTCTTCCATTGGTGAGGTTTTCCAGGGGCTTCCACTTTGAGAAAGAACCCATTTCATCCCCCTCCTGTCTCAGCTTTTGAATCTCAGAACTTCACCTCCATACCCACCTTCCCCCTGCTTTTCAGCTCCCTTTTTTGATATTGGCTTCCCCTGTTAGAATGTGACATCCTTGAATTCACTTCAATTCAATTCATATTTATTATGTGTCCACCACATCCCATGCACTGGATTAAGCATCTGAGACCAGGAACTAGCTTTCTTTTTGCTTGCATTCACATCCACAGCATCTAGCACAATTCTTGGCACATACTTAACAAATGCTTATTGTCTCCGTACTATGTATTTATGGGCCAAGAGGAGAATTCATAGATCATACTCTTAATCTCAGTTCCTTGTATAAAGAAAAGGAGATCTTCATTTCCCAGGTAGCACAGTCCTATAATCTAGCTGTCAATCAGAGAAAAGGGATTCAGGGGGCAGTGTCAGTCTTAAGAGATGGCATCAAGAATACCCAGATTCAAGAAGATACGCAAGGGACTTTCTAGGATAAGATTTTCTGAGCAGACTCAGATGGGAAAAAAAGAAAAAAGAAGATAGCCCAAAGGACCCCATAAATGGAGAATAACAAATGATCAAAGTTTGGGGATGGGAAAGCAGAAGACATATACTTTGCAGTTCCCTGCTATTACTAAGAATGACTTGGAAAGTACTGGTTTAAAAAAGAAAGGGATTGCCTGTCCGGAAGCCCAAATCATGTTTGCCTTCTGGGAAGAGTCCAAACCACAGGGGGCACTCCCAGATCTGGGAGGAACTGTGTGGGAGAGGTAGGGACTCACTGGGATTTTAGAGTGGCTGCCCTGCTGCTAACTCAGATTCGTTTCTTCCAAAGGGAACGCCTGTGAGTTCTTTCAATAGTTTGTGTGATTTCCATATCTATTTATGGGTATTACCTGTATGCTTTTGTGTGTGAGAGAGTGAAATAAAAGTTGTCCTGTTTAAAAACAGATTAGCTAGATAATGAGAAAGTTGGATTAAATGAGCTCTACACTTAGCCCCAGAATACTGAGTTGGAGGAACCTTTCCATTGGGGCAGGTGTTCACTCATTGCCTAATAGTCATCCTTGAGCTCTACCCAGTAGAGTGGTAACTTCTAATCTTAATTATCCTCTTCATCTTAAGCATTCAACTTAGACAACTCCATATTGGGAAATCATTCAATGTAAACTAGTGGTATAAGTGAATTACACAGAATAAAAGAAAATGCAGCTTTAAAAATACCTGTTATCACCAGCCCTGAAATCAGGAGGATCTGAGTTCAAATCTGATAACTCTTCCTAGCTGTGTGATTCTGGGCAAGTCACTTAACCCCAAGAGCCTCAGCAAAAATAATTAATAAACAAAAACATTTTAAATACCTGTTATTATTGCAAAGTAGAAGGAACATGACATTGATCCAGAAAATCCATCTCTAGTTTTGTTTTGTTTCTTCCTTTGGGGCCACTTGTTGACAAGCAATTGACAAGAAACTTCCTTATATGCCACAGCTGTGTGTGCTTAAGTTCTTTGAAAGTGTGTTTTAATTCTTGTGATGTTAAAGCATCACTTTTCAGGATCGACCTTGGTCCATTGTTCAAGGAGTGTTGGGGAGTGCTCCCCCTTCTCTTCCTTGCCATTAAGAATGGAAAATGAGTCTTATATACCATTGTGAAACACTGAAGGATAGAAAAGAAAAACAATAATCCAGGTGCTCACCTCTCTGACTCCATCCTTATCCAAAACTACGCTGGAGTAGAATTATGTTATCTCCCTTCCTGCCTATGCCCCTATCTATCCAAGAATGGTCCCACTCCCTTCTCTGACAGGAGCTGAGCAATGATCCAGGCTGTAAATACTCTCGGCTCTCTCTGAAATAAAGACAACAGCTGTAAAATGTTAGACTAATTGCCTTCCCAGTTTCTATATCCTGGTGTAAATGCTAATTAGCTAAGGACCCTTTAAAAGGTCTCTGCCTCAAATTGCTCAGGGTCGAATTTTTTTGGACATGAGTCCCATTCTACTGGCTAGTCTAAGCTCTCCGCAATTAAAATATTAAAAACCGATCTCTGTCTTGCCTCAGTTTCTCTGGCATTACAGGAGGATAAGACACCATCCAACAATTTTAATATCCCAAGAATACTGTAATTCTTGATATTCATGATTTTGGAAAATCATGCTAATTAACAAACTTTAATGTGTTGATCCATTACTCATTATAAACATATTATAAATGTATTAATCCATTGTGTCCATAGAGGCAGCCTGGTGTAATCAGTAGGAAGACCTTAGATGCTGCCTTTGAACCTAGTTGTGAGACCTTGTGCAAATCCCTTAAATGCTATGTGTCTCAGTTTCTTCATCTGTAAAACAGAAATGACAGTAAGAGTATCTATTCCATAGAGACGTTGTAAAGATCAGAAAAGATAATGTGTGTAAAGCATTTGATCCCTAAGATTCATGCCCTAATTTGTAATTAGGCCATGTCCAAGTTAACAGGAAATCATATACTTCAGCTCTAGTAGTAATAGCAGATGGAGGAATCAGCTAGTGCCGTGGTGCATGGAGCTAGAGATGGCCCTGGATGCAGTGGGAGTAAATGCCAAATAGACACAGGATGGTGCATTTATTTACATGTGTGTGTGTGTGTATATATATATATATATATATATATATACATATAGAGAGAGAGAGAGACAGAGAGAGAGATGATAGATAAATAGATGGATAGATAGATATAGATAGATATAGAGAGGTGATAGATAGATAGATGGATAGATGGCATATAGCAAGTGCTTAATAAAAGTTTTTTGAATGAATGAAGAATATTATCAGAGCTGGAAATCAAAGGTGAGGCACTACAACACTTATCCCTATATCTAATTTATTCCATGCATTCACAGACACATACATTCATTCATTCAACAATTACCCTGACACTCATTGATTAGTCAACAATAGGTTCTAGACCAAGTCCCACTTGGTCATTGGTTGGGCCCTGATTGGTTCAGAGTGAACATAAATAACAATTGTTTCTATTTTAGCAGGAAACTAAGAGTATTCCCCTCCCAGATGGAGATATATGTACATACATACATACATATATATATTTTTTTTAATTAGTAAAAGAGGCTATTTTTCTGCCTCATTTCTTCCCAATCCTTAATCACTAATTAAGGGCATTGTCTCAGTCAAATTGAGCTTTAAAAAGCCAAGATCTCCCACTGCATCCAGGACCATCTTCAATCATCCTGATCTATATCGGGCCATTGGATCCAGATGGCTCTGGTGGAGAAAGTAAGACAGGTGACTTTGCACAGTCCTCCCTCACTTAAATCCAGTTCATTGCATTTCATGGCATCCACTCTCTGAGGTCATGGTTTTCTTCGAGAACAAAGAATAAGCCATAGCAATGATGCTTTAAGATTTGCAAAGTGCTTTTATTATACTATCTTATTTGATTTAAACAAGCATTTATTAAGCACAGATCATATGACAAAAACTATGCTAGACCTTGGGGATAAAAGATAAAGCCATTTTTAAAAATAGTGTATAATCACCATGACATATTCAAACAGAAAGCACAAGGACCAAGAAAAGCTTTTTCACTCTTGAAAGCAATTCAGATTATAATTCAGGGTAATGCCATTTTATGTCCCCACTAAGTATTTTCTCGAAAATCCTATCACAGTGACGAGTTTTTCATGATACCAATAGTGAAAAGAGGACAAAGTACATTTAATATAAACGCTGGAGGCGGGAAAAATCTCCTATTACTTAAGGGCTATAAAGGATTTAAATTTCCACATGTAAAATGATCATGACCTCTTTACTCAGCTTTGTAAATTGACCTTTTGGGGTATAACTTTCATAAGCTGGTTGGCCCACCAAAGGAATTAAATTAGAGAGAATGGGTTCCTAGGTTGTTTACTGGTCTTAAGGGGAGTTTTAGCCTGCCAGGGAGTAGGGTAATGGATTACTTCCTCTGCCTGTGCCCTACTTCCTCACACATCATTGTCACAGCCCTCCCCTTGACTGTATGTCCTTCTTCTCCTCTCCCTCTCTGCAGAGGGTTATGACCTTCTTGCCTGTACCCACAGCCCTTTTCTCCCTAGAACTCTGCAGTGAGTTCTACCTGAACCTTCCTCCATATAATACAAAGACCTTCCTAATTTGTCGCTGCAACTCCCTTCACAGGGCTGATCTGATAAAAGGATATCTCTTAGGGGACTTTCCTGTCTGCTTTTTCATATTAATTCACCTTTTTTTCTCAGAATGGAACTCCTTTGAGGTGGTCAAAGTTCTTTCTCACCTCACTGAGTAGGAAAGTGGTGCAATATTAGAATGATGGGTCTGGAGTCTGGAAGATGAGTTCAAATACACCCTTATATATACTTACTATATACTAGGAATCTAAGCAAGTCACTAAATTTCTGTCTGCCTCAGTTTCCTTAACTGGATAATGGAGACAATAATAGTATTTACCTCTCAATATTGTTATAAAGATTATTTGTAACACATTTAGCACAATGCTTGGAACAATTCTTTTATTATTATTATTTTTTATTATTAAATTCTTTTTTTTTCTTTTTGGCTGAGGCAATTGGGGTTAAGTGACTTACCCAGGATCACACAGCTAGGAAATGTTAAGTATCTGAGACCAGATTTGAACTCAGGTCCTCCTGACTTCCACTGGGTCTTCTAGCTGCCCCTGTTTATTAAATTCTTAATCCATCTTCCCCCTCCCCCCAGCATTCAAGAACTTTTAAAGTTCCTTTTTATGTTCCTGCATGTTTGAAGTAGGGGTAGGTGATGAAATAGAAAGTCACACACAATTGTTATGAAATACGGAAATATTTTAATCACTGGGTGCTCTACGTTAAGTTGACATAGGTGAAGTAGAGTTAACATTTAACCTTGAACAGCAGATCACATAGCTCTCTTAAACAGGAAATCCCTCCAAAGAGGGCTTTTGTGGTTTTGTACAGTAGTTTGTCCTGACACCCTCGTGTATGCAGTCAGTGTAGTCTGTGTTACATTTACCACACTTGCAACTCCTAGCCACGGGGTATGAGAAATAGGGGCTGACATGGCGAGGGCAGCCTGGCAACATCGCTGTCCTGTAGGTGATGTCTTTATATGTGCACACATTCTGGGAGAGAGCACTTTTAGGGAGGAACATCTTTCCATTGCTGTCCTGAAGAGAGAAGAGAAAGGTGGTCATTACTCGACGACAGTTTTACAAATTGAGCATAAATGATACTAACACATTGAAAATAATATAATCATAATAGTTAGCATTTATATATTATCTATTCTGTGTCAGGCATCTTATCATTTGATCCTCACAACAACCCTGGGAGGGATAATAATAATATTATTATTATTACTATTTTACACATAAGTAAACTGAGGCATACAGTTTATAGTGACCTACTCAGGTTTACACAGCTAGTAAGTGTCTGAAGCCAGATTAAAACTGATATCTTCCTGACTGGGGTAGCTAATATGATATTTAAAAAAAAAAAGAAAAGGAAAAAATGTTGGATGTTAGAGGGGATATGGGACAACTGGGACACCAATGCACTGTTGGTAGAATTATAAACTGATCCAACAATTCTGGAGAGCAATTTGGAACCATGCCCAAAGAACTATAAAACCGTTTGTTCCTTTTGATCCACCAATATCACTGCTAGGTTTATATACCAAAGGGGTATACAAAAAAATGGTAAAGAACCTATTTGTACCAAAAATATTTATAGCAGTTCTTTTTGATGATGGGTGCCCATCAATTGGGAAATGACTAAACATGCTGTAGCATATAATTGCAATGGAATATTATTGTGCTATAAGAAATGACAAGCAAGATGATTTCAGAAAAACTTGGAAAAACTTACATGAACTGATGCAAAGTGAAGCAAATAGAACCAGGAGAATGTTGTATATAGAACAATATTGTTCGCTGAAGAACTCTGAAGGACTTAACCTATTCTCCTCAATATAACGATCTAAAACAATCTCAAAGGACTAATAATGATGCATACTACCTCCAAAGAAAGAACTAATGTTGATTGAATACAGACTGGAGCATCCCTTTTTCCTCCTTTCTTTCTTTTTTCTTTCTTAGAATCTTGTGCGAAATCACTGATATCAAATGCTTTACATAATTGCACATGTATAATCTATATCTGGTTGTTTGCCATCTAACGGAGGGAAGGATTGAATTTGGAACTTGAAACTTTAAATAAAAATGTTTTAAAATTAGGGGAAAAAATCTTGCTAACTTTATATCCTACTACTCTACTGCACCATCACACATCTCTAAATAAGAGGAAGTTGAAGATCTTTCTGTTTAAAAAGGAATTATGCCTCATAATCTGGATTATATTTCTCAAAACCCTCTGCCACCCCAGTGATTTTTTGGCCGGGGGAAGAGGGAAAAATGGACCTGTGACATTATGGGCTCCCAAATTGGTGCTATCTCTACAACTCATAGTCCCTGTGGGCATAAGAAGTTAAGTGACTTGTAATTAGTATGTGGCAAAGGCAAGACTTGAACTCAGGTATTTCAGATGCTTAAGGCTTTTAGAATCTAATTAACATAGTTATTCAACTTCTCTGGATCATAGAATAAAAAGAGTGTTACACTAGGAATGAGAACCCACTAGGAATGGGTTCGATTCTACAATTCACTTTAACAAATATTTACCACCCCATCATTATCACCATCACCCCCATCACTACCACTACCATCACCACCACCATCATCATCATTAACACAGTATCAAGTATATTTATCATATCACAATAATGAAAGTTAAGATCTGGATAGGCCATCCAATCAAGGTTTAAAAAAAAACCTAGAGAAGCCCCCCCCCCCAATATATTGTGTTAAGTCTCTTCAGAATATTTATGGGGGAACATGGATAAGAATTATAGAGAAGGAAAAGACTTGGAAATACATATATCAATTAGGTTATGGATCTATTTAAAGGACACCTGGTTTATGGCAAAAAGAATACTCAATTTGGAGTAAGAGAACCTGGTCTCAAATCCTGGCTCTGCTACTTGCTATTTATTCTCTGGACCTCAGTTTTCTCATCAGTAAAATGGAAAGGATTGAATAAGATGATCACTCTAAAGTCCTCTCTAGTCCAAAATGCCATAAATTTCATTTAAAGAGTAAAAATTAAAAATGGAATTTTAGAATGTTAATGGAGCTAAAAGAAGTCTTGAGAATTCCCAATTTAATTCCATTTTCCATTGGAGGAAATCAAGACTCAGATTAATGAAGTCACTTACCTAAGTCACACAGAGTTAGTAATCAGTAACAACATCTAAAATGTAAAATGAACAAGATATGTTCCTGTATGGTACAAACAATAGTATTGTGGACAATGACAACCATATATATGTCTCCTATTGGTTGATTGTTGTCTTTAGACCAAAGTGACATTATTATGTCAGAGTCAAGTTACAGTGTGTCCTGCTGTAGCTTATCAGACCAATGCAAGTTCCTTTTAGGCACCAGCTGAAAATTATAGGGTTATCATTTCTCCTAAACCTCCTTCTAAATCATAATGAATACCTCAAATCTGTTGGCTTCTAAAATGTAACATGGACAAATGTGACAACATGAGAAATAACATTAAGCTTCTTTTCCTCCCTCTATATAATTTCTTTAAAAGAGTCAACTATACATTAGCATACCCGAGTCAGGCAGTATCCAGCACAAACGGTGGTATTGATGGTTAGGCAGTATGCACATTCTGTTCGTTCAATGTACATAATATATTCAGTTGGAACACAAAAAGATATTGTTTGTCCAAATGCAAGTCCAAAAAGCAGAGACATCAGGAAAGTAGCAGTCATGCTAAAGACCAAGACAAAAATGTTAAAATGAGCCCATTACATGGATTGTTAGCTGTATGCAGACACCAATCAGATGTTCACTATTTTGAGAGAGAGATCATTACTAGTGATTAGAAAGTTACCATTAGATGTAGCTAACCAACCGCAGCTCAGTTGGGTCCTAATACATGCAGAGCCTTTTGGTTTCTGGGTAATAAAATCCCAAGCTCTATGAGTGATCAGATAAATGGCAAGTCAGCTTAAGTCAGAAGTTCTTTGCCTAAGTCCCCTTTAGAATACTTTTGAGGGTGTGTGTGAACTTAATAGGAGAAAAATTATTACTTTATTTTCACCAATTTCTAACTTGAAATTTAGAATTCCTTTCAATGATTTTAAGACCTTATTCTGAAAAGGGGGGAAAAGGCTTTATCAAAGTGTCTAAAGGGTCTGTGATCTCACCCCCATTCCCAAAAAGAACCCCTGACATAAGCTGATTTAAATGTAAAGCAATTCATTTAGGGGAATTAATCCAAATTGTTTGACTTTGTGGTGTCATAAGATGGTGACTCATTGGTACCAGCTTATCAATTTATTGGACTGCATCTAGAGTCCCTATTTTACCTCTTTCTGACTATGAGATGAAGGGCAAATACTATATGAATGGTAAAAAAAAATAGGTACAAATCAGTTGGATTTATCTATCTATGGAATGATCCAGTAGAATGTAAACTCCTAAGGTCAAGGACATTACTCTTTTTCTCTTTGTATCCCTAGTGTTATAGTTGGTGCTTAATAAATGCTGGCTAATTTATTGATTGATGGGGAAGGTGCTTTAAATGTGTTTTAGAGCAAGTTTCATCCCATTTTTTTGATAGGGCTGATTCTTATGGTGTAGGGAAAAGAGAGTTGAACTGGGAATCAGGAAATCTTTAGTTGTCCCACTTAGTAATCATGTAGCCTTGAGTACTTTGCTGGGATTCAGTCTTCTCATCTGTAAAATGAGGAGATTGAACTAGATGGTATCTAAAGTCACTTCTAAATGTCATTGCCATGAAAATGTGACAGACTGAGAAGCAGAAGACCTAAGTTTAGAAAACAGGTCTGATACTTGTTAGCTATATGTCCACTATCAATAACATAAACTTTCTGAGTTTCAGTTTTCCCAAAAAAACAGAGTTGTTGTGACAATACAAATATGAACTATCATTATTCTTTCTCTGTCAATGAGAGGTGATGTAATATAAATGGAAAGAATTTCACACAAGGAAGGGTACAATTTTACCTCTGACACATCCTCACTCCTGTAACCTTAGGGGCAGCTTGGTGGCCCAGACTGTGTGATAAGGAAATCATTAAAAAGATTTTCCTGAATGAGTCCATGTAGAATAATAGCGAGGTCCACCAAACAAAGCAGATAATTAAAAGATTTATATTGGTATAATTTTCCATTGCATTACATATGTTATTGCTGTGAATTGATGGTGATGTGACCCAGAAAGGGGACGATACCCCCCAAAAAAGTAGGACTAGCTGAATTATAGGAAGAGTTGAGAGATGATTTGTCTAAGAAGTTAAGGCTGGAGCTGAACACAAGACTTCCTGGCTCAGATGTTAATTCTAGATCAGCTATATGACATTATTTATCATAGAAGAATAATATGAGAATTAATTGAGAAAGTTTTATTTGAATGAAGAAATCAATTTCTTTAAGAAAAAATTTTTTCCTGTCTCTAAAAACTCTCTGAATTGAAGAAATTGATCATTTCTTTTTAAGTGATACCCTCCTACTCCTATTATCCCTTAACATCTATTGCCTACCTTGTATTGGCATCTTTCTCCAATCTGTCTTCCCTTCATTGTTTGACATATTTACTAATTATCTCCATTTTGTCCAGCCATTTGCATATAGATGTTTCTCAATAAATGTCAGTTAATGACATTTATATCACTAAATTTCATAAAGGTTGAGGCAAATGAAATAGAATTATAAGAATGTCTAGTCCAACATTATAATTCATATTTTTTTTTCCAAAAGTAACCACAAATCATGGAACCCTGACAAAGTTATTCCTGTCATACCACAGATTTCATTTGATTAAAAAAAAACTATCCAAAATATAAATGAGGAAAGAAAGCTGTCACTATCACCATCCAATATCATTTATGATTTCATAGACCAGCTGACCACTGTCCCAAATGAATCAGGAGAATTTTTTGGTCCCAATAAGAGTCCCATCTTTCTGGGCCACTGAACCCACAAGATTATGATCATTTGAGTTTTTAAGTCAGCAAACTCACATTTTTACCTTCCTCCCCCACACTAGCAGATTTCGATGGCTAAAAATTACAAGTGAACAAAATGAACACTCAAAGCAGCTAAGAGCATGAGAGCTGTATTTCAGAAGAACCTTTTCTGCATGCACACATACCTGACTGCAATGAAGAACAGGCACAGCAATGAGACACACGGAAAGCTCTTGGCTTATTTTATACCCTTCAGGATAATCCCTACTGATCTTCCTGTTTATATAACTGCATTCAAGTTACCGCTTTCTTATCTAAGACACATCTATTACACATTCATGCCAAACCCTAAAGAAAATATGTTTAGTCAACCAAGATGATATCTTCCTCTGGAAATGGTGACGTTATTTCAGGATGCATTTGCCTCTCTTCCTTTTGAAAACAAAGTGCAGATTTTAAGCATTAGCACTTATTAATTTTTCCAAGTGCAGAACAACCAAGACAATAAAGAAATTAATAACAGAAGTTGGTATTAGAAAGAAAGATTAATCTAGGGACTTAGATACCCCAAATTCGATCTAGGTACTTATTTAGAGACATGACTATCCCTGAGTCTCACCTTACTAAGAAAAATCAAACACTGTATGGAAGAAAAAATCCAACAAGTTTACATCTCTTTTTGAGTGTGTGTGAAGGATAGGAAAGTAGATGGATGGAGACTAAATATAACTTCATTATTGTAGGGAACATCCAGTGAGGGCGTTCCTTCCATCAATTAGATTTGGCACCTACTTAGTCTGTGATTTACCTGGGTTACTGTGGAACTCAGTAACTGGCTCAGTTATATAGTCAGTTTATGTCAGAGATAGGACTTGATCTGAGGTCTTTCTCACTCCAACATTAGCTGCCTTCACTACCCCACTGCTTCTCTGATTCCTATGTATCTCAAGATACACAATAAACAGACACAAATTGTTCAAAGCAATCATGTTATCTCCAGTGTGTAAGAAACAGTGAAGCAAAATCACACATAGAGAAACATTGTCTAGCAAATGTAGCAGGTGCCATCCTCCATGTGGCACATGTGTGGAGGTGAGCTGAGTTCCCTTGAGATGCTTCTGGTGGATCATGTGTGCTGACTCAGTCAGTACCAGAGGACTTGGTGTTCTGAGGTGATGAAGCAATATGTCTTATTGGTTGCTTGGCCCAAATGCCAGAGGCAAGGGGTGTATATGTCAAAGGGGATTAGCTACTGAGCCAGGAAAAAATGCCCGGTAGACTGGGAGACAACCAGCTGTTCTGCTTGGTTGAACTCTGCCAGCATCCTGTCTTCCCCACAGGATAAGCTTACCACCAGAAAACTCACCATCATGGAGGGTGTCGGCTTTGGTCTCAGCACAGTTGCCTCTGTTCCTCTGATTGAAGGCAGAACAAAAACTCCCCCCAAAGCCTCCATTTATAAGGGGCTCAGAATTTCCAGCCATCTCTTCATTTCCCAACAGATTTCAATTTGGTTTCAACTCCACTATCATCATGCTCCTTCCCCATTACTTTCTGGTGCCCCACCCAGCTTTCTTTCATGTATTTTCTTCCTTTATTAGAGTGCCCCCCCCCCCCTCAGCTTTCTTTCGTGTTTTCTTCCTTCATTAAATTGTAAGCTCCTTGAAGGTAGGGGTGCCCCCCCCTCAGGTTTTTTTTAGTATATAAAACAGTGTCACGCACATAGTAGATGCTTAATGAATTCTGGTCTTATCTTGCATTACATTGCAGACAATTTCTACTTTTACTTTCTTCTTTCTCTCTCCAGAGCATGTATAATCTCTCCTCTTCCTTTTTCATAGCTCCCTTCATTCCCTTTCTCTGTGTTTCCTCCCTCTGTCTCTCTGTCTCTGTTTCTTTTTCTCTGTCTGTTTCTGTATCTCTGTCTCTCTCTCCTTCTTTCCTCCTTTTCCCTCTCACTCTCTAATTCCCTTTCCTTCTCTCCTTTCCCCTTTCCCTTTCTCCCTCTCCTTCTCCATCCCCTTCTTCCCTTTCTCCTTCTCCCCTAGTAGTTCTCTCTCATCTCTCCTCTCTGACATGTACTACCTGGGGAAGTCCAAGACTGGGCCCCATGATTTTGATTGATTCTTGTGCTTTTATTCTTTACTTGAGCATAAGTGACTGAACAGAGATTCGGAGATGGATGCTTCCAACCTTGGAAAAACTTCATTAATCTGAGAAGCTGGGGGGCCACTAGATCCGTGGTCTGACTAGGAGTAAAAGGAAATCTCTGCACCTGAACACTTCTCAGAAAAGATGAAGAAAATGTGAAGGGATTATTAACTCGATCCCTAACTTAACTGGTCAGAACATATGAGTTGTCTAGGCAGGTCAGAGATGAGATAAAAAGAGCTACATTTTAACAATCCCACTAAAAATATCCTAATAGTTTAAGTATCAAACTCCTGGGAGAATATAATAGGAATTATAGGTTGCTATAGTACAATTTAAGTCTTTAACAGTGCACACTTACTAATCTTTTATGTTTTAAATGTTTCTTTTGTGTGAGGAAAAAAAAATGAAGCCTGTCCCACAGAGTACTTTTTTACTTCCTCTGAGAATATTTTAGATATGAGCCACATTTAAGCTTTACATGATTTTCCTGGAGCTTCATGGCGATAAATCCTTTGAAGGCCAAACTATCCAGTACTCAACCTGATCTAATCATGAGCTAGAGCTTGGAACCCCTTTGCAGGAGGACAGAGTAAGCGCCCAGGACTCCTTAATCCCAGAAGTATTTGTTGCTTCACAAATATAACCAAGCATCAACCAACCGTGTTAAGTATGATAAGCTCATAGGGTTGTTAATGAAATTTTACATTCACACCCAGCAGTACCACTACTGGGTCTGTATGTCAAGGAAATCATAAAAGGAGGGAAAAGGATCCACATGTGCAAAAATGTTTGTAGTAGCTCTTTTTGTGGTAACAAACAATTGGAAAAGGAGTGGATGTCCATCAATTGGGGAATGGCTGAACAAGTTATGATGCATGTAGGTAATGGAATATTATTTTTTATAAAAATGACGAACAAGCTGATTATAAAAAGGTCTGGAAAGATTTACATGAAGTGATGCTGAGCAAAACAAGCAGAACCAGGAATACATTGTACACAATAACAGCAAGAATATTCCAAAATCAATTGTGAAAGACTTGGTTTTTCTCAGTAGTTCAGTGATCCAAAACAATCCCAATAGATTTTGGACAGAAAATGCCATCTGCAGCCAGGAAAAGAACTAGGGAAACTGAATGTAAATCAACACGTGCTGTGTTCACTTCTTTTTTCTGTTTTTTTTTTTTAATCTCTCCCTTGGTTTTTCCCATTTGTTCTGATTTTTCTCTCTCAACATAATTCATAAAACAATGTGTATTAAAAATAAAGTTTAAAAAGAAATTTAAAATGACATAAAAAAGAAAATGTACATTCACATAGTACTTCAAAGCTTAAACATCATTTCCTTCACAATCAGTCTATGAAGGAATTAGATTTTATTACCACCATCTTAGATATAAGAAATAGATAAAGAGAGACAGAGTATTTATTAAGGACTTATCATGTTCCAGGCACTGTGCTAAGTGCTAGGGATATAAATACAAGCTGGCCTTGTACTATTGGGAAAAGATGTCATAAACCTTTGGGAGAATATTTTGTGTCAATCATTCTTATTGTACCAAGTAAGCAATTGTTTCCTTTCTTAAAGCTACTTAAGATCAACTGACTAAATGATCCTCACCTGATAATCTTGGGGTGAGCACACCAGTCTGAACTCAAATCTGTAGCATTACAGAATTGTCCTTGATCCCTCAGGGTTAGCTCTAGTACCCTGAGCCAGTCAAACTCTGGGGACTGACTCATCCGTGAGAAAAGGAATAGGGATCAGGATATTTGAGGGCTTACAACTACTAACTTTAGTATTCTAAGCACTCATTCTAAACTTTAGATTCTATGAGACATTTATAATCTATGAGGTAAATAGACACCTGTTCAGTCAGATTCTATGAGACATTTATAATCTATGGGATAAATAGACACATGTTCAACTACAATAACTGCAGAGCATAATAAATACACAAGAAATCCAATGAAATTATAGCATTGTTGCTATTGTGGGAATTAAAATTTTCCCACCAACAATAAAAGACTGAGGTTGACCTCTGAGCCAATGGCATTTTACTAAAGGGCCCATGTTTCCCTCTAATGACGTGGAGCTCATATTTTCCTCAGGATCTGAAAGGCCACCTCCTCTTAGGGATATACTTTTGTAGGGTTATATTTATGCTATATATAGAACAGCAATTTCATTGGTTAACATATAAGGCATAGGCTAAAATATGAATACCAGCAAGGTCACAAACTGGATGAAACTATCATAGTCATGTTCTAAGTGGTCAGAAGATAGTCAATGGTCATAAGATGGTCATCGGCTCCTATTGAACAAGTGTTTGATCCAGAAGTACAAAAATATTTTGGGGGACTTTCCATGTAGTTGTATCTCTACCACACTGGACTTGGTCACCAAGACAAGGCAAAACAAGGGTGGGTCTTTAGTTAATTTCCTATAGTTAAGCAAATAAACTTAAAATCTGCAGCTCACAGCCTTGATGCCTTATATACAGAACTTTGATGTGATTCTATCAAATTGATTAATATTGATTGGAATAGAGTAGAGGTCCAAATGAATATCTTCTCACACTGTTGTTATTATTATTGTATTATTACAATTATCAGTTTCCCATGGTTGAGACAAGATCAGAAAACTCTCATTTCTCTCTCTACCCCATCACCTTTGATTCTTAATAGTCACTTAAAGATCCTTTTACTTTTCTATCAGTCTTCCTCCATCTGCTTCTCTCATTGCCAGCAGCTATAATAACAAAGCTTTGAAACCATCTAAAACCAGTCATTACTTAACATTCCGACACTTATTAGCACTTATTCCAACAATTTCTGGCAATGATTACCCATAAATATTTTTAGTTAGTTATCACTCATTATTTCCTTTTCTTGTATAAAAATTGTCTCTGAACTTTATAAACAGTAATAATACCTTGTGAACCCTGAGATAGGGTAACTCAGTAGAAAAAAACACTGACTGATTGGCTAGAATGACAGGGAAAGATAATGCTAAATGTTGGAGGGAATGTGGGAAAACTGGGACACTAATACATTGTTGGTGGAATTGTGAATACATCCTGCCATTCTGGAGAGCTTTGAAATTATGCTCAAAAAGTTATCAAACTGTGCATACCCTTTGACCCAGCAGTGTTACTACTGGGCTTATATCCCAAAGAGATCATAAAGAAGGGAAAGGGATCTATCTGTATGTGCATGAATGTTTGTGGCAGCCCTCTTTGTAGTGGCCAGAAACTGGAAACTGAGTGGATGCCCATCAGTTGGAGAATGGCTGAACAAATTGTGGTATATGAATGTTATGGAATAATATTGTTCTGTAAGAAATGACCAGCAGGAGGATTTCAGAAAGGCCTGGAGAGACTTACATGAACTGATGCTGAGTGAAATGAGCAGGACCAGGAGATCATTATATACTTCAGCAACAATACTATATGATAATCAATTCTGATGGCCGTGGCCATCTTCAACAATGAGATGAAACAAAGCAGCTCCAAAAGAGCAGTAATGAACTGAACCAGCTACACCCAGCGAAAGAACTCTGGGAGATGACTAAGAACCATTACATAGAATTCCCAATCCCTATATTTTTGTCCATCTGAATTTTTGATTTCCTTCATAGGCTAATAATACACTATTTCAAAGTCTGATTCTTTTTGTACAGCAAAATAACTGTTAGGACATGTATGCTTATATTGTATTTAACTTATACTTTAACATATTTAACATGTATTGGTCAACCTGCCATCTGGGGGACGGGATGGGGGGAAGGAAGGGTAAAATTGGAACAAAAGGTTTTGCAACTGTCAATGCTGAAAAATTACCCATGCATATCTCTTGTAAATAAAAAACTATAATAAAAAAAATTTTTAAAAAAAACATTCACTTTGGCATCTGAGAATTTTGGTTTGAATATCTGTTCTTTATTATCTGAATGATCTGAGGGAAGGGGGTTAGAAGCAGGTAGATGAGGAAAGCCTGAGTTCAAATTCAGCATCAGACATTTACAAGCAGTGTGACTCTGGGAAAATCACTTAACCCCCCTGTTTGCCTCAGTTTCCTCATCTATTAGATGAGCTGGAAAAACAAATGGAAAACCATTCCAGTACCTTTACTAAGAAAACCCTAAAAGGGGTCGCAAAGGGTCTAACACAATTGAAAACAACTAAATAGCAACAATGGAGGAGAGAAGGTGAGACCAGCAAGGACACTGAAATAGTTCTTTGTGCTGCTACTTAAAAGGATTTTTTTTTCAGAATCACAGGCTTAAAGAGTGGGAAGGGACCATGGGATTATCCAGTCCAAAACACTCAATTCATTTCATAGAAAGTTAATTTGAGGCCTCAGAGATTAAATAATTTGCCCAGTTTTCCATATATAGAAAGTAGTGGAGAATGGATTTGAACCCATGACCTCTAATTCCAAATGTAGTCCTCTCTCCACTGCACCTTTTCTTTGGTCTTTTCTTTTCCTTTTTTTTTTTTTAACTTACCCAAAGTTGGGTATGTGACCAACAGGAGCATGGGCTGTACAATCCAGTGAAGTTTCATAAAATGATCCTATAGGTTGTCATATCTGGATCGGCCACCAGATGGTACACCAAGCCTTCAGGACTACCTGAAGTAAGCGTGGAACTTTCACTATTTTAAGTCCCAAGTCCCTTTGCACAAACATGGATGGGATCTATCTGAACCTTCTGTAGCTCACTCTTTTTTTTTTTTTTTTTTCTTTTTTCTTTTTAGTTTCTTGGCTCCTTTTCTGTCTAGGAATATGAATAACAATGGATTTGATCCCCATCCCATGGAGATTCTGTCTTTTCTAATTTAACATGTCATTTCCCACACCAACGTGTTTAAGGAAACAGTCTCAGAATTTCAATAGGAAATTTCCCTGCATATCAATCACTCCTGTTCTGCATCGGCTACCTGATTACAACTCCATAGAACAAAATGCCCTTCCTAGGTTAAACTCATGACCTCTAATGTCATCATCATACAACTAACTCATGACTTGAATGACACTATCTCCCTCAGTCTCTCTTCCCACTTATTATTATTATTTTTGAGGCAGTCAGGGTTAAGTGACTTGCCCAGGGTCACACAGCTAAGAAGTGTTAAGTGTCTGAGATCACATTTGAAATCAAGTCCTCCTGACTTCAGGGATGGTGCTCTATCTACTGTGCCACCTAGTTGCCCCCCTCTTCCCACTTATTCAAAGACTCAGGTACAGTACCAAACTCCTCCAAAAAGCAGACTGGAGAGCTAGCAGGAGAATATCAAACTCTTTTTAATGCTATACTTTATAGAGGGCAGAAACTGGTCTTTTGAACTCACTCCATTCTATCTCTGCTGTTTTTCCTAATTTCACCTCTATATAACAATATATTCTTGGGACTGCATACCCCCTTGACATCCTCCTCTCTTCCTGCCTTCTTTTATTACCTCTCTTTATCTCTCCCCATTATCTCTTATATTATTAATCTCTCCACATTAAATTGTAAACTCCTTGAGAGGAGGGACTGTCTTTCTAGAAATAATTAATTGTATTCCCAGCCACTGGCAAAGTGCCTGACAGACATATAGTAGGTGCTTAATAAATATTGATTGGATGGAATTGGATTGGATATTATTTCCAGCTTTAATAGAGGGAGAAATGATTAGGTCTGGTGCTTCAGATCACCAGGTTTGAGGTCAAACGAAATGCCTAGTCTCTTCTCTGATATCTCTGGCATTTCTCTCCCATTTAGAATGGGTTGCAGGTTTCTTAGTCAAATTAAATATTAGCCTTCAAACTCAAGCTGCAAGGGCAAAACCTATCCATTCCATTCTGTCAAAGCCCACAACTTCAAGTTTCCGGGGTCTTCCCAGAAGGGAAAGAACTTCTCTTTTCAGATGTTAGTCAATCAGAATTTATAAAAAACCTGATATGTGCTAAGCCTAATTCTCAAGGAAACCACAGTCTAATAGGGAAGAAGGAGGTTGACACCATGTAAGCAACTATGAACAAACAAGATATGTAAAGGATAAATTGGGGATAACCAATAATAGGTGCAAGTCCTTGGAGTCAGAAGATGGGGTATCTTGTTTGAGAAATGGCAAGGAGATCAGTATTACTCATTCAGAGAGTAGATGGGAAAGAGTAATGTATAAGAACACTATAAAATTAGGAGGGGAGCAAATCATGAAGAATTTTGAATATCAAATAGTGGATTTTGTATTGGATACTTGGGGCTATGGGTTCGAGATGAGGCATGAGGAAGAGGGGAGAGTCAAAGATCAACATTTCAAGCACAGTTGTGTTTACAGAACTAATCAAGTCAGAAGGAGGTTATAAATTTGGCATTGGAAATATTAAATTTAAAACACTAAGGAGGACATTTGTCCTATGCAATTGAAGATACCAATGTGGAACTCTGGGGGGAGAGGGGAGAATAATGATTGTCACTGGAGATAAAGACTTGAAAGTTATCTGCAAAGAGGTGATAGTTAAAACAATGAGACTTCCAAGTTACAAGAAGAATAGTGGGGTTTTAGAGGAAAAGGTACAAGACAAAGCTTTGAAAAGATACCATTCTAAAAGGTAGAGATAAGAGAGATAGGAGGAAAGCCAGGGAGTTAGGGTATTTCTGAATCCTAGGGGGAAAAAAAGAACTTCTAGTATCAATTTTCTTCTATAATAGTTTTGTATGATTCCCCCATCTAGGCATTTAGTTCTATTGACAGGGACCCTCTTGGTCTCTTATAGAAGGCAACTTGCTAAAAGAAGAAATTTCCATTCTGGATTACATCAAAATACTTGTCTTTGTGTTCTAGATCACCCAATTAAGTGTCTTTGTGTTCTAGATCGCCTCATGGTGCATGTCTTTGTGCTCTGGATCACCCTGATCAGTCAGCCCGGACTACATCTTTGCATTCTAGATTGCCCAGATTATACATCTTTGTGTTCTATATCATTCAGGTCAGCCATCCCCAAAATACAAGTCTTTGTGTTTTAGATCACTTGGACCAACCATCCCAGATTATGCAACCATCATGGATTTTGCATCTTTTTGTTCTAGATCACCCGGCTCAAGTATCTTGGATTACATACCTTTGTTTTTAGACCCAGGCAATATAGAACAAAAAGACCATCAGCCTCAGTGATCTAGAACACAAAGACAGAGAGTGATCTAGAATGATCCAAGATTCTTTTCTAGAGAGAAGATCCAGAAAATAATCTAGAAATGAATTTTTCTGGATTGAGGCTCTAGAAAATAATCTAGAAAAGATCAAGGGTCCAGAAAGGGGGTCTAGAAAGTGGATTTTTCTGGATTTTGTGTTCTAGATTGCCCAGATCAACTAACCCACATTACATGTCTTTTGCATTCCAGATCAAGCAAAAAATACATATTACTGTTCTAGCTCACCTAGATTATGTGTTTTTGTCTTCTAGATCACCCGGTTCACATGTTTTGTGTTCTTGATCCCTCAAAACAAGTGTCTTTGTGTTCCAGATCATTCAGATCTGCCAACCCAGATCATATGTCTTTGTGTTCTAGATCACTCATATTGTGTGTCTTTGCATTTTAGATCACCCAGATCAATCATCTTGGATTACATGTTTTTGAAATCCAGGTACTCTAGAACACAAAGACACACAATCTAACACAAAAAAACCATAGCTCAGGTGATCTAGAACACAAAGACATGTGATCTGGGACAGGTAATCTGGGACATGTAATCTGGATAATCTGTAACACAAAGACATGTAATTCGGGATGGTTGATCCAGGTGATCTAAAACACAAAGACACACAATCTGGGTGATCTAGAACACAAAAAACATGTGATCTGGGAAGGCAACCCAGGGCATGTAATCTGGGTGATCTAGAACTTGCAATCTAGAAAGGCAATCAGGATGATCTAGAACACAAAGGCACATAATCTGAGTGATCTAGAACATAAAGAGGTGCAATCCAGGACACTTAATCTAGGCAATCTATGAACAGAGAATATAATCTGGAACAGTTAATCCAGGCGATTTGGACACAAAGACATACGCGATCTAGGACATACAGGATTATTATTATTATTGTCCTGTCGAAATTTGAAAGCATGTATTTATTATGCATCCTTTCAGATAGAAGTACATAGTAAATGGTTGTTAAATGAAATTGACAGATCAGAATAGATCTGATCAGAATGGAGGACAGGAGAATGGAATTTCAATTGGAATAGTCTATTTAAGGCAGTGATTGAGCTAAGAAGAAAGCATGAATATTTTTTAAGATATTGAAAATTAGCTTAATTAATTTAAATTTCCTCTTTTAGCAGTATGATTAAGAAAGAATTTTTCCTAAATCCATCTGCTATGGAGATAATCTACTTCTGATTTTATAATATTTTTATTGTAATGAATATAAATTCAAGTTAAACATTTGTAAATTTTGAGGCTCATGGGCTTTTTTTTCTGGCTATTTTAGAATTTTCACCATTTGTTTTTCTTTAATCTTTGTGACAACACAGTAACTTTCTTTTTTTTTTTTTTCTTTTTTCTTTTTTTTTTATTATAGCTTTTTATTTACAAGATATATGCAGGGGTAATTTTTCAGCATTGACTCTTGCAAAACCTTTTGTTCCAATTTTTCTCCTCTCTCCTCTACCCTCTCCCCCAAATGGCAGGTAGACCAATACATGTTAAACATGTTAAAGTATATTAAATACAATATATATATATATATATATATATATATATATATATATATATATACATATACATAGTTATTTTGCTGCACAAGAAAAACTGGACTTGAAATAGTGTACACTTAACCTGAGAAGAAAATCAAAAATGCAGGCGGACAAAAATAGAGGGATTTGAAATGCTATGTAGTGGTTCACACTCATTTCCCAGAGTTCTTTTGCTGTGAACACAGTAACTTTCATAGAGATGGCCACCTCACTTTACAGTTACTACTTTATGTCTTCATTTCATGTTAATGTATTAAGGAGTTGGGGTAGTGGGAGGAGCTTACTGGTTTTGTCCATTATACAAAAACAAATGTTTTCAAATTTGGTGATTTTGTGGTAAGTCGGAAAATGAAAAACAGCACATATACCAATCTTACTTAAATGAAGCATTTGAGGGACACAATTGACTGGCTTCAGTCTCCAACCAAAGGTATAGGAACTTAACACTTCCAATGGGGACTATGTTCTATCAGGCTTTGGGGGTAAGTAAGAAATGTTTCTTGTCTTTGGGTTGCAGTTGATCCTTCCCAATATTGTGATTGAATCATGGGATGAAGATCTGTGAAGAAAGCAGTAATTCAGGGATGGGGACTTCCAGCATTAGCTTACGTTTAGGAGAAATATTATCTCCCCTAGTTGGATATGATGACTCTTCTCAGATCCTTTTATTCAGGTCATGGGTCACAAGACAGTGACTGAACAGAAGTTGAAAAATGCTTGATTCTTATCTTACTTCCAGTCTTAAAAGTGTCTGGGATCTTCCTTAGCTGTACATTCCTTGAGCTAAAGGAATTAACCCTCTGCAGTTTCCTAAAGCCAGCTATTGTTCCTTGGGATTTTGAACAAGAGCCTTAATTCTCAAATGTGCCCCCCAAAATAGCAAAAGAGGCCTGAGGCATTCCATGCTTGGAAACTGGAACTGCAAGGACTGGACAGAATTCACATATGACTTCAGCTGTATAATTTCATCCCAAATTGGTGGACATGTAGAAGATGTCCCTATAGGTGGAGGAATCTGCACACAGCTCTGTATCAAGTGCGGTTTGAAGTCCTGGCTGGGGTCATCTGGCAGTAGGTCTTATTTATTGACTCAGGCTTCTTATGATATCTTGTTTCTCCTCCCCATTCCATGCCTAATATTTGGAGAGTGAACACATCTAAAAAGAGCTGCACAAAAAATATGAAGCTTGGGACAGTGCCCCCTCCACTTGGGAAGCAGAGCCTTACTTTAGCATAGACTTAAAAAGTCAAGAAATAGCTTGGAAAATGAGCAAACAACAGGAAAAAAAAAGTTATGATTTTAGAAAGTTATTATAAGAAAAATCAAAACAAGAAAGATCAAAATAGAAAAAACCAAAAATCCTGAAAACAAAGTTTCAAAGAAAAATAAAATTGGTGTCAGACCATGGAAGGGCTCCAAAAAGATTTTTAAAATCAAGAGAAGTAGAAGAAAATTTGGGAAGAGAAATGAGTGATGCAAAATAATAATAATAATAATGAAAAAAGTCAACAGCTTGGTAAAGGAGGCACACACAAAAAATAGTGAAGAAAATAACATTTTAAAAAACAGAATAAATTAAACTGTAAAAAAGATACAAAAATCCAATGAAGAGAAGAACATCCTGAAAAGTAGAATTGGTCAGATGGAAAAGACTATACTCCTTAATAAGTAGAATTGACCAAATGGAAAAGAAATTACAAAAGCTCATTGAAGAAAATAATTCCTTAAAAGATAGAATTGGGCAGGTTGAAAACTAATGACTTTAGACATCAAGAAACAATCAAACAAAATAAAAAAAAAAAATAGAACCCAATGTGAATTATCTCATTGGAAAAACAACTCCATAAAAGATAATTTAAGAATTATTGCACTATCTGAAAGTCATGATGAAAAAAAAAAAAGATTTTAGACACTATGTTTCAAGAAATTATCAAAGAAAACTGCCTTGATATTCTAGAATCAGAGGGCAAAATAGAAATTGAAAGAATCCACCTATAACCTCTTGAAAGAGATCCCAAAATGAAAACTCCCAGAAATGTTATAGTCAAATTCCAGTTCTCCCAGATCAAGGAGAAAATACTGGAAGGAGTTGAAACAATTCAAATATTGTGGAGCCATAGTCAAGATTAGACAAGTTTTTGCAGTTTCTAAATTAAAGGAATGGAGGACTTGGATTTTGATATTCTGAAAGACAAAAAAGGTAGGGTTACAACCAAGAATTACCTATCTAGAAAAACTGAGTATAATTCTTCAGGGAGAAAAATGGACATTCAATGAATGGACATTCCTGATGAAAAGACCAGTGCAGAATAGAAAATTTTACTTTCAAATAGAAGATGCAAAGAAGTGTAAAAAGGTAAGCAGGAAAGAGAAATCATGAGCAATTCAATAAGTTTAAGCTATTTATATTCCTTCATGGGAAATGATATTTATAACTCCTAAAACCTTTTTTTATTATTAGGGCAGTTAGAAGGAACTAAAACATAAACAAAAAGAAGAGATGTGAGCTGATACTTTTTCTTTATTTCAGGGAGAGGTTTGTTGGGTCTGCATTTTCTTTCACAGAATGACTTAGGTGGAAATTTGTTTTGCATTCCTACATATGTATAACCTATGTCAAAATTGCTTGCCTTCTCAATGTGGAAAGAGGAAAGAGAATTTGGAACTCAAAATTTGAAAAAAAAAAAAGTTTTTATATACAATTGGGGAAAAAATATTAAATAAGAAAAAAAGTTTAAAATAATCTCCAGAAATTTATGAACCCAGATCTGTATTATCAACTATGATTCAATGTACATATTCAATATATTGACAAGAATTTAGTACATTCCTGGTATGGGCCAGGCACTGCCTGGTAGCTACCAAAACAAAAAGCAAGACAGTTTCTGATCTCAAGGAGCTTAAAATCTAGCTAGGAGAGGCAACATGGTCATGTGTAGTTATGTACAAAATATATATAAAGGAAATTTGGAAATTTCTCACTGGCAGTTGAGGGTATCAGGAAAGACTTCATTAAGAACATGACATTTGAGCTAAATTTTGCAGGAAATTACAGATTCTAAAAAGTAAAGGAATGGATGGACAGCAGCTAATGCAAAGAGCAGAGAGATGGGGAATGGAATGGCATATATGAATATCATGAAAGAAAGCCAAGTTGGCTGAATTTTAGGATATCTGAAGGGGAATAGTATTTAATAATGCTGGAAATATAGGTTAGAATTGGATTATAAAAAGCTTTAAGTGCCAAACAGAGGAATTTATATTTCATTCTTGATAAGTAACCACTGGAATGTATTGAGTTTAGGAGTGATGTCTTTGGGATGTAGAAGAGCCCGTGGATTATAATGCTATATATTTATAGGGTCTATTCTATTTTAAAATAATTCAAAATTTGAAGCTAGTTTCCTTATCCCAGAATTCAATGTGCCAATGAAATCACATTCAGTCCCTATCATTGTTCCTTTAATAAAAATATTAACAATTATGTACAATCATCTGCTAATGAAATTATTATTTAAAATGTAAAATATAAATTGTTAAAATATAAAATTATATTTTAAAAATAAATATATTATGTATAAATATGAAATATTAAAAATAGAAAAATAGAAAATGTGTATATCCACACATTTTTCTTTTCTGGGTATCAAAACTAGTTCTCTCTTCTTTAATTTAATTTAATTTAGGTAAAATGCTTATGCTGCTTTATATGACCTCTATGTTATTAGATATTACTTATCGGGCCTAAAAAGCATGAGCAGAGTATTAATTGTACTTGTAGCAACTGGTATTACCACATCTCAGCAACGAACATGTAATATATTTATAATTTTGTGATAAATTATTAAAACCTCTCCTGTCTTAATTTAGTTACAGCATAATACATGGGTATATGTTCACAGAATTAAGTGCAATAACTAAATGAAACAGTCCCCAGGCAAATAAAAATATAGTAACTAAAAAATTATGCTGTCAAAATGAAGTTAGCTTTTTTTCATTCAGAAGAGCTGGGGCTCAAAGTGGGTTTCCTGTAATGGATTTATGGCAATCTGTTTATGTTTTTCCAATCAATCTCTCTTATGTCCGTCAGTAAAAGTCTGTTAGAACGTAGGTGTCAGGAGTTAGTATTCTAAACCATGTCATGACATAGGACAGATCTCTTAGAGATGAAAGTAAATCTCTAGAGAATTGTGGAGATTGTTGTAGAATCATACTTGAAGTTAGGAAAAACTTCCTAACAACTAGAGACTTGAAATCAGGGGGAAAAAAACTTTCTAGTCATTAGATTCCTAATAATAATAATGGCCTCTGGATATGGTGCATTCCCTTTCCCTGGAAGCAAGTCTTCAAGCAGAAACTGGATGATCACTCTGACACTGGAGGAGATTCTTGCACCACCATACAATATAGGTCCTTTCTGACTGAGAATCTGTGATTCTATAAGACAACAAAAAAGGGCTTTTATAGCTATGTTGGAGACAAAAGGGAGTTCAGAGATGGCATAGAGAAGACAGTTATTCAACTCTCTTTTAAAAAGAGAGAGAGAAGTGGGGAAGATAGGAAAACTGATTTACAGTGATTTAATAGCCCAGAGAGGCAATAAGATAAAGTATATAGAAACCCAGATTTTTTTTAATAAGTATTTGTTAAGCATCTTCTATGTGCCAGGCACCATGCTAAGCATTTTGCACATATTGTCTCATGTGAACCTCACAAAAATCTTAGAAAGGAATTACTTGATCATTGTGAACCAACCTGGGTGTATTCTGTACAAATCACATAAGCCAGACTAATTTCATTTCCTTTTTGATAATTGACATTCAGGGAATACTGTGGAAATAACATTTCAAATTTGTGACATTTGGCAAGTAATTTGCTAAAGTAAATCACAATATTCTGCTAATACTATGGAGAAATGTATAATAGATGATGGGATAACTAGTTACCTTGATTCTGAACTAGCTGAATGACCAAATCCAAGGAGAAAGTTGAAGTCACACATTCTTCTCCTACCCAATTTCAAGGGAGAGGTCTCTAGTGTAGTCCGAAGAAATGCTTTTTAAAAATCCTTGACAAAAGAACTTTAGAGATGGAACTATTTTATTCCCCAGCAGTTGACCTGGGATAGGGCAGGCATTCACTGATGGTTATATTATTTGTGGAACAAGATAATGGAAAGAGATGCCTTTACATGTAGAGGAGTAAGTTCTTCAAAGGCAAAGTGACCACTTGATGGGGATACAATATTGAAAAATCTTTATTCAAGTATAGATTGGACTAGATGGCCTCTAATGAATGATAGATGGGTTGCAGAATCCCAAGATCTGGGGATGGCTGAATATTGATCAGCCAAGCTGCCCTAGAAGAACTTCGGTGATTATGAATTTACAATCTTCCAAGGTAGTGATAGGGGGACCCTGAAACTATCCTTGACTTTTGGGGTGGGTCCTGAAATTCTGCTGACAGGGACCCACCCTTGGGGCAGTATTGGCCCATGACCACTCCCTACTTAGCTCAAATTAAGTGGTCTCATTTAGCTGGAGATCTGGATCTGATATTTCTACTGAGTAACTGCACCCTCTATTGAGCTGAAAATTAGTCCAGGACCACTTCTACTTAGCTTGAGCTTAAGTGGTCTCGTTCAATTGGAAATCTAGGCCTGGGGGAAGTGACAACATTGAAGTAATTTCATTTAATTGAAACTTCAGTCTCAGATTTCCTATTTAAAGAGCAATTTGGGGCTTATTTCTTTGCAGAGGCCTAACACAGGACCATGCCTTGCCAAGAGACCTCTCTTTGGCATAGCTGCCTGCCAGGACCCCTGCCCACTGTGAAGACATTCTCTTCTCAGCATTAATCCCTCTTTATCTCTCTGCCAGGATTTCTCTGCTAGGACCTTTATCTCTCTGTCAGGACCTTGCCACTGAAGAAGTCAGTCTCCTAGAAAAAGCTGACTTCTCAGTGCCAATAAACTCCCTTTTGCCAGTCTAATATTTCAGGTTCATGAATTCTTTCATCTTGGACCTGACCTGACCAAAGAGGGGTTCCCACGACTCTCTGCACTATCACTAATCACATCTTTGGTTCCCTGATCGGGAATGACTTCATCACTTGGTTCCATAACCACATCAGTAGCTTATTTCATTTTTTGACAACTCTAAATGCTCTAAGTACCAAGCAATTTTTCTTATATTGAGCTAAAATAAGACTGTCAGAGACTGCAACTTGCCAACTTCTGCCTTTAGGGGCCAAGCAGAACAAGACTAGTCCTTTCTCTATGTGATAGTCCTAATATCTGCTATCAATGAGGTTAACTCCAGATATGGAACCTATTTCCACTCATGAAAATTGGCAATTCATCAATAACTTAGGATTCTTACTTATGTGATCTTGGCCAAATCACTTAATTTCTGAGAGCATCAATTTCACAGATTTATAGATTCTAGGAACATTAAAAAGTTGCATGGGACCACTGAGTGACTTAACAATGATCATAGAGCCAGAAGAGGCACTTAATAATTCTTTAATCAATTGAATTTAAAAAGAGATCTCAGAGTTCACCCATCCTGACCACTTCAGGATCTGTCTCCACCCAAGCTTGAGTAGAGGACAATGGGCTTTCCCACTTTAAATTAAATTCCTGGAAAAGTTGAGTGGAGTCTGAACAAGAAAATCTCATTATCATTAATTCAAATTAATTCAAAAGACTAAACTCTTTTAAATCAGGGATTTAGAAAGAGAAAACTCCTGAATTTTCCCCAAGATATTGGTTATTAATAATCATTTCTCTTTGGGAGTTAAGTGCAGGCATAGGATTGGAATCTAGATCCTTGGATTCTGAATCCACCACAGATATACCAAGATATTTGCATCCATCAGTGCAGATCCTGGCCTTAATAGTGGCTACCCTTCTGATGAAAAGTCCCTCCATTAGTTAGGCTGGGAGGACAAACATTCTTTCCACATTCAGTCTTGTCCCTGAATTCTTTCTAGTTGGAAGACTTGCCAGGATATGGGATCAGATAGCAAGTGTCCTTCAGGATCCCCTTTCTCCAAGCTGACATGGAACATTAAAAGATGATATTCTTTGGATTTTATATCAATTTGGGGAGGATTTTCAGACTTCAAAGATCTATTTTTCAATTTCTTTGACTGAGTCATTAGTTAAATTACACAGAACCTAACTGACTGAGTTTGTTTTTAGAGCATAGCTTCACAAAGGCCTTGTATCCTAATAAGTTAGAAAATCTAAATTTGGTGACACAGAGCCTTGGTGCTATTTCACTATTGTACTGGTCTGATTATATTGTAAGGTTTTATCTCCTTTTTTGTCTATTTTAATTTTTTATCCTCAGCATTGCCTGTTAGTTTGAAAATTTCGTATTTTGTTATATATGCTACAAATACATACATAGATATACATACATATATGTATATGTGTATGTATACACATATACACACCCTATTCTAAGACTTTTATTCATAATATTAACTATGTAGCACTAATAAAGTAACTGACTTCATGCAGATGTAAATGAATGATGTCAAAGAACAAGTTGCTTTGGTTAATATAAAGGTTAAAAATATATTATTCATAATTCAGGTTACTTCAATTCAATACAATTAAGAGTTCTGAGACTGTAGGACATTAAGAACTCTGTCAGCAGGTCAGCTGTAGGTCATAATGTGGAAATGAAGAACAAAAGAGAAAGAGAGAGAGAAGAGCCTGACATGACAGGAGTCTTATTGGAAGGAGGGCTTTTAAAAAGAAATTTGTCAAACTTAATAATATTCTATTATGTATAGATCTTTAAAAGACTAGTGAGCTGAATAAGAAAGCAGGAAACCTTTACATTTAGTATCTACTATCCATTCCTACTTCCAGGATTTAGATGCTTCTAATACAGGTAGAGGAAGAAGTTTGTTTCTAATAATAAATTTCTAACAAGCTAAATTCTACTTATTTCTGTATATCAAGAATCAACCCCCTTTATTTTTCCCCCACCTTTTTTTCTTCCAAGGATAGATTCAAATCATCTTAACACAACATCAGATGAGAAGAAGAAAGGCAAAGTTATGAAATCACCCCCTTTTTATCTTCCATTTATACTTTGCACATACATATCTGGGGTATACAAATATTCAGAGAAGAGTAATCCTCTGGGGTGAGGGCTTACCCAGCCTTTTTCAGGGCTGTTCATCCGCTTTTGGTGTCCATTCACCTGCCACCCAATTCCCACCTGTGGCTCCAAGAAGCTGTTGCATGGTGAAACCATCTGAGCAGAGGGGTTTACAGGAGGTTGAGAGTAACTGCGGGTCCTCAAACCCATTCATGAATTAAGGGGAATCAGCCCCAAAAGACTTTGCTGGTGGAATAGTGGGTGAGAACAATTTGTCCCAGCGGTTACAAAGGCAGCTGAAACAGGAGTTGTGGGGTGCTTAGAGCTTGGTCAGACACTGAAGATGCCAAGGTCAGCCATTGCATCCTAGGCCTTCAACCACCTGCCTGTCCTTTGTCTTGCTGTGACTCTGATGATTCCAGAAGAAAGAAGGATACTGAAGACTTCATGAAACCATGTCCCACTTAAATTCAATTTAAGCATGAATCAAAATATTCATCTGTACCATTTTACCACTTTCCCCTACCTCAAACTCCTGTGGCAATAGGCAAGTGACAAAGCAGCAGGTACAAATACATTGAAAGATGTAATCACAACTCTGCACGTAAGTGGCCCAGGCCATAGCATCCTCTACATGTTAAAAAATATTTTAATGACCTTTTTTGTTGTTGTTTGGGGCATAGCTGCTATATGAATAGACACGTGTTTGTTTTCTTCTATATTAGCACTACATTATACAATCCCTCCCAAATTACTCAAATACATCTACCTTTTGAATTTGTATTTCAAAGCTCCTATTCTACTGTGGTCTTCTCATTAGAAATGCTTGAAAGGAAGTCCTGTCTACCATTAAAGATCCATTTTTCTTTTCCTTGTAGATTTCTACTCGGTTTTGTATGGTAAGCCCCACCCAGTACCTTCCTACCCATGTTGGAACTTTTTCAGGGAGCCCTCCCTTCTTTCTGTCTCATTGTTCTTCTCTGGTTGACCTGATAGTCTGCCTTCCTGAAAAGGCCTCCTTTTTTTTTGCTTCCAGGCTTCTAAATGACTTTTTTTGGTGCAATTCTAGAGTGAAAGATGTCATTCACTGTAGTTTCTCATTAGATTTTTTAAATCATCATTTTGTCTGATAAAAACTTGAAGATTTTTCTGGAATAGATTGCATGAGAAGCATGCTTTATATCTACAATTTTTGGAATGCTATGATGTCTAAAAACAATTAAAATTAAAATCACTCAGAAGACAATAAACAGGTACAGGGCATTAAGTAGGCTGCAACACAATAGTGAACGATGATATAATAGGAGATTAGTCCATTAGGGTACCCATCTTAGGTCATGTGGGGATTAGATATATAAACCATACACTGAGATTTTGTGAGCCTTCTTCTGTCCATGAGTGACAGAGGGTCTGGTGCTATGTTTTGAAGAACTTTCTAAGTACCTTCAGAGCCCCAACAGCTAATTGTGGAGCCAGAATTGAGTTTGCAATGTATCTGCCCTTCCCTTGACTCACTCACTCACTCTCTCTCTCTCTTTCAAAATTCCTAATACTTTCCTAAATAGCATTTAGAATAATAATTTTTAAGTGCTGATAATGCACAATTCAAAAAGCAAAGCCATATCAGTATAGAATAAAATTAATTTAAATAAATTCCTCACATACATCTTTTTGTGACTCATTCTGTTATCTTCTTGGGTGAAAAAGGTTTCATTTGAAATGAATAAATCTATTACCTATTAAATCTCAAATGCAATATTGTAATATTTACTCTATTTTTTAAAGGTAGATTTGGGTTTCATTTCTGTTTTTTAAATTATAAAAATAAATATTTATAGAATTTTTTTTTATTTGAAGCATTAAACTAAAAATTCACTGCTTCTGTTGTTCATTTTTTCACTCATGTCTGATTTACCATGATCCCATTAAGTTTTCTTAGCAAAAATACTGGAGTGGCTTGCCATTTCCTTCTCCAGTTCATTTTACAGATGAGGAAACTGAGGATTTAGTGACTTGCCTGGGGTCATACTGCTAGTCAATGTCTGAAGACAGATTTGAATTTAGGAAGATGAGTCTTTATTACTTCAGACATGGTACTATATTTACTGTGTCAACTCCCCCCCCCCCCAAAAAAAAATTCACTTAATGTCAAATATTAATTAATATTAGAATCCATTTGAACATTTTCTCTTCTATATACCCCACTTATCTTTTCTAGGTATTTCAATTATTTTAAGTTATTCCATTGCATTAAAATATTTTCCAATGTGCTCTATATCTTTTCCTACATATATCCCTCATGTTTCACTAAACAGAATCTTGTAGATTTGAATGCTTTAGTGCAAAATTCAACAAATATCCATTCCATCTCTTGGACTATTGTGATTTTTGATTATATTCATCTGAAAGAATGACAGTTCTGAGTATAAAATAATATAAGCTTAAAAATGGATAATAGCTAGGTCCTAATAGATGCAAATTATTAATTTCTTGAAGTAGTCATTCAAATTTTACACAAACCATTTTCTGTATATAATTTACTAAATACCTATAAATCAATATGAAATTAAAATATAAACTTAAAAAATTACAATACTGATCTGTTTTCTTTTCTCATGCTTTATTACTGTGAAGAACACAGAGATTTTTTTGAAAGCACAGTCCTCGTTTTATTGACCAACCCAATAAACTTCCATGTCCCCTATTACTTCTAGGATCAAATACAAACTCTTTTATATTTAAACTCTTGTTCTTTATAACTCACTCAATTGAACTCTTTTGAATTTCTCCATTATGCCCCAATACCAAGTAAGTACCTCACTTCTAGTTTTTCAGTTTTATGTTGTGGTGTCCTCCCCCATTAGATTATAAACTCGTTGAAGGCAGGGACTCTCTTTTTTATACTTAAATTGCCAGTGTTTATCATAGTACCTGACACAAAGGAAGCACTAAATAAATATTTGACTGACATTTATTTTATAATCTACCATCTATCTTCAACTTATAAGCCTTATTTTATGTGAGAACTTTGCTTATTCTATGATCTATCTATGCAAATCAGTCTTTTTTATATGTTTTTCCATATAGGAAACTCTGACTCAATTCATGTCTTGAGAACACAGAGGTTTTGATTATTGTTGGGAGGAGGGCAAAAGTAATTAGCCTTTTCAAGTGTTCTTCATTCATATCTGTTCTTGTGATTCACATAGAATATGTACAGCATGATGGAAATTTTGTTGGGTAAGAGTCCTTGCTGCTACTTGCACCAAATCCTTTGCAACTTTGCTGAGGAGGTAGACATGGTATACAAAAGGAATTAGAAGAAATATTCTGGCCCTAATTCATATAAATATTGGAGTCCAAAATACTATCTTAGTAGATGGGCAAAGCTGGATGGTGTTTATATCACTAAAAAATTAGCCTTTAAGCAAAAAAGCCATCTCTACTTCAATGGAAGACAGAAGCTGTGTAGTAACCAAAGACCAGCAGATGGTAGCAAAATCCAACTTCAGGAAGACTCACAGCAAAGAAACTCAGTTGTGATTGTCAGGAAAGAATGGAGCCTCACCAACTTAGTGGTGAGAACTTATGCAATCAGTCATCAAGCATTTTTTAACTATCTTTTATTTACCGGGCAGTAAATTAGGAGCTGGGGATACACATAAAAAAATAAAATACTTCCTGCCTTCAAGGATTTTACATTTTACTAGGAAGAAACAACATAATTTACAATTAAATGCAAAGTAGCAGTGTAAGGGTGGGGATCAAAACTGAGTCAATCAATTAATCCGTCAATCATCCCATCTCATTTAAAGTAACTGACCAGGTACTTTGCCTTGATAACTTTGTCTGATCAGAACACATTTTCTGAGTCCGTCAGTTTGGTGTCTGAGTTAAATGTGAATAAAGTCTGGATAATCTCTATTCAATCAATCAATTAAAAGATTTACATTAGGTAAGCAAAGTTCTTAATCAACTTAAAAATCCTCAAAATTAATAATCTTTTAAGATCAAATCTAAACTGTTTGCTTGTAAATCTTTTTATGACTGAATTCCAACCTATATTCCTGCCTTTTTATAGATTATGATCCTTCTTCTCTGATTCTAATCATACCAGACTTCTTGTGACTATCTCCCTTTATATTGGTTGTCCTCCATGCCTAGAATGCCATCCCTCCACACTTCTGTCTCTTAGCCTTGTTTCCTTCTAACATTAGTCTTTTATGAATCCCTAAGGTTCAAAGAACCCTAGGTTCTAGTAGTCAGTTAGGTGGTGCAGTAGATAGCATGCTGGGCCTGGAGTAAGGCAGGCCTGAGTTCAAACTTGGCCCAGACACACTTACTAGTTGTCTGGGCAAGTCACTTTACTTTTGTTTACCTTAATCCTCTGAAGAAGGAGATGACAAATTACTCCAGATTCTTTGCCAAAACATACTTTTTTTTAATGGTGTCATGACTAAAAACAATTGAACAATAGTTACTAGTGTCCTTCCCCAAAATTACCTTATATCCACATGCGCGTGTGTGTTTGTCTCTCACCCAATTGGATATCAGTTAAGGGTAGAGATTGTCGTTTGTTTTTTAATAGCTTCTTATTTTCAAAATACGTGCAAAGAGAGATTTCAACATTCGTCCCTGCAAAACCCTGTGTTCCAAATTTTTCTTCCTCCCTTCCCCAGTCTCCCTCCCCTAGACAGCAAGCAATCCAATATATGTTATGTTACCATATATGTATCTATTGCTCTATGACAATAAGCATGTGCTTATTTGAAGCATTATAGTTTTTTTTCAAAACTGCCATGAATATGCACTTTTTGATTATTTTTTTGCAGTGATTACATCACTGACTGCTTCTATATCTAAGTACAACATGTTCTTCTTAGTTTCACAATCTATTATCAAATTTTTTCCAGTCTTCCTCAGATGTTTGATATTCAAGCACAAACCAATTCCCAACAGATTATCAGATTAATGTATATACCCTCTTGCACACTACACTAGAGCAGCTCTCTCATTCTCCTCCACTATCTTGCAATTATATTTCATTTTCCAAGTAATCAGGTGACCATGATGTTTAAAATATTTGTGCTTTTTAAAAACCATGATTCCTGGGCATGCACATTACAAGCCATCTTGAAAATCATCATGGCCCATTACAAATATTCTGCAGAAACATTCTTACCTGTTACTGCAGTATTGTTTTCTAATACAAACTTGATTAGCGTCTCTTTGTGACTGTATTCAAAGTTTTCTTGGCAAAGGTGGACTGGTTCACCATTTTCTTTTTCAGCTCATTTTACAGGTGAGGAAATTGAAGTAAATAAGGTTAAATGACTGGCCCAGGGTTGCACAGCTAATAAATGTCTGAGACCAGCTTTGAACTCAAGTTTTCCTCACTCTAAAACTGGCACTGTATCCACAGTTTCACTTGGCTGACCTAATTTAAAGTTTTCTTCCATTTATTTATTATTCTATCTGGATTATGTACTGATAAATCATTTGGCAACATTGTTCAGTCTTTCAATAAGAGTTTCTGTGAGGAGGCAATGGTAGAAGAGAAGAAAATCACTTTTGAGTAGATTTTTCAGTAGTATTTTTTTTTCCAATTACATGTAAAGACAATTTTTGACATCCATTTTGAGCTCCAAATTTTCATTCTCTCTCCAGCCCTTCCCTAAAATGTTAAGCAATTTGATGTCACATACCTGAAATCATGTAAAAGATATTTCCATATTAGTCATGTTAAAAGAAACAAAAAAAGGGGGCGGGGAATAGTATGCTTCCATGTGCATTTACCTTCCATTGGTGCTTTCTCTACAGTGGATAGCATTTTCCATTATGAGTCTCACTTCATTCTTGTTTTAAATCAAAAGACAGAAATCAATGATGTAAAACCAGATTTAAGATTGTGTCTGTTTGGTTTTGAGTCAAATATTGCAAACTTTTGTTCAAATAAAAAAGTTCAAAGTTTATACATTTATCTGCTTTATGTAATCATAATTATATATTTATGTATTATATATTAGGTTTATATTATATATAATATGTTGTCACTCATGTTCCATATATGTATATATTTGGATACATGTTATATATTTCATGTTAAACAATTTTCCAAGTTGCAATTTATTGTATTAAACTGCTAATTATATAATACAAAATTTGTGAAATAAATACAATGCCTTACAAATAATAGTAAACATGGGACTTTCTAAATTACTTTTTTATATTTTTTACAGAATATCCTGCATAAAAAATTATAATTATTTTATAGTTTTATAATTTATGTTAAAATTTTCATAGGCAGAATAAAATTTTATATAATATAAAATTTAATTTGGTGCTTTTGGAGGCAAAAGTTATCACTGTATTTGTTATAAGTACTTAAGGCAATATAGCCAGCAGCATGTGTCAGAGACAGGAACTGAATCCAAGTTGTCCAGACACAGACTGCCATGTTCTGACCACACTACCTCTTTGTCTTGTATAGAATAGGAAGTTAATGTTTGATAAGGGGCAGCTAGGTGGCACAGTGGATAGAGAACCCAATTCTGTAGTCAGGAACACTCCTCTTCCTATGTTCAAATCTGGCTTCACACATTTACTAGCTAGCAGTATGATCCTGGGCAAGTCACTTAACCCTGTTTCCCTCAGTTCCTCATCTATAAAATGAGCTGGAGAAGGAAATGACAAACCACTCCAGCATCTTTGCCACACAAACAAATGGGGCTATGAAGAGTCAGACATAACTAAACATGAACAAAATTTATTTGACGAATTCAAATTGAACAAAATAGTTTCCAAAAAAAAAAAGGTCAAAAAGTAAGAAACCAGAATATCAACCAGTGTCAGTCAATAAACATTTATTAAGTACCTATTATCTGACAGGAATTCATAGAAAGGTAAGACAGTCCTTGCTCTCCAGAAGCTTACAATCTAATGCAGGAAACATGCAATCACCTATGTAAACAAGCCATATACAGGATAAATTAGAAATAATACACAAAAGCACTAGAATTAAGGGGGTATCAGGAAAACTACCTTGTATAAAATGGGATTTTAGCTGTGACTTCAAACCAGGAACACCTGAGGAGGAAAAGCATTTCAAACATGGGAATGGCCAGAGCCTGGAGATGGAGTGTCTTATGCAGGAAACAAAGAGGACAATACAGTGGAACTCAGATACTAGGGAGGGGGATAAAGTGTAAGAAGACTAGAAAGATGGAGGAAAGGAACAGGTTACAAGGGTTATGAATGCTAAGTATAAGGTTTTATATTTAATCCTGGAGGTGATAGGGAGCAATTATTAGAGTACACTGAACTGGGAAGGCAACGTAGTCAGACATGTCCTTTTAGGAAGATCTTTGACAGTTGAGTGGAAAATGGGCTAGAGTGGGGAAAGATTTATAGTAGGGAAACCAATCAACAGATTGTTGTAGTATACAAATTTTAGGTACTGAGAGCCTACAACAAGGTGCAGTGTGAAAGGAGGGAAGGGGGCACATGTGAAAGATATTATGAAAATAAAATTGATGGGTCTTGGCAATAGATTGGATATAGGCGGTGAGTGAGGATGAGGAGTCATAATGACTTTGTGAGTCTGGGGTATTGGCATGATGGTGGTATTCTAAATAGTAATAGATATTCTTAAAGAGATAATGAGTTCAGTTTTGGTGTTTAAAAATATCCTGTTTTAGATATCTAATAAGAAGTTGGAGACAGGAGCTGGAGATCAGCATAGAAATTTGAAAAGAAGATTTGAAAACCATTTAACATAGAGATGATAATTGAATTCATGGGAACTGATGAGATCATCAAGTGAAATAGTGTATATAGAGAAGAGAATTTAGAATCCTTGCATACATACAAAATTCTCTCAGAAAAATCTAAAAATAAAATTTACATGAGAGATTTTTGTGAAAACAATTTTATATATATACACAGAAGAATCATTTATATATATAGTAGTATTTATATGAATTTTTTTGTATAAACATATCCATGTAAAGTAATTTATGTAAAAGGTTTTTTGTATGACAAAATAATATTTCAGTAACTAACTTTGTAGTAATGTGTCTTGACTGACTACACTGGGCCTATAAGAACTATTTATGTTCAAAATGTTCTCACAGTAGAATGAAAAATAAATACTGTTTGAAACAAAAATCAACAGAAAATTTCAGTCAATAGTCTTCTTAAAAAAAATTTGGGCAACAACAACCTGAATCAAAATAATAGCAATAGCAAAACTGTATTTAATGAATTGAATACAGTTATAACTTTTCAAGTAATATACAATTATTTATATTTAAACCTAAAATATAGCAAAGGAAAATTAAGTCTTTTACACAAATGCAAAAGCAATTTAAAGCTTTGTCTATTTCTAGAAAACTTAGGACAGCCTAAATAAAAAATCATGAACTACCAAAGACAAAACAAAATCTATTGTAACAAATTTTATGTTATTAAACTAGTTAGTTCTACCATTTAACTAAATTTTAAGTAAATAGCTTTTCTGCTTCCTTTATTTTTTTTTTCCTGTCCACTTTAGAAACTGCAGCCCAACCATCTTCTCTCATTTTTCTCATAGCTGCAAATTTCAGTGCTGATCCTGGAGTTGTTAAAGATAAAGGTCTCTGATTCTACAACAAAAATAGAAAGACAAATATGTTACTGTTTAATGAATAAGTGTAATTTTAAAAATTTAATTCTGAATTAAAATTCCTAATTTTACCTTCTTTGGTGTTGCAACACTTTGATGAGAAGCTTGAGGATAACTCTTGTATAGTTTTTGAAATTTGTCTTCATCTGAAACCATGCTCTTTAAGATAATAAAAAAAATCAAATTTTTAAAAATATTTTTTGTGCTATAATATTGTTATTTTAGCTCTATTATATATTCATATTATATATTTGCCTCAGAGATCATCTAGTTTAAATATCCTCAAATAATTAATCTCATATTTTTCAATATTTTAATAAGATTCAATTTTGAACCTTATTCAATATATTCTAGAGAGGTTATATAGAACATAAATAAAACTGAAGTATGTATAATATTTATCCATTTATTTACAATTGAATTCCGGAGATGTAGTCCCTCAAAAATTGAGATAAATTATAACATGAGGCTAAAGCCATCAAAATGAAGTGCACAAGCTACTTTCTTGCATTAGTCAAAATTTCTACATAATAGCAAATCCCTCCTCCTTCCCTTTGGTCACAGAAGAAGAGTTATTTCTTTTAAAAAAAATTTTTATAGGATTTTATTTTCCAAATACATGTAAAGATAGTTTTCAACATTCGTTTTTGTAAGACTTTACATTCCCATATTTTTTCCCTCTTTTACTATCCTCTTCCCCAAAACAGCAAGAAATCTGATATAGGTTAAATATGTCCAACTCTTTTAAATATTTGTCATGATGTTCAATAAAAATCAGAACAAAGGGGAAAAAACCATGAGAAAGAAAAAAGTGAAAATATAATGCTTTGATCCATATTAAGTCTCCATATTTCTCTCACTGGAATGTGGAAGGCACAAAAGAGCCAAGTACATCATAGTTAATTATCACATAATCTTATTACTGTATACAATGTTCTGGTTCTATTTCCTTCATTCAACATCAATTCATTTAAATCTTTCCAGGAGAAGAGTTATTTTTACTAATTAAGGCTAATCTTTCAATCTTTCCTATTTTTTCCTTTCCCCAATAGCATTTTAAGATGTACAAAGCACTTTAAAAATTGTTTAGAATTTAACAAACACTGAATAAAACTAGCATTTTCATTTGCACAACAGAATGTTGAAAAGGATTTCACATGAAAATAGGAATCTCGATTAACTACAGTTAGTTTTTCCTTATATACATCTAGATGGTCCAGTGGACAGAGCATTGGGCTTGCAAGATCTGAGTTAGAATTAGAAGATCTGGCTTCAGATATTTACTAGTTATATGATTCTAGGCAAATTACAATCCCTAAATATTTGCTTCAGTTACTTATCTATAAATGGGGACATGCTGGAGAAGGAAATGGTCACTTCAGTATCTTTGCCAAGAAAACTCCAAGGACAAAAGTCCATGGAGTCATACAGAGTCAAACATAACTGAATGACTGAACAACAGTATAGTAAATTCAAACTTTTTAAAGCTTGTGTTTCCTTCTGTTTTCTTCTATGCATTAAAAAATGTTTTAATGACTCTTTCATCTTTCCTTCCTTGCTTGCTTTCTTCTGACATTTTTCAGCAATTTTCTTATCAGTTTCTTTATTCTACTTTCCCATTCACATTGAAAGAAAAAGAAAAAAACCCTTATACAAATATACACATGACATCAAGCCAAACAAAATCCCACATTTGCTAAGCCTAAAAATTCAATTAGCACTCCATTTAATTTCCTTCAACATCTCCAAGGGCCTTTTTCATTCTCATTTTCTTGTTTATATATTTTGTATTTTACTTATTTTGTTAAATGTTTCCCAATAATATACAGTTTTAATTTTTAACAAACTTTAACACTCATTTTTAAAAATTTTAAACTTAATACTAATGCATTCTTGGTGCAGTCGTGAAATGATTCAACTATTCTGGAGAGTAATTTGGAACTATGCCCAAAGGACTATAATACTATGTGTATCCTTTGATCTAGCAGTGTCACTATTGGTTCTGTATCCCCAAAAGATCATAAAATAGGGGAAAGAACCTATTTGTGCAAAAATGTTTGTAGAAGCTCTTTTTGTAGTGCCAAGGAACTGGAAATTGAGCAGATGCCCATCAGCTGGGGAATGGCTGAATAACTTATGGTATATTAAGGTAATGGATTATTATTGCTCTTTAAGAAATAATGAGCAGGTTGATTTCAGAAAATCCTGGAAATACCTACAAGAACTGATGCTGAATGAAGTGAGTAGAACCAGGAGAACATTGTATAGATAGTAACAACAAGATGATCAACTGTTATGGACTTGGCGCTTCTCAACAATGCAGTGATAGAGCAATTCCAATAGACTTGGGATGGAAAATGCCAATCCCATCCAATGGAGACTGAATGTAGATCAAAACACAGTATTTTCATCTTTTTGTTTGCTTGGTTTTTTTTCTTTTTGGCCTAATTTTTCTCATACAATGTGGCAAATATGGAAATACATTTAGAAGAATTGCACACATTTAACATATATCAAATTACTTGCTGTTTTGGGAATGGACAGAAAGGAGAAAATTATAGAACACAAAGTTTTACAAAAATATATGTGGAAAACTATCTTTACATGTATTTGGAAAAATAAAACACTATTTTAAAAAATAACTAAATTCCAAGTTTCAGATTCTCTCCCTCTCTTCAATATCTCTCCCAGTTATGGAAAAGGCAAGTAAATGATATCAATTACAAATGTGAAATTGTACAAAACACACTAGCAATGATGGGAGAAAAAAAGCAAGAAAGTGAAAAAACATGCTTCAATCTACACTGAGTTCTTTAGTTCTTTTATCTCACAGGTAAATTTTTTATGCTCTACTAATTTGCTTACGATAGTATTTTTTATGTTCAGCTCATGTAGCAATTTAAACTTATCTTGGTATTTTTAGTGTGGGATGTTAGTCTTTCCTAGGGTTTCTTCTACAGTGCTTTTTAATTTCCCAGAAATTTCTGTCAAATAGTGAATTCTTGTCCCAAAGCTTGGATCTTTGGGTTTATCTAACGTTACATTACTATAGTCATTTACTACTTTATATACCTAATTTATTTCACTGGATCCACCAATTTGCATTTTAGCCAATACTGAATTGTCTTGGTGATTACTCCTTTGTAATATAGTCTGAAATCCGTTTCTGTAAGTCTGCCTTGCATTATATTTTTTTTTCACTGATTCTCTTGATATTCTTGATCTTCTGTTTTTCCAGATGAATTGTTATTTTTCCCATAAAATATTTCTTTGGTATTCAATTTGTATTTTATTAAGTATATTTAGATAGAAATGTCATTTTTATCATATTGACTTGATCTATTCATAAGCAATATTTATCTAATATTTTAATCTCATGCATTTTCAATCTCTCACCAGTGACTTTTTCTCATCTGTTTATGAATGTGATGAAAAGTCATTCCAATTAAAAAAAAAAACCTTCCTTTAATCATTTATTTCATATTATTTCCCCCTTCATTGCTAATCTTTTTTTTTTTTTAATTTTTTATTAGAGCTTTTTATTTTCAAAACATAGGCATGGATTCAACATTGACCCTTGCAAAATCTTGTGTTCCAATTTCCCGCCTTCCCGCACCCCCCTCCCCGAAATGTCAAATAACCCAATATATGTTAAACATGGTAAAAATATATGTTAAATCCAATATATGCATTGCTAATCTAATACTGTTATTGTTGTTGTGTTGTTATTTCATTTCCACTTTTCTTTCTCAGAGCATTCAGGCAAATTCCTCTTGGGTCCTTTCTGTTAAGTGAACTCTGAAGGCTTACTTACTTACTCTTATCTAAAGACCTCATTCACTCATGTGACTTGTCTATTTTAATATGTATAATTTCTCCAACCTCTGTTTTTTGCTAGGATAATTGTATTTTCTTAGTAGTTCTTGTTTGTGATAGACTAATATATAACTTGTATTTGGTGGGAAGAAGCCAAACTAGTGAGTGTTTTAAGTTTGGGGCATCTTCTTTCCTTTAGGAGATAGTACACTAGGAAAGTGGCTTTTTGGACCTAAAAAACCCCATGTACTTAAATCAGAAATATGTGGGTGGACACTGAGGAGAACATATAGACATAATTCTAAGGGTCCTCTCTCTCTTTTAGGAAAAATAGAGTGGCCAATCCCTTCCATTCATCTCAAGGCAGAAATCAATTTCTTGGGAAAAGCAGTGGCCAACATTCCAGAGAGCTCTATCCATGCCTCTCCATGAGCCATATTTACTTATCTATTTGTTTTTTAATAAAATAATTCTTAATAAACAAATAAAATTCAATAGATGAGATACAATTATTCCATTTCTCTGTCTCTATCAAATTCATCATCCATTTATGCTCATTTACTTTTCCTGGATTACTCTGAATTTCTATTTTTAAGAAATGAATAATGCTGCTTTGAAAATCTTGAGAATATTCAGGGAATATTCTCCAATTTGGATCACATAGCATATTATTTTTATATTATTTTAGTTCAATTCCTGAGTCACATTTAGCATTGGTTCTCAATAAGAGTCCATAACCACACATTTTCTTTCTTCTATCAAGATAATATTGTTTCTCCTTTTCTCTTGGGTCAACTTTGCCTCTTATGCAATGACACAAGGTTATATCCATATTCTCAATCTGGAATCACATTCTGTAGGCTATAGGAACATAGGAATGCCTTTCCCTAACACATATTGGTTGAGAGTCAAGTTACATTCAAAATGTGTCTATTTCCTTACTATCCGTCTTAATTCAGGACCCAATCTTCCCTAAAATGGATTACTATTATAGACTCCCAATTCTTCTTTCTGCTTTCTGTTAATTCTTCCCTCACATTCTTGTAATGTTCAGGCTAGCTTTCTGGAGGTCATTCAGACAGGTCTTGGTCTCAGCAGGATATACACCATGAGAATGGTCAAGAATAGAGTCTAGATTCTTTATTCTGGCCCAGTTTTGATCTTAGTGCAGGAGCTATGAGAGCCACCACAAGGCTGGTCAAAGACATCTTCCAGTCTTTCTTATCCCTTATATACCTTATTGTAATCATTAAAGCATACAGATTATATGTGAATTTAGAGAACCATTACAACACCATGCTAAGTACTAAGCATATATGTGAACTAGAAAACCATTATCTCATCAATTTCACTGAGTTAACATCTTGTTTCAAGTATACTTGATTCAAGTTCCAAAGTTCTGCCCTCCACACATTCTCTACACAGCTGCCAAAATAATCATCTAAGAGATAAATCTGATAATATCAGATTTACTGCCACAAAATTTTCAAAGGCTCCTTGTTAGCACTGGGACATACAAACTCCTCATGAATGGCAAATAAGCTGTTCTACTTTCTGGTTTCCACCTACCTCTCATTTTCATATACTTCAAATTCCAATGAAATTGGACTACTAGTCACTCTATAATTCATTAGCTTGTCTCCTTTCTTCATGCAATTACTCAAGAAATTCCTCAATTTTCACTTCTTAAAATCCTAATCCTCCTTCAAGATTCAGTTCAGGTGCCAAAACTTTTGTAAAGCATTCCTTGATCCCTGCCACTTTTCCCAGTTGTTTGTGACATCTTACTTCTCAAAATAATTTGTATTTCTAATGTACACATTTTATTTTCTCCCTTCCCATCTGTCATCTCCTCATAGAATATAGGCTATTTGAGAATAGGAACTGTTTTATTTTTACTTTATATTCTTAGAGCCTAGTGGCATACCTTGTACATGGTAACCACTTGATAAATATTTATTGAGTTTAATTGAATTAGCAAAATCCTGGTGGTCTTTTCTCATTTTCATCAAATAACCTCAATACATGAGCCTCCCCATATTTAGCGTGCTCACTTCTTAAAAAAATAATGTGTTTGCCAAGTCATACTTAAAATTTTTACAACTGTATAAATGAATTAGTTCTACTACATAACCTTTGAGAATTCAAAGTCACTTCCATGTCATAAGGCAGGAAGCTTGTAAATAATATGAGGCTATAAAATATAATTAATCACCACATTAATTTAATATCAATCAGGTAATTGAATCAGATTCTCAGATTTAGAAGGAATCTCAGAAGTCCTGTAATCCAAGTCACACACACCAAAAATACCCTCTACAGCTTCCTCCAAAGTCTCTGTTTAAAGACTCTTAGTGCAAGGCAATTTACTACCTTCCAATATAGTGTATTCCATTCTAGGATAGATCTAATTGTTAGGAAATTTCTCCCATATAACTGCAAAATATACTCACTGTTCCTAGGAGTCTAGTGTTAAGCAGGGGGGGAAAAATCTTATTTTCCTTCCCCATAAAAGATTTTCAAAACAGCTATCTCTCTCCAAAGCTGCTTTCTGCAGAATGAGTATCTTCAGTATTTCTGATCTATCATGCTTTCAATATCCTTCATTACCATGGTGGCCCTCTCTTTTTAAAGGTCTTCATCTTAGTAATATTCCAGATTAGCCATGATCCTGTCAATGTAGATAAATCTTACAACAATGTCAATCACAATCCATTGTCCTTCCTATGTGACTCTTGTATATGTCTTCTCATAAATTGCAGAAAGTACCCCCAACCTGGGGTTGCCTTCCTCAATTTCTCAAGATATTGCAAGGTTACAAATAGAGTATTTGAACCATCAACTACTTCTCAATCTCACCACATCTTATATTTCTATGACATTTTTTACACCATTTCGACCTATTTGTAATGTCTGAAAGCTTTTTATACCCACCATGCATGTGTTTCATTAACCTTTGGCGATTCACAGCCATATAGCATCACTATTAGAATGCTGTTATTAAAATATGGACTTTTGTTTCAGAAAGAAGTTTGGGTCATTAAAAATTGCAACTTTTAAAGACAATCTAACCAATTTTTCTCTTCCTGTTTAATACTGGAACTAACTTAATTTTAAATTACTGTCTAAAATATAAATGTATGTACACATATTTGTGTGTATGCATATTTTATGTGTAATTATGTACAAGTTCTATATATTGTCATCCAACTGCATTGTTGTCTAGAAAATAAATATGGTTTATATATTTGGTATTCTTTCTATAGATAATTAAATAAAATTCTTTTAATGAATTATGGTTTTCATTAAAGAGGATATGTAACATGCTAGGTGCTTGATTCAAACAATGCCATGACACCCACAAGGATGCATGTCAAGGACTTACCTATCTACAGGGCATCTTTCTTCATTTTGGACAGTGTACAAAAGTGGCAAATACTTTTATATTTTTTTTATGTCTTAATACTGATAGAGGGTAAATGAATAAGGTTACTTTTGTTATGTCTTTCAAGGAACTTTATATAATTCTGACACATGCATGGGAGAAATGTTCAAAAGAGAGCTGTTAAGCTAGTTTTTTGTTCTACTAAATATTTATCACTTGTCCTTCTCAAAATGTTAACTATCGGAATTATATTTCTCTAGATATCACCTGACCAGGAAGACATTCCAAAAATGTGTTACCTCTCTTGATACTATATATCAATTGATGCAGCTTAAGTTTATATTCGTTATTTTAGCTGCCATGTTGCATATTTTAAGTTTTTAAGTTGCATATTAAACTTATGGAGCAGTAAAACTTCCATTATCTTTTTTCATCCATAGTTATCTAACTAACTAACTAACTATATATATATATATATATATATATATATATATATATATATATTCATACATATAAAGTCTTATAATTTACAACTTTTAATAAATGTAAAAGTTTATATCTGTGAAATATTATTTTTATGCCCACCTTTTCAAAATGTTTTCAGCTACAGATTCTGCCATCCAACATATGATTGCTTTGGGTTTCTATATATTTATAAGCATGCTACCAATGCTTATAAAGTTCATCAAAGTTATAAATAAAAATATTTAAAAATATGGAACCAAGGACATTTCCCTAGGGCACTCCATTAATGACCTCTTTCTAGTTAATATCAACCTATTAATACCCATTCTCTACTTTCAGTCATCAACTCAGGTCTAAATATAACTATTATTTCATCTAACCACATCTTCATCTTTCCTATTAGGATACCATGGGAGAATTCATCAAATACTTGTTAAAATGTCTTTAAAATTTCTAGAGAATTCCTCTGATCTACTGGCCTGGAAACTTTTCAAAAAAAAAAAAAAAGGAAATTAATCTGACACAACCTATTTTTGCTTCTGATAGAATATATGCTTTGCATTACAATTCCTGGAACCTAGGAGAGTATTTGGCACATAGTAGACTATCTAGCACATAATAAGAACTTAATGAGTATGACTGATTGATTCTGCAATTTACATGAAGTTTTACTTTGGCTTAAAGGATAGGTAGGAAAGCAAAATTATATGTATATGCAGTTTATTTTTCCAGTTGACTGAATATGTAAAAACAAATTTATACTAAGTGAATATATGGAAAATGAGTTTCACTTATGTAATATTTAAGAGAGAAGAGTAAGATTTTCATCTCATCAATTAATGTCTCATCTCCAGTCTGTACCGAAATTCTGCTCATACTATTTACACTCAAAATTACTTTACAAATATGTGTGTATTAGGTACATAATAAGTTCATTAATCCTGTAGCATATTAAATATTATATTTAAGGTGCCAAAAGAAGTTATGAACATATGAAAATTTTCTCTTTAAGTGACAATCCAGTCAATAATACTATTTCAGAGTCATAGAATCTTACTCAGAGATCTAATGAAACTATACTTGTAAATGAGTCTTTTCTATTGCATCCATAAGTGATATAAAGTCTTCACCTAAAAACCTCCAATAGGGGAGAAATTACTGTATCACTAAGAAACCTATTTCATTTTTTGATTGCTCTTACTATTATAACCTTTTATGGGAGAATAATGGTATCACCCATTTAGACTGATCACTTTATAATAAACTTTTTTTGAATTCAATTATATTTCAAGGTACATAATATATCTTAATCTGTATAAGTATAGCATGTATATGGAATATCATCATTTTGGATCTAGATATGGTATATCCAAATCTGCATAATAAAGAGGCACATTATTCTAAGATATATAACACTTCATTAATAATACTATACATGCAAATAATTTAGGGAAAAAAGTAGTGCAAGAAATCCCACATCTTGATAATATATTTACCAAAAGGTCATTTTGATCTGAACTATCTGAATTCGTATCAAAATCAAATAGCATTTTTCTTTTTCTATTTGTTCCTTCCTTGTATGGATTCTTCTTTTCAATCTGCAGTATTTTCATTTTTGTTGGTGTCTTTACAGTGTATGCCTTTACATGAAAAAGATAAAAATATAATGATAAAATACATATACAACTTATGATACGATAAACATAACTTTCATATACGCAATTTTTACTAAACTTTGATACTAATAATTAAAAATACCCAGGAAAATAGGTAGAGAATAATAATACATTACTAAAGATTTCCCTAGTGATCTGAAAAGTATGAAAACTTGAATTATTCTCAAGAAAAGATTTAGGTACTGGTTTATCATTTTATAAAACTGGGATTTCTCCTTTAATTCCATCAATCAACTTGATAGTCAATTGTATAATCAGTTGGTTTGTTTCCTGAGATCTCTTTACTTAAGTCAAAAAAGAAAGTGATGTGACGGACTGGTTAAGAGGATCAATATCAAGATCAATATACTGAATCTACTTATAAAATAGTCCATCAGTAAACTCAATTCAGAGGGGTTCCTCCCAGAAGTGAAAGATTTCACTCTCTCTTCTACTAACTGTATCACTGGAGAGAAGAGACCAAAAGAAGACAACACAATCAGCCCTGAATAGAGATAAACTAAGGACAAATATAAATAAATGCTGAAAGATAACTATCCAAGAGATAAAGTAGCTTCAAAGCTTGTGATCCCTTAAACCAGGGGGATGGGGGAGAGGGAAGGGAAGAAAGGACATTTGAATGGATTTCAAGTTCTAAGATTCAGATTCAAATATCAACTCTAATCATTACTAGAGGTGTGACATTAAATAAATGATTCAGTTTGTTTCAGTTTGTTGCAAGATGAGAAAAATATTATTTAGACACTATTTAGAATGTAGATGAGCTCTATATGAGATATTGTTGCATGTAAAGTATTTGGGGTTCTATAAAGGTAAACCATTGTCATTATTTAGAAAGCTAATTCTAAGTATCTCTGGTTTAAATGGAGAAGGGAACAAGGAACTGAATAACTAATTCCAGTCACATATTTTGTAAATAAGTAGATTTTATCTGTCTGTGTTGAGGTAAATGATAGTAATCAAAAATACCTAACATTTCATGTGACAGAATATATATTTGTAATTTGAAAAATAGTTTTGAAATATATTACCCAAATATCAGGATTATCTCATATTCAGGATAATGCAAATAAGACTCCCCTCTTCCCCCAAAGCAATTGGCTAGGGTCACACAGCTAGGAAGTGTTAAAGTGTCTGAGGCCACATTTGAACTCAGGTCCTCTTGACTTCAACGCTGGTAATCTATCCACTACGCCACCTAGCTACCCCAAAACTGAGACTCTTGAAACAATGTAGTTTACTAATTTTCATAAGTTCAATGAATTATATAATATTAAATATAAAGGGATGTAAACATTAAATGATTTGTCTAATATGTAAGAACAAGTCAATAACAGAAACTAGGAACCAAAATTCTAATTTTTAAATCTTTCTGAAAAACAACATCTGTATAGATATTAAGTTTATGAATACCACAGGGTTTTTTGAGTATCAAATATCTACAATGCTGTTAACCTTTTGAAAAATTAAGCAACTAACCTTTATTGATGGTGTAGATAAAGATTTTTTGGCAGGTGTCCAGAGAAATTCTTTGTTTTTTGATTGGATGTGATCAACTGATGTGAAATTTAATGATGCATTTTCTGAAGTATCTATTTTAGAATCACATTTCCACTTGCTGGTTTCAGGAGTTGCCAAGACAGACGTTTGTATTTTCTACATTGGATAACAAAACCACTTAAAATCATCGATAAAATTATATTAAAGATACATTTACTTAATTAAAAAGAGGTAATTACTGGAAAGAATATTTAGCTGGTACTCAGAAGGCCTGGGTTCTAACTTGTATTCTATTATTGGTTTTTAGATAATGAGTAAATAACATTCAACATTGAGGGAGAGAACAAAGAGTAAGAACACTGGAAAGGTATATACCCTTTTGCTCACAAACCAAGATAAATTTCATGGCCAGCCAACAGAGCAAAGCAATAACTCTGATAATTTGAATACTGTAAATAATTGGGCATCAAAAAAGACAATAGGAAGAAATGATTGCAAATAATGGTGTAAGAAAATCAGAAAGTTAGATTTTGATTTGGTAATTAAGCACCTTCTATGTGCAAGGCACAGTGTTAACCACTATGAATATTCCTTTGAAAACCACTTGCTAACATCTTTTAACTATTTATCTATTAGGGAATGGTTCTTAGAAAGCCAATAAGCTTCAGAGAAATTGCTGACTTGTCCATTAGTCAAAGGCATTTTCTCATTTGGGAGTTCTCTCTCCCAATGAAACCACAGGTCCAGAACCTATTTCTTCTAATTTACACTTCCTTACAACATTTGCAACATTTCTACTATTACATAAAATATTGAAATTTTATTTTATTCAAAATTAACATGAACACTTTAAAATAAGGGCAAAAAAAATAACAAAAATATTATGATGTCATGTTAGTGTATATTATCATAACCTCAATGACAAACATTGTGATATGACCTGCATATAGTTTATCTTTATAAAGAAATATTTTAACAACGGACAAATTCCTAATGATGAACAAGCTACTTTTCATATCTAAGTCTACTTTTACAAACCCACAACTAGCTCCATCTTCCAGTGAAATTATGTCAACAATTATTTTTATCCAAGTTTCAGAAAATTGGACTTTTTGTTTTCAAAAACTTTTTTCAAATTATTCTGATTGAAAATTTTAGTTGAAAGTATTAATCTTGGTCATACATGGTAGTGCCATCAGGACAACCAGGGCTTCTGAGTCATCAATATTTAAGATTTTGTCTTGATACAACTAATCAATTCTACCAAAAATTATCGTTTTAACCCTTTTTAACATTTTTCTTACCAAGTTTGTTAGACACAACCTATATCAATCAATCAACAATATTTATTAAATACCTACTATAACCCAGACATTGCGCTAAGCACTAGGGTTACAAAGACAAAAATAAAAGTCTCTATTCTCAAGGAGTTAATATTTTATTAGAGTGAACATTATACTTACATATAATAAGCACACACAAAGTATATACAAAATATGTACAAGATATTTTGTTGTTGTTGTTGGAGAGGCACTAGCAGCTGGAGAGATCAGGAAAGCTCATATGTAGGAGACATATTTAAGTCAAACTTTTAAAGTTGCATTGAGGCATAAAGGACAGCCTATATACAAAGGCCATATATAATAAAATATACGTTGTTTGTGAAGAGAAAAAGAGTTGAAAGTTTGGCTGGACCAACAAAGGGTATGTTCAGAAGAATAATATAAAATAAGGCTGGAAAGGTAGGTTGGAGCCAAGTGATAAAAAAAAAAAAAACTTTAAATTTCAAATTATTTATATTCAATCCTAAAGGCACATTAATAAAAGAGCTATTACTTTTGCAAATGAAGGTAAAACAATTAGGAACCTAGTTCTAAGATTGTGCTGAAAACCATTTGTGACAAACTTTAGAAAATTTAAGGTGAGAAAATAACCTTATGCATTTGAAAACAATTTGTATATATTCAATCTAAGTATTTTCCTTAAAAATGATTGATAAGACATTAAATTTCTCATTTTTCTAGGTCTCAAGAGAAAATTATCTTTAAATATCAATGAAGAGAAAGCTTTTAGGAAATGAAGTTGAATTAGAATATTCAAATTTCCTTCCTTCCACAGCCTCCCATATATATCCCTGTACCCCACTTAAAAATAAGTTTGCTAGTCTAATGTTTGCTAAATTAAAAGGCATTACCTACTTGGAGAAAAACTCACTATTTGATAAAATCCACTTGGAAAACTAGAAAGTAGTGTAGCAAAAATTATTTATACAACATCTCACACTATATGCCAAGATAAGTTAAGTTGCAAATAGATATATTACTAAAGACATAAAGGGTGACATTCTTAACAAATTAAGAGGATCAATGAAGAACATACCTTTCTGACCTATATAGGTAGACAGTCGATTCATGACAAGATTAGGGATAAAGGGGATCGGGATCACAGACTGTAATGGGCCACAAAAGATATTTGGACTCAAGGTGTCAAATGACACATATTTTTGAACATGTCCAATGTAAGAATGAATTTTGTTTGACTATGCATTTATGTGGTTTTTTTCTCCTTTTTTTGAATAAGGATAGGGAGAGATGAGAAAGAAAATATAATTTTTAACTGAAAAATGAAATTCAAAATTTAAAAAGAGTTTTACATGATTCCACATGTATAATGAGCATCATATTGCTTGCTTTCTCAATGGATGGAAGATACATAAGTGACAGAGAGAATTTGGAATTCAAAAAATTTTAAATAAATAAACATGATTTTGAAAAAATAGTTCATATTATCTAAACTTAAAGGTTTTTTCCAAAAGTAGCCCTCAGAAGATAGACTGGTTATGAAAACAAGTATGAAAAATAGTATTTTACCTTATCCTTCTTCTCCTTGAGCATGGCGCTATCTTCTTTTGCCTCTCTTAAAAGTTTTTCCTATTAAAAAATCCATAATTAGAATTCTATTTGCAACTTTTCAGTTTAAATAGTTCTATTATTATAATTACTACTATCAAAACCAAATGGCATTTATCAAATACCCTCATGTCCACTTTACATGCGAAAAGTTATTTGGAACTTCTAAAAGAATGTGTAACACAATGAAGGCAAAAACTGTTTGATTTGTTTCTTTCTATCCAAATAAAAAAGCCCACACAGCACTGACTCTCAACAGTTATTTCAACAATTTCAACAGTTATTTTCAAAAAGTTGCTTATCTCAATAGAAGTATTAATTTTTTTACATTAAAATCAGATCAAGGAAAAGTACAGCTTTGCCAAATTGCTCTAATAATATTTATGCTCCTAACTTCAGCCATGGAATATTTCAGCAACATACAAAATAAAATCATTATTATTTGTTTTTGTTATCAAAAGTACATAGTTAATACAATATTATCTTTAGGGTAGAAGCACCATTCTTTTCTCAGGAACAAATCTTAGAAGGCAAAGAGAGCCATTCCCATACTCTTCTTCCAATACTAGAGAACAACAACAGTAAATCCAGGGGTGTACTGGAGTCACATGAGAAAACCTGATATTATATATATTTATTTAATTATTATTATTATTTTGCTGAGGCAATTGAGGTTAAGTGACTTGCCTAGGGTCACACAGCTAGGAAGTGTTAAGTGTCTGAGGCCAGATTTGAACTCAGGTCCTCCTGACTTCAGGGCTGTTACTCTATCCACTGTGCCATCTAGCTGCCCCTGATATTATATTTTCAGTGTGAACATTTATTAGCCAGAACTTGATTTATTGTTTTGTTAGATTGTCTAGACTTGTCTATCATAATTTTTCCCCTAGAAAGATGTTTGTTAAAATATTTACCAAATATTTGGTACACTACTGATCACAAACCAAAAGATTTTACAATATGTAATGCCTAATGTAATCTCATTTGATTAACTGAATTTTCTAACATCATATTAAGATAGCCATCCATTTATAGTTTAATTCATCAGAACTGTGATCAGATAATATTACTGTACCTAGTCATGATTTATGCAATCTTTTCTCACTTAGGTTGCACTGTCTTTTCTATAAATCATATCTCAATCTTTGTTTACCTCTGGGGACTTCAGGAGAAGTAAAAGATCCAGAATATAGATCCACAAGGGTCATCCACTCCATTGTATTAAAATGAGTAGTTTAGTTTATTTCCATTCTATTACTTAAACATTATTCTGGACATTATTTCTGAAACATATCCACAACTAGAAGCATGTAAATGTACATGTACATGCACATTTAACACATTAAATAGCTTAGAGTCTCCCTTTCATATGTAAATGATCCTGAAGCTGATATCCTATATCCTCTGACCCATTTGCCTTTGACAATCATGGTATTTTGTATTAGAGAATTAGATAAGAATAAAGAGTCAAAAATAAGTTACATTAAAATACAAACATTTCAAGATTAATCTGAGAATTCTCCCTGCATAACAACATAAACTTACCTTTTCCTCAGTTTCTACTTTAAGCTGAGTCTCAACAGATGAAAGTTTGCTCTTGAGATTAGATATCTCAATTTCCTGAAAAAAATACAGGGGAAGATAATTAATGCATCAACACAATGTTAAAAGTTTCAATATAAGCACAACCATGTAATTTCCATTTCACACAGAAACAAATCATCTATAAAACATAAACTTTAAATTCTTCTACATGATTGCCTTCCTAATTTACCATAATTCAAAGTATTAGAGATAATTCCCTATCCTTTCTTCAGGATAGAAATCTTCTCCTGACATTATTTGCTTTGCTTCTCTTTTTTTCACTACGACTCTATGCTATTTATATTTTTTATTGCTTCCCCAGTTTTCTTGCTTACCTTCTTTAATTTGCCACCCAACTATTTGTTAATCTCATGATCCAGACCAAATACCTCTACTTTTTTCATTTTAATATAAGAGAACTTTTATTTCTCTTATTCATCTTTTCTAATATGAGTATATACAAATGTCTCAAGTGTTATCTTTCTATCATCCTATTCCAACCATTTTATTTTCTATATTTTGTCTCTGTTCTCTTTGGGAATCCCTCATTTAGAAATTTAGAAAATTTTCTAAACAAAGAGAGTGACAAAAAATTTTGCTGTTATAATTTGAAGGACTGTTTATTGTTTTTGCATATTCCAGCCTAACACAACAAGTAGCACATAGTAGTTACTTAACAGATTTTATGGAGTTGATGACTCAGTATTAAAGAAGTAGAGGCAGAGTACAAACTATGCTTATTAGGTGTATGGAAGTAAAGATGAAGGGAGAAAAATTATGGTAATGGATAAAGGGATGGGAATATGAAGGATTGTAGGACCGGGAAGAAAAGAAAATTTCTGGGCATAAAGAAAAGAGCCAATAGAGAGCAATAGGTAAACGCTAGAGGAAGCACAAAGATAGGATCTAAGATGAAAGAGAGATACTATCAGAAATTGTTGAAGTATGCAAAAAATAGAGTTGAAGAATCTATTGTCAGATGTCCCTAATCTTTCTGATAAAGAAAGAACTATGAGGTTATCTATTACCTGAAGGAATATGACGTGTGCACAGTGGACAAGGTTTACAAAAGCTGTTGGGGAAATTCTAGAGGGATCCCATGTAATATAAATGAAAATAATACTGAGCAGCCATGGAGACTGGCCTAGTTGAGTATGTATTTTATAAAAGACTAAATTAGCATACATTCATAATTGCTATTTTAATTTCCGGTCAAAAAGTTGATGGGAGAATAGAACTTTTAAAAATCCATTTCCATTCCTTTAAAAGTTATATGGAATTCTTTTCTAGATATTTTATCATTATGGAGAACTTCCACTAAACAAGCAATTATTATCAATTCAGATTTTAAATTGATCTGAAATTTAAATTGTCTAGTATGTGTCAGAGACAAGACTAGAAGCCATATCTTCTTGACTCTAAGGATATCTGTCTATCCACTATTTCATAATACATTTCTTTTACTCTGTATCTTTTCAACCCTAAAATATCCCACTTAACTCAATAAAACTTAAGTCAATTCAGTAAAAATAAATAAATAAATAAATAAAAACAAAGAAGCAGCAGCAAAGAAAAAAAAGTTTTATAGGAGTACATGGCCACAAAAAAAAAATGAGCAGAAAATCATGTAAACTAAAAAAAAATTAACTGAATAGCTTTACTGAATTATTTCTCTTTCAAGCATCTATGTTAGCATCATCATACACAGTCTTTATCCTATTTGTTATAGAGCTCACCAAAGATATTTTCTTCAATGACTGCTCTTGCTCTTTGCTCTTATATAATCCTAATTCTGCATCTCTTTCTTCAACTATTTTATCATATTGATCCTATATAAAAACAGGAAAGTCATTTATGTTCTGAAAAAAAATTATCAAAATCTAATACATTTTACTTAATAGGTCTTATGCAACAAATTGAAATCTAACATTTGTAGAACATGTTATTTAATAGTTTCATAGATATATATATATATATATATATATAATTGTCTTTAAATTAAATAATTCACAGATTTGCAGTTTATATAATCTCCATATAGCCGATCCAAAATGTCTTTAATGACCACATCATACTGAAATTGAACAAAAAAGGTAAGAACAAATCTTTTCTATATATAACATATAACAATGAACTTCAACAATTAAAAGATGTGATTTTAGAATCAGAATTTTACTGCTGCAGAACAATATTGCTGCACAGCGAAGTCCTAACTATGAATGGTCATGTTAAACCTAAAGAAAACCTTAATATATGACTGAATTAACTTTTTAAATATATCAAAAACAATTTAAAATCTAAACAAAAGCTTTAATTACTTTATGTTTTTCCATAAGTGCTACCATTTCAGCAATTTTATGTTGACATCTTAGATCAATTTCTTTTTGTTGTTTTACAGCTTCATCTGCTATTGCCTTTGTTTTTTCAACCTATCAATTAAAAAATATAAAAATAAAATGTATAAGCAAGAGATTAATTTTATTTAAACAAAACCACACAATAATATATACGTTCTATCATCTACACTTCAAATATAAAGTCAAGGAAATTAAGATTAGAAAATTCACTAGTTTATTCTGTTTACATTTTTATTATAAAATTAATTATTTGCTTCAGCTACTTTTTACTTTTATTATTTATTATTGTATAAGTAAATAATTAAGCATTTGATTGTTCTCAATGAACAACAAGATTCAAAGGTCAACCAATATTTTCTATATAACATTAAGATATATTATCTATATCAATGCTTCATAAATGAATTATAAATAGAACTTATTTCATGAATTTATTAATGGGCTTTTAGAGTACACAATAGCTTTGATATACATACTAGTCATTAAATATATTATATTATATTATATAAATAAATAATTCATATTAATATATAAATATATTATATATATTATATATACATCTTTAAGTTAAATTTTTTCTTATGTTTATAATATTTTTAATTTACAATGCTTGAGTTCTGAGAAAAAGTAAGTTGTTATAATAAACCAACCTACTAATTAAGCATTATTCTTTTAAAAAAGATTTCATTTGCCTGGGTCAATAATAAGATACCATGAGTACATCCCTTTAAAAAGATGTAAATTAACTTTACTACAATTTAATTCCTACACAAAAAACTTGGCATTAATGATAATAGCTCTATTTTGAGTTACTATAAAACTACCATTTAACAGCCCCAAGGAACAACCTTATATAAATTTAATACCAAATGTGTAAATTAATTCTTCAATTTTCCAAATGTCTAAAGAGCATTAAATTAATCCCTTTCCTTTTGAGAACCAGAAGAAATTACATTATTTTAAAATATAATTTTTTTCATATATTTAGTTTTTCCTACCTCTCCCAAAAGATTTTCTTCTGATATCTTTTTGTCAGCAATTTCTTTTTGGTAGTTGTCAGTCATTTCTTCAAATTTCTTGTTAGAGTCATTTAGCTCTGATTCTAATTTATTCACCTTATAACAAGAAAGAAAAAAAATATTCCCATTGATAAGTGCTATGCCTTCTTTGATGAGAGTTCACATTTACTTTTTGCTTTTATAATTTTTTAAAAATTTAATAATAAGCAATTTCCAGGTCCACCAGAATTACAAATACTTACTTTAGAGAGCAGTAAAATTATCCTCAAAAAATGGTGAAGGTTTGGGGGCTATATAATGCAGTGACAGAGCACCAGTTCTGGAGTCAAAAAGAATCTAGTTCAAAGACAGCCTCAGAATCTTAAAGATTTGCCTTTGACAACAACAGCAACAAAAATTGGCAAGGTTGAACCAGAAATACAAGCTCAGTATTTTTCCCATTAATTTATGGAGCATTTCCATATTTCCTCAAATAACGTCAGTAATCTAGGTGTGCTCTTAATAACTAATATTTTGTTTTCTAGAAAATGTGATACATTACGATTAAAAAGTTATATATTATGATTAAAATGTTTCCATCGTTCCAAAATACAATACTTTTTGATAGATATATAGCAACAATATAAAATAATGGACAGATACGTGATTTCACTGATACCGTGAACCCCCAGTGTGAATATTCTCTTCACTGATACACATCCAAACTTCCCTGCAACCAAAAGTCTTATATAATGGCCTAGAGTACTACTGAGAGGGTAAAGTGACTTGCATAAAGTTAAAAAGGCAGGATCTGAATCTAGGTTTCTCTGACTCTAAGGCCAATTGTCTATACAGAACAACAAATAAGTACAAAATGTTTATTATTTTACAGGACAATTTTTTAAAATTACAAGATGAAACTAAATACCTTTATCTCATAGGTGCTCAACTGTTTGTTCTCTGCCACACTTTTCTTTTTTAAGGCTTTATTCTGTAAAATGATAAAAAAGGATTTTTATTGATATCATTTTACACTGACCTAAGAATTGTGATAAATAAAATATTGTTTTTTAAATTACTGTTGTAATAACATATTAAATTTCTAAGCTTTCTATGAATTTAGCATACCTCTTGCTGTAGTTCTTCAAAGGATTTGATTTTATTTTCCATTTGTTTTTTTAAATTGTTAAACTAAAAACAAAAAGACATTTTATAGTTATTTTCTACCTTCATTGTGATTCTAGACAATTACTCTATTTTGGTCATTCTCTACAATACTTTGCTTAAAAAGTATATCTTAAAGAATCCCATTAGATAACATGAAAAATGAATTAAAAGTGTCAAATTTACAAGATTAGGGATATATATATACAGATATAGATATATCTATATCTATCTATACACACACACACACACATACACACACACACACACACACACCTAATAATATTATTATTATTCAATCGTTTCAATCGTGTCAAACTCCTTATGACCCTATTTGGGATTTTCATTGCAAAGAATGATTTACCATGTTTTTCCTTATATGTATGTGTGTATATTACATATGTATTTGCACATATGTGTATTTTACATGCACACTAAATACTAAGTGTAGCTGCCTTGCTGCTACAGTATGTGTAATATATGTTTTTTCATTCACATGATTTTTCTACTATGAATGTTTAGATCAGTGCCTTTTAATTAGTTGATTTTCTCTAAGGAGGCTTCTGAGCTTTCATGAAATCATTATAACATTTCCTTCAAAAAGCATCTTTGTAAGGGTAGTTAGGTGGTACAGTGGATGTAGCACCAGCTCTGAAGTCAGGAGGACCTGAGTTCAAAACTGGTCACAGACACTTAACACTTCCTAGCTATGTGACCCTGGGCAAGTCACATAACACCAATTGCCTCAGCAAAAATTTTAAAAAGCATCTTTTGAAGTTACATAAAATATCACATTGGCAAATATCTTAGGTAAGCATATATCTCCTTGTTTTATACTTCACCTTTTGTTGACAACCAATCACAAGGTGAGAACAGTCATGTAAGTAAATTGTATTTAAGATTTTAATGCTTGATATTTGTGAAATATGTATAGAAGAATTGCACATGTTTAACATATAATGGATTACTTGCCATCTGGGGGGAAGGGAAAAGAAGGAAAAAATTTGGAACACAAAGTTTTGCAAAAGTAAATGTTGAAAATTATCCATGCATATGTTTTGAAAATAAAAAACTTTAATTAAAAATAAATTTTAAAAAAGATTTTAACGTTTGTCTAAGAGACACATTGTTTGAAGATAGCTTTCAAGATTGTATTTTGTTTTACCTAGGAAAACATTTTTAAATATATCAACAAACAGGGTTATCCTATATTCTCTAAAACTGAGCTTAATTTGTGACTATGACAATATGGACTGCTACAGAAGATCACCTGCAAAAGCTAGCCTATTCAACTCTTTGTTTTTCCACAAAGATGTCAAAGGACACCAGGACCATTGATTCTAGAGGATGAAAAAGTAATATATGGGTATCAATAGTTGTTCAACTCTTTGTGACCCTGGGCTAGACTCTTTTTTCTTGGCAAAGAATGGTTTGCTATTTCCTTTTCCATATGCATATATCACATATATGTGTGCATGTGTGTGTGTGTGTATATATGTATGTATACATGCATGCTAAGTACTAAGTGTAGCTGCCTTGCTGCTACAGTATGTGTAATGCATGTTTTTTCTAATATGTAATTTTTCTAATACAAATTCAAATACAAATGTCATCTTTTTTAAAAAATGAAAGTCACATGATACTTTCTATTGTTTGGAATCTTCAAATGAATAGATTTGGGTAGCAAATTTGGTAGTAATTTGGGTTAGATAGCATAGAGGACAAGGAAACAGGAGGACCTGAGTTCAAATCCAACTTCAGATACTTAACACTACACGTAATCGTGAGCAAGTCAATTAACCCCAATTGCCTTGCCAAAATAATAATAATGTATTTTCAAATGTCTTTAAAATTGGCTATCTCATTGATTAAAAAATGCAAATTAAGACAACTCTGACATATCACTTCAAACTTCTCAGATTGGCTAAGATGAAATGTAAAGATAATGATAAATGTTGGAGGGGATGTGGGAGAAGTAGAACACTAATGCATTGTTGATGGAGTTGTGAAATGATCCATTCTGGAGAACAACTTGGAATTATGCCCAAATGGCTATAAAACTGTGCATACTCTGATCTAGCAATTTCACTAGTAGGTCTATATCCCAAAGAGATCATAAAAGAGGGGAAAGAACTGATAAATGCAAAAATGTTTGTAGCAGCTCTTTTTGTAGTGGCAGAGAACTGGAAATTGAGTGGATGTCAGTTGGAGAATGGCTGAATAAGTTATGGCATATGAATGTAATGGAGTATTAATGTTATAGCCTGCAAAGACATATGAAATAATACTGAGTGAAATGAGCAGAACCAGGAGAAAATTATATATGGTAACAAGATTATGTGAATATCAACTGTAATGGACTTGCATGGACTTGGCTCTACTCAACAGTGTGGTAATTCAAGGCAATACCAATAGTCCAGGGATAAAAAAAAGTCATCCACATCCAGAAATGAAAGCATGGACACTAACTGTGGATTGAAGCATAGTATTTTCACCTTTTATTTGTATGTTTGTTTTTTCTTCTCATTTTTTCCCTTTTGGTCTGATTTTTCTTGCACAACATGAAAAATATGGAAATATGTTTAAAAGGATTATACATATTTAATCTATATCAAATTGTTGTCTTAAAAGTTATGAGGGAGAGATATTTGGAACACAAAATTTTACAAAAATGAATGTTGAAAACTATCTTTACAATTATTTGGAAAAATAAAATCTTATTGAGAAATCTAAATATGTAAAGAAAAGTGACTACATTAAAAATTGGGAAATTTGGGGTTTTTTAATTCAAAATTACTTTGTAGAAGGCACTAGGGATAAAAATACACACAAGAATAATAAAGAGCTTACATTAAAATAAGGGAAGACTACATATAAAGAGGTACTTAACTAGGGAGAAAGAGAAGGTATCTGTACAGAGACATGATGAGAAGACTGTAGAAAGTTTCAAGGAAGCTAAACCCTCACAAGACATGGCAAATAGTTCACCAATCAGAACAGAGAGATCCAGAAGTACAATTCAAATTTCTCACAGGATACAAATCATCTAAGAGTAGATCTATGGTAAAAAGACTTGATTTGACATTTTTCTTCTTTTAATACCCAATTGTGTGATCTAGGGATTCTGACTAGGTTGTATGAGTTAGTTATCCCATGCCCATTTTTAAAATAGAATAATTAATAGAATTGTGTTGTTATCTTACAGTTCAGTCTTTCAAAGAATGAAGTCTGGGATGAATTTTCTTTTAATACAGAATACTCTTGAGAAAAATAAAATACTCTAGGTCTTAGTCCCTTGATTTTAGCAGAAAATATCTGCGACCATGGGAGACATAAGCTCTCTTCTTCATCATTTAGTTCAGCCTAGGGGGAAATGGTTAGAAGAGATAAACCGTCTTCACTTGCCACAAGGCACTATCTCTCCTGAACTACACACAAATTAGAAATATTGTCTTTTGTCCCATGCAAAACTATAATCCTAACATTAATTATCCCACAAAACAATTATCTTTCACAAATATTTAATAGAATAGTTAGAAATTTTTGGAAAGGTTTAAAACCTTAAAATGATAATAGACTTTATTCTCCAAAATGTATAATTTTAATCATACCTTGTTTTCTAATATCTTTACAAGCTTATCTCTTTTCAAAATTTCACTTTCAATGCTTCTGGCCTGGAAAAAAAATGTTTAAAAGTATAATGTGAGAACACACATTTTATTAAAAGTTTTTTTTTCCCCATTTGTAGCCTCTATCATCCAGTTTATATATAATCTCAGTTCACTATTCAATTTTATTTTATCAACTTTCCTATTTTATTTCTATATCCTTCCTCCCGCCCCGAAAAAAAAAACTGCCCAAGTTCTTTCATGTTTCTTTAGTAAAGTAACAATCCTAATAACCTAACTAGTGGACAAGTTTAGAACTTATTTAGAGAACAAGCATAGAGGGAGAATCAGATCAAAGTTATGATAAGCTTTCCAAGACCAAAAGCACCAGGATCTACCAGAGAGGATGAAGGGGGTAACTTCAAAATTAGTTCTAGATATCTTGAAGCCTAGGGGAAAAAAAAACTTCACAAGGACAAGAATGTGCCTTTCTTAAATATATACCCCATATCAGGAAACAAAACAGGATCTAGAAGCTTAACTTTGCTCTTCTCAACAATGCAGTAATTCAAAATAATTCCAAGGGATTTGTGATGGAAAATGTTGACCACATCCAGAGAAAGGACTATAGAGTCTGAATGTAGATCAAAGCATACTATTTTCACTTTTTTTTTCTTTCTATTGGTTTTTCCCTTTTATTCTGAGTCTTCTTTTACATGTCTAACTAATGTGAAAATATGTTTAACATGATTGCACATGTGTAATCTATATCAGATTGCTTGCTGTCTTGGGAAGGGGGGAGAGAAGGGCATTAAGAGAAAAAAATTTTAAACTCATACTCTTACAGAGATGAATGTTGAAAACTATTTTTTACATATAATTGGGGAAAAAATAAATGCTATTAAGTAAAATAAAAAATTCTTAAACAGAAGCTGAAAATCCTAGTAACCTTAACAACCCAATTCTAATAATAATAATAATAATTGCTAATGACTAGCATGCATTTTATACATTTTAAGATTTGCAAACTGTAAAGTACATGCTATTATTTTCACCATATTACAGATGAATCCAGAAGATAGGAGGACAAATTCGAACGTTATATTAATCAGAATTTCAGAAGGTGGGAGAGAGGGGAGATGGTAGTCACTGAATTCCAGGAAATTAAGGACAATTTTCTGGACCACAGAAAGGGGAAAATCCTAACCGCATATGTCCAAGGATTATGACTGTTAAATTTTAGAATTATATCCTGCCTGTCACTAGCTGTGTAACCTTGGGCAAATCATATAACATTAATGGATCTCAGTTTTCTCATCTGTAAAATGAGGGGTTTAGACTAGATAGCCTTGAAGATCATTTTCTGCTTCAAATTTATGATTCCCATACCCTTCGATCATAAAGATCTCATCTCATTGATATTGTTCCCCCTAATAATGCTAATAACCCATACATGCCTTACCCATCCTGAGCATCTCTTAGCCATGTCCTCCCATAAATCAAGCACAAGGGGTCTACCCAATTTTCAGGGGAACAGGACTTACTTAATTTCTCTTAATATCTCCAAGACTACCAATGAAGTATGCTATCCATCCGTTGGGTATCCTGCTCACCACATCTTTTTTTAATCATACATTTCTTTGATAATATCCTTTACTTTGATTCTCCTTCATGCTTCCTTCTTTGTTATGTTTTACAACTTGCTCATAACTACCACATGCCTCTCCACTAACCTCTAAGTGATAGTCAATTTTAATTCTTTAGAAATCTACAATCTTTAGAAACAACATGGGTAGAATATATGTATTTTTAAAAAAAAAGGCCTTCATCAGGTAGAACTTTGGAGATATTAAAGAAACTTTACAATTTGCCTTTGACAATTCATTTTTTCCCTATTTAATTTTGGGCCATTCATTTATGTATGATATATATATATATATACACACATATATATATATGTGTGTGTGTGTGTGTGTGTGTGTGTATGTACTATTACTATTATGACTGTGTGTGTATATAAAAACTATCTAAATGTTGTTAACAATCTAAACAATAGAAATTCTTATTCACTTGATTTTTTCTTCTGAGAACAAATTCTTTAAAGATCATAAGATCCTTATCATAGGATAAATTTAGAGCTACAAAGCACCTCAGATATCATGTAGTTCAACCCCTTCGTTTTACATATGTTTTTATCTTAATATAACCATTAATGGCTCCTGGGAAGAGAGAGGGGAACCCCGCTTTCAGTCTATTATTCGCAGATCACCTCTCTTCTTAGGTCTCTCCAGGAGAAGGCAAAATAAGGGGAAAGTTTTTTTTTAAGTGTTGATCACTTTATAGTACAAAGAGGTGACTCTTCCCACAAGAGTTCATCCTTCTAAGTGTACAAAACAACACAAAATATGATATAAGCAGCCACAGTCACTGAAACAGATCTCCAAGGAGACACCCAGAAGTGGTTCCAAACCAACTAATTCTTTCTGAAGCATCTCCAGACTCAGAAATAAGCCTGCATTTTCTTTTATAATCTTAATAAAATACCAGTGGATATAGTCATATTCTACAACAAGAGGTACTTTCAGAAACAAAGGTTTACTGCACTGTAATAACAAGTTGAATGGAGAAACTCCTCTTCACTCCACTGAGGATCTATTTACTAATTTACTAATTTTGGAGACCTTCCTCTAGCTCTTCTGTTTTGTGCTTACCAATGTAATACTTGAATTATTGACTAATAATGGCTCTCTCTTGTTGCATTACTGACCTACTTCCTGTGGAAAGAATGCTTTATTATATTGTTTGGAAAAATTATTATAAATGTATAAATCCAACATTATGATTAGAAATTGCTTGTATCCAAATGTTGCTTAACTGCAGTAACTGCCCAGGAATGAGGAATGGTTATGAGAGATATGGTTACAAGGAATGGGTTCTCCCCATGTCCTGAATCCACCTAAAGCATTCCTTTTTGGGGTCCCCACTCAGGATTTGCTTTGAGTTAATTAAAGCTTGTATTTGGGATTCCTTAAAGTTGATACATGTTAACATACAGAAACTTTTGTCAAAATTTTATATAATGGAAATCATCTAGAACCTGAGAAAGAAGACACCCCTGATTTCTGGCTCACTCTCCTCTGTCCCTTCTCTCCTTCTCTCTCTTTCCCTCTTGCTAATGACCTAATAAATTTCTTTCTAAAACTATTTAAGATTTAGGGATTTGTCTCATGAAAAACTCTTCCAATTTTGATGGTTTTTATACAATTTCTTATGCACAAGTCATCAGTGGTAATATGCAATAAATCATATACTCTCAATATATTTCTCTTCATTGTCTTTTGGGTCACCTATAATTTTGATTCTCCCAAGTTTGTAGTATTCCATGATTTATAGTTATTTAAGGAGTATGTTGCTTGATTCTCTTGAAAAGTGCAAGAGAAACTGGCTATCAAAGGGTTCTGATGAAAGTCTTTTGTTAAATTGAATAAAGTCTGTCCTCTGTCTCATAACTTTTTAACTTGAATGTTTGCAAGGGACCTAAAAATCCCTGAGACAAAATCCTAACGTTCTTAGTGGAAACTCTAGTTGGAGGCATAAGTTACAGATATTATTACTGAAAAGAGTACTCAAAGTAAGTCCAATTTTGTCATGTCATGGGCTAACCAACTGACACAAGTACTACAAATATAACATACATTTTCTTCACTCTTGTTCAATTTAGTTTCAACTTCTTCATTTTTTTCTTTTAACTCCACTTTTATAGCATCCAATTCATTCCTATAGAAATGAAAAAAGGTAAAACTGCAATTAGGATTTTTTTCACGTTACTACTATTGTCCTTCACTAGGTTGTTTTGTTTTGGTCGAGTCTGGCTTTAATTGAAAATCAGGCATGATTTAAAAAAAAAAAGTTTACTTACATTTAAAATGAGATTTAATTTTTTTTTCTTTTCCTAAACCTCAAATTGAAACATTTTTTAAACAAAAAAAAAACATTTTTCCAGGAAAAAAAAATTGATCTCTAGCCAAAGAGATGAGAGCCTTTTTCTCATTTTCATTCATAATTTATTAGTTTAAAAACATTATTGCAAGTTCATTATTTCATAGGAATTATTAGGATTAGTTACTAATGACTTTCAATAAAGCATTGTTTCTTGAAATTAAAGATAATGTTATTGACATAAAGATGTACATTCAAAACTATGGTTTCAAAATCATGATAGGATGTAGTGGGCCTCATCCTTTTGCATGTATCTAATTTTCTTTATAGCCAAAATATTTAGCCACTGATTGTCCTTGTCTCAATGGTTGTTTTTTTTTTCTTACAATGGTTACTATGATAAAATCCTAAATAGGTGAGTTATCTTTTATACAAAGGTAACTGGCCAATATGGTGGTTAAACTTGTAGTCTAAAGCATCAATGGTGCTTTCTTTTAACCAAATGAATATTCATGTTTTGTATAACTGAAAATATGGATGTTTCTAGTTCATAAAAATATGTATATGAAACTACTTATTTTGTCTAACATTATGCAGACAAGCATAAAATAACTGGGAAACATAATTTGAATTATTCTAAGTTGCAAAGCAAAGAACAATTGCTATAAATGAACTACAGGTTTTTTCTTTAATTTTAAATATCCATTTTTCTAAAAGAAATAAAACTGAAAGTTAGCCATTATTCTATAATTTCAAATAGTCCAAGTTATGTCTATTTATCAGTAAACAATGCTAAAACTTTACTTTTTTTTTTTTTTTTAGAATAATAGTCATTCCCAATTTCCACAATTTTCATTTTGAAAAGGATTAGGACTCAGATGATTTTACAATCTACATAGTTATATATTTAAGGCCATAATCCTTTATACAAAAAAAAATAAAAATAAACAAGAAACATTTTACTTTGAGGACAGCTTGCTATGAAAAATAATTTTACTTCTCATTTCTGGGAGGTTACATTAAAGCATACTTCATCTCCCCTAATGTCTTACTCCAACACAAGGTCACTCACTGCATCCAGGGTCATCTTATGTCGACTATCTTAATCTATATCTTGCCACTGGACCCCAATAACTTTGGAGCAGAAAGTGAGGATAATGACTTTACACAGCCCTTCTTCACTCAAATCCAATTCACTTGCATGTCATAGCATTAACTCCCTCATGTCAAGATCCTCTTTAAGCACAAAGGACAAACAACTCAAATACATCCTTGCAGTCCAGGTTCTTAACTAATAGAAAAGCATGAGGTCTGACAAGTAGATTCTCCTATCTGGAAAGCCTTTGAGTAAAGAATTAGTAATAGATTTTAATCTAAGAACTAACCTAGCTAAGAGAGATTCATCACCAGAACTTGTTTACTGAGTAATGATTTTTTTGAACCACAGAAAATCACAAAATTATCTATATTAAGGCATGGATATTTTGCATAGATAGGGAAAGAACTAACACTAAGAAAGAATAATTTCTTTAAAGTGTTGAAGTGTAGCTCACATAAAATCAATATGAACTATAATATACTAACAGAAACATTGTTAACTTGCTAAATTAAAAGGTAATAATAATATAAGCCCCAAAATATTTAGCCACTTATTTTCCTTGCCTCAATAAGTTTTTTGTTTCTTCTAGATTTTCAATTTGCTTCATCATCTTTTCTTCTTGCTTTTTGCTATCCTAAATAAATAAATAGTTGATGTTAGACAAATTATTTCACATATATTTTAAAAACAAGTTTTAAAAACATTAAAATCACTCTTATTTGAATAAAATTCAAAGTATCAATTTTCCTTTTTAACTTGTTCATATTTCCTCCACAACCCTAATAATTCCTTCCATTGAAATCCTACCCATCTTTTGAAATCTTGTCCAACCCTCAAAATCCAGTTCAAATACTAATCCACACCAATTTGCCTGGAAAGTAGAACAGTCAAGAAAATGATACAAGGCTGAAAAGGTTGGGTGGCCCCATACTTTAAAAAATCCTCAACACCCAAGAAAAAAACTAAACCTTATTCTGTAGACCTCCTAAAAGCTTTGAGCAGAGGCATAGAATGACTCCATTTACATATAAGAAAAATGATTGTCATAATGATTTGAAGGATAGTTTGAAGGAGGAACTAGAAACATGAAAACCTGTTGAAAGGCAATTACAACAGTCCCAGTGGTTGATAATGAGGGCTTAAACTAGAACTGCTATAATAGAAATGATCAGGTAGGTATGAATATTAGAGATAATCTGGAAGTGAAATAGCATGACTCAATAATTAAATATTAATTCAATAAGCATTCATCAAGTGTCTGCTATGTACCAGACATTATGCTAATACACCAAGAATATAAATATGTTGTCTATTCTAGAGTATCAAAAAACAGTCTCTGCCCTCAAAGAGCTTAATTTTTTTTTTTAGGGGAAACAACATGTACACAGGTAAGTAAATATAAAATAATATTTTTAATGATTTCCATTGCAGAGGGCACTAAAAAATAGAGATAAACAGGATAGGTAGGTCTCATATAGGAGGTGGGATTTGAGCTGAGACATGAAGGACACTAGAAATTTTATAAGTTGGAAGTGAGGAGAGAAAGTATTGCACACCTGGTGGGCAGTTTATGCAATGCCTCAGAAATAGGACATAGAATGTTACTCACTGCAAACATTAAACAGGCCAGTATCTCTAGATCTTATCGTATATAAAGAAAAGTAATATATAATAAGTATGGAAACATAGGCTAGAGTCAGATCATGAAGGGTTTTTAATATCCTTCAAATGCATTCTTTGTGGTAGCAAAATGAGAGGTAAAGAAGAGAAAAGAGCCAAAAGTAACTTTAAAGTTCCGAACAGGGGAAACAAGAATGAGTAGTGGTGCCATAAAAAGATGGAGCCAAGTTTAAAGAAAAGTTTTAAGGAGAAAGAAAGTAAGCTTGATTTTGTACATACTGACTTTGAAATGTGTTTAGAAAGGTTCTATAGGCATTTGGAAATGTGAATCATGAGTACAAGAGAAAGGTCAGGACCAGAGTTAGAGATTTAGGAGTATTTGCATAGAAGTAGAAATCAAAAACATGGGACTGAATGAGATTGTCAAAAAAAAAAAAAACAAAAAAAAAACAAAAAACAAAAACCTAAGAATCTCGAGAAACACACAAATTAATGAGCAGAAATAGGCTGAAGAGACAAAGAAACATGGATAGAAGAACAGAAAGAATATCAGGAGTGAATTCATGATCAAAATCAGACTTATCCTTTATACTCCTCTACATACTCTATCTAGTCTCTATCTCCCAACACCCAGCACTTTGACCAGCTACCTCCCCAGACTCAGAATACTCTCCTGCTCATCTTTATTTCCTAGCTTGCCTGACTTCTTCAAGTTCCAGCTAAAATCTTACCTTCTACAGAAAGCTTTTTCCAATCATTTAAGTTCAATAGTGTTTTCTCTCTGCTGTTTATTTCCAACTTATCCTATATATCACTTATTTATACATAGCTTTGCATGTCTTTCCCATTGTAGTCTGATCTCTTTAAGAAAAGGGATTATCTTTTTTTATATTCTTAACATTTAGTGTCTTTTACGTAATAGATGTTTAGTAAATGGTGAGTGACTGACTTTGACAATTAGATCAGAAATGTAGCAGGGCATAATGGAGTAAGGAGCTTGAACTCAGCAAGTAATGAGCTTAATTCTTGCCTTTAACATTTAATTAGCTGTGAGATTCTAGGTACCTCAGGTAATTCTCTAAGACTTTTTATTAAGTTATAGATGAGTTTAAATCTGTTTCAGGGTTTGTCATGCTAATGAAACCATAGATCTTTAATGTATTAATGTAAAATTAGATTGATTGATCGATATCTATAAACTTCACCCAAACTTTTTGCCCATTTTTACTGCCAATCTAAAAAGAATAAAAGAATTTTAGAGGTAGGTGAGATATCAGAGATAATCAACAATTCCATCTTTCAAATTAGAAAAAGGTACTTATATTTATAAACTTACATTAATATCTTCTTGCAGTTTCTTAGACTCTAGGGCTGTAGTCATTTTTTCTTGTGCCATTTGTTTGTTTTCTACTGAAAGCTTTTTTAAATTCTCAGTTAATTCAATACTTTTTAGCCTATTAAAACATAAAATGAATTAAATGTATTATGTTATTAAATGAATTAAATGTATTATGTTATTTTATTTTCCCACAATTTCATGCCTTCCTTTTCCCAATTTAAAAAACCAAACAAAAGCAAGCTTTCTATCCAGTGTAATTTTTCACCCCATAGCCTACTTTACATTTAATTTTTTTTCTCCATTACATGCATTAATGTTTGTTTTTTAAAATTTTTATTTCTAAATTCTCTACTTTATCTAAATATATCAGAGATAGATATTTAGATAGATAATACATTGCAGTCATACAATACATTTCCATAATAGCCATGCTGCAAAAGAAACATAGGTGAAAAATAAAAATAATAAAATTTGAAAAGTTATGTTTCACAACCAACAGGATGATTTCAGAGAATCCTGGAGACGCTTACATGAACTAATGCTAAGTGAAATGAGCAGAATCAGGAGATCATTATACATGGCAACAACAAGATTATATAATGATCAATTCTGATGGACATGGCTCTTTTCAATAATGAGATGGTTCAATGATGAAGAGCCATTTACACCCAGAGAGAGGACTATGAGAACTGAGTGTGGTTCACAACATAGCATTTTCACTCTTCTTGTTTGCTTGCATTTGATGTTGCTTCTCTTTTTTTCTTGTGCAGCATGATAATTGTATAAATACATATACATATAATGTATTCAACATATATTTCTACCATGTTTAACATATACTGGACTACTTGCCATCTAGGGGAAGATGTAGGGAAAGGGGGAAAATATTGGAGCACAGGGTTTTGCAAGGGCTAATGTTGAAGAATTGTCCATGCATGTGTTTTGAAAAATAAAAAGCTTTAATTAAAAAAAAGAAAGAAAGAAAAGTTATGTTTAAATCTACATGCAGACTCCATCAGTTGTTTTGGGTTTTGGTTTTTTGGGGGGAAAACAGCATTTTTCACCATAAGTCCCTAAGAACTGTCTTGGATCATTGTATTGCTGAGAATAGCTATGAGAATCATAGTTGATCAACATACAATATTGCTGTTAAGGAGTACAATGTTGTCCAGGTTCTGCTTGTTTTGCTTTGCATCAGGTTTCTTCTCAGGATTTTCTTTTTTCTTTTCTTTTTTTTTTTTTTTTTTTTTTGCTGAGGAAATTGGAGTTAAGTGCCCACAGTCACACAGCTAATGTTATGTGTCTGAGACAAGATTTGAACTCGGGTCCTCCTGACTTCAGGGCTGGAAGCTACCCCATTTTCAGGATTTTCTGAAAATAACTCCTCTCATCATTTCTTATAGCACAATAGTATTCTATCACAATGATATAACACAATTTATTCAGCCATTCCCCTGATGATGGGCATCTCCTCAATTTCTAATTATTTGGTACCATGAAAACAACACTGTAAATGTTTTTGTACATATAGGTCCTTGTTATAGGCCAGAACTCTGACCTTAAAACAAGGATTCTTACTAGGTGCTGATTCAGTGGAATTGATGAAACAATGATTTTTACCATAGTGCTTAATAATTAATAGTTCTCTAAGTTCAGTATGACTGATTTAATCTTACAACAAATAATGGTTTCCTAGTGATATAATGATTGGTTTATACTCAGTGTAGAGCATATAAGCTAGGAGCTTTAGCCAGGTTTATTCAAAGAGAGCAAGGGAAGACAAGCAGACTGGAAACTGAAGCACAAGCCCTTGGACTCAGATTCATTCATCCCATCTCACACCACCTTGGTGGCAGGCTCTCCTCCTTCATTTTCTCCACTAAAACCAAAACTCCAGAAGGCCTCTAAAAAAGCTAGCTGAAGCCCCAGGCAAGAAGACAGAACTTTGAAAAAGGTAATAAAGGATTTGGACTTTAACCCCTGGCTACTCTTGTGGTGATTACTCTACTGAAAAGAAGGTTTCCCCAGAGACCACCAGGAAACTGAACAAAGAATATTACAGGTCCTTTTCATTTTCCTTTGAACTCTTTGTGGTACATACTTAGTAGGACATTTCTGGGTCAAAGGGTTTGCACAGTTTTATAGCTCTTTGGGCACAGTTCTAATTTGTTTTCCAGAAAAGTTGGATTGGTTCATAACTCCATCAATGGTACATTAGTGTTCCTATTTTTCCACATGTTCTCCAACAATTATAATTTTCCTTTCCTGTCATATTAGTCAATCTGATAGGTAAAAGGTGGTACCTCTAATTAGTAATGATTTAAAGCATTTTTTCATATGACTATGGCTTGCTTTGATTTCTTCTGGAAACTACCTGTTCATATCCTTTGACCTTTTATCAATTGGGGAATGAGTCTTATTCTTACAAATTTGACTCAGCTATATTTGAAATACCTTTATCAGAGAAACTCTGTAAAAAAAAATTTCCCAGTTTCCTGCTTTTCCTTCTAATCTTGGCTGCACTGATTTTGTTTTTTGTTTTTTTAATTTCACACAATGCTATAGTGCTGTCTCTTATTTGACCATAAATTCTTCTCTTATCCATACATCTAATAGATAAAATATTCCATGTTACCATAATTTGCTTATATTACTTTTTATGTCTAAATCATGTAGTAATTTTGACCTCATATTGATATATAGTGTGAGTTGATCCATATCTAGTTTCCATCAAACTGATTTCCAATTTTCTCAGAATTTTTTGTTAAATAATGATTTATTATTTAAAAAGATTGGATCTTTGGGTTTGTCAAAAACTAAATACTATGGTTATTTACTGCTCTGTTTTGCATACCTAATCTATTTCACTGATCCATCACTCTTATTTCTTAGCAATTACCAGATTGTTTTAATGATTACCATTCTATAACCCAATCTGAGATCTTGTACTGCTGGGTACCTTCACTTTTTTTTTTCATTTATTTTCTTGATATTCTTGACCTTTTTTCCCTCCAAATACATTTTATTATTGCTTATAGCTCTTTAAAATAAAAATGTTGGTGGCTTGATTGATATGACACTTGATAAATCAATCAATTTAGGTAGTTTTATTATATTGGCTTAGGATGAAAAACGAGCAATTAATATTTCTCCATTTGTTTATATCCAACTTTATCTGTGTGATAAGTATTTTGTAGGGGCAGCTACGTGGCACAATGCATAGAGCACCAGCCCTGAAGTCAGGAGGACCTGAGTTCAAATATGCTCTCAAACACTTAACACTTTCTAGCTGTGTGACCTTGGGCAAGTCACTTAACCCCAATTGCCTCAGCAAAAACAAAAACAAAAACAACAAAAACTATTTTGTAATTATAGTTCCTGAATTTTTCTTGGTAGGAAGATTTCTAATATTTTATACTCTCTAGTTAACTGTTTTAAATGGAATTTCTCCATCTCTCCCTGATGAACTTTTAATAATATAGAGAAATGCTAATGAATGAGTTTATTTTATATTCTGCAACTTTGTTGAAGTTGTTTATTATTTCATTTAGTTTTTTAGTTGATTCTCTAGAATTCTCTAAGTACATTACCATATTATCTCCAAAGAGTAATAGTTTTATTTCCTCATTGCCCAATTCCAATTCTTTCAATTTCTTTTTCTTCTCTTATTGCTATAGCTAGCATTTCCTTGCTTCATACCCTTGTTCTTATTGGAAATATTAATAGAATATTTTAACAGTTCTTGAACTGAAAGGCTTGAAAAGAGCAATAGTAAAGTTATAAACTACTTTTCAATATAACCACTTCAAATTTTTTTCACTATCTTCAAGCCAATAACTTTATCCACTGCCCCCTTTTTAGTAGTATTTTTAGTAGACAACTTTGCCAGCTACTTAATAGAAAAATAGAGTCCATTCAAAGATATAAGATCTTTCAACTCTCTTCCCATACCTTTCAAAGCCTCTATATATTATCTAACACTAAGGTTTTCAGAATGATTACATTATACAAAAACTCATCACAAAAACTTTATTATGTAGAGATACTATAAGTATTATTCTCAATTACAGAAGCAGAAACTGATGTTCAAAGGTGTTAACTTGCCCATCATCATACAACTAGCAAGTATTAGAAGATATGAACATACATCTACTTGACTAATTCTAGCACTCCTTCTGTTATATTATTCAGCACTTCTTTCTTGCCAGGGATATCTCTCCCAACTGTACCCATGATCCCATCCCATCACACTTCTTTTCCTTTCATCTGTCAGTCTCTCTCTTACGAATGCTCAATCTTTCTCTCTCCTGGCTCCTGCTTTTTGACCTTACACATCTCCCCATCCTAAAAGAATTTTCTTTCCTTGCTCTACAAACTACCTAGATTTTCACCTTAATCTGTCTCAACCTTTTCATTGTTAAACATCTAGAAAGAATAGTTTACATTGAGTACAAATTTTATACAACTTAGAAAACTCTGTACCTCAGGTTCAATGAGGCTGTTTGGGGACAATCAATTATGTACCTCATAGTTTAATAATCTAATATATTCTGTTTTGCCAGACCATAAAAAGACACATACCTAATAATAACTTAATTAAGATATAAAAGAAAATAACAAGAAATTAATAAACTTTATTTTTAAAAAAAGTCTTTCTCTGATTCTATGTACAAATGAGTGTTAGTCAAAGGGAGATTTTATGAGGGCGGGAAACTGGGGTAGAGTCAATTGTGGCCCTGATGTCTTTTCAATACACAATCAGCCAGCATGATATTTACTAATTTCTCAAGGAGTAAGAATGGAATTCAGAGAAATAGCTTGGTAGCTATAGAACCATAAGAATTTTGCCTAGATTCCTCTTCATTCCTACTTATTCCACAGCTCTGACAATCTCTCTTTTTTAAAATTTTGCCTCTAAATTCAATTCTGTGCTCATAGCTTCTCTTAAATGTTCTGGACTTCCACAAGCAAATACCAGTTGCCTTTCCTTTCTCTTCTTCCCTTTCCAAGTTTCCCTCCATGGTGCAATGAGGAAAACAACCCAAAACAAAACATTGAACTTGGAGTTATAGGATCTGAATATGAATCCCAGTTCTCCCACCTATCTGAATCTGGTCAAGTCATTTAACTTCAGACTCAAATCTCTCTCATCTGTATAATATTAATTGTAATATTCTCTCTAAAATGTAATCTTCTCTGTTGAGGTTTTCTTGGGGTCTCTGGAGGCAGCCTTAGTTTTAGTTCAGTAATCATCCCAAGTGCAGCCAGGTGTTAAAGTCCAAATCCTTTATTTTCTCCTTCAAAGTCTGTCTCCTTCACTTGGGGCTCCACTAGTTTTTCTGGAGGCCTATCTCTCTCCTTGGTTCCAAGAGCTTGAGCTCCTGCCTGCCTTCTCTGGTTTCTGAATCTCCCCAACCAAATCCTGGCTGAGGCTCCAAGAGCTTCTAGTGCACTTGTCTTTCTGGCCCTTAGAGTTTCTTGCTTATATGCCCCACACTGAGCATACACCAATCATTATATCACTAGGAAACCATTATTTGTTGTAGGATTAAATCAATGCTAAACTAGATTTAACCATTGTTTCCTCAATTCCACTTAGTACCTTGTTTAAGTTCTGGACCATAATATCTCCTTGTAGGATTAAATCAATCATACTGAACCATGCTAAATTAGATAACTATTGTCTCTGTATCAATTCCACTGACTTAGTACCTTGTACGAATTCTTTGTTTCAAGTTCAGAGTTCTGGCCCATAACAAATAATAGATAACATTTATACAATACTTATTATTGTTGAGTAATTTGTTAATCACTTTACAATTATTTCATTTGATCCTCACAACAACTCAGGGATATAGATGCTATTGTTATCCCCGTTGTACAGATAAGCAAACTAAGACAAAGAGAGTTAAGTGACTTATCCAGGTAAAATATCTAGTAAGTATCAGGACTTCATGAATTAAGTCTAATACTCCACGTAGAAGGGTGGTACAATGAAGAAAGTGCTGGACTGTAATTAGGAAGACCTGAGTTCAAATATAGCCTCAGACATTTAATAACTGTAACTCTAACCAAGTCATTTAATTTCTCTCTGTCTTAAGTAATTGCTCCTAAACAAATCTTGAAAGAAGGAACTCTATACTCTAATACCAGTATTTGCTTGTTCAAACAAGCAAAAGTTATTTTAAAACTTGTATGGAATATGATTGTTCTATTAAGAAATGATCAGCAAGATGACTTCAGAGAGACTTACATGGACTGATGCTAAGTGAAGTGAGCAGAAACAGGAGATCATTGTACAGGGCAACAAGATTATATGATTATCAATTCCTATGGAAGTGGCTCTCTTCAACAGTGAAATGATTCAGGGCAGTTTCAATGATGTTGTGATGAAGAGAGCCATCTACACCCAGAGAAAAGACTGTAGGAAGTGAGTGTGGATCACAACATAGTATTTTAACTCTTTATGTTGTTTGCTTACATTTTGTTTTCTTTCTCATTTTTTTTTTCCTTTTTGACTTGATTTTTCTTGTGCAGCACAATAATTGTGGAAATATGTATAGAAGAAGTGCACATATTTAACATATATTAGATTATTTGCCATCTAGGGGAGAGGGGGGGAGGAGAGAGGGAAATAATCTGAAACACAAGATTTTAAAAGAGTGAATGTTGAAAATTATCCATGCCTATAGTTTGAAAATAAAAAGTTTTAATTAAAAAAATTATCCATGTGCATATATATTTTTGCTGAAGCAATTGGGGTTGTGACTTGCTCAAAATTACACAGGTAGGAAGTGTTAAGTGTCTGAGATCAGATTTGCCTATAAGGAAAAACTCTTGTAAATAGATCATACAATTGTACCTTATTTTAAAAATATAATATTTTTTCCTCAATTACATGCATTTTCTTTAAGTTTTTGAGTTCCAAATTCTCTCTCTCTCTCCTTTATTCCCGTCTCTCCCCCTGAGATAGCAAGCAATCAGATATAGATTATACATGTGCAATCAGGTGGAATCATGTGAAATATTTCCATATTAATCACTTTGTACAAGAATATTCTAGTAAAATTTTAGAAAGGAAGGAAAAAGGAAAAGGGAAGGAAGGAAGGGAAGAAGGGAGGGAAGGAGTAAAAGGAAGAAAGGAAAGAAAGGAAAGAAGGGAAGGAAGGAAGAAAAAGAAGAAAGGAAGGCAAGGAAGGAAAGAAAAGAAGGAAGGGAAGGAAGGAAGGAAAAGAAGGAAGGGAAGGAAGGAAAGAAAAGAAGTAAGGGAAAGAAGGAAGGAAAAGAAGGAAGGGAAGGAAGGAAGGAAGGAAAAGAAGGAAGGGAAAGAAGGAAGGGAAAGGGGAAAGAAGGGAAGGGAGGGAGAGAAGGGAAAGAGGAAAGAAAGGAAGGGAAGGAGAGAAAAGTAAAAAATAGGATTCTGATAATACCAGTTCTTTCTTTGGAAGCAGATTTTATTCTTTTGTTCTTTGTCTTGGAACATTTATTGCTGAGAATAGCTAAGTCATGCACAATTCATTGAACAATATTGCTGTTACAACATACAACATTATCTGGTTTTGTTTACTTCACTTTGTATAAATTCATGCAATTCTTTCCAGGTTCATCCTGCTTGCTATTTCTTATAGCCCAATAACATTCCAACACAATCACATATACAACCCCCAATTGATGGTCATTCCTTTGACTTTCATTTCTTAATCATCACAAAAAGAGCTGCTATAAATATAACTGTATTTTTTAAACAAAAAAGAACAATTTAGGTGGTGAAGTGGATAGAGCACCAGCCCTGAAGTCAGGAGGACCCGAGTTCAAATCTGGCCACAGACACTTAACACTTCCTAGCTGTGTGACCCTGGACAAGTCACTTAACCCTAATTTAACCCCAATTGCCTCTTCAAAAAAAAAAAAAGTTAACATGAACAGGTCTTCTTAAAAGCCATTTCTCCCAAAACAGGGACACACTTCCTCCTACATATGTAAGATCCCTGGGTTAAAGTGGGCTCAGGTTTAGAATGCAACAATAATGAAGCACACATGGAGAAAACACATAAACTCGCAACTCTCGATTACTAGAATTTCTTTTTTTTTTCCTTTTGTGAAGTCCTCATGAAGTTCTACTTAGTTATAATCCTCTACTGGACTAAAAGGACGGATGCTTTTCTAAAGTCCATAGCTAAGATACTTCTATCCACCATGAGGGGTTTCACTCACTGAAGCTATTACTGTCCTTAACAACTGTCTTTTCCACATCTGACTACAGACACTTCTTCTGTTATTAGTCACAGTTTTGGCTCTATTAACCACCATTATCTCTTCCAATAACTCTTGGGATCTTTTATATCTCTGATGAATTTCCCAAGCTTACATAATCATTCTCTCCTCCTCCCCAATTTCCTCTCAAGGTCTTGACTACAGATTCCTTCTCTACAACACTGGCATGCTCCTAGAATATGTAGAATTCCTAACTGGCTTTGCTGTTTTATACATAGGTCCATTTCTTTTTAGCAATAGTTTCTTTTTAGCAAATCAAAAATATTTCTTGTGTGACTTTATCCAGTGATCAAAACACTTTATTTCTCTAACACTGATTTAAGAATTTGTTTGTAACTTATTAAGAATTTCTTTGAAATTAATTTATACTTTTTTTTCAATTAGTTGTCTGAAATTTCTACGATTACATTAATTGGTATGGGAATAAAAATCTCACTCTTAAAACTATTCTAATCATTCATTCTGATTGTATATTTTGGCCATTAATTGGGAAATGACCCATATTTTTATAGATTTGACAAAGTTCTTTATATATTTGAGACATGAGATCTTTATCTAAGAAACTGTAAAAAATTTTCCTCAGTGTTCTGCTTCCCTTCTAATCTTGGTTATATTTGCTTTTATTTGAATAAAAATTTTTTAATTTTTAATTTTAATTTAAAAAATCAAAATTATTCATTTTATACTTATCTTTGTTTATCTCTTGCTTATTCATAAATTGTTAGCTTATCCATAAGTCTAAAAACTAACAATAAGTTCCATGTCTTTATAATTTTTTTGCATTACTCTTTCTATATATGTCTAAGTCATGTATTCATTTTGACCTTATCTTGGAAAACTATGTAAGATAGTGTGGTCTATGCCCAGTTTCTGCCATACTGCTTTCCAGTTTCCCAACAATTTTTTACCAAATAATTAATTCTTAAATAATTCCAAAATCTTAAATTTTTACACTTGTCACACGCAAGTTCTTCCCATTCCCATTCAAATTTATAATCGCTATTTGTGAATTTCTCTTTATCTTATTCTTACTATTTTCCTTCTCAGCCCCTTTTCCCTGTCTCAGTTAGCTTATCTTTTCTCCTTCCCCTCCTATTCCTTATTTTACCCAGCACTCTATTTTCCCCCTAATCTTGAAATCTATACACCCTTCTAAAAGTCCATTCGACAACCTCACCCTCATCCCCCAGTTTTTATCACCTCTTTATAACTTCAGAAGACTTCTACACCTTTCTGGATGAACATGTTGTTCCTTCTTCAACCCAAATGAGTGTAAGATACATTTATCATCCCTCTACACCACCTACTTCCTCTGTTGTTCTTTTTATGTCTGATTTTTATAATTGTTCCTTTTTACTTCTTCCTACCCAATTTTGTTTTTTAGAATCCTTCATCATACACAATTTAGCCACAACCTTTCTCTTAAACTATCAAACACTATTCCCTTTCGAACTTCTGCTATTAAAAACAAACTGGATTGCTCACTCTTTCTTCTTTTCAACCTGTTCTTTTTTACTTCTGTACCTTTGTTCTTAGTGTCTAGAATGTATTCTCTCTCCTTAGCTCTAACATTCATCTGCTAAAATTCTTCCTTTCTTTTAAGTCAAGGGCCACCTTGTCCATGAACTTCTCCCATAGTCCTCTTGGTTGTAAGTGATATTTCTGTCCTCATATTGTGCATTTACAGAGACCTCTCCTTTGGTATTATTTTCTAATTTATATTTAGATATTTGGTGTGCATATATTCCCATTCTAGCTTGTAAACTTTATAGAGCAAAGGACTAGGTAAGATTTCTTCTTTGTATTCTCAGTACTTAGCACAACATCCTACACATATTAGGAGCTAAATACATTGCTTTTTTCTCAATAGCACTAAATTAAACTGAATTGAAAACCTTTTTGTTGAAATGTAAAAAGAAGAATTATTAGCTGCTATTCACATCTTTTCAGTTGTTCTTATATCAAGGTTGTGAAGCTAAACATAAAAAGTTTATTAGTGTTAGGAGAAGCAGCCTGGTTTACATGTGGTAGATTAGCTGGGAATTTAAGGTCATCTATCTCCTATACTCATAGGAATTATCTTTAAGAATACTATCCTTGTAACATAAAACAACAGTCATGTGTGTCTGCGTTATTCCATTATTTAAGAAGCAATATAGATAGACAGATAGATATTCATCTAATTATTCATGTAAGTTTATCTAGGTTGTAGTTTATGAGAAATATTAGAGAATAGTAAAAATATGGTCTTGGAATCAGAAATAACTTCATTCAAGGCATGTGTAGAACCCATTATAGCTAAGTCACCCTAGGGTCATTATATAATGAAGCAGACTTAGCAAGTCATTTTACCTTCTCAGTGCCCCAGATTAAGATGATATGTGGTATGCTAATATGGTAAGAGCAAGTGCTCATCTGCATTCATATAGTGTCTTTACCCAAAAATCCTAATGAACAAAAATCACAGATCCAATCTTTCCAAGATGGTTTAAAACAAAACTTTAGGAGAAAATGCATGTGTGGTTTATCTATATATATAAAACATACCTCTCTTGTTCAAGTTCAGTTTTAAGTTCTGCAACCTGTTGTAAGTAATTTTGTTCATTTGTAGCAGTTTCATTTAATTTTATTTCCAAGTCATGTACTTCTTTCTAAAAAAGAAAAATATATATAAACATATAGAATCTGGTTTAAAAATGTTTTCATTATTAAAATATGATTACAAAAGTAGCAATACAATGCAACTCATCTGATTAATTAATTTCAGGTCTTCAAAGATCTATATCTTCAGAATGGTTATTTCCCTCCAGTGATGCACATCACAACATTTCCATGCCTCAACACATGGTATATTATAAGTTGTAACAGAAAAATTAAATTGACTTTCAGCCAGTCTGATAATGAGCTTATATAAAAATGATTTGGGCTGTGTGTGGGTGTGCCCATGATAGCTATGCTCACTTCTCTCCTGACTCTGGACTTTTATACAGATTCTTCCCACATTCTCATCCCAAATCTCCCTTTATGTGTCATTTTTCCCTTTAAATTCCTTGAGGGTAGGGACTTTTTTCTTGTGTCTATTTTTGTATTGTTAGTACTTCATAATGTGCCTGGCATATAATAAAAATTTAATAAATGCTTTGTCTTTCAATTTAGGCAGATCTTCACTACACACACACACAATTCAGCATTAAGGTATGTTCAAATACCTTCCACCAGCTTTCCACTGTCTCCCAGAATTTGTGCAACTAGCACAATATGCAAAAATACACATTATACAGAAACTCTATTCCATAAAATAGTATCAGAATAGATTATGTATATTGTACAAATGTCATATGAGATTTTATAACTACTTTGAAATTCATACAGATAAAACATTGGAATTTTTAAATAATAAGCTTTGAAGATTATATTTATGGAATAGTACTTTCATTGAACTGAGATGTTTTCATTAAAAGTAGTCCCCTACATGGCTCTCTTCAACAATGAGATGAACCAAATCAGTTCCATTTCTTCAATAATGAATAGAACCAGCTACACCCAGCTAAAGAACTCTGGGAAATGAATGTGAACCACTACATAGCATTTCCAATCCCTCTGTTTTTGTCTGCATGCATTTTTGATTTCCATCTCAGGTTAATTTTACATTATTTCAAAGTCTGATTCTTCTTGTACAGCAAAATAATTGCATGGATATGTATACATATATTGTATTTAACATGTACTTTAACATGTTTAACATGTATTGGTCTACCTGCCATCTGGGGGAGAGGGTGAGGGGAAGGAGGGGAAAATTTGGAACAGAAGATTTTGCAAGGGGCAATGCTGAAAAATTACCCATGCATATATCTTGTAAATAAAAAACTATAATAAAAAAGTAGTCCACTAATAAAATTGCAATCTCATTCTTCCTGTTTTCTCCTAATATTTTCATCGATGTTATCCTCAATGTATAGAATATTTTCATAAAGAGAATAATATGTTCATAGAGAATAAATATGTTCATGGGCCAATCACTGCTGATATTTTTTTCAGCCACTTTTTTAAAAAGTAAAAGTATCACCTATAATATTTCCTATTCCTTTAGAATTTCCTATCTTCTTTTTCTTTTTAGGCTATCTCTTATCTATCTATCTTAAATTTATTCTGTCTCTAGTATAGATTTTTTTCTACATATATTTAGTCAGGAACAGCCTATTCATGCTAATTTCAACTTTTTAAATGGCATTGTCATTTCCCTACAAAGTACACCAAGTATTGATGTAATGTCCAAATGTGGTGGCTCTGTTAGCATTACCCATCTCACTCTCAACAGATCACTACAAAAATATTTGTTTTATTATGCTTTGAATTTGTCCTCTTTCTACTTTCATCTACAAATATTCCTCAGATAATTAGGGTTAGTTGAATTTCATAACAACACAATTGACTAAATGATGCAGAACATAATAAGAATTCACTACACTTACTGTTTGCTGTAGTAATCAGATAAAATTTTATTTTGCATAGTAAAAATGATTAAAAAGATTTTCTTCATGCAAAAAAAAGCTTTCATGAATATATTAAAGTCATGCAAGTTTTCTTGAAGTGTAAAAACAGATAAAAATTTACTGTTAATATCAAATGAAGCATAAAACAGGGAGATATGCTTGCCAAATTTATATGTCACTGTGGTGAATATGTTCTGCACAAAGTTTCAAGTAGAAGAGATATTCCCTGCAGATTATTATGCTCGTTTGTGAGTGACAGTGTCCTGATTATATCCATTCCTGGAATACTGCAAAATTTTCTTAATGATATTCAGAATAATTCAAAACATTTTGACCTAATTATTCAATTAAAAAAAACAATAAAAAACCTATTGTTGAAACCAGGTTAAGTGGACAAACAATAGGATTTATCCAACAAAATAGATAATCTTGGACAGGCACTAAGGATGAACAACGTATTGGGCCCACAGTTGAACAGAAGAAGGAAGAGAGTAGACTAGATTGCAAATGAGAAATCAGGTAGTGCTTTTAGTGATCCAAAGTCTCTCCTTAAAATAAAGGCCCATTTCTTTTATATCAATAGTCTTTCAGTGATACTATGTGACTATGGATCATAGGACACCACAGTCTCTAAAGAATTAAAGTGATAGGTCACCCAAATGGCAACAAAAAGAAATATAGTGAACATGACTGGGTTATAATTATTGGTAATATTGGTAATATTAATTACCAATTACCAATAATAAATATTGGTAATATATATATTACCAATTACATAGGTAGGGATGTTTAGGTTAAGTGAAATAAAGGATGTCTTTAGAGAGCTATGTGACTAGAAATACTGATGGACCCATTATATAGCAAAAAGGATAACTAATAGATCATTTTAAATGTCTATAAATATTAAGATCATTTTAAGAAACATCCATAGTAACAAAATAGTTACACGAACCTGTCTGATTTGAAGAATCCCATTTAGTTCTATTTCTGTTGCCTGCAGTTTTTCAGTAATCATCTCTAAATGTTTCTTTTCATTTAAAAGTCTTTGATTTTCCTCCTAATACAGAATATAAAGGAATCATGAATTCCAAAGTACAAATATTCAAAATAATGAAATTTGCAAATAAAAGTTGTGAACAGAATCATTTCAATAAAAAATTTTCTCTTTGTCTGGAACTACAAATGCATTTTTATTCAACAAATGAAGAAATAAATACAAAGGAACTGTGATATAATTAAAAGCACTTTGTAGAGGAAGTCAAGAGAACCTAGGTTTTAGGTGTAGCTATATTATTAGCTAGCTTTGTGGACATAAGGAAATTACTAAATTCTTTTCAGAACTTAATTTTCTTACATGCAAAATGAGCAGTTGAACAAAAATTTTTTAAAGATTCCTTCTAGATCAAAAACTTTATGATTCATTGAGGAGATTATTTCAAAGCTCCTTTATATTTTTTGATAGATCTGATTCTTTGAAAGCCTGTCAATTATAAATTAATATATTATATAAAATATATAAATTAAAATCCACAATTAAATATCATATCTTTAAAAGTTCACTAAAATTGGATTGTACTTGCACTCTAAATCTATATATGAAATATAAATGACTTTCCTTAGTAAATACTCATATTACTAAAAGAATGAACACAACTTTCAAAAGAGTCTTATTTACAACCATAAAAATGTCACATTTACTTTAATATAAGATTATAGTTTTAGGACTAGAAGAAGCTTTAAAGTACTCCCATTCCCTCATATAACAGATGGAGAAATTGAGGCCAAACAATATTAGAGGATTTGCCCAAGACAAGAATAAACTTAAATTTAGTTATTTTGATTCCATAGACAGTATTCTTTCTATTGTATTACAGTAAAATTGTTGATAGGACACATGATAATAAGATGAGCAATGTGTGATTTTCTTTCTTCAAAAAATAAAGACATGCAAAGAAATTATAATATATAAACATAATGAAATAATTTATCCATTAAGAACTAATGAATTAAAATACTATAGATAAACATGAGAAGACTTATATAAACTGACACAAAGCAAAATAAATGAAAGCAAGAAAGCAATATACACAATTGTTACAATATGAGTGAAACAAAAACAACAAAGACCCCCAAAATGGAACATTGTGTAATTATATTCATCAAGCCTTGTCCTAAAGAAAAAAAGGAGAAAATAAATTCTTCTTTCTTTGTATAAATGGGAAATATGGGAAAATAAAAAATAAATAAAGCATTAAATACACACTCAAACCTGGCTTGTTTTCATTAATTTTCCGAAATATTTTCTCCCTCTCTTTTTCATTCTTTGTTATAAGAGATGGCTATAAGAAAGAGAAATGGAAGGGGCACCTTTGAAAAAGCAAAGCACTTTTAATAATTTTAATGGATTTTAATAAAAATCCATTGTAAAATATGTTTTTGGAAAAGTGGGACCTAAAATAAGTATTATTAAATTTTAAAAGTCATTATAACATCCTGGACAAATTGAGCCTACTAACAGTTGTCACATTGTATTACATTATTAAGAGGAACAATGATATATATTTACCAAGATGCCTTTTAATTCTTCAAGTTGCATTTCTTTGTCCCTTTTACATAGTTTCATGTCCTCTAAAATGAAAAGATAAATGTTAAAAGAACTAAATGTATTATTGAGGTTTAAAGATCGAAAATTATTTGTGAAATGACTGAAAAAATAAAAAATAGAAGAAATCAATCTCTGTGTGTGTGTGTGTGTATAAATTTGTTAACATATAATATATATCTGGTCATTGTATTAGAAGATTGAAGATACTATAACTTAAGGGAAAATGTTCCCTATATTCAAAAAATTGATGTAATTTTGGAGCAAAATAAATATAAAGTAAATCCAAGGAATTTTTTGATAGGGAAAACACTAGAAACTAGGGTGATCGGGAAAGACTTCATGTAGAGGTTAGCACTTCAACTAGGCTTTCAAGGGAACTAGAGATTCTAAGAGATAGAGATGAGAGAAGTGAATTACAAGGATAGAGGATAGCCTGATCAAAGGTACAGAGATGAGAAATATTATGCTGTGTAAGAACAATAAAAAGGTCAATTTGGCAAGAAATAAGAAAAAGCATTTTGAAAAGGGAATCACTAAGCAAAGATAAAGGACAGTATGAAAAAAATTGATAACTGAGTAACAAATGTGGATAGAAAGCATAAATGTATAAGACCCAACTTCTTAAACTGTGTTTTGTGATCCTCTCAAATATACTTTCTCTTCTCTCCACAATTTTTAATCAGGGACAACATAAAATACTGTCAAGACCTAAAAAGGAACTATACGAACACAATCACAAAACAGTCTTCATGAAAATACAGAGCTAAATAATTGGAAAAATATTGTTTGTGCATAGGCTAAACTAGTATAGATAACAATGACAGTACTACCTAAATTAATTTATATATTCAGTGTTATACCATCAAACTACCCAAAAATTACTTTATAGACTGAAAATGGGGATAAATAATAGCACCTATTTCCCAGAGTTGCTGGTGAGGATCAAATGAAATAATATTTGAGAAAAAAAAAAAAAAAAGACTTAGCACAGTGCCTAACATATAGTAGGAGTCATATAAATGCTTATTCCCTCTCCTTCCCCCACCTCAAAAGGAAAGGGATTTCCTCTAGCAATTCCAAAGTCCATAAAGTTCAAAATTCTATGTGGGCTTTTAAGGTGAAAAATACTGATATGTTGAAGAGTATCTTATTTTACAATCCAAGTACATTTTCTTTTTGGGAAGTCCAAAGAAATGAGAGGTGTAGGAAAAAATTATGAAGAGAAACAGTCTAAATCAAAGAGGCACTGAAAATGCTGAAGAAAATTACATTAAAAATCAGAATTGAATTTTTCTTGAGTAGCATGATAAATGTGAAAGTATGTATAGAAGACTAGCCATATGTTTAACATTTATTGGATTACTTGGTGTCCAGAGGATGGGGTAGGGAAGAAGAGGGGAAAAATGGAACACAAGGTTTTGCAATGGTGAATATTGAAAACTATCTTTGCATATATTTTGAAAATAAAAAGCTATTATTTAAAAAATCAGAATGGGGCAGCTAGGTGGCACAGTGGATAGAGCTCTAGCCCTGAAGTCAGGAGGACCCAGTTCAAATTTGATCTTAGACACAGAATACTCCCTAGCTGTGTGACCCTGGGCAAGTCACTTAACCCCAATTGCCTCAGGGGAAAAAAATCAGAATTGGCCAAATGGTAAAAAAAAAAAAAAAAAAGAAAAGAAAAGAAAAGAAAAAAAGGTACAAAACATAATTAAGAAAACAAATTCTTAAGAATTAGAATTGGTCAAGTGGAAGCTAATGACTTTATAAAACATCAACAAAAAATAAAACAGAAAATTTTTTTTTTGAAATATCCCATGAAAAACACTGACCTGCATGTATACTTATTATGTATCTAATTTATATTTTAATGTATTTAACATCTACTGGTCATCCTGTCATCTGGGGGAGGGGGTGGGGGGGGGTAAGAGGTAAAAAATTGGAACAAGAGGTTTGGCAATTGTTAATGCTGTAAAGTTACCCATGCATATATCCTGTAAATAAAAGGCTATTAAATAAAAAAAAAAAGAAAAGAAAAAGAAAAAGAAAAACACTGACCTGGAAAATATACTGAGGAGTGCTAATTTAAGAATTATTAGTCTATCAAAGTCATGAACTAGAAAATAGTTTTGACATCATTTTTTAAGAAACTATAAAAGAAAGCTACCTAACATCTTAGAACAAGAAGGCAAAATGAAATTAAAAGAATCTACCAGTCATTTCCTGAAAGAAATACAAAATGAAAAATCCTAGAAATATTATAGACAAACTCCAGAGCTCCTAGAGTCAAGGACTAAAGATACTTCAAGCAGCCAGAAAGAAATAATTCAAAAACCACAGAAAAGACCAGAGCTGAATAGAAAATTTGACATTCAAACATAAGAATCAAGAAGATAAAATACCTCCTGGAGAAACTCATGGAAACCTTTTGGAGAAGCTTAAAAAGTAAACATAAGTGGAAAATCCTAAGGGACCAAACACCATTAAAATGTCTACAATTCTATAAGGAAGATGAAATATGTAATACCTAAGAACTGTATCAGTATTATGATAATTAGAAAGAATCTACTTACACAAAAAACACAAGTGGGAGTGTACTAAGTTGGGATGACCTCAAAAGAAGAAAAGGAGAGAGTGGGGAAAGAAATGCACTAGGAGAAGGGAAATGGGGAAATTTATTAGATAATAAGATAAAGGCAAGATAAGAAGAGTTTATATAATGAAAAGGAATATGGAGGAGAGGAAGCAGGCAACACATAACTCTTGCTATATAACCTGGACTGGTTCAAGGAAGTAAGAATATACATACACACAATACACACACACAAACAATACACACATATTTACATATACACATATATACACAGTTGGGTACAAAAATTCATTTTACTTGACAAGAAAGCAGGAGGGAAAGAGACTAAGAGAAAAGGCAGGAGTTGGAGGGAAAGAGGGAAGATAGATCATGTGCCAGTCCTTTATTTTAACTCTATGTATCTTTCTGTTTTTCAGTATGTCCTTCGCTATTCCCTTCCATTTTAGGATTGAGTCCATTCAATTCACATTCACAATTATGATTGCTAATTGTATGTTTCTTTCCATCCTATTATATTTATCCTTTTCTTTTTTACATTGTTCCCTCTACAGGAGTGTTTTGCTTCTAACCACTTTTTCCTTTACTCTATCCTCCCTCTTTTCCCCCAATCCCCGCCTTTTCTTTTAGCCTCTTCTCCTCCTATACTTTCTTGATATAGATCAGGATGGCTGGAGATAGCCTTGAATGAGTAGGAGACCTTGGTCTTTTTAAGCTAAAGTCTTTAATAAGTCTCATTTTTACTAAAGTAATACCCAAGCAGTGATAAAGGCAAGGTAAAAAATGAAGCAGATAATGGCCTCTCTTCCCTACTCAAAACACATACACATATGTGTGTGTATATATGTGTTTATGTATTGTGGTATGGACATATATATACATATGCATACATGTACAGTATATATGCATTGAAAGAAAATGATTTAAAATTCAGAGTTAAGAGAGCAAGATCCTAGAGGACTCTAAATGAGACTGAATAGAGCACAAATTTAAGAGTTAATTTGGGCAAGAAGAATAGCAATTTCATCCTTTGAAAACAAAGAAAAGGAGGAAAGCATGAGCAAGGAATATAGAGATTCTGAGATATCAATAAGATAAAGCATGAACTGTGTCATTTAAGCCTCAATTTTCTCAACAAACAAAAGACACAATAAGCTGAAAAAGTACTAAGACTGAAACTAGGTTTGAAAAAAGACTAATATTTGCAATAGAGCTGTGAAAAATGTAGAAAGGAATTAATTTTTAAAAGCAGTGAAGGCCCAGTTAAAGTTTGATAGCACAATTGTTAATTACATATAAAATTATATATGACATGATAATTACATATAAAATTATATATATGAGTTTAAAATAAACTCATTTTTCCTACATATAGTTAATTCTTCAGAATGGCTAAGTATGCAGCATGCATATATGACTTACAAAACATATCTAATATTTCTACCAATAAAAACTTCTAAGAATCCTGAAATGAAAAATCTACGTCTCCCAGGCCCCTTCAGGTTCCTTATAATTAAAGGAATTCATAAACTAGAAAACATAATAACCTTTTAAGATTTGATTTTAAGACTTTCCCATTTCCTTAAAGCTAGACAAAATGATCAAATAAAAATTTAATTTTAAGTTATTATTTTAAAAGCATATTTATTGTTCTTTAAACCTTACCTAGTTCATCTGATTTCTTCTGTAGCTCCAAGGTAAGAATTTTCAACTGTTCTTCATTTTGCTTTAATCTTTCAAAATATATTTTAAAATGTCAAATGTTAACTACAAATAATATTTAAGTAAGCAACTCCATTATCTAAGGTCAGGTTATATAAAAAATGGTCAAAATGTAAGTACTATATTTAATCGCCTACCACATTTGAGTGCAAACATCCCTATGAAATCAAAGGGAATTTTACATTTAATTCATTATCCATTCTTGTAAATATTTATTTTGAAAATAAGATATTTTATCATTAAAAATAAATTCCAGAATCCTATCCTGTGTTGCCTTTATTTAAAAATATAACTCATTGTGAACGAATCCAACCATTTTGGAGAGTAGTTTGGAACTATGCTCAAAAAGTTATCAAACTGTGCATACCCTTTGATCCAGCAGTATTACTACTGGGATTATATCCCAAAGAGATTATAAAGAAGGGAAAGGGACCTGTATGTGCACGAATGTTTGTGGCAGCCCTTTTGTAGTGGCTAAAACTGAAACTGAATGGATGTCCATCAGTTGGAGAATGGTTGAATAAATTGTGGTATATGAAAATTATGGAATATTACTGTTCTGTAAGAAATGACCAACAGGATAATTTCAGAAAGGCCTGGAGAGACTTACATGAACTGATGCTGAGTGAAATGAGCAGGACCAGGAGATCATTATATACTTCAACAACAATACTATATGATGACCAGTTCTGATGGATCAGGCCATCCTCAACAACGAGATCAACCAAATCATTTCTAATGGAGCAGTAATGAACTGAACTAGCTATGCCCAGAAAAAGAACTCTGGGAGATGACTAAAACCATTACATTGAATTCCCAATCCCTATATTTATGCACACCTGCATTTTTGATTTCCCTCACAAGCTAATTGTAAAATATTTCAGAGTCTGATTCTTTTTCTACAGCAAAATAACGTTTTGGTCAGGTATACTTATTGTGTATCTAATTTATATTTTAATATATTTAACATCTACTGGTCATCCTGCCATCTGGGGGGGGGGGGTAAGAGGTGAAAAACTGGAACAAGATGTTTGGCAATTGTTAATGCTGTAAAGTTACCCATGTATATATCCTGTAAATAAAAGGCTATTAAATAAAAAAATAAAATAAAATAAAATAAAAATAAAATGTAGCAATGAATATGCGAATGACTAAAAAAATATATATAACTCATATGCCTATAATCTTATTTCTTAAATTTTTATTTCAAACTAAGCACTCATAAAGAAATACAAAGAACTATGACTCAAGCATCATATATAGGATGCGTTTTGATATTCAATGCGACCTACTAAAAAGGAGAAAGATTTTAAAACTAGCTTCATGACTTGGACAATTCATTTAACCTCTTCCCTTTCTAATAAAATAGTCGAGGGAAGAAGGGAACAAAAGAAAATGAGAAGCTTTCTCTTTTACCTAACTCGGACTTAGCTTAAATTTGAATCTTTAACTCCAGAACTGAAATCTTCCATTGCTGGCCTATATATTTCTAGACTCAGCCCTGCAATGGTCTAAATGAGATTTTATATATGTACATGAGTGATCTTCTCATCCAATCACATTGTTTTCTTCTTTGATCTGATCAAAATATTTATATCTCATAAAGTGATTCTAGGGTATGAAACATTTTGTTTTTACACTTAGAATTTCATCAGATTCTTTTATTATTAAATGTGATAAGAGGAGAATGCCATCCTGACACATAATGTATAAAAGAGTAGTGGCTAGATATCATAAAAACAAATTTTTGTTGTTATTAGCTAAAATGTATATAATGTTTTAAGAATATTTTAGTTTGGAAAGCCATAAGATTTCTAAGAAAACTAATAGGGGAATCAACTGAAACACTCAATGACAGCACTGAGTTGTTTACTCTACCCAAAGTCAGAAGTGAAAAGGAAAGGGGAAAGGAAAATATATCTACAGCAGCAGGGAAGATGTCATAGCCAAGGTAGATAATTGGATGGGAAGGGAAGCATGGTCTCAGATCTAGGATCCATTATATACAGTAGGCCAAGTTTATCTGTGCTGGATAACATGGATAACATGGCCCCTGGACAGTCATTAAAAATTGGCTACACTGTTATTATCGACTCTTTATATAAATTCTTCTTTGGGTTTTGGAGGTCCTCATAGCCATGGCCCCAACCTATCTCTCCAGACTCTTATCTTATGTCTCTTCCAGGTCTCTATAGTCCATTCAAACTGGCCTTCTCTCTGTTCCTTACATGCACTAATCTCTCATTACCATGTCGGTATACTAGCTATCCCAAAAAGGGATAGTTCTCTGCTTCATAATCTTAACCTTCATTACCTCCACAGAGTATAAACTCATTGGTAGCAGAGACTGTTTTACTTTTTTGGTTTTTTATCACGTAGTAGCAGCAGCATTAATATAGAATATTAAAGTCTGCAAAATGCTTTACAGACATTATCTCATTTCATCCTCACAACAATTCTGGAAGATAGGTGCAATTGTTAATCCAGTTCTACAAATAAAGAACTGAGATAAGCAAATACTGCATGCATTATCAACTGGTGTTCCCAAAAGAAAAAAAAAAAGGGGGGGGGGGAACCAACCAATAAAACAGATCACAGATCGAAGCCAGCTCCAGCTTACTACTGTAGGTAGTATGTGTCTAAAGTCAGATATGATCTCTGGTTTTCCTGACATCAGGTCTACCACTCTCTACACTATACCACCTGGCTGTCTGGCATATATAATTGCTTAATAAATGCTGATTGTTTAAAGTAAAGCACGATTTCAAGAGGTTGGGTGGTCCACAGAGAGCAGGGTTAGATCATATGGCAAAGAGGAAGATCAGGGTGAATGGTTGGATAAGATGTGAAGCATGGTCTGAGATCTACTACATATGGGTAGGTAATGAATATGTAAGCAACTCACTCATCAGAATAGCATAGACCCAAGGCATTAGTTCCAAAGCTGCATCAAATAAATTACCCAGGGAATATTTTCAAGAGACACAATTGTAGGATGAGGAGGTTGGGAAAGGGAAGGAATAGCAGTAGAATATATGACAAAGAGATGTCCCAAGATAGAAGGGTCACTAAATTGCTGACCTAGTACTACACTACTGCTAGAGGAAATACAGAAAGCATATATATTTACAAAAAATATTTATAGCAGCCATTTTTGTAATAGTTAAAAATAGAAAACAAATTAGATGCTCATTAAATCAGGCGATATTATTGTACTATAAGGAACAAAGAATATGAGAAACAGAAAAACATAGGAACACTTGTATGAAATGATGAAAATGATGTAAAGAAAGCAGAATGAGAACAATATATATAATGACTATGTTATTATGAATAATGTGTCAATTGTTCTCCTGTTTCTGTTTATTTCATGCTGTATCAGTTCATTCAAGTCTTTCTACATTTTTTCTGAATTCTTCATATTAACTGTTTCTTAAGATTCAATAATATTCTGTTACATTTCATATGCTATAACTTGTTCAACAATTCATTCCCCATTATGGGCATTCATTTTCCTTTTAGTTCTTTGTTGTTATACAACAATACTGATATTAATAGTTTTGTTTATACACAAAGACCTTTCCCTATATATTCAAAATCATTGAGGTATGTACCTAATATATTAATATTATTAGGTAAAGGATATATATATATATAGTTTAGCAACTTTTCTAATATAATTTCAAGTATTTTCTGAATGATTGGACCAAGTGAACTATGGTACTTGTGTTCCAACAGCCCAACATTTATCTTTGTTCTTTGTCATCTTTGATAATAAATATCAGTGGTGTGAGATAGGCTACAGTAGTTTTAATTCATATTTCTTTTATTATTAGTGATTTGAAGTACCCTTTCATATGATTCTTAATAGTTGGTTTTTCTTCTATTTAAAATCAGCCTATTCATATCCTATGACCCTTTGAAGAGGATTAGCTCTAACGTAACGTACTGACACAAACATAAGAAAATGATACTATAGTAATATTTTAGAAATTTTCTTCTATTTAGTTCATTAATATGTAGTCATCCACAAAGCAATCTACAAATACTATCAAGTTTGTCCAATGACTATATTTAAGATCCTCTGAGCCGTAAGCAGAGACTACCTCTTTTCCTAATTTTCCCTAAAATATCTGTCTTAAGAGAAGTCTTTAAAAATAAGGACTATCCCAATAAAACACTAATATTCTATTCAACTGAACCATACACAAAGGAAATGAATTATAATTGCAATAGAAATAAGTTCATATGATAATTAGAAAACATTCAATTTATAACAAAAGTACATGAATTTTCATTAAGCTCTATCTAAAGCTGTATTTTGTTATTGTTTTACCTGTGCTGTTCTGTTGTCAACAGTTCTTTCAAACTGGAAATAGTAGTTTCAAATTTAGCAACAACTGATGAATGTATAACTTTAGCTTCACTAATTTCTTCCATCTGAGTTTCTTTTAGTCTGGTAAGCTGCATTACTGTTTTGCCTGCAGTCTGTAATTCTTCTTCTAATATCTTTTGAGCACTCTAAAATGAATAAAATATAAAACAAAAATCCATTTTCAAAATATCTCATAAAAAGAAAAGTTTGGGGTTTTTATTTGTTTTTGAGATTGAATGGTCTCTCTTATGCTAGAAGTACAAAAGCTACTCAGAAGTCCAATCCTAACATTGATACATGTGGAAGCTTTGACCTGCTCCATTTTAAGTCTGAGAAGCTTTGTTCCTCCTTAGATATGCTCGTGGCCTCCACTCCTGGGATCTAATGAGAGATGTAATATAGAGACCTAATAAGTTTTAGCCCTACTACATCTTAGAAATCTTAAACTCAAGGGATCTACAGCTTTGGCCTATAGGAATGCACAGAAAAATTTTCACCTTAAATAGATAAATGTATATTCCCGTAGCTATCATTTGCCTCTATATTACATGTAATATTCCTTTTATCTTAACTGTAATTAAGAGTTTGAAAGATGACTAGCATGTTTGGATTTGTAGTTCACAGAATCAAAGCATTTCTCTTCTCAAGATAGAATTTTCCACCTTAAATCAGTTTGGCGTTATTGTGATATTTAAGCCAGAAGGCAAAATTGGGCCACATTCTGAATTTACATAATCTGTAAGATTCCTCCTGAGAAGAAAAATAGTGGAGACTTCAGAAGATAAACAGTAGCAGCAATAAGGTCAAGCCCCCAGCCTTGAGACAGAATTAGCCACACAAGGACCACAGGAAAAAAAAAAAAAAAAAAAGTTGAACCAAGTTGTGGCAAAAAGGGAGAAATCAAAGAAATCCATTGGCCTTACAGATAACAGGGTAAAAGACTCAGGCTGATATAACTAGTTTTACTCACTTCCTGGACCAAAGAAGTCTAAGAAGATCTCTGCTCTTTCCCCAGGTTCCCCCTTCCATAAAGAGACACTATAACATACTTTGCTCAGCTCATTTCTTTATCCAAATTTTTTAGGAATCTGGATTTTGACAATTATAAAAGGACCAGGGTACTAAAAGATAAAAATAAATTTAAATTAAGGCAAAAAGCCAAGTCTCTGTCTAAATTTTAGGAATTTTCCCAACTAAGCAATTTTAGGAATTTTCCCAACTAAGCATTATGAGTAATTGTGATTGTGATCATAAATTTTAATGTAAAATCAATAAAGCAATAGAGCAGGTCCCTTGGAGTTATGGAATTATTATACTGCCCTTAGACTTAAAAAAAAAATGAACTCATCGTTATACCAGGGTGCAGTTGATTAGATTTCAAAAGCAAAGGGAAGGTAGGGAGGAAAGAATTGATAACTACTGGGTATTAATCCTAATCCCTCTTTACTATACTACATTCACTTAGTGATATATTAGGAGTATAGTAAATGTTGAGCTCTTCATTGTACCTTTCTTTCTAAAGCCAGCTGAAGTCCTTTTTATGATGGACAACTTCCCTAAATTATTCCAAGCCACAATGATCACATGCTTCTTTCTCTAAATTCATACAGAATTTTTACTTAAGCCAACATTTATTAAGGCCTGACTATATTTAGGATTCTATTCAGAGCAATGTGGGAGACACAAGGATTAAATGAAACCTGTTCCTTGAATTCACTGAATTTACAGTCTAACTAGGAGAAAAGATATGATACATAATCCAGAAATTATAGTATTAAATAATACATAAATAATAAAAACATCCATTTGTGGCATATATTATTTGACACATGATATACAACTATCACTTTTATCTTTGTATCCCTAATTCCTAATATAGTACCTGAGAGACAAGAAATAATAAATGCCTGATGACTGTTTATTGATGATTATCTATTTATATGTCTATCTTGTCTTATGACCTATATTATGAACTCTTCGAGGTCAAATTTTAAGTTTTATATATATCGCCTTAGTTTTCTCCATTTAATACACAAAGTAATATCCAAAATATCTGTGCATTAGGTTTTATTGATGATAAAGAATATTTAAAGTGACAAAATAGCATACCTCACTTTTTTGCAAAGACAGTTTAACTTCTTCTAATTCTGACATCAAGTGATCCTGTTGGTCTTTTGATTCTTTTAAATTTTCATTTTGCCATTCTAAAAGAACAGTTTTTACATAAAGAAATATTAGATATTAGTGGAAAAGATATACTAGAAGAATATAATCACCCTATTTCTTTAATACTTTAAGGATCTTTAGGGTTGGTATTTTTTCTACTGAAATAAAATGAATGAAATTCTCTCTACCCCTCTATGAGACATTTTAAAGAGTTGATATAACTGATCTAGTGATGACTTTCACTGAAATTATTATCTACTTATACCTGTGAAGAGTGCCACTTAAAGAAAAAGATCAGTAACTGATGGGACCTCGAAATAAGTTTTGTCTAGAGCAGTCAAATCACTTGATAGACTACTTTGTTGCCTTGATCTACCTTATTACAAATGTATGCCACTGGTTATATGCAAGAACGTGTAAGCTAGTTCAGCACTAGCCCATCATTTTTTACTTGTTTTTTGTAGTGATAACATATTCTTATATGGCAGATAATACCCATTATGATCAATCAAATATTTATTAAACTTGTCCTAGAACATTATCAATAACTACTCTAGCCCCTAAGGATATTACAAAAAATAATGAAAATCTCTCTTCTCAAGGAATTTATATTCTAATAGAGAAAGAAACAACTTAGATAAGTAAATACAGAATAAATATCAAAGGAATATGCAAGATAGTTAAATTAAAGGTAATCTGAGAGGGGAAGCACTAGCAGTTGGTAGGGTGAAACAGGAAAGACTTCACATAACAGGCAGTATTGGAGTTGAGTCTTGAAGAAAAAGAGAGAACTTATGAGGTGGAGTTGAAAAGGTATACTTTCAAGGTCTTTAAAAACTAGAGGTGTTTATATTTAATCCTATGGACAATTTGAAGTCACAAGAGTTTATTGAATAGGGAAATGATATAGTCCAATTAGTGCCTAAGGAAAATCACTTTGATTGCATTGTATACAATAAACTGGAGGGGGGGAAAGATGAGACAGGAAGACCAAATAGTACTTAGTACAATGATCTAATTTAGAGGTAATAAGACATTAAAGTGATGGCTATATGACAGAGAGAGGGGGCAGATGTGAATCCTATTTCAGAAGTACAAAGGATAGGATTTGGTAACTGAAAATATGGGATAAAAGAATAGAGACTGGGGAGCTCGATATACAGAATTATAAATCATATGCATAGAGATAATTAAATCCATCTGAAGGAACAAAAGAACAAGAGAGAATCAGTAGGAAAAAAATATGAAGGTGTCCAGCAGAACTAGATCTCAAACTACATTGCAAAGTGGTAATCATTAAAATAATCTGGTACTGGCTAAGAAATAAAATGTGAACCAGTGGGACAAATTAGGTACACAATATAGACACATATTAGAGATATTGTGAGTTCAGTTCAAAACTACCACAATATATCAACTATCACAAAAAATCAAGTCACATTAATTTTTTGGTTTCTCAGGGCATATAAAAGTTTTGTTTACATTATCTTTTGTTGTTCAGTTATTTAGTCATATCTGACTCTACACATGACACCATGGATGTTGTCTATAGTGTTTTCTTGACAAAAATACTAGAGTAGTTTTGCATTTCCTTCTCCATTGTGTGACTATTTTATAAATGAAGGACTGAGGCAAATAAGGGTTAGGTGACTTGATCAGAGTCACATAGTTAGCAAGTATCTGAGGCCAGATCTGAACTCAAATACTCCTGATTCCAAGTTCAATATGCTATCCACTGCATACTATAAACAAGCGTGCAATAAATAGTATTATGTATTAAAAAAAAACAACAACCCAATGTACATATCTTAATGAAAAAAATACTTTATTCCTAAAAAATGCTAACCATCATCTGAGCCTTAAATAAGTCATAATTTTTTTCCTATTAGAGGGTCTTACCTCAAAATTGATAGCTGCTGACTGATTAAAGTGATGGTTGTTAAGAGCTGGGATGGCTGTAGCAATTTCTTAAAATAAAACAATGAAGTTTTGACACATTGACTGACATCCTTTCTCTTGAACACTTAAGAGGCCACTGAAGGGTTACTAATTGACCTAATTTCAATATTCTTGAGGGGAGGAGAGGAGGGAGGGGAAAAGAGAGAAGAAGGGAGGGAAGGAAAGAGGGAGACAGAGAGCAAAGAAGGGAGAGATAGGAAATGGCTGATCAATAGATCAATTAAGAATGCACATTCAATTTATCAGTGAAGTACATAAATAAGCAATGCCACTACTGGATCTGTATCCCAAAAAGGTTAAAAAAAAAAAAAAAAAAAAAAAGAAAAGAAAGAAAAGGACCTATATGTACATAAATATTAATAGTAGTTCTTATAATTGTTGGAAGACTTAAATAGAGGGTATGCCCATCTCTTTGGGAACAGCTGAACAAGTTGTGATATGTAATCATGATGGAATTCTCTCATACTATAACAAATGGCAAGCAAAATAGCTTCAGAAAAACCTGGAGGGGCTGCTAGGTGGCGCAGTGGATAAGAACACCAGCCCTGAATTCAGGAGCACCTGAGTTCAAATTTGACCTCAGACATGGAATACTTCCTAGCTGTGTGACCCTGGGCAAGTCACTTAAATTCAATTGCCTCAACTCTCCCAAAATATTAGGAAGAAAGAAGAAAAGAAAGAAAGACTGGGAAAGAGTTATATGAACTAATGCAAAGTGAAGTCAGAGGAGCCAAAAGAACACTGTGTCTAAAATAACAATATTGTGATTACACAATGGCTATTCTCAGCAATACAATGATCCAAGACAATTTTGAAGGACTTCTGAAAAATGCTAGAGAGAGAACTGATACAGTCTGAATTCAGATTGAAGCATACTTTGTAAACTTTATTTTGGGGGGTGAGGGAGTGGTTGGTCCATTTCCCCCCCTCCCCAAACATGACTAATATGGAAATGTTTACATGGCTGCAGCAATCTACTAGAGTTGAGGAAAAAGAGAAAGGATGAGAATTCGGGACTTATAATTTTTTTTAAATGGTCAAATTGTTTTTATATGTAATTTGAAGAAACAAAATTTTAAATTTAAAAAAATAATTGGCAACTTTTGAGAGATCACTATCAGTTAAATGGATTCTTTGGAAGTTATATTTGAAAGACTTGTAGTTTGAATGAATGAAGAATGTGAAGGCAATTAGAGTAATCAGGTTTTACAAAGTTTGATAAGAAGGAGAAATATAGGAAAATATCCTTAGATAGCAAGGATCTTGTGAAGATTTTTTAATGGGAAAAACTGATACATTTAAAAGAGAGTTTGGAAATTTAAAGAAGGAAAAATTATGGCACAGTCTATCAAAAAATTGATGAGAAGATAGAATTAAGGGTATGGGGGTAGGAGGAGAAAGCAGAGAGACAGAGTGGAAATTATATAGGTTAATATTTTTCCTTTTCTCCTTTGCATGGAAAAGAGGAAAGGGAGGAAAAAAAACACATAAAGATAGCTTGGAGGTGATGTCTTAAATATTATAATTTTTATTTTCAAGCATTAGCATTTTCAAGATGTCTCCATAAATAGAAAACTAAAGTAATTATCCCCATAGTCATTGAAAAATTTTTTAAAACTCTAGCTATAGTCCTAGAAGTAAGCCTTAACAAAACCATTTTTAGAAATAATTTAGTAGCTGTAGCTATTAACTTCTTAAGAAAGGGGGGGATGAAAATTCTTTTAAAACAAAGTTATAATAAATTTTAACAATATAATCACTAAAACATTTTATATGTAGTAAATTTTAATATCTTCCTACACTACAATTATAAAAATCTGGCATAAAACTAGAGATTTAATAAATAAGTTTTTCTTAGCTATTTAAATACTCACATCCTATTTGTAGTTTACAGCTTTGTCAAAGAAGAGAAACTACTTTGCCTGGAAGAGAAACTACTAAAATATACCCTGAAAATCCAGGCTCCCAGAAGCCAGAACCAGTCAAGTTTAAGTATCTAGTGGCCTCTAAGAGAAGGGTAACTCCAAAAACAGAAATAATGACCTCTTTACAACATGAGACACTCTAAATCACACCCTATTGTCATATTTACTATGTATGTCATAAGTTTATCAGTTCCTGATCTAGTTAATACCAACTCCCCTTAAGTTACCAATAGGAGATAAGAAGTTACACAAGGCAAAATCTCACATGGAAGTTAAAAGAAGCAATACAAGGACATTCTCAAGGTCTCTGAAGAATTTTAGAATCAATTGTGCGACATGAGAAACACCAGCAGGACTGTCCAGCATGGCATGCCCACATCAAAGAAAATCCACATGCAAAACACAATTGCAATAGCTCAGAAGAAATATGACATGCACAAATTTAATGACATCTCCACTCCAAATGTTCACATGTGCCTGATCTATGGTAGAGTCTTCCAATCATATGATCAGCTATAGTAAGACATATTATACCTTGACCCCAATATAGTGAAGTCATTTTGGTCCTCTTTGAAAACAAAGGACAGCAACCAACCAACCATTTTTATTAGGAAAACTACCATTAGTTTGTGTTTCTCTGAAAAAATAAAAAGTGATTTTCTTAGAAAGATAACAAGATGCATAGGAAAAGGCACTGAACTTGCCAAGCACCTGGTCATCAACTCTCTGACACTTGTTCAGTGGGACCTGGAGCAAGTCATTTCACTGCAAGTATTTCCCTACCTATAATGTGCAGATAATAAAACTTACACTACCTAACACAAAGAATTATTTTTGTGAAGATGTTTTGTACAACTTAAAGGGCTAAAGAAGTATGCTGTTAGTATTCTAGGAAAAGTAAAATCCAATACAATATACCCCCAAAAAGTGCAATAATCATTTATAGAACTGATAGCAATAATCATTTATAGAACTGATAGGTCATTGGTATAAAAAAGAAACAAAACCTGGTAATAGACAACATAGCAACATCACTTCATACTTTATGGGGGAAAAAATGAAACCATTCACCAAGAGCTTTCCTTTTCCCCTCGTCATCTCACATCATTCAGATATCATTCCCCTTTAAGAGCCTTTGTTCCTCTCATGAGAATGTACTCTCCTTGAGAAGACAATGTTTTTTGCTTTCTTTGAATCTCCAGTGCTTAGCACAGTGCCTGGAACATAGTAAGTATTAATAAATGCTTTTCCACTGACTATTCTGTGGACATTATTTAAATATCTCAGAAAAGGTAATGTATAATGTCTGCAAATACTTAAGCTAAAAATTTGCAATGGAAAAATTTTCAATAATGAATGCTGTAAATTCCCAAATGATTTTACTAAAATTTAATTTCATTTAGAATTAAACTGTTTATTATTTCTTATCAAAACAAATTAAATTAACATAAACAAAAATATTTAAGAACTTCTCACAATAAACTAATTTGAGATTCATTAATACTCCATGTGGTTGAACAACCCATTTTCAGAACCATAAGTGGTAACATTTCTTAGATTACAGTACAGATTGTGTAGATTTGGCATAATTACCATTGAAGGGTATTTCATAATCCCTGGCCCTGTCTTGGCTTCAAAAATTTAAAAGCCTTATTAAACTAGTTATAAAGTGGATATATATTATAAAATTTCAATATTAATATTCTTACTCATTTTTTCTTGAAATTGATTAAGTTTGTCACTGTATTCTTGTAGCAGCAACTTCAAATCTTTAATTTTCATTTCTTTCTCATCATTCTGCATCAATAATAATGATATCTAATGAAATAAAAATAAAATTTATGTATCAATATTTTAACAATTTTTTTTAATTTTAAAATATTTAATACCCAAATCTTAAAATTAGTCCTTATATATAGTCATGCAATATTTAAAAGAATCTTTAAGTTGAGCTAAAATAAAAGAAGTTAGGTAATTCAAATTTTGATGGAGTTATGTTCATTTTGAATTTTTATTAAAGTAAATTATAGAGGTGAGCCAATTACTAATGAAATTAAATATTTAATATTTTTATATAATTATGAATTTTATAGACAAGTCACTATGTATATATCTATAACTATATCTATCTATATAGATATATTTCTGAGTTTAAACACACATCAAAAAAAAGATAAGGTAAAAAAGGAGTAGATTTCTAATACATCATCTATTACAGTAACCTAGAGCAGGGCTTCTTAAACTTTTTCTACTTGTAACCTCAATTTGTCCAAGAAATTTTTACATGGCCCCACCTTGAATCTCAGCCCAGATATTTCTGGCAGCATTTATAACATTTGCAATGCAAAGTGTACATATGTACCAAGGCCCAAAGCTAAAATGAAAGGCGTAGTGCAACGTAGGCAAGTTCTGCCAGAAACACCCCTCTTCCCCCTCTCCCCGCCCCCCGATTCATTATACACTTGATTTTGAATTTAATTTTGGTCATTTGAGTTCAAAAACTTTTTACCATTATAAAATTTTTCATGACCACTACATTCAGTTACAAGACCCCATATGAGGTTACAACCCACAGTTTAAGAAGCTTCGACCTAGACTACCAAAAACACATACTTTCAGCTTTCAACACTGAACTCAGCTCAATGAAAAAAAGAAAAAATTCTATAAAATAGCCTGTGTCCCTTCTCTATTTTAGGCAATAATAGTCTAGCTGAAGAAGCAAAGAAAAGTCTCTTCCAAGTATGATGTAGTAGAAAGAGTATTAGACTTAAAATCAAAAGTGCTAGATTCAGTTTCTTGGTTATGTTATTTATTAGCTGTGTGATCTTGACCAAATTATTTTACTATTTTAAATCAATTCCTTCAACTATTAAATGATAGGCTTCATTTCAGGCATCTTCTAGTGTTAATAAATTATGATTCTGTTAATAAACAAGGATGAGTTCCCAGTATAGCCAGTGATTTTTCTTGCTCATTTTCAGTCATGTCCAGCTCTTCGTGATGCCATGTGAAGTTTTCTTGGCAAAGATATAGGAGAGTTTTGTCATTTCCATCCAAAACTCATTTTACAGATGAGGAAAATGAGAGTTTGCAAGAAAACAGTACTAATGATATAAATTGGTTAAAAATGAATGGAGTGAGAAACAGAAGTGATTTTTCAAAATCATCTTGACAAAAAGAGAGAGCGAGAGGCTTTCCAAATACATTATAATGCTAGCATGAAGGCATGACATATTAGTGACATGGATGTCAGTTACCTAAGGCAAGTGGTAGAGTATGCTTTCTGCCAAAAATAGAGCAGATAGTCCCATGTCTTATATGAATTGGTCTGATCTTTCAAAAATGTAGAGGAACCAACAGTTTCTTAATTCAGTTTTCTTGTAAATGTAGGCATGTGAGACCATGGCCTAGTATCTTACTATTAGGAAGGAAAATAAGAGATGGCCACCAGTAGATGACAAAAGCACGAGTAAACAAACTTAATGGAAATTTTGTGAATCTATGGACATTTGTGGGGAAGGGTTGGAATATCAATTAGAATAGAAGTTTTCTTTAAAAGTTTTAAATTTTCAGTTTATCAGTTTTTCCTTCAGACTAAATTAAATAATTGAAAGATAAAATTCCAAGTGATTTGAGATAGGGAAAAATGGGTGAGGAATTTTCACATTTTACCCAGAGGATTGAGAAATTTACAAACATAAATACACAGAGAATACACAGTTGTTTAAAAACATACACTCACAAACCTTCTTTTCCTTATCATGTATTTCTTTTGTTTGCTCTTTTTCAAGTTGTTGAATGTTTTCACATGCTTCCTTCACTTTAGAGATAAAATAACAACATCTACTCAAGATATAAAATTAAAATTACTTCAAAGTCTTAAAATATATGAATAAACTTCCTATTCTAGCTTCGATATTTAGAGTTCAGAAACTTCTGCTTTATATACTTACATACTTTGGTTTTATGTTAAATACCAGAAATTCACACACAGCTGAAATTGTTACTATCATCTTGAATGACAATTGTTCACAGTGATATAATGCATTAGGATTTATAATTCTTTACCAGTTAGTAATGACCTTCCCTACCTTGCTCCTTACACTAAACTTTGCTTGCATATCTTATAATACCGGTCATATATCAAGTTATATAGCATATATATATAAAAGAGGTTAAGTGACTTGCCCCATAACATACAGCGAGGAAGCATAGTTATGCTATATACTATAAGTATTCTAACAGGTACTTAATGTAATTAAATATTAAAATAAATGCTTAATGAAATGAAAAATAACAAAAAACAAAATTTTATTCTTTTCAACTCCTTATCAAGCAGGACAGCATAATTATCTCTGGAATAAAACTGGAATGCTTTATTTGAATGGACATATGTTAATAATTTGAATGTTTTGATTATAAACAAATATTATTTGATAATCAAAAAAATTTTAAATTTAATAAGAACTATGTTGCACTGGAAGGCAATTAAAAACTCAAAACTTCAAAGTAAAAAAATTATTGATAGCATCAATTGATAATTTTTGCAACTTCCAAAATCATACCCAGATTATATATTATATTTCATATCCTTTCTTATAGCATAACTGTTAGAAGAGCACTGTAAGTATTAAACAGGATCCTTACATTTAAAATGCATTTCCTGTCTGTAACTTTTAGCTCCCACTCGAAGTTCTTCAAAAGCTTGTACCATTTTCTGCAATATAAAATATAACTTTTAAAGATTATATTTGGAATCCTGAAATACAATAGCTTGCAGAATAATGACCAAATTTTAAGTATGAAAACACAGGAAATTCAAGTAAACATAATCTTAAACACTGATTATATTAGAACATGACAAAGACATAATTTTAAAAATATATTTGGACCAGTGTTATTGGTATCACTAGGTACTTTTACAAAATAAATAGCAAAATAAAGAAGATGTCTATGTCTCCCATTCCTAAAAAAAAAACAAAAAACCCTGATTTGTCTTATTACTATCTCTACTGGGTGTCATCCTCTGTTTCAAAATTATATTTATACTCAGATGCCTACATGTCCTCTCAGTCAGTAAAGCAGCATTCACCCCCCAATATTCATACTTTTTCTTGCCCTCAATCAACTTGTTTCCATATTTTATATATTCTGTATGCACTTTTTTTTTTTTTAAAGCAATTGAGGTTAAGTGACTTGCCCCGTAACATACAGCGAGGAAGCGTTAAGTGTTGGAAGTCAGCTTTGAATTCAGGTCCTCCTGAATTCAGGGCCAGTACTCTATCTACTGCACTGTTCAGCAGGCCCATATGTACTTACATTGCCTCCCCCACCAAACTCTTGAGTTCTTGAGCTTAATTTCTATTTTTTATTTTATATCCTTAATACATAGCATAATAGAGGTACTTAATAGCTATTGATTTTGTTGATTGATGAATTGATATTTAAGTCTGTGGTGGGCAGCTAGGTGGCGCACTGGATAGAGCACCAGCCCTTAAATCAGGAGGACCTGAGCTCAAATGTGATCTAAACACTTTTGCTTCCTAGCTGTGTGATCCTAGGCAAGTCACTTAACCCCAACTGCTTCAGCAAAAAATAAAAACAAAATAAAATACTTTAAATATTTCTTTAAAAAAAAAAAGACAATTTTGATAGGAATAGCATTTTTAAAAACGTCATCTAACAAAATTGTTTGTATAATAAACTAAGGTTTTAAATGAATAATTGTCCATATGTTCCTGATAACCAATCTCATTTTATTAGGAAAGTCTCTATTCACTTTTAAACTTAAAATCCTTAAGTTTCTTTACCACTTACCTCCAAATTATTATTTAGATCTGAATATAGTTGTCTAGTTTCTTCCCTTTCATACTCATCTATTATTAATGTAAAAAATTAAGTTTAAAAAGTGAATACAAATGTAACGAGGCTAAAGACACATAGAACATGTTAAAATATCAAACTGGATCAAATCAATAGGTGAATGAACTATGTAGTTTAGCATTCCATCTGTGAGAGAAACACAAAAGGTCATTTTTAGGCAAGTAACTTCACTCTTCATGATGTTACCCTAAAAAAATTTTAAGAAATTCCAAATGACCAAAATTATGGTCACAGTTCTAACTTACAACATGACTTTTAGTGTAATACTTTACTTTGGGACCTTAAGTTTCCTCAACTGAGAAACAAAAAAAATTGACTAGATGATATATAAAGTTCCTTCCAGCTGTGGCTAATACTCTTCAATCCTTACCTTTATTTAAACATTAAATTCAACATTTACTACTACTACATAATATGCACTGTGCTAGGTGTTTGTTCCTTTAATATATAATGTGATAAATTATTATTATTCATAAATCCTGATTGCAAATCTATTACAATCAGTATTTAGATTTAGAATCCAATATATAAAATAACATCTCATTTCAAAACAATATTTTTCAAACTTCAAAGGATAGCTTTTTTTTAGTTTCTAATCTGGGGTACTGGCAAACAAATCCAAGTTCAATCAACTTGTATACTTCATGATTTTTTAAACTTCAATCATATCCTTCCTTGTTATCTCACTTTTCAGCCTGAATCCCTTAATGTACTCTATCCTCATAAGAAACATTCAAAGTAATGTGCTTCCTCATAGTTAATCCCAACTTGTCTCCCTCTCTCTCTCTCATACAAAGACACACACACACATGTAACTCAATAACAATATTCAAAACAAAAAACTGAAACAAACAGCAAGAAAAATTTATAAATCAATGAAAAATCTTAAAATTAATAAAATGGGTCAAATTGGCAAATATTGCAAGAACAAAAAGATAATCCCACTGGCAAAAATTCTAACACCAACTCATAGGCAAGTGCAAATAAAACCACATTCAGTACTTTCAAAGAGATGAAAGAAAAAATAATTCCTACCAAAAAAATGAACATACCATACCATTAAAGTCATCAAAACCTAAAATTGTAGGATTAGCTGTGGGATTATAGAATCTAAATCCTTTATTTTATAAATGAGGAAATATGAGTTTTGATAAATAATAAAAATTCAGCAATAAACTCATAAGTAATACATACTAAAAAAAATAAACAAAACACAAAAACATAATATTATTGATTTAAACTAGAAAGAACAAAGGCCATGTAGTTTTATTTCTTTCCAATAAGAAAACTGAAGTACAGAGAAACTAAATGACCTGCCTAGTCACAGAATTGGTAAATGCCTGAGGCAAAATTTGAATCCAGGTCTTGGGTGCAGTGCCTTATCAATTATATACCAGCTATCTCTCATGATGGACACCTCAAAGAGCAGAACTGATGGGAAGAACAAAGAATAAGTGATTCTTAAGAAAAACTAGTACATTCATTCACTCAATTATTCATATTCTATTTTCAACACAGTGTTAACTTTTAGTATAGATGGGATGAGGCATGCTGTAAATGACCACCAGAGAGGAACTGAAAGCTAAGCACAGTCCTTTAGTAATTGATACACTCTCCAGAGTCAACATTAGAAGACAGCACACCAGTTCCTATCAGGCCTGAGGAAAAATCCAAATGCAGTTCAAATTGTCTTTGAATCAATCCATGTTTTCCATTCCTTTACTCTCCTGGCATTATCCTTGGGTAGTTAGTAGAATCATAGGATTGTAGGTTTAGAACAGAAAAGAACATCAGAGGCCATCTAATATAACCTCCTAATTTTACAGATGTGTAAACTGAGGCCTAGAGACATTATGTGACTTGCCTAAGTTCATATGGGTAGTAAATGGCAGATGTGACAGACGTAATATACTTGGAGAACATCTAAAGAACAGCAACTACAATGGTGAAAGGTTTCACAATCATACCATATAAAATCAGTTGAAGAAACTAATCAATTAATTAAGATGTATTAAGCATCTACTATGTGACACTGTGTTAGGTGCTCAAAAGAAGCAAAAGACAGTTCTTGCCCTTGAGGAATTTACAATATAATGGGGTAGACAACATGTAAACAAATATATATAAAGTAGGCTATAAATATGATAAATAGGAAATACTTAACAGAGGGAAAGAACTGAAATTAATTAGGATTTGAGCTTTAGTTCTCTTACTATAAATCCAATGCCCTTTCTAATGTACCATGCTGCCCCTCAATATGAACAGTTCAAAACCAATACAGGTGACCTAAAGGAGAAGGATGAAATGACATTGTAAAGCCACAAGATAGATATAAGCTGCAAGACAATATTTTAAAAATTTGAATTGTCATAAAGATTCTATCAAAGACATATTATTGGAAAGAAAACTGTATTAGTTATGGAATACAAGTTCTTGAAAATGGATAAACACCTAGTATTGTACCAGTATTCAAGAACTATTAGGAGAACCAGAGAGAAAACTCTAAAATATTAGATGTCTTCTAGAAGCTATTTATGAAAATACATGACAAAAATTTCCCCTTACTGGAAACTCATGAACTTTAGCCCTACATCCCTGTCAGCATGATAAGATTCAATAAGCCATACTGATTGAACCTATTAAAATTCACATTATCTAATCTCAACTAGTTCATCGCTACTATAGAGTTTTTTTTTAATTCATTTCTGATTTACTCTGATCATACTTTTCATAATAGCTACTCCAAACCTTCTCTATTTCCAAATTTTCAAATACTCCCTCTCAACAGATTATCTTATCTCCAATCTTCCTAATTTACTGAGAAAATTGAGCCAATGAGTGTGAAGTCTTTAGAGAAAGATATGTGCCCTTCAAGGAACTATATGTAGTCAATAATCCAGTTTCTCAGACATGAAAAAAAAGGGGGGGGGGCATGAAAGCTCAATATAAAATAAAGTGTGTGTTATGATACCCAAAAGGTATTTTAATTTTTGGTTGAATTAAGAGCTAACTCTCTGCTTTTCTCCCATCATCAAATGTAAGATCCTTTAAGAGAGGAATTGTTTTTATTTATTGTTTATGAATCCCTAAAACCCAGCAAAAAGGCCTGAAGTGCTTAATAAATGTTTGTTTAATTTAATTGACTGGAGATGTCATAGTCTCTGAATACTCTTTAAAATCACATCTTAAATATTTTACTCATTTCTAGCTGACACATTTTAGAAAATACACTATTAATCTGGAGAGCTGCCAGAAGACAGTAGCTAAAATGGTCAAGGGTTTCACAATTATACTATATTAGAATCAGCTGAAAAAACTAATCAGTCAGTCATCTATCAGCATCTACTATATGGCCAGCACCGTGGTAGGTGCTGATTAAAAGGAGAAAGGCTTTAAAAGACAGTCCTTTTAAGATTTTATTAAGGGATTTACAATATAATGGGGAAGAAAACATGTAAACAAATATATATAAAAAAAGACTACAACAGGACAAATGGGAAATATTTAACAAAGGTAAGGCACTGGAATTAAGAGAGGCTGGTAAAGATTTCTTTTAAAAGAGGACATTTTACTTGGACTTAAAGGAAACTAAATAAGCCAATAGTTGGAACAGAGGAAGAAAAGCATCCCAGACTTGGAGGGTAGCTAGAGAAAATTATCAGAACCAAAAGATGGGAGTGTCTTATTTGTGGAATAGCCAGGAGACAAAGTCATCAGATCAAAAAATACATATTAAGAATAAGACGACTAGAAAGATAGGAGTTTAGATTACATAGAACTTTGAATGTCAAACAGAGCATTTTGTATTTTATCCAGGAAGTACTAACAGCCACTGGAGTTCAATAAGGGAATGATATGGTTGAACCTGAGATTTAAGCAAATCATTTTAGTAGCTGAATGGAGGATGGATTGCAGCAGAGAAAGATTCAGGCAAATCTACAAGCAGGCTTACTGTAACAATCCAGGTGCAAGATAATGAGGGCTTGCACCAAAGTATTGGCAGTGTCAAAGGAGAAAAGGGATGTTGTATACATGAAATAGGCATTGGCAACAGACTGAATGTAGAGTGATGAGAAATAGTGAGTAGTTGAGAATAACTCCTATGTTGCAAACCTATGAAACTGGTAGTATGCTGTTACACTCTATACTGGGGGGTAGGGAGTAGTAGGAGAGAGAAAGATTTGGGGGAAAAGATAACGAGTTCTCTTTTGAACAATTCAAGATGTCTATCAAACATCAAACTTGAGATGTCTGAAAGGCAAATGGAGATGAAACATTGGAGGCTGGAGCAGAATAGTTAAGAGCTCAAATTGTCAGCACAGAAATGATAATTAAAACCATGGGAACTGATGAGATCACCAAATAAAGTAGGGGAGAGGGAGAAGAGGGACCATCACCCTAAAGAAGGGAAGATGAGGCATAGGAAATTATAAACATCTTCAATTATCTGATTGACTATAATATAGAATTAAGACTTACTGTCTACTCCCAGAAAACAGCAATGAGTAGAAATTTAAAATTAATGATTGATGTAAGGAACTATTTCCTAACCATTAAAAATATCTCACTATGGAATGTGTTCTTTCTGAAGATCATAAATTCCCTTTTATTACTTGAATGATAGATATGTGTTCTATCTATATCAGGTATATTGTAGATTAGATCTTTAAATTGTGTGAATTGAGAAATTTCTTTCAATGCAGATATTCTATTCATTCTTCTTAAATCAAGATAAAATAGTTGTCCATGAAATGGATATGCCATTGGAATACCATTAGCTAAATTGCTAAATATTTCAAAGGGGTATTCAAATGGGGGAAGAGAAGAAAAACAAACTAAAGAGAAAGAGTAAGGCAATCCTTAAGAAACAGCATTGTTATTTATAAGTTAAAGCAATTTTTAAAATTATTAATATCTTATAAGACAGGAAACAAGGTTTGGGATAAATCTGAGAAAGTTATCATATTGAGTGATAGAATCAGAATCCCAAAAGACCCTAACAGATTAGAATGAAGAGCTAATCTAATCAAATGAATACTTTATTTAAATTCCAAAAAGTCAACTCTACAAGTATGGAATGGGGAAAGCATGTCTAGACAACAGTTCATGTTGAAAAAATCTGGAGATGTTAGTGGATATAGCTCAATATGAGTCAACAATGGGAATTGGAAATTAAAAAAACATTAATGAGATCTAAACTACATTTATTTAAAAAAAAAAAAAAAGTTCTCAGAATAAGAGCTAATCCTACTGTACTCTACCCTGGTCACACATCATCAAGATTTCTGTATTCATGTCCGAGTACCACATTTTGAGAAGGTTTTGATAAATGAAATAAAATCCAGAGAATTGTAACTATCATGGAAAAAAATGAAAATTATGCTACATGAGGATCAGATGAAGGAACTAGGAATGTTTAGAAGCAATGAATGAGAGCATTCATTCTAACTGTAGTTTGTTGGATTATCTAGATGATGCAGAGGATAGAGCACCAGCCCTGAAGTCAGGAGACCTGAGTTTAAATTTAACCTCAGACACTTAACACCACTTCCTAGCTATGTGACGCTGGGCAAGCCACTTAATCCCAATTACCTCAGGAAAAAAAAAATTTTAGTTTGTCCTTAGTTTTGATGTCTTGACTCATGTGTGAATTGGATTTAAGTGCAGCAGAATTGCACAAAGTCATCAACCTTACTCTTTTTCAGATTCTTCCAAGTCCAGTGACAAAACAAAAATCAGGATGACTGATGATGTTTTAGGATGCAGTGGATAATCTTGGCGTTTCTGATTTCTGACCAAGCTCCACAGTGCCTGCCTGAGCGACCTTCATGGCCAATGGAAAAAAATTGGTTCTAGTCCTCACATTCTGCCAGGGGAAGTCTCCCCAGGGGAGTAGACATACCTCTCCGATTCATCAACAGGTTAAATGCCCATTGGATACCCTCAACCTGGTTTAGCCTGTCTGTTTCCTGGAGTATAGCTGCTGCTCATGCTACAGAAAAAGTAGTCACTTAACCTTTATGTGTTTCAAGTACCTCCCTAGAATTAATGCATAACAATACTTTATTAATTTGTTCCTTCTTTCACTTAACAAAATGCTGAAATACTTGTAATCTCTACTGGAGGAGGAATACTTTCCAAATCAGGAGGTCCTCAAATTGACACAATTACTTGACTTTCATAGATTTGTGGATATGACACATTTATCCAAGTAATTTTTCACTTGGAAGTAATCTCCTGACTCCCTTTAGAAACTCAGGAAAACCTTTAAAAGATTTGAAACAGAAAGCAGTATTTCTGAAGATACTTTTAATACCTTCTGACTCCCTTAGTTAAAATTATGTTTAAAATGCTCACTTGCTTTTATACCATCAGTTATGTAATCGCTAGAGTCAATTTACAATTTTATTTTAGTTTCCATTATTTCAAGAGTTGAAGAGAAATCAGTGGTTCACAATCCTTATGTGGCATGGGTTAGGAAAACAGGCCTGACCACTTAACAATGAAGATTTTTTTCCTTATATTGTGAGCCTGGAGGATATCTAAAACCAATCTTTCAATAGTGATTCTCATATGCACATAAGGTCACTATGAAAAGGACTAAGACAGCCTTTTTAATATAGGATCAGTTTCTGGAAAAAGGGGGCAAAGTAGAATACAAAAGGAAATTCAGAAAATCATAAAAATAAATATACATTTAAAGAGTAAACACAGATATCAGATATATTCTTTGATAAGGAGGTTTTCCCAAATATAATCATAGCAGCAAAAATTTGCATTTATATGGTGGTTCAAGGTTTCAAATGTGCTTTATATATATATGTACATATATGGGTATACAGGTATGCAAGGAGAACTAGCACTTCTGGTGTGAGGACTTGATGACCCCTTTTCAGGACAATATATCTATCTTTGGTGTCCACCTACCACCCAACTCTTACCAGTGGCTCCTAATAATAAAAACTATGCAAAAATAGAATATGCTTGCCTCAAAAGGTAATGTGTTTCCCATAAGTGGAGGCTGCCAATGACCAACTATTGTAACATAAAGGGTCCCTTTGCAGGTGTAGGTTCAATTGTATCTCCTTTTGAAGTCCCATAAGACCCAAAATGGATGTGGGAAATAGAAGTGTTCCTCAAAGCAAAAAAGAGAGTCAAAATGTTCATCTGTGACAGATAATAGTTAAGGTTTAGTGAGAAAAAAAAATGTCCATTGTTATATTTTTTTATTCATTTTACTTTTTATTACATCTTTCAGGTCATATTTTTCTTATGGTGTTTAAATTAATATCATCAATTATTAAATTCACATTTTAGAAGGAAATATAAATTATGGATTATTCTGGTCTCTCTTATCTACACAGTTGAAGAAAAATCAGCCTAAACTTGCATTAATAATGATTTCATGGCAGCTTTTGTTGCTCTTGTTGTTCAGTCATTTCAGTCATTATTTTTCATGATCCCATTTGGGACGGTTTGGCAAAGATCTAGAATGGCTTTCATTTCCTTCAGCTTATCTTGCAGATGAGGAACTGAAGCAAAGTTAAGTGATTTTCCCAGGGTCACACAGCAATAAATGTCTGAGACCAGATTTGAACTAAGTAAGATGAGTCTTCCTGACTCCAGGCCTGGTACTCTATCCACTGTTCTATCTAGCTGCCCTCATAACAGCTTCTAGAACTACAAACAGGATTGTGAAAAAATAATGGAGTAGGTTTAAAAAAAAAAAAATCCAAGCAGTACAGATTTTACCCACAAACAAAACAAAATTGCACCTTAGGGTGAATGCAGACCAATAAAAAGAAAATAATAGTACTTTGAGCAGAACAGGGATCCTTCGGGGACAATCCTAGAAAATCATTAGCAAGAACCCAAAACTGAAGTTTAAATGGTATGAAGTTATAAATACCTCCAGGCTAGCTCTACTGAAACAGCTAGGGATCCCTAGGCTAGCTGGATTTGGAAGTAGCCTCAGCATCAGCCACAGGAACTGTTACTTCCTAGACTGTGTGAAGGTTTAGAGATCTGAGTCCTGAAAATTGAGGGAACTTCTGCTAATGAATGTCTGGCTCAGTTGTGCTACTGAGACAGCCCTGGGTTATAAGGAACCAGCACATTTGATTAGTACAGAAGCAGTGGGGCAGTAGTGCACTGGCTGTTGACACTTACAGGAGGATGGAGCTCTTGGTTTGGGGTTCCAGGCCAGAAGGGAAAACTAAAGTGAAGCTAGAGGAACCATCTTCCTAATCCCAAGATTAATGATAACTACATTAATCAATTTCATTCTTTAAAAAATGAGCAGGCAAAGGAGAAAAACCCAACCATAGAAAGTTACAATGGAAATAGGGAAGACCTGGGGTTAATTTTCAGAGGAGGATATGGAAGCATAAAAAAGCTTCTCCTACCCAAAGAATACTGTTAAATGGTTATCTGCCCCCCCAAAAAAAATTTATAGAACCCCCAAAATACTTTAAAATCAAATGAGAAAGATAGAGGAAAAACTACAAATAAATAAATGAGGGGATGGATGGATGAATAAATAAGAACTATCCAACACAAACAAGATTATAAAAAGAAACCCAAGCAACCAGAAAAGAAGTCTTAAAGAAGAGTCTTAAAGAATAAAATGACTCTTTGAAAATTATAATTGCACAAGGGGAAGCCAGTCAAGTTATCAGAGACGAAGAAATAACAAAAGTATAGAGAATGAACAGGGAAGAGAATATGAAATATCTTACAAGAAAAACAACAGATATGGAGAATAGATCAAGAAAAGAAAATATAAGAATTGAATTACATGAAAGAACCAAAAAAAGAACCTCAACACAATAATACAAGAAATAGTTAAAGATAATTGTCCTGAAGTGATAATACAAGAATGGAAAATAGAAATGAGAAAAAAATCCACCAATAATCACCTCCAAGATATCCTATAAGGAGACCATATAAGAACATTATTGTTAAATTTTGAAACCTGCAGATTAAAGAGAAAGTTTTACAAGCAAAAAACAATTTTTTTTCAAATGTGCTGAAGCTATATAATGAAAATTTTTCAGGATTTATCAACATCTACAATGAAAGACTACAGGTCCTAGAATAGTGAATGTTGATAATCAAAAGGATGTGAGCTGTGACTGAAAATATTATACCCAGCAAAATTAAGTAAAATATTAAACCCCACAAAATGAACATTCAATGAATTCTCAAATTTTCAAGATTTTGCCTCAAACAAACCTGAACCCAATAAAAAATTTAATATCCAGGGCTCAACTCAAAGACTAATTTCAAGGGACTCAAGAAAGACAAACTGTTATATTTTATACATGGAAATGTAAACTATATGTCTAAGATTGACACTAGAAATTAAAATCCCCCCCCAAAAAAAAAAATTGAGGTAGAGCTGAGTATGATGTGACTCTAAAAAGCAAAACTATTTAGAAAAAGGTAAAAATAGTAATTATGATATATAAATGAAATACGAGAGCAAAAACGAATGCAGAGGAATTAGATGGAGGGAAGATGGCTGGTAGTTCTAAAAAGCTACTTACATCAGGGGAATGAGTTATAGAAGGAACAATACAAATATAGAGGGTGTGTGTGTGTGTGTGTGTGTGTGTGAAGAAGAGTTATACTTGACTCTGGGAGATTTATAAGCCAGAGACCGCAGTCGGGCAGAATGAAGACAGAGAAGTGGTAGCAGGCTGTCCTCTGGAGAACACTGAAACCAAGATCTGGAAGGCTTCCAGAAAACTAGCCGAACCCCAAGTAAAGGAGATAAGAAGTTGGAAGAGGCAAAGCAGTAGGAGCTCTTGGAATCAAGGAGAGAGATAAGCCTCTAAGAAACCTAACCAGGCCCAAGGAAGGAGACAATAAAGGATTTGGACTTTAATTCCTGGCTGCTTTTGGGGTGATTACTCTGAACTGAAACTAAGGCTGCCTCCAAAAGCCCCCCCAAGAAACCTGCTCCCAGAGAACATTATATTTTAGAGAAGAATACAGTGTGGACTATGATAAACAGTTGGATAAATAGCTTATTGAGACTGTTTATCAGTATTTATATTTTGAATGTTGCAAATAGACAATAATTTGAAACCATAATTGAATAGGAAAAAAGAATAATCTGAATTCTATTTAGGAAAATCTGTGACTCTTTCACATATTGCAAATTTCCCTTGAAACAAAAAAAAAAAATCTTGTACTAACACTCTTATAGTATGTTATACAGTTACTAGTCACAAAATGTTACAATCACATATAGAGGGCAATAGAGATATACATAAGTTGAGTTAAATGAGCTACAATACATAATAATGAATTATATAAAAGAAGCAATATGTAAAACATCATCAAGCAAGTGTATGAATGGAAATACAGGTGGATCATTCACATAGTGAAAGAAAAAAATAGTAGATGGACAAATCATATGTTGCACTGTTAATTACACAATGTTAAAGCACATAAAGAAAGGCCCCAGTATGTTGAGTTAAGGATTTATGAAAAGCCCTTGTCAAAAGCTGCACAGGATAAGAAGACGTTGACAGTTTGCAATCTAAACTATGGGAGACATCACAAATCAACTGGTACAGTAAAAAGAGGTCTCTAACAATAAATTTCATACCATGGTATTCCTCACTATATGCATTCTCCCACAATCTTATTAAAATATTTTAATAACTTACAAACTTGTAGTATAAAACTAGATAATTTTCACATTGCTTAGAAAGGAAATAAACACAGTATTTAACTAAATACAACATTGGAGGCAGCATAATAAAGTTCATATAATTTCTTAACCATCTGTATAACTTTATGCAAGTCACTTTATCTGCCTGGACCTCAGTCTCCCCATATGTAAAATGAGGGAGTTAGACTAGTTATGTATTCTTTCCACCTCTAAACCCCATGATCCTATTTGTACATAATTATGGGGTCAGCCAGGATTATGCTGATAAGTGTCTAATAATTGCTTTCTAAAGGAAAAAAAAATGTAGGTAGAACACACTTTTAAATTTAATCTGCATTACTTACATTTTCTCCTTTACCTTCTTAAATCTACACAATCAACAAAATTAGAGTCCTGATTTGTAACATTTGCTTAGTTCCAAGGTGTAAATGCTTACACTGAAATTTTAACAATTTGATTGAGCTAGTTAGTATTAGCTGGTTCCATCATACCTGTGAAGTGGTTAGCTCTCTTTCACAAGCACTTTCTCTCTACAACTATCATATTATATGCATATATCATTATTAGTCCGTTTTTACATACATTGCATTTCATTCTTGATTTGACTTCCCAATTGTTTAACATAATATAGAAGGTTATTTTGAAGGCTAGATTTCAATTTTGATGAAGGCAACTAAAAATACCATGTAAACGTTTTTTGAAGAAAATTCCATGGAGTAAAATGGAACATGATTAATTTTTACATAATAAAATGGCCACAGGACTATATTATTTTTTCAAATTACATTGGAGTCTAAAAGGGGGAAAAATGCTTCCTAATAAAGATAATGAAACCATTATGTTGACAAAGATTAAATAAACAAGAAAGATATTTACATTTCTTTGACTTTTCTGCTGACCAAGCACAGGTTTCTTTGAGTAGATTGCACATATGTCTTGTGGCGTTGTTCCTAAGGAAGGGAAACATTCCTTTGTAAAAATGTGTTCTAGAAAAAAAATTTTCATTAAGAAATTTATGAAAAAATTCTAAACATGTAGAATGTTTGAAGCATACCACATCTTTCACAGATAGAAGCATAAAGAGAAACCTGCATTTACCTATGAAAAAAAAGATGATTTTATAACTGCCTCCCATGCTGCTGAGTGCAGTATGTGTTCTCATATTTACCCAAGCTACAAGATGCCATTTGTCAGCAAATCCTAAGGCAAAATCAATCATACCAATGGATCAAAAAATATTTCTTATTATGTGATTAGTGCTGTGGAGAATACAAAAAGACTAAAATCTAAAATCAAAGTATTTACAATCAAACTGGAAAAAAAAGACAAAAATATAAGAAATAATAGCTCAAAACAAAAATCATATGTAATTAACTGCTAAATATACTCCAAACTACAAATATTTTAGGAGTTCAAAGGAAAGATGTTAGAAGGAACTATAATAGTCTAAAAAAATTTCATGGAAAAAAAAAAGGACTTAAGATAAGTTTTGAAGGACACAGACATTTTGATTAAACATTGTAAGAGACCACTTTTCAAAAATTTTTAAGTTTCCTGGTAAGAGGATTTACAACAAAATAGCAAAATACAGTATGTAAGGAAAATTAGCTTGACAAGATGAATTAGAAGGGGAAGATTGTTTTAATAACCTATGCAGAGAAGATAAAACCATAGTTTTACAGAAGATTACCATAGTTGTAGTTATAGTAGAAAATATGAAATACAAGAGACATTTCCAAGGAATAATCAACAAGATTTGATAACTGATTATAATTGGGGATGAAAGAAAAGATTAACAGAAACAGGAAAGTTGAAAGAGTTGGTTTATGACTTCACTGACCAATTACTCCTGATCTAACATTTATCTGTGTGATGCTAATAATAAATGCAGAAAAGTGTTATGGTCAAAGAAACTGCTAAGAATAAAAAATGCAAAAAGTTGAAAAAGGAAAATTCTCCTTTTTCCATAGTACTCAGTAGTATAATATTTATAAGTTAATATTGAAATTATTACTTACTCTTTTAGTAATTCTTTATTTTCCTGGATTCCATCTTCTAACTTCAAACTTACTTTCTCATTTTCAAACTAGTTAACAAAAAAATTAAATAACCGTCTCATATTTTGTTTATTGAAAACATTCTTAAAGATAATCAGCAGATCACTTTTTCTAGTAATATTATAAGATGCTGTACAATAAATAAACCTCAGTGACAGATTTCCTTTTTTTTGACATGCTCTCTGGACCTCATGTAGGCACAGAAATTTCACTTATTTTAAATAAGCCCTTCTTAATCATTTTTACACATAGTATAATGAAATGAGTATTCCCTCCACCCAATATTTTAAATCCTCTTTATTTTTTCTCAACATTCTGGAGAAAAATCTGCCTTTTAATCTGAGTTGCATTTCTGAAAATTCTCTCTTTTCTTTATATGAATAAATATTTTGGGATCATTTACAAAGATATGGTTAAATAATTTCATATTTGAAAGTTCAACTCTGTGTCTTATCACTATCATTTTGTATTGCCAATAAATACTTTGCCACTAAAAAAGGATTTTTGAAATAAATACAGACTTCTTTAAAATCCTCTAAAATGTTTAATAACAATCATCAGTTCAAAATAATTTATACTTTTATCACCTATACTCTATTACTAAAAATAAAATTATATTAACAATCAAATACATGAAAGCTCGAAATAGCATTTTCTTCAAAATTCACACCATGGGGCAAATTTACAATTTAAAAAAGTTTGAATAATACTGACCAATTTTAAACTGAAATCCACACTTATGTCAAATGGACATACTAATTCTAATAATACTAATAATTTTTCCAACTGATTCTGCTTTTACGAAATTACATTTGCAAAAGTTTACCAATATACCTACCTGCAACTCCTGAATGGCTTTTCGCTGTGCTTCAATAATCTTTCTATTTTCCTGTAACTTTTTCTCCTTCTGGTTTAGTTCAAATTCTATATTCACCTTCCATTTCTTAATTTTTTCAGCCTCCTTATATAATTTTGAATAAACTCTGCTTATTGGCTCTGAAGTCTATTGAAAAAAATTATCGAAAAGTTCCATAAGTTAAATATCATCTGCTGAATATTTTTAAAACAAAAAATATTAAAGACTCCTAAAAATGGCATTATTTAATTTTGATGCAAACTCCTTTCATAAATATAAATGGCAGTTTACCCAAGTCAGACAGATAGTATAGTAAGTAAATAGAATACTAAACTTGGAGCCAGGAAGACCAGAGTTTGAATCCTGACTCAGATAACTTAAGAATTGGATGATCCTGAGCAAATCACTCACCTTTTTTGGATTCAGTTATCTCTACTATAAAATATAATAATATAGCACCTATATCAGAACTGTGAGCGTAAAATAAGATAATTAAGTCATTTGGCAAAGCATTATATCGATAGTGTTATTGTTGTTTGGTCATTTCAATTGTATCTGACTCTTTGTTACCCCTTTTAGCATTTTTGAGACAAAAAGACTGGGAAGATCTGCAATTTTCTTCTCTGACTCATTTTACAGATGAGGAAACCAAAACAAAAAGGATAGACTGACTTGCTCAGGGTCACACTGCTAGTAAATGTCTAAGATCAAATTTGAACCCACACCTTCCTGATTTCATGCCCAGTGCTCTATCTACCATTTAGATGCAAAACCAATAGTAACTATTATCATTATCCATAATACAGTGATAAAGAGTTGCCTGGGGAACTGAGAAATTAAGTGATTTGTTCATAGCATTACTATGCCACATGGTCTCTTCAATACTTAATATTTGAGACAATTATCTCATCTAATTTATCCTCAGTCATCCTAAGAAGTCATATTAGTTCTCTCAAGCTAGTGGTTTTATTTATTGTTTATATAACTGATTTCTGTTTATAAAATCACATTTCTAAACATTTAAATCATAATTGTAACTACTAATGACTTTTTTCCACTGTACTTCAATAATCTTTAGTACAACATTAGCATTTAACCTGCACTGTACCTTGCTGGACTGAATGAATTAATATCAGCAGCTCCAAAAACTACTTAACTCATATCCTTAAATCCTGATAAAATTTGGTTGATTTACATGCTTAAAGTAAATTAGATACTAAACACAATACATAATCTTTAAAAAAAAAAAAAACAACTAAAAAATGTTAACAATAAAAGTTGAAAATTGGAGGGAAGAAAATGGAATGGGACTATTTAAAGCAAATTATAATAAAAAAAAGTGATCATAAAATGCAAACTTCATCAAGACTGGAGTTCTATTTGAATTATTTCACATTTTTTAACAGTCTTTTCTTTCCAAAAGTTTATGTGATTGAATCCAAAAAAGCTTACAATACTTACTCCTTTTAACTCTGTATATCATATTATAAAGTATCATCATTTAAATTATTCTATAATTACTATACCATAAACCATGATTTCTTGTCCAGCCATTGGTGTCCAAAATTTAATTATCATTAATAAAAATAATTCTTTGTTCTAAAATCACATATACTCCAAAAGAATCCATATACTGTATCCACAATAATAGATACAATAATCATCCACATACCAATTAACTTTCTTTTAAAACATTCAGAAACATGATTCTTATTCCTTTCCACACACTGCTTTCACCTATATTCTTCTGTTCTTTGTGACTGAACTAGATAAAAACAAAACTGTCTCTAAAAAGTCACTAAACAAGAATTAAGATTCATTTGTACCAAAGGAAAGGAAACTAAGGTATTTAAAACAATCCGAAGAGAGAAATCATTTTTTTTAAATCTTATATTAAAACTGTAAGGAAATCAATTGTAAATATCACTAATGCCATTATGAGAAGATTTTAAAAATAATAAATAGCTTTGATTTAAAATAGGAACTTCTGACCTCAAACTGAGGGTTTTTTAATTCTTCCAAGAAGTCAGACTGCTCAGTACGAACCTGAAAAGTGAATAAAATGTTTTCTGTAAGATGATATAAGTTGCTAGTAGGTGTCAAAAAGTAACAATACTAACTTAAAAGTAACCCAGTATCTCAGGAGTTGATTTTCTTATTTGCAAATAACTGATTCAACAATGATATATAGTATAGTGCAGTCATCATGCTATATGGAAATAGAAACACAATATATTTAACTGACCTCTCCAATCATGGGCAAAAAATTAACTTTTTGCAAAACTGGATCTGAAAGATAAAATATTATTGATATTTAAAGACCAAATTTTACATCTATATTGCATTAAATAACATGAATAACTATCAAAGTAAGAAGGCTCAAAAATGCTTGTGTCTTATTTTTCTAATCCTTAAAATCAGTTTTATTTCTCCCACCTGAATCAATGTGTTCACTACGTTTAGATGGTTTAGTTATTCCAAAAGGCAAGCCAAATTCATCTTCACCACTTTTGTTAAAACCCTGAAAGTATAAGCAAAACATCTTAAGTACACAACAAAGCCTTAAAAACATGTGTCTCTAGATATGTGTGTGCATATACATGTATGGTGTTTCTGTATACATTACACATAAAATATTTCAACACATTTATCAATGTAGGGTATTTTATTGAAAGATACAGATTATAACTCATCTATGTTAAAGTCATGTCTTCACTAGTTTCTATAGCCAAAAACTACTTATAACCTAGTGTCTAATCTTCTGACAATGAATTTTTTTAACTTAGTTATTAAAATGTAAACCTCTTGAAGTGGTTGTTTTATTTTGACTTTGGATCTCCAACACATACCAGTTATGTTTACTGACTTGAATTGTCTTGCTTAGTTCTCTGATGAGACACAAATGTTTTTTGTATTTGAAGTATTTCCAATTTGGTATGACTTCTCAGAATTTGTGGTCCACTGAAGTTAACTTTAGAAAATACAGTGTTACCTTTAGTCCTCAACCAGATATATACTTCAGTAAAGATCATAAAATGTATATCTGACAAAAAGAATATATGTTTATATTCTTCTATTATAAATCTAATTTTATTCATTTTATTATTTCAAGAGGTCTATGATTGGCATACTGTACACAGATGAAGATCATAATTTTGTGGAAGTTCTTCAATAGTTTCTGTGGCTGAAAAAAAAATTCTTTCTATAGACCTGGTGATAAGTCTCTCCAAATTTAGCTATGCCGGTCACAATATTCATATTGTTTATAACTAGAGCTATGTATTATGAGTGTAATTATGGGAAGGGATTAGACGTATAATTTTACCAATATAAGGAAATCCCAGAGGAAAATTTCTCCCAGTATAGATTTGTAATTGCTCTATGACTTATGGTCCCAGAGAGTTTCCCCAGAGTACCAAAAGGTTAAGTAACTTACCCAGAGTTACAGAACTAATATTCATTAGAAGTAAAATTTTGTTTTGGGTCTTGCTGATGTTCTAATTCTTGCCATGCTACTTCTCAAGCTTAACATAGCAACTAGAATTTTACATTTTACATTTAAATAAAATTTTACATTTTAAAACCAGTAAGTCTAGTTTTTTTGTTGTTTGTTTTTTCAGGACAGTAAGGTGATACAGTGGATAGAGTGCTGGGTCTGTAGTCAGTAAGACATCTTCTTGAGTTCAAATCTGGATTCAAACACTTTTACTAACTGTGGGACTCTGGGCAAGTCATTTAACTCTGCCTCAATTTTCTCATCTGTAAAATGAGCCAAAGAAGGAAATGCCAAAGCTCTCCAGTATTTTTGCCAAAAAAAACCCAAATGGGGTTATGAAGAGTCAGCCATGACTGAAAAATGACTCCACAACAACAAAGCCTATAAATTCTACATACAAAAAATTGTAAAGGTTATCATTCAAGAAATAGGTAATCTAGAAAAAGGGATGTCTGCACTTATAGACCAAAAACAGACTACCATCTAAGCTTCCATACTGAATAGATAGAATTTATGGAAGAAATCCAGTTCAATTGAAGTAGTGAATAGATCTCTTGTAGTGTATTTAATCTGGTATTTCAACAGTGTTGAGATTTCTAGGGCTTCATAAGGTGCAAGATTGTATTTGATTCATTCAAAAGTAAAATATATTTTAGTAGTAAATAAAATTTACTAGTCAGTCTAAAAGCAACATTAACCAAATGTCCATAATGTATACTGGGCATACTATAGAAATAGGTGCTAAGAATATTGAGGAAGATGCATGTTTGGTACACAAAATGCTTTTGCTCCTACAAGAATATAACATTCAAAGCTTCCATTCTTGAGGGGGAAAAAATTGGGGGGGGGGGTAAATGTCATTATTGAGAATACCTCATATTAAATCTCATTCTACAGGCAGGAATATCAAATACATATGTCACATTCATATTTACCTTGAAAAAATTAGTGTCTCCTCCTATGGTCTGAGGTTTAACTGCTGATACTTGACTGCTGCTGAGTCTTGGTGGTACAAACAATTTAAAAGGCTTTTCCTTTTCCATTTCCTTTTAATCAAAAAACATCAGTCACGATGAAAATATTGTACATTGTTTCTGACAATACACAAATTACTCCTCCTAACAAAATAACAAATGTTTCTGACAATCTTATTATCAATGTGGACACACACACACACACACACACAAAAAAAAAAAAAAAAAAAAAAAGTTTACTTTTTTAAAGTAAAAAAAAAAGTTTACTTTTGGTTTAAAAAAAAAAGTAACAAATGCTTGTGGAATGAATTGCCTGCATTCCGATACTAATGCTCCAGTATTTGCTTGGTAAAGTAAAAAGAATAGACTATTTACAAAACCCTAAATTGTCAACTATCTGACAAAGAAAATTATAATAAAAATCCCAAGATCCCAGCCCTATTTGAAATAGCTAATTTTCTGATATATTTAGTTTTTTAACCATCCAAATTTATTTTTAAAAATTTACTCATGTTTGTATTTTTTTAAGTGAAAAATGTGATTATACGGCATGAAATTCTGACAAATGCAAAATTCGTGTACCTTCCCGATGCCCTGCAAATTTCAAAGATATAATGTGAAACCACAGAGTAGCAAATTTATTTCACTTTCAAACAAATTCATAAGTACGTAAGTAAAGGCGGAATCAAGTGTAAGGGAAATTAGCTGTGGAATATTACATAGTCGTTCTACCCAAAATGAGCTCCCTTGACACATTTTTAAAAGGACCTTTTCTAGTTTTAATCATTATATGAGTTAAATCACAAACCCAAAGAGCTGTGGTCACATTCTCAAGTATCAAAATTTTCTTCCTGAAGCATCTAAATCAGCCCTGGAGCACTTGCCACCATGTCTGCAATACAGCAGGGGCTTAATAAATGTTGTTTTTTTTGTTTTGTTTTTTTTTTGAAGCCCTGGGTGGAAAGGAACTAGAGCCAGAACTTGCCCAAAATGGGAGGCCTAAATTATCACTTCAGAAGGCCCGGGGAGCTGCAAATTGGAGGACCCGGATTTAAATCTCATCCCGTATGAGTTATCACTTGCCACCTGTGGGATTATGGCCACGGACCGCAGTTTCCTCATTTGTAAAAAGAGAAAGGATTGGAGTGTGCAGTTTAGGCCTAAAATCCCTTCCCTTTTAATCTATGCTCCTGTTAAATTCTCCGCACCCGACTCCCTACTCTTGCTCTTTGAGGAAAAAGAACTCGCAAACATGAAGGAGGAAGGGGGAGGGGAAGGAGGCGAGAAGGGGGAGGGGAATTAGAAGGGAAAGGGGGAGGGGAAAAGGAAAAAGAAAGGCAAGCGGAACAGTGGGGGAGGGTGGCAGGAAGGTGGGCAAGGTTTGGAGAGTTAAGGGTAGAGCTGATACCCACTGCCGAGTCGGGCTGCCTTCCCGTGGGCGATGTGGGGCGAGAAAAGGACAAAAGGCCGCTGCCCCCTCAACCGCCGCTTCAAAAAGGCGGGAACGCCTCGAGGCCGTCGGCCGTTATGCGATTCCAACCGCCACCGAGTGCAGGGGGGAGGAGACAACGCAGGGAAGCCAGTCTCGCGAGATTCTTGAAGGCCACGTGCTCACGGGGAGCAGCTGGTTCTTTCCCTCCCCCCTCTTCCTTATCTTTCCAAGTAACATTGTAATAATAAAAGCGCTTACATAGCGCTTTATGGTTTGAAAGACACTGAATGTATATTATATAAAAATTTTATTTCTATAAAAAATACAACTTTGCATTATATTGTACTCATTATAATGGCTCTTTATTGTAAATTTCACCAAATGTTATTCCTGGGAAAAATGAGTATTTCCCCACTCATTTCCAGCGTTCTGTTTTTATTTCTACCGTCTTGGAAAACATTATTAGTGGAAATCAAGGCCACAGGCCTCACAATTTTCTCAAAATTTAACACATTTGTTAAAATATTTTGTGCTTTAAGAACATTACTTTTACAAAAAATGAAAAAAGCATATACAAAAATATTAGATATAATGAGTCATAATAGAATTAGGATACATTTTCCCACTGAATGAAATGAATTGGGAAAGCCATTTCACAAGATGGAAAGTGTTTTAAAAATGGAGTAAAAGTCTGCTATGCCCCAGGCCCAAGTTTCTTTCTCCAGAAATCACATGATTTATAAAGAATAGGATTATATATTCTTTTTTCTTTATTTCTTTCTTCTTATTCTTATTTCTTTATTTTTATTTCTTTATTCTTCTATTTATGACTAAATTAGGGCCACCTTGGCATGAAAACTCCCATATAAGGTAATTTAGTAATCCTAAAGATGTGGTTGGGTTAGAAGTTTTTTCTCATTTATTACTTAGAATGTGAGGTCATTTGTCCTGACTAATCAGAGCAAAGGTTCAGCCTATAGGGAGTGTTACCCAGAGCCCTATATAATTATTGTTTACTCTAACTTGCTGGGAGGGAGATACCCTTTCTCGAGAAGATCATAATAAAATTCCCTTTCCGCATGTGTGCGAATCTCCTTGCTTTATTTGATCTGGTGGTCTTTGTCTCACGCTACTACATAGTAAAAGTTTCAAAGAGATGCTTTTATCATAGTTTCAGTGTTTTTACATTATTCACAAACTCTCAAAATTGGATTTGTAATAGATCACTTCCTTTTACTGATATGAATTGTGTTAGTACACATAATATAGCACAATAAAAAGGTCAAAATACAGTACAAAAGTGTGATCAAAATCTAGTATGTTTTGCCACTTTGTCAAAAATAGCATATTCTAAAAAAAATGCAATACAGGGATAAGCTAGGATTTTTTTTTTCTTATTCCTCTTCTCCAAAACTTTTAAAGTAAACATATCTTTAATGAAAAGGTAAGATTTAAACAAATAAAGGGAAGGATGGGTAGAATGCCCCTACAACCTATTTCCTTTTTAACACTTACAAAGTATTGTTATAGGAATACATTTTGAATTGTTCATTCAATGTGTCATCAAAAGATGAACTATATTAATCATGTTTTGAAACTATTGTCACAAATTCCCTGAGACAGTACATTATAAAAAATATGGTAAAAGGTCATCTCATTCACTAATTATATTATAAATGGTGAGCTATTTAAGCTCCATCAACCCTAGTTTCCTTATCTATAAAATAAGAATAATAATTACTTGTTGAATCTGCTTCATGGGATTATTATGAACATCAAATGAGATCATGCATGTAATGTGCTTTGCATATCTTAAAGCTAATATATAATATCAATAAACCTCTCTAAGCCTGTTTTTTCATTTAAGTTGATAAACACTACAAAAATGTGAGATTTTCTCTAATTACAACTATGTAGACAAGCTAGTGTTTTTTCCTTCAGTTTGTCTAGAAATTGTCTTCAGCTCCAAAAATGATTTGGGAACATGTACACTTGTCAATTTAATGGAAATAGAAAGTTTGAGAAGCTTAATAAATGACTGTTGTAAGCCAGGGAATTCCTTATCTTCTCCCAGGTGATCATTAGTTCCATAAGAATAAGCAACAGGACTATATAAGAGGGACTTTTGTACCTCTAACTAGAATGGTCTTAGATGTCCCTCCTCAGATTGTTTTATTTAGTAGAACAAATAAATAATATCACTGATGCTTTTTTTAAAATTTGGCTAAAACATTGGATTTTTCCACAGTAATCCTATTAATATTCATTCATCCTCAGTATCAACTTGGTTTTAAATGTTAAAGTATGAGAAGAAAGCAGAACCAAGAAATATGTAGTGACTAGATTCATGTAAATGATAACAAAACTAAAAAACAATTATTGTCATGATCTATCTTCTTAGAAAACTGATAATGAAATATACTTCCTCCTCCCTCTAGCAGCCAGTTAAGTAGCTAGGCACTTTGCCAAGGGTTTGGGAGACACCATCCTTGTCTTTTACTCAGTTTAATGGGCAAAGGGGGGAGAGAATATGAAACAGCTATGTATAAACAGGATGTATAAAGGGTAAATTAAAAATAATCTCAGAATGAAAACACTAAAATTAGAAGGATTGGGAAAGGCTTCTTGTAGAAAGTAAAATTTTATCTGAGATTTAAAGGAAACCAGGGAAGCTAGGAGGTAGATATAAGGAAGAAATAAAGTAGGAGGATTATGAACATGAAATACAGATAAAAGTCCAAAATGGCAATGGCTGTTTTGTTTTGTTTTTTTTAAACAATGTGGGAAACATGGTGGGGGAAAAAAAGGAGAGAAAGGAGTGGTTAAAGGGAAATGACTGTATTGTAAAAACACAAGGCACAAAATAAAACTTCTTAAAAATAAAGTAAATGAACAATTTATGTTTTAAGAAATTTAAGAAAAATCAAAGTGATGATGAAATCTCAGCAATATTAGTTGATATTCAATGCATATCCCAAATCTCACAGAGTAAACTATTAAGTTTGGGGTCCTTGGATTTCCAGGTGATCAAAACTTCTGAATGGTTGTGATTCAGTGTTCTTAGCTCAGTAAGTCTTCCTATGAGTCGAGCAAAATGTTGAGGATCTTCTGGATGATATATTTTTGAGTATTTATATAAAATTCCTAAAAGTGGTTCCTGTAGTTTTTCCACATGTTGCTTATTTCTAAGTAGTGGACGATCTGAAAAACAATACCATAAGTATCTTAATGTTTTCTGCTAAAACACAAAGAATAAGAATGAAGTCTAGTCCTTAAACGAAATTCGATTTCCAAGAAATAAGCCACACAATAACTGTGTATGCAAGTATATTCTCAAAACACAAAAACAGCACAAGGTGAACAAAACATCTTTGGAGAATGGAGGAAGGAATATCTGAACCTAGGTTTTCATCTCTATGGAGATCTCCCTCTACTGATGCATACCAGTTTGTGTCTTGCCTATTTATGGTCATACAACTTACTAGTTGTATGTCAGAATTTGAGTGTGAATCCAGATCTTCCTGATTCTAAGGCTAATCCTCTATTCATTGTCACATTGTCTCTCTTTTAATGTAATTGTAATCCACAAATTTCTTTTGCTTCCACAAATTCCAAGCTAATAAGTATTTGGAAAGTATTCTTTACTGTCCTTTCATATTTGATTTTACCTGAAAAAAACACAGTTGTTGCTTCAAGCAAAGCATATTCAGTTTCAGTAACATTAAGTTCTCCCATGCTTCTATAGAAGTAAAAGAGTGCAGTAATAAAATCTTCAGTGATGCCTTTAAAAAAGTAAAAGTAAAAACATTACAATAAAAATTCAGTACTAAATCTGACATTGTAACTGCCATTTCTTAAAATAATTTGAGAATAACAGAATCTTAGAATCAGAAGAAATTGTGGTGACTATCTAGTTTGCCCCATTCTTGAATAAGAGTCCCTTTTAGAATATACTTACATGCTTATTTTGTTTTTTAATAATCAACATATTTTTCTTCAGTGCCTACTATGTTCCAGGCACTATGCTAAGTACTATATTAATAATTCAAGTATAAGAAAGTTTTTTTCCTTATATTCTAAAACCTCCTATTTGCTACTTCTATTAATCATTCCTTTTTTTGCTCTCTATAGCCAAGCAGAGCACGCCTATTCCCTCTTCTTTATAATAATACTTCAAATTTTTGAAGAAACATGTCATGCCCCCTTCTGTTGTTTCTTTTCCAGGCTAAACAACCCCAGTTTCTCAAACCAGTATTCATGCAACATGTTTTCAAGATCCTTCATCACCTAATTAGCCTCTTCTACACACTTGCCAGCTTATCAATAGCCTCTTCAAATTATATCCCAATCAGAAGTGAACAAAATACACCAGATATGAAAAAGACAAGATATCTAGTCCTGGATATTACAACTTTCTTAATGTAGTCTAGGATTGCATTCTACTGGGCTCCCCCTCACCTGAAGTCTATAAGCAAAGGCTGGATGATCCTTTTATAGTACATCATAGAGAGAATTCTTTTTCAGGTGAAGTTTAGGGTATAGGATCTTTAAAGGTCCCATCCAAATTTTGTATTTTATGGTTTTGTGCATTAGGTTTTTAGATTGCCATATCATACTGCTGATTCATAAAGAGCTGGCAGACCATGAAATCCCCCCCAAATTTTTTTTTTCCAATCTCCTCTTATTTTATACTTAAATTAAGGCTGGTTTTTCTTTGGTTTTCTTTGTTTCTTTGGTTTTTTGATAGCTATATGTAAGATAAAATGTATCCCTATTAAATTTTTTTGTTACTAAGTTTGGCCCACTATTCTAGCCTGTCAAGATTTTTTGATCCTAAGAAAACAAATCAGGGATTTAGAGCTAGAAGGTACCTTAAAGATCATCTAATCCAACCTTCTAAATAAAAAAAAGTGAGGTTCAGAGAGGTCAAGTTAGTTGTACAAGATACACTGGTTAAAAAAAAAAAAAAAAAAGATGGATCCAAGATTTGATCCCTGATTTATTAATTCAAAATCCTGACTTTTTATACAACATATTGGCAATTCCTCTTAGCTTTTAAGTCTTGTGTGATAAGCACAAAATCTCTGCCCAAAATCTAAGTCACTTGATAAAAATATCAAACACAAAAGTAAAAGTGAGAACTATTTTTTCCAATGCTAGTAAAGATTATAGTGTTCATTTTACCAGATGTAGTAGTAGAAGTTGGACTCTCTTCATTAGGAGGTGTTTCCATAGAATAAATAATGCTTTGATCAGCATTTTGACTGTAAGTTAGTGAATGATCAGAAAATCTTATAGCATCTGACAAGAGAAGAAAACATGAAGCATAATTTCTTTAAATTGTTATTCACATAATTCTGTTCATACTTAAATGACCAAAATGGCATATGTATGTGTTAGATATGACCATATCTATAAGAGATAGATGATCTTTCTGGCATGTAACATATTATCAAGAACGTAGTAGGTCTTAATTATTACTTCTTGATTGTTTTTTTTTTATTTTTACCTACTATTAAAATGTGAATAAAGAATAAGCAATGCTTAATGTATTCTATTCAAATAGAAGGTAGAGAACAATTCTTCAAAGGTTCTCTACAATGTTTAAAATACAGAATTCTTAAAAGCTAAGTCATTTAAAATTACAAAGTTTCAAATATATTGGGAAATCGTTTTTAAGCAATAGGTATAGATTAGATTGCTCATTTTACTGGTAATCGATGGTAAAAGAAAAACATTTGCAATAAGTAAAAATACTTAGTTGCCATAATCAGTGGCTAAATTTAACAGCATCTATCAACATTAAAGTTATTGTCAATTTTATAGCAATCAAGGAACACACAACGTTTTTAAGAAGAGGAGAAGAGAGAAGAGAAGAGGAGACAAGAAAATGAATAAAACAATCCTTATTCTGGAAGCGTAATAAGGAGGAGGGGACAAGTATATTTATGAATTACTGTGTTTATATCTATATGTGAATAAAAATATTTTTAAAATACAAAATAACTAACTATAAAGTAATTAGGAAAATCGAGAAAGATTGTAGAAGGTAGTAATTGAGCTGCATCTTTAAGAAAGAAAGGCTTCTCTGAAGTAAAGATGAGGAGAGAGTCCATTCAAGCATAGGAGATGACTAAATCAAGGGTACAAAGATGAAAAATGGAGAAGGACAGGTTGCTCTCAGAGTACAAAAGGGAAACAATGTATAATGAGGTTGAAAAGGGAAAGCGGGGTCAGGTTGTCAAGAATTTTAAAAGCTAATCATAGGAATTTGGAGCCATTAGGATTTACTGGATTACAGAAGTCAGATCCCTGTTTAAGGTAAATCTCTTTGGTGGAACAATAATGGGGAGAAACTTGAGAAACTAAAAAGGCTGTTCCAATAATTAGGGATTCTTAAGGCATAACTAAGGTTGTACTTGTGTGAGCAGAGAGAGAATTCAGATGTGAAAGATGGTGTTGAGAGAGTAATGGCAAAATTTGGCAACTGATTTATAATAGGGGTGAGGAAAAGTAAGAAATTGGGGAAAATACTTAGATAATGAACTAGGAGACCAGAAGAATGGTAGTATCTTTAATAGCAATGATATCTGACATTTATATAACACTTTTAGGGTTTACAAAACACTTTACATTTATTATCTTATTTGTTCCTCACAACAATCCTGAGGGGTGGATGTTATTATTAACTCCATTTGATAGATAGGGAAACTAAGGTTGAAAAGAGTTAAGAGTTAAACTCAAAGTCAAATAACTTTAGTAGAAATAGGGACGTTTGGAAGAGGAATAGTCTTGGGTAAGATACTAAGTTCTATTTTGGATATGTTAAGTTTGAAATGTCTCTTAGAATCTACTTTAAAATGTCCAATAAGCAGTTGATACAGGATTGAAGCCCCCAATACATACATGCATATATATGTATATATAGATATATATATGTAAATATATGTTTATATGTATATACACATACATACCTAAATAGATAGAGATAGATAGATGACAACTTTTAGATGATAATCTAAATGTTTACCAAGAAACTGAAAGAGGGAAGAGAATAGGATTCAGAATAGAGCCTTAGGGAACCCTCACATTTAGCTGAATTTTGGGCCAGCAAAGTAGAGAAAGAAAGATAGTAATGTGTGGGAAAAGGTGAAGAACTTGCAGATTAAAAACACAAATGAAAAGAATTAGAAGGATATAGATTCACTAAAACACAAGAAGGGAAGAGAATCCAAAAAAAAGGTAGTCAATAACGTAAAATACAGTAGAAATGAAGAAGGAAGAAGCCCAAGAAAAAACTATTATATTTACTTTCACTGGTTGATGAAAGATACTCATTAACTTTCTGATTATAGATTTGAGCTGAACGTAGGAACATTGCTTCAACAGTTGACCCCTTTAGCAATGCAATCTGATCCTCACTGGCCAAACTTTCAAATCCTGTAAGAAAAAATATCTATAATTGTTGAAAGAAAATACTTATCTCCAGATTGAATTCAATTCATCAAACAGAAACACTATATAACTTCAAAGGTGAACAAAATACTTTAATTCACATTTATGCTTTTAAAAAACTTTTTTTTTTTATTAATGTTGCCTAGTTTAATAAGACTTTATTGTGACAAATGTTAAATGATATGTATGAATGAACTGCAAAGTATGCATTTTGCAATGTGTTGTCTGGATTTTTTTTTTAATACATTAAATTAGTAGTAGCCTGATTGTTCTATTAGTATGATTTTTTTCCTTTGTTTATTTCAGATTATATCTACAAAAATGTCAAACACACATGTAAAAAGATAAATAAGTTGTTTGACCAGTTTGATTATCAAATTTAATAAATTATTTGAAGAACAATTCTGACTAATCATTTTTGCTCCCTTGCTCAATTAAATCAGTTTAAATATTTTGTAAGAGAATTAGTACAGTAGAAAACATGCTGAAATTGGTATCAGGCCATTTGGGTTGAATTCCTACCCAATTATGTTCAGAGTGAAATTACTTACCATCAGTTTGTCAATGTATTGCAATGAAAAGCATACTGGATCTATAGTCAAATGAATCTGAATAGTGTTTTTGCCATTTATCACTTCTATTATATTGATTGAACAAGTCACTTCATTCGTTAGGAAGTTAGTTTCCTCAATCTATTAAAAGGGGAGGGGAGTTGGTAAACTCTGTGGCTTCTAAAATCTATTCTAGTTCTAAATCTATGATCTATTATCCTATAACTCGGAGCTTCATTTTCTTCAGTTCTAAAACTGGGGTAACAATGCCTACTTCACATGGTTGTTGAGAGATACTTTGCAGACCTTAAAATGAGTTCCTGTTATTATAGTGACATAAATGTAGAAATATCTTGAATGGAAAGAAATTTAGAAGGATGTTAATTAATTTCAAATAACTTTGGCATCATGCTTTCTCCTCCCAACTTTGAAATCTTTCATAACTAGAAAGAACTAAAGGCTTTCTTTCAATTTAAATTCCTCTACTTTCCTTAAGAAGAGGGAATAAAATTAATTTGTTGAGTTTAGTGACTTTTAAAAAAGTCTTCAAGGAAAACTACCTGGAAGTCTCTTTGTAAAATCCACCAACACCTGAACATGAAGCACTGCTGTCTCTGAGAGCCGCAAGAAACTTTCCTCAGGATTTGCATATTCCTGCAACTAATATACAGAGAAAAAGAACTAATGAAAATTAACTTTATAAAAAATGATTGTCAAGATTTTATATTATTATTATTATAATGATATTGCTGATTACTCATCATAGCTTGTAAATAATATCCACATACTAATTTCTTTGCTTCCTCTAGGGGAATTGTGTATCTTTGATGAGCATCCACGATATGATCAATAAGCTGATGTTCAACTGGAGTTAATTCTACTCTGTCCTGTAGCTTTAAGGAAATAGAAGGGGGGAAAATCAGGGATACAAATTTATGCCACAAACAATTAAAGAAGCAGGCAATTAAATTAGTTAGTGAGGAATAGAGGGCTTACCACTTTTCTAGGTCTAGTTGTAGATGACACATGCTTATTGTCTATTCCTTCTTCCACTTTGATATTACAAAAAAAGTTATTCTTCTGCTTGAAGTTCTTTCGAAGTCGTTTAGATTTACACTGTACCTCTGTTAGCAAACCTGCAACATTTCAAAATTCATATTTAAAATATGGACATGGATCTTTGCTGAAGCATTAAGAAAGCCAGCAGTGGATGTCAGTTTTGCCTCATCTACTTCCATTGTTTCTAACGTTCTCTTTAACATTTATTGGAGAGTTAAGGCAATTTGCCTGTCCTGGTGCTCACCAAAGGGAGGGGAAAGAACTCAAAAAAAAAAAAAAATGGAAAGGAGCAAAAGAGTTTACACTCAATTTTAAAAACTCAACAAGAAGTAGGATGGAGAGGGATGGCACACAGCTTATTCCAAGAGGCATGAGAGGGGTCAACAGAAATTTAAGTTTTGTTTCCCTAACTTAGTAGAAATCAACTTTTTTTGATAAGTTTAGAGTTGAAAGTATTCAGAGCTGCCTAAAAAGCTTTCCTTTTACAGTATATGGACTACAAAGGCCAACCAACAATAGATTAGCAAATGTGTTGACTAGCACGGTGTCTTGCACAAATCAACATTTAATAATTTAAACCTTAATTGATTGATTGACCAACCCCAAGATGGATTGGCTTAGGAGTCTTATTCAAAAAGTGTTCTGACAAATAAAGGAGGAAAAAGAATCCACATGTACAAAAATGTTTGTAACAGCTCTTTTTGTGGTAGCAAAGAATTAGGAACTGAGTAGATGCCCATCAATTGGGGAATGGCTGAACAAGTTATACTATATGAAGATAATAGAATATTATGGTTCTATAAAAAATGATGAACAAACTGATTTTAGAAAAGCCTAGGAAGATTTACACAAACTGATGTTGAGTGAAATAAGCAGAGCCAGAAATACATTGCACACAATAATAGCAAGAATGTACAATGAAAGAATGTGCTATGAAAAACTTGGTTCTTCTCAGTGGTTCAGTGATCCAAAACAATCCAAATAGACTTTGGTCAGAAAATGTCATCTGCATCCAGAAAAAGAACTAAGGAGGCTGAATGTAAATTAACACAAAATTCTTCCAGAAAGTGAACAAAAGTTCACTTCTTTTTTCTGTTGGCTTTTTTTTTAATCTCTCCTGTGGTTTTTCCCTTTTTCTTTGAATTTTTCCTCTCCCAACATGATTCATAAAGCAATGTGTATAAAAAAATAAATAAATTTACTAGAGAAAAAAAAGTGTGCTGACAATTATTTGAAGAAGCACTATCTGTGATGACTAGAAAACAGATTTGGCAACTATACAGATGGAATAAGATAGTAGGTGTAAAGGTAAGGAATCGCACCAGATGCAAAATTAGAATAAAACTACAGAAGCAGGATAGCAAAGAAATTCTTAGAACACAATGTCTACAGAAGGTAGAGACAAGGAACAATGAAGCACAGAGTCACAGTGTAGAGAAATACACCAAAATCTTATCCTTTACTGAAATTGTGAATCATGTAAATCGTGTAGATCCTAAAGAAATGTGAAACCTTTCAAAAGGGTGGGTTGACAGACTATTGAACAAACACAAATTCTTTTACTCTTTTGGGAGTCTCCAACACCAAAGGTCTAGAGGAACCTTTATAGGCACTTATGAGAGGTAAGTTTCACTGAAGGGGAAAGTTTCTTTCATGGTTTGTGAATTTTGTTAGTAGTCTTTTTTGTAATTTTTTTGATCATCTGTTACAAAACTTTTCTATGTCCCATGCGTTTTTAGCCTGATGCTAATAAAGGAACTAGAAATACCTGGACAAAAACTAAAAACATCAAAAAACATCAAAATGTTGATGTTTCCAAGGAAAATCCTGTATGTGTGTTGAAAGCAGAAAAGAGTAAAAAAGCCCAAAATTGAACTTTGTCTGCATAGGCACAGACCTTAAGATAAAGGCTACAGATTACATATAAAATTATTTCTAGAAATTCAAGCAATAATACAACTCTACACACACACACAGGCACTTCTATGAATCATCATTTTTTTAAAAAAATCTTATATCCTAGAGTTTTTATTTTCCTGTTCTTTCTCTCCTTTGTTTTATCATGATTCATCTAATCATAGTCAATCCAGTGGCTCATAAAAACTTGTTTCTGTAAACTAGAAATTCTAACTATTCTAACTACTCTCAGACACACTATCAGATTAATGGTAGGTTGGTAGTGACATACTTTACCAATTGATTTCTAAGGATAGACAATGTGTACAACAGTTAAACAATCTTATCTATGTGTGAAGGTGAAACTTGGCTTTATATCACAGTATCATGAGGGTGTCTCATGAAGACGAAAACGAGCAAAGTCTCTTCCTGACTTTACAAACAGGAAAGGGCATCAAACATTCTTTTGTTAAATAGGAAATTTTGATATTTCATTGGTTAAGCTTAATTTTTTTTTTAACCTAAATAGAGCATCTGCTTGAACTGGACTAATCTAACACAAACAAGGAAGGGAGTTATCCTGTTGCTAATATTTACTTTTAGGCATAAAGTCATTAAAAAAACATTTTATATATACTTATCATATACAGAGGTATTTTCTAGGTGCTATCTTGTGATTTTGTATACTCAGCTCCTTTTGTTCTTAATCATGGCCTAGGGATCGCCCTCAGTTCTGTAAGACTGACCACAGAACAAGGTATGACAGATCTCATCATGCTGAAAGAGCTTTGAATAATGGCTGGATGATAGACTAAATGTTATCTGAGGACCAGTCTAACTATATGCAGAGAGTTTCATCCCTAAATTGGACAGTCATTAATATATCAGCTGTGACAACTCTTAAAGTTGTAGAAAGGTTTTATTAGTGGGGGAATTGAAGACTTCTTGAGTGTTGAGGGAGACAGTGTGCTACAGTGGAAAGGGCCCAGAATTTGGAAAAGACCTGACATTGAAAAAAATTGAAAAATTTTCCAAATGAATATGTAAGTTCTAAAAGAATATACAGAGAGACTCATTCTGTTCAATTAAAGTTAATCAGGGCAGGCTTGTTGGGAAAAGTGAGTTTAGAATCAGGTTCTTAATAGTATGAGGTTTACAAGTAAAGAAACTGAAAGCTTTACAAATGAGGGAAATATGTCAGGTCAAAAGGAAGGGGCTAAGTAAATTGTATGGAAGTGGTGGAGAGCAATTAGATTGGTAAATCAGGAAGCCTAACAGAGAACTTAAAGGAAACTTTGAAAGTCAGAATTCCACATAATGGGCAGCAGAGACATATTATGCTTTCCTTAGCAGAATAGGAGAGTGATATGATGAAAACAGTCTTTGTGGAAGATGATTTTAGCAGCTGTAACTTGCACAAATTAAAAGAAAAGCAAAAGGAAGCAATAAGACCACAGAGGAGGCTGAGTCCTGGGAGTTCAGACCACTGTGGAAATAAAAAAAGAAATGGACAGTTATGAGAGATGTTACCTAAAATGAATTGACAAGATGTGACAAGAGGTAAAAGAATAATATGAGTTGGAAATTATCCTCCAAGACTATGATCATACTAGGGAAGTTGATTAGTTTGGTTTTTTATACACTAAGTTTTATGTATCAGCAAAACATTTAAATGAAGCTGTCCTTTTAAGGTCTATACATGCAGAGCTAAAAAAAATTTTTATTATCTTTAAACCACTAATTCTGGAAGAATTGATTTAACATTATAGAAACTGAAATCAATGCAGGTATCACTGAATAAAAAAAAAAGAATTAAGATCAGAAACAAAATCTACATTGATTTAGGGTATTTATTTAAAAGCCAGTTATTATAGATAGCAAAATGCATTAATTCTGTACATTTTGGAAATAACACTAATTTTAGTAGTTGCTAAAGAGTTCTGCCAGCACACAAATAAAGAAGTTACAACTTGGACAATGGCATTTAGTTCTCAATATAAGGGGAAAAAAATCATAGAAAATTACAGTCCAGCACCTGTCCTGGAATAAGGAGGACTGACTTCAAGTCCGGCCTTAGACATTTACTAGATGTGTATCCCTGGGCAAGTCATTTATGAAGAAGGAAGAAGAGGAAGGGAAGAGGAAAAGAAGATGGGAAAGAGAAGGAGGAGAAGAAAGACAATAACAACCACAAAGGTTACATTCAAAGAGAAATGACCAAAACAGAAAATGAAAATAGGCCACTTACATTCTGCTAACATTCCCATTGCCTTACACTTTTTCAAACGGCACTCTTGACATTTTCTACGCATATACATGTCCATTTCACAGTGCCCACCATTCTTGCATCTGTATACTGCATTTTTGGTGATGCTACGACGAAAAAAACCTAAAGGATATTTCAAAAGAGCCTTGTTTTTATTTCATCACTGAGTATTTGTGACCCATTAATATCTTGTTTAATATAAACATTTGAGAGGTAGCATATTAATATTAAATTATTAAGTAACACTGATTAAGTGTTGTGATCTGTTGTTGTTTTCTTATAAGGTTCCTTATAGGCATAAGGCATTTCCAGGAATGGTCAGTGCATCAAGTCAAGGCCTTTATAGCTCACTTGTACTGACGTTTGGAACACCTAAGTGACAGAGCTCACAAAGGACTGGTTGAGTCAGAGACAAGGGCTAAATGCAGTTTTTCCTGATTCCCCATGCAGCACTCTATTAATACCACATCACCTCCCAGGATGGTAAATACTTATTTAGTACCTACTGCATCAATTCTAGGTTTCATTCATTTGAAAATAGAAACAAAGCAATAAAGAGAGATTTTGCAATCTCAAAAATCTCACCCAGGTAATTTTTTTATGCTTTCAAAATGCTTATTTCAATTTATTGTATTTATTTTCCCACCTCTTATCAGTTTTCACAGAAACTTCGTTTTGGAAAGGATTGTACAATTCAGTTAGCGCAAACTTCCTCCTAATATAAGAATCATTCAATCCAACATGAAGAGATAAAACTAAACCCAATGTGAAATGACATAAAAAAGTTTCTATCACAACTTCAGATTCAATTAAGTACTGTCTAAATACTGAATAGTTTATTTAAATGTTAAATTTCTGGTTCAAAAAAAATTAATTGGATCTCCCTTCCTAACATTTCATTTCTTTCCATGCCTTAGATTCTGATAACCACTGTTTCCCTATAATTGTCACCTATTAATATCACTTTTAATGACTAATGTCCACTTATAAAGAAAAATGGTCATGTTAGTCTGTATGTATAAAATTTCAGTTTTCCTTACCTTTGCAACCTTCACAGGTAAGTGCATTGTAATGATATCCTGAAGCTTTATCACCGCAGACTACACAAAGTTCTTCTTGTCCTTTAATTCTCACAGAAGAATGATTTAGTTTAGATCTTTTTATCACTGGATATTTATCCTCAGTATTATGAGTAACCATACAAGTGGGCTTATTTAATTCACTGGTGCTGAGTATATATTGCCCATCATTATATTGTGAATCCTGACTGTATGTATTATAGTGACTGTGAGAAGGTGGAGATTGTAAGGCTGGAGAAAACTGGACAGTTGAATACTGACAATAAGGTGCCGCTTGGTAATCAGGGTCTTGCAGCTGATAATTGATCTGTTCTGGCAATACATCTATTTCATAAAAATGACAACAAAAAGAACAATTATGTATAAGAATTTTTTAAAAAATCAAGCTGCTTTTAAATTCTAAAGTGTTTGCCAAAGGTCATTGTTTATTGTAAATATTTTATCCATTTCTAGAGGTAAATTTTCATTCAATTCAATTGGCCCCCAAACCAAGAATACATTTTCCCCTTTCCTCTCTTTGGCATTTCCTTTTATAGCCCATTGAAGTTTTTTCAGTACACTGTGGCCAGGAGAATAGAACCAAAAAATTATGATTTGTCTTTTAAATAACACTTTTTGTCTAAGTTTCCTAGATAAGTCAAAGTGAGATTTTTGAATTTGATTTCACCCAGCTAGTGCCCTCTCTCTCCTCAAATTATCTTTATTTACCTGTTACCTACTGTCCCACAGTAGAATGTAAATAAACTTCTTTAATATCAAGTCTGTTTCTGCCTTTACAGCCCCAGGACCTACTGCAGTGCTTTATAAAAAACAGGTATTTAATAGGGAACCACTGGTGTTTATTGAAAATCAAAGAGAGTGACATAATCAAATTTGAGTTTTTAGGTAGATCATTTTGGCTCTTGGGATTAAGGCAAAGAAACCAACTAGGAAGCTATTGCAATGGTTCAGAAGTGAAATGATGAGGATTTGGATCAGGACAGAGTTGTGTGAGTGAAAAGGATACAAGAAAGAAATCTTATCCAGATAGAAATGATGAGACTTTGAAACAACTGAGTGAATATGATGGGAGAGGGAGAGACTGAGAAGTCATAGATGAACTGAGATTGAGAACCTAGGGCCTGAGAGGATGGTATAATAGGGAAGTTTAGGAGAAGAACATGTTGGGTATGGGGAAAGATAAAGAATTGGTAAAGTGCTATATGTGCAAAAGGTGCTCAGCTGCCGATACCTATACCTCATTTAAGTGATAAGGATAAACCCTTTTGAATGACAAAAATCTGACTTTTTATTTCCTTTAGAAGCTTATGTTGCCTTCACACAAACGTTAGATTTAGTACTTAGATTTGGAATTGTATAAATCAGATTTGATATTCTGACTAAAAAATGATCTGTATTCTTCTGGTAGGATTTGACAGGTGAATGTATAGGTAATACTATAGGCTATTGTGACCATTATGTCACAGTAAGAAATAATTCAGTCTCTCATATTCCTTTTTCTTTTATTAGTTGTATTTTCATGAGCTGGTGGTTTATCATTCTCATCTTTGTATTTATTTACAGTACAGTCTAAATATCATGTATTTTCCTTATCAGACTTGATTGATCATTTTGGCATACTTATAAGTCAAGAATTTGGTGCTTTGGATTTATGTGTGAATTTCCAAAGAAGTTTATATGAATTTTCTACAGGGGATAAAAGTTTTATTTAATTTTTATTGTTGGGAGCTTTTGTTACATACCATAATACTGTATAGGTTCAGCAAGACAGTACCCATCAGATACTGTCACGTAAGTATTTGCCATATTCTGGTCCAACTCCCACTGCTTCATTCACTTCAGTAAACGATGGGCTTTTAAGAATAAGGCCTAAGAGAAACAAATTCTTTGTATGTTATTTTAAAATATGATTTTGAAATCCAGTAATAATTTATAAAAGATAGTGCTTAGAAGAGATTGAAGAATTTAGCTTAAGAGGAAATAATATTGAGTCATTTAAGAAATAGCTCTCTCTATATATATTTGTGATAGAAAGGTCTTATCAATAATTACATAAACCAAGTCAATTGAAAATGAATTCTATCAGTTTCTCAACATTCTGCTCTTTGAACTGAATTTTATAAATATCGATATTGATGATCTTTTCTGATAGTTTTAGTATATAATTCTGGTTTAACATAATTCAGGGAAGGGACAACTAGGTGGCGCAGTGGATAGAGCACCAGCCCTGAAGTCAGGAAGACCTGAATTCAAATTTGACTTGGACACTTCACATGTCCTAGCTGAGTGACCTTGGACAAGTCACTTAACCCCAATTGTCTCAGCAAAAAAGAAAGAAAGAAAGAAAGAAAGAAAGAAAATTCAGGGAAGACAATTAGAAATACATTTGAAAGTCCTTTAAAGAATTGAAAAAAATAATTTGGGGCAGTAGTCCTTATCTTCAAGTGTTTTATAATTTATATTTTAATGCTTTGAAATATCTCTGATTTTATCAGGGATGATGTGGTGAATTCCCGATAGATATAGATATACACACACATACATACATATATATACATATATATATATATATATATATATATAAATAATCTGTAATAAGATTATTGGATCACATGGTCATTAAGTTCCCTTTTAGCTCCAAAATTTTTTATTACAAACTTTCCACATCTCATGACTTGCTGTAGCTTAAGAATTCATATCTTTTTTTTTAAATAGCCTTTTATTTACAGGTTATATGCATGGGTAACTTTACAGCATTAACAATTGCCAAGCCTCTTGTTCCAATTTTTCACCTCTTACCCCCCACCCCCTCCCCTAGATGGCAGGATGACCAGTAGATGTTAAATATATTAAAATATAAATTAGATACACAATAAGTATACATGACCAAACCGTTATTTTGCTGTACAAAAAGAATCAGACTCTGAAATATTGTACAATTAGCTCGTGAAGGAAATCAAAAATGCAGGTGTGCATAAATATAGGGATTGGGAATTCAATGCAATGGTTTTTAGTCATCTCCCAGAGTTCTTTCTCTGGGCGTAGTTGGTTCAGTTCAATACTGCTCCATTGGAGATGATTTGGTTGATCTCATTGCTGAGGATGGCCAGGTCCATCAGAACTGATCATCATATAGTATTGTTGTTGAAGTATATAATGATCTCCTGGCCCTGCTCATTTCACTCAGCATCAGTTCGTGTAAGTCTCTCCAGGCCTTTCTGAAATCATCCTGCTGGTCATTTCTTACCTAACAATAATATTCAATAATATTCATATTCCACAATTTACCCAACCATTCTCCAGTTGATGGGCATCCATTCATTTTCCAGTTTCTAGCCACTACAAAAAGAGCTGCCACAAACATTCGTGCACATACAGGTCCCTTTCCCTTCTTTATGATCTCTTTGGAATATAAGCCCAGTAGTAATAACACTGCTGGATCAAAGGGTATGCACAGTTTGATAACTTTTTAAGCATAGTTCCAAACTACTCTCCAGAATGGTTGGATTCGTTCACAACTCCACCAACAATGCATCAATGTCCCAGTTTTCCCACATTCCCTCCAACAATCATCATTATTTTTTCCAAGAATTCATATCTTAAATTAAATGAATTAGAGTAGGTAATGGGGAAATAAAATTATCACTCTATGCAGATGATATAATGATATACTTAGAGAATCAACTAAAAAACTACTAGAAACAATTCACAACTTTAGCAAAGTTGCAGGTTTCAAGATAAATCCACATAAATCATCAGCATTACTGTTACCAACAAAGTCCACCAGCAAGAGATATAAAGAGAAATTCCATTTAAAATAACTGTAGAGAATATGAAATATTAGAGATTCTTATCTGCCCAAGACAAAGCCAGGAACTGTATGCACACAATTATAAAACACTTTCTATACAAAGTTAGATCTAAAAAATTGGAAGAATATCAAGTACTCATGGGCAAGCCGAGCTAATATAATAAAAATGATAATCCTACCTAAAATAATTTACTTGTTCAATGCCATACCAATCAAACTGCCAAGAAACTACAGAACTATAATAGGTAATAACAAAATTTATCTGGAAGAACAAAAGATCAAGAATTTCCAAGGAATTAATGAAAAAAGATGGAAATGAAGGTAGCCTACCTGTATTAGACCTAAAACTATATTATAAAGCAGCAGTTATCAAAACCATTTGGTACTGACTAAGAAATAGAATAGTTGATTAGTAGAATAAGTAAGGCTCACAAGACACAATGGCCAATGACGATAGTAATCTAATGTTTGATAAACCCAAAGACTTCAGATTCTGGGATAAGAACTCACTATTTGACAAAAATTGCTGGGAAAAATGGAAATAGTGTGGTAGAAACTAGGCACTGACCAAGACCAAACTCTCTATACCAAGATAAGGTCAAAATGGGTTCATGATTTAGATATAAAAGTGAAACTATAAGCAAATTAGGATCTATGGAGAAGGAAGGAATTTATGGCCAAAGGAGAACTAGAGTACATTATGAAATGTAAATGGATGATTTTGATTATATTAAATTAAAAAGGGTTTGTACAAACAATTATCAATGCAACCAAGATTAGAAGGAAAGCAGAAAATTTTTACATCCAAGGATTCTTATAAAGGCTTCATTTCTAAAATATATGGTGGACTCAAATTTATAAAAAGCCATTCTCCAACTGAGAAATGGTCAAAGGATATGAACAATTTTCAGATAAAGAAATTAAAACCATCTCTAGTTGTATGAAAAAATGCTCTAAATCACTATTGATTAGAGAAATGTAGATTAAGACAACTCTGAGATACTACTTCGCACCTATCAGATTGGCTTAAGATGACAGAAAAAGATAAATGTTGGAGATGTGGGAAAACTGGGATACTAATGCAGTATTGATGAACTTGTGAACTGATATAATCATTCTGGAGGAGCAATTTGGAACCATGCCGAAAGGGCATGTGCATACCCTTTGATCCAGCAGTGTCTCTACTGAGATCATAAAAAAAGAAAAAGATCCACCCGTGCAAAAATGTTTGTAGCAGCCTTGTTTGTAGTGTCAAGGAACTGGAAAATGAATGGATGCCCATCACTTGGAGAATGGCTGAGTAAATGTTATGGAATATTATTGTTCTATAAAAAATGATCAGCAAGATAATTTCAGAAAGGCTTGCATAAACTTACATGAATTGATGCTGAGTGAAGTAAAACCAAGAGAATAATGCACAATAACAGCAACAGTGTAAATGAAAAGATCATTAAAAGGAAGTTGAATTCTGAGTAATGGAAAAACCAGTGAAAGTCCTAGAGAAGAGATAATGAAATAAACTGGCTCCTTCATAACAAAGATGCAGGGAATTGCTAGATTAGAATGTTATATATGGTCAGACTATACCACATGGGTTTTTGTCACAAGGAGAACTTCAGTCTGGAGATGGGAAATGACTTTGTAAAGACAAAAATATGAATAAAATGGCACAGTGGGAGGAGGGTTATTAAGGATGCTCTTTAGAGTACTTGATTACCAAAAAGGGAATTCTAAAAACAATGAAGTAACTGTCAAAATATTCAATCATGAGAGCAAGACAAAACTTTAAATCACATTCTAACAAGAAGTAATTGAGAATGGAATAATCATCTGATTTAGTGGTATGAAATTTGAGAAATAAGAGATATACCTTTGATCCAGCAGTGTTACTACTGGGATTATATCCCAAAGAGATTATAAAAAGAAGGGAAAGGGACCTGTATGTGCACAAATGTTTGTGGCAGCCCTTTTTAGTGTTAGAAACTGAAACTGAATGGATGTCCATCAGTTGGAGAATGGCTGAATAAATTGTGGTATATGAAATTATGGAATATTACTGTTCTGTAAGAAATGACCAACAGGATGATTTCAGAAAGGCCTGGAGACTTACATGAACTGATGCTGAGTGAAATGAGCAGGACCAGGAGATCATTATATACTTCAACAACAATACTAGATGATGACCAGTTCTGATGGATCAGCCATCCTCAGCAACGAGATCAACCAAATCATTTCTAATGGAGCAGTAATGAACTGAACTAGCTATACCCAGAAAAAAGAACTCTGGGAGATGACTAAAACCATTACATTGAATTCTCAATCCCTATATTCATGCACACCTGCATTTTGATTTCCTTCACAAGCTAATTGTACAATAATTCAGAGTCTGATTCTTTTGTACAGCAAAATAATATTTTAGTCATGTATACTTATTGTGTATCTAAGTTATATTTTAATATATTTAACATCTACTGGTCATCCTGCCATTTAGGGAGGTGGTGGGGTAAGAGGTGAAAAAATTGTAACAAGAGGTTTGGCAATTGTTAATGCTGTAAAGTTACCCATGTATATATCCTGTAAATAAAAGGCTATTAAATAAAAAAAAAAAAAAAAAAAAAAAAGAGAAATAAGAGGTATAGTATCCATTACATTGTAGTACCTTAGACTTGTTATTTCAGACTATAATCCAATCAAGATACCTCTGAGAACTATTTCTAGGGTTCCTTGAAAGAATACAATCCTAATAAATATGACTGCCTCATTGTTTCCATGCTCCAGCCCATAAATGATAAATAATTATGAATAATAAATAATTCAGAAGGTCCTGATCACCTCAAAATGTCAAAATCCTTAGACCGTATATCCTACATGAACATGTTGAGTGGTAGGATTTTTTAATGATAAAGCACATTTCTGTTGTCAGTCATCTTCATTCAAAGTTATATATGTTTCAACTGTTAAAGTTAGTTGTAAAAACATTTCATTAATTTCAACACTTAAAGATAATGACTTATCCACATGCATAAAGTACAGGACAAAATGAAATTATTTTTTAAAAATTCTGTCATTAGGTTATTCTAACAAATTAATTTCCATAAATATTAATTTCGATAAAGAAATGATTACAGTATAATCATTTATTTTGTGTTGTTACTCATTCAGCATGTACAAAAATTAAAATGTTAAATTAAAAATAAAATTAAATAAATAAAAAATTAATTAAATAAATTAAAATTAAAATTAGGATTATTCAAGTAATAAGGCATCCTGATTGTCAGTTCTTTCATCATGCATCAAATCCTAAATCTTTGTTAAAACAGTTGAAACTACCAACCCTACTTAGAGTAAGTTATGATTTAATGAATGTAAACACAGGAGCAGCTTTTATAGAATACTTCAGATGTGGCAAAAATACAAAACCTGAAAGTGATGCCCTAAACAAAATGTCAATTTTTTTTCTCTGTACCTTTAATATGATGATAATCTCAGAAACCAATAACTCAATCATTGTCAGTAGCGGAATCAGTCACCATATACTTTGTTCAGTCACCCATTAATCTCAACAAGGCTTTTAGATTCCTACATTAAAGGAACTTGGATATATGTAGTGTGATTTTTGACAGTCATACTGTTAGACTGCTTTTTAGCTACCATCAGTTAAATCTCAATATGATTTCAGATATGGGGTGAAAAATTAAAATATTTCAACAACTAAAATTAGAAATGAAAACAAAACGGGTCTTACTTTTAGATTATCTACAACTATATATCTAGTATCTATTTATATTTTTGGAAACAAAATTTCATTAGTGTTCACCCAGACTGTGTCTACACAATGTCAGCCATTGAAATAATATTGAAATTTACTGAATGATGCTGTGTAAATAGCATTGCCTGAGAATTTACTTTAGAAATGCAAATGAAATCTCATGAAGTAATATTAAAAATTAATGATAGCTTGCTTTTTCTTGACTAGCAATTTAAATACTGTATATTTATACGAATTTACACAAGAATCTTTCAATAACTATTAAGTAAGCCATGGGGTTATAACAGGTGACATTATAATAAGATATTTCTAGTACCTCCAAGAAACAATTCAATATCCTTAGACAATGTCCACAATAGACCTATGTTATACAAAATCGTTCACTAATATAACAGGTCTACTAGAGTGACTGGTCTTCAAAATAATGTTCACATGCATTATTTTTTGTTTGATAATTTTTTTACTCCAATTTTTTCTTCAAATCTTTATTTGTATTTATTTATTGTATATTTATTTAATATTTATTAAATTTATTATTAAATTAAAATTATTAAATTAAATGTTTATTAAATATTTATTGTATATTATAAGGAGATTAATCATATTGTATGTATATATGTTTACATTTAACTCTAGCACATTAAAAACAAGAATAAATGATTATATCCCCAGGTTAAAGTTTGAAAATATTTTGGAAAATGATTAATAATGTGGATAAAGCAATGTAATTAAAAACTTTCTAACTTGGCATGTAAAATGAAAAGTTACAATGGACCTGGAATGCTACTGTTTTATTATCTTTCCCAGTAAATATTTACTTAAAACAGAAGCCACTTAGTTAAGAAGAGTGTTTTTATCAGTAGGATCAATTTGGCATGGACAAAGTCTATATTTTTCCTTTGATAATTTTTTTAAAACTGGAGATATGTATATATATATATATATTCTTCTTAATTTGACTATATTTTCAATTGTTACTTTTTAAAAATATCTGAATTTTGCTTAGCTAACACTACATTCAGTTTTCTTAAAGTTTTCTAGATCATTTGTTTAAGTGAGAAGTCATTATATAATGATTAGTGGGCTTTTAATTGATATATTAATTTTATAATAAATCATAAAGAAAAATGTGAATGCCCAAATTAATATTTCTGAAGCTTATAAAAAATCAATAAAGCAAAAAAGTTGTCAAAATGAAAGTATTTCATTAGAAAACAATTTGTTTTTACTTTAGCTACTTCTAACTAATGACAATCCTGAATGAAAACTTAGTTTTAAATTTTACTTTTGCTATGCTAAAGTTTTTAAAACTCAAATCCTTTTAAAATAATTTATTAGACTCATAAGAATTAAAGAGGATTCCTTTTGAGAATGTGAAACAATAATTTTTAATTCTATCTAATTTTTACACCCTTCAATTATATGAAAAAATTTCTATTGTTTTCTGCTTTTAAATACCTGTCAAATACTTTTAAAATATATAAAGGGTAGTTCTAATTAGCAAATACTTTTCAAGGCTTAAAAGAAATATACTTAAAACTAATTTGAAAATTATTTTTAAAATGAAAAATAAGTTACTTTAAGTTAAATATATAGAAATAGACTATAAGCAAATTTCCCCCTCCATTTCTATCTTATTTGGGTTCACAATCTCACAACATAGACTTGATTCTTTTAAAGACTTTTTTTAAAAATATATTTCAAAATGTTTGAATATATGTATAAAAATTTTGGCCATTGCTTCAAAAAAAAAAAACATAGGCTTTTTGGAATTTGTTAAGATTTTAATTAAGGATTTCTGCATAATCATTCATGCCAGTAAAAAACTGTTTTTTCATGTTCACTAGCATGTTGAATGTTGCATTGTCTCCTATAATTCCAAAATTCTATCATATTTCAAGTCATCTAAAATCCCAGTATAGAACAGCAATGTTTTGGAATCTCAGAGGACACAATTGTTAATAATCTTCTTTGTTTAAGAATATTTCTTATCTTTATAAAGAAATATATTCTTTCAAATAGTACATTTAAAAACATTTGTTTTTATAACAAAAATTAAATTAATAAAAATGAAAACTACAAATCTTAAAAAGGTATCAGTTTTTCATGTAGCTTTTATATCTTAACTTACAATTTAAAGCAAATAAATACATTATATTGCAAATAGATAAACAATGTGCAATCTAAATTGAGACAACCTGGAATTATAAAATCCATAGTTCTTTTGAATGATAAATAAAATACTCACAGAAGGATGACCAAAGCACTGTGTGTCCTGTTGCACACAGAGTAAGTAGAGTATATTATGATTCAGCAATTACTTCAACTCCCTGACTTCCAGCTGGAGCAAATGGGGCCTTTCCTTTATTTATCAGGGTTTAGATTTTCTTTTTTTTCTTCCTTTTTCTTTCTTTCTTTTTTTTTTTTTTTTCATACACTTAGGCTCCAGACATTTTACAGAGCAATGTTTCTGCTCTATCTGAAAGACAAACTTCCCACACAGTCCTCCTTAGGGTCAAAACAAGGGCAATGGCAAGCTGACATAAATCAAATAATAACTGGATCATCAGAGATAGAGGCCTTTGGGACCTTCACGTCACACTTTCCCAGAGTTCTCTATTATTTACTTAATAAATATTTTGTTTTCTTGATAGACTTTGACGTTCTCCCATGTTGGTTGCAAAACATTGGTATCTCTACTCACTAATAGGCAACATACACAGCAAAATCTCATTAATCCAGATTCTATGAATTCAGAATTTCTGCTATTCTTCACAGTATCTAGGATGAAAGTATTTACTAAGTAAATAAGTATGAATAAGACTTCAAGGCTCATATTTAAGTGATATTGAGGATTTCAGATACTTAGTTGTTCATAATTGAATATATCTATTTATTAAAGCAAGCCAGGAGCAACTTCCATTTCTTTACTGGATGCAAATGTATTTCTTTAAATAGTCTATAATTCAAACTTTTCAAGAATTCATACTGTCCTCCCTTCCCTATCAGACTAAATTAATTAGGCTTTATCACATGACTAAGACTACTAAATGAAGACCCATAAAATGGATTTATTTTAACTTCTATAAACACAATACTGGACTTTGAGTTGAGAAGATCTAAGTAGCTTCAAATCCAGCCTCAGATCTTTATTAGTTTTAAAGTCATTTAAGTTCTCTGGGCCTCTCAATCTCTTCATCGTCATTTCTAAAATGGAATTTTTATAACTTCTAATTCAGAAGTTTGTTGTTAGAATCAAACAAGAAAATGCATGTCAATGCTTAAAGATGCAATCAAAATTTGTATCCAAACCCAAAGCCTTCTAATAAAATCCCTCTTTTCACTACTTATACTCCAACTTATGATACCTTGGAATGAATAAAAATTATTGATATTTTATGAATTGAAATGGATTGATTTAAATAGGGTAAACAACCAAGTTTGATTAGTTGAACAACGTTTGATGTTGAGCTTTTTATGAAACATTAAAGTGGTTTGAAAAAAAAGAAACTTCCTATCAAGACCTTTGAAACCTTAAAGCTCTTATTTTTATTAATTTGTCCCTTTAGAACAATTTACATCTTCATACATATAGCCTATTCTTTTAATTATTTTGTGGAGCAATAATATTAATCTAACCAAGCCTTTATTAAAATATTCTAATGTACTGTCAGCTTTCCTAACTTTATAAATTAAATTTAATCCAGAACTATGAAGCAAACTTAACAAAATCCATTCACATTTGCACATAGTCTTCATACTTCCCTTCCCTATTTTTTTAATAAATCTTTGGACATGCTTTGAGATTCAGAAAGCTAAAATAGATCATTTTGTTAAATAGTAAAAACAGGATGTGATTAGAAAAAAATTTTTGTTACTCTCATCTCTATAGGCACACATCAACTTATGACATATAATGATATTTAATGCAGAAAAATGTTCAGGATATTTTTGCTATGAATCAAGAATTTATGGTTTCAAAAGGTAATGATAAAATAATCAGAAACTCATTAAAGTCATAAGGTTCAGTGGAAAGAGCACTGGATTTGGAGTCAGAAGACCAATACTGACCGGCATCATGGTTTGGCCATTGATTAAAGCCTGAGTAAATCTTCATTGTCCCTCCTAGTCCTAAATCTCTGCTCTTGTGAAATAGTAAGCTGTATACAGGAATAAGAAATTAAGGACAGATATTCAGAACTGGTGCCTTATAATCAGATATCATGTAATAACTAATCTAGCTTGCTTTTTTAAAATTTATTTTTGATGAGGCAATTAGGTTAAGTGACTTGCTAATGGTCACACAGCTAGTAAATGTTAAGTATCTGAGGTTGGATGTGAACGCAGGTCCTCCTGACTTCAGGATCCATGCTCTATCCACTGAGCCATCCAGCTGCCTTTTTTTTTCCTTTTTTTTTTTTTTGAGAACCTAGGAAATGCGCTCATGGCTAGCATGGTGAGAAGCAGGGCATAAGATCTGAGTTTGATTTCTTTGTCTACAATTCTGTTTATATTTATAACTAAAATTTAAAAATTCAATTGGGGATGAGATTGTCAGTCTGCCCATACAAACCCATTTTTCCTTATTTGAGAGTAGACTCCTTTTCATATAACATTGAAAACTAGAAAAACTACTTGTGAAAACACAGTTCTAAAAATTCTCAAGCTCTTTATTTTGCAGAATTCTTTGTCAGAGCAAGAGTCTGTAGATTAGTATCTCCACACTCCCCCTGCCAAAACAGCAATAACAAATGACAACAAAAGCCTTACCAGAATCATTGAAAATGTTGGCGTTTCTTTTGACAAAATACCAGTGAGAATTCACATAACTAAATTGTCCCATATTATACACTAAGCCCAGAGAGCAGAAATGGTCTACCTGAAATATCCTCACAAACAACTAATGGTCTTCAAAGGACACTTTGTAGTAGAAGAAAATGTGCTCTCACTCTGAAGTATTTTTCCACAAGTATCTGCAGCTGGAGTCCTTGTTAAGGGCTAGGAATGCCTGGGTAGTGCTGTTTGGCACAATGAAAGATAAACAGATATTAGCATTTGGTGTAGGACAAATAGAATATATTTTGCCTTGTATTGTTGTGCCTTGGAGGGGGCAGAGCAAGGTGGAATTAAACATAATACTCTAAACAGAGAGCCCTGAGAAATATGTCTACGAGGTAGGTGGAAGCACTTTCCTCCTACCAATTAAGCATTTCTTTTTTTCAAATGTTTGGAGTTTCAAATGGTTAAAGGAAATCATGTTCAGCACAGCTGGATCTTTTCTACATAATTGACCCATCCTGCTTGATCTGGTATTGGACTGTTTACTCCATTTTAGTAATTAACCATTATCAGCCTCATTAATGAAACATAAACCACCTCTTACAATCATTTATAAGACACTTGTCAAACAAAATTTAAACAAAGAACAGAATCCCAGCAAACTAACAGCCTTTTAAAAGCTACTGAAATGGATTACAAGACTCAATTTGGTTACTTGTTTTTAATTTTTTAAAAGAGAAAACTAGAGACTTACAATAATGTTCTTGGCATAAATCTTCAAGTGCTTATTTGAAACCTCTTATACAATGATAATTATATTTGTACAGTAATGCTAAGCTATTAAGGTAAAAAGCTGTTTTTTTTTTTCAAATACTTATTTCTCCCTAAATTATATAAACTAGACTGCCATGTATTCATTCCACCTTGAGAGACATTATTGTTCATTCTATTTAAATTTTTGTTGAATGGGGGAAAGGAACAGGAGCATAGGAAATGATTTCAGTTACAATGTTATCAGCTGACTTAAGTAAAACTGTGAAAAACAATTTATAAAACATCTAGCTTTGGAGAAAAAGGGAAGGGAACACATTTATTAAATGACTGCCATATGCCAGGCACTGTGCTAATATTTAAAAATATTATCTCATTTAATACTCAAAACAACTGTGGGAGACAAGTATTAATATTATTCCCATCTTACAATTTAAGAAATTGGCAGAAGTTAAGGGACTTGTCCAGGCTCAAACAGCCAAGTATATGAAGTTGAATTTGACTTCAGGTTTTCCTGATTCTGATATTGGCACTCTCTCTATAGCTCTCTTCTTGCCAGGATTCATACTTGTGTGGTGCTAAGTCTGTCCCTAGGAAGGGAACTCTTGGTTTCTGTTTGGCTTCCCCTAGATTGTACCTTTCTGCCAAAGTTAAATATGCACATATAAATAAATCTACACATACCTTTTGATAAATGGGGGGGGGGGAATCACCTCATGATTTATAAATTAAGTTCATAAAATAAGCTGTTCAATGTTACCATAAAATTTTAAAAGCTTAAAGGAAATATATATATAATTATTTAATATAATTGTCTAATAAATTATATTTCTTCTTACAACATAATTCTTAGGCAATGATTGTTCTGTTTTGTAGATCTGAAGAGATAATATTAAATGTATTAATAATGAATGAGACAAAAAAGAAGAGTAGAAAGTTAAAGAAAAATATGAGGAATAATAATGTTTATCTTGTGAGTCAATGTTCATAGGCAACTAGATAGCTTAGCATAGTGATGGACCTGGAATCAGGAAGACCTGGGCTCATTACTAAAATCTACTTGATGAATGACTGAGCAAATCATTAAGAAACTTAAGCAACTCAGAAAGACTTTAAGAGAAAAAAGGTATTCAATCAACAAGCATCTGGTAAGTGCTTACTTACATGTCTCCAGGCATTATATTAAATGGTGGGGATACTTAGAAAAAATGAAAGAGTGGCAGTAGTAAAATAAAAGATGGGCAAAGTGGATGCCCATCAACTGAGGAAATGCTAAACTAACACAGATGCTAAACTAACACAGATGCTAAACTAACTGCTCTGTAAGAAATAATGAATATAATGAAAAGGAGGAGCATGGGAAGACAGGTAATGAGGCTAAAGAAAGTAAACAGAATGAGGGAATCAATATACACAATGCCTACAACAATGGAAATGGAAAGAACAATAAGAACCAAAGAATTTTCGAAAAAACTCAATATTATGATGGCTACATGTTGTGATATGGGAGCCTCCTGCCATTGACTAGCTGCTAGAGGTCTCACTCAGACCTGTAGAATGGATCTCTTCATGGGGGGAGGGAGAGTGTGAGGGGAGAAAGGGGAGGGGGAGGGAGAGGAAGGAGGAGGAGGAAGAGAAGGTAGAGTGGGGGAAGGGGGAGGAAGAAAGGGGAAAGGGACTGAAAGGTTGTTGCATTGTCTGACCTCTGTCCTCTTCCCTTTTGCCTCCAATTTATTTCATTCCCAATCCACAAGGAACACCTGAATCAGCAAAGGCTGCTTTATAATTCCAAGTGTTATGATTCACAGAGGTTCTCGGAGAATTGACCTGCCCCTTCATTTAGGCATTTCTTTCCCTTCTTTGAAGGAGTTTGGGGACCATTGTTATGGAACACAGCATAAAATATCTGACTTTTTTCTATGGGGATTTAGCCTGCTAGCCAATGGCCTACTGTGTGATATATTCCCTTTCTCTGGGTTAATTGTGAGTTCCACTAGGGAATTTGTCTTTTCCATTATTATTTATATGCTCTCCCAAATCTATTTTATATTTATCATTGCTGGTGTCTACTGTATCTCTACATTTTGTCTATAACCTCTTCTTCTAAATAAAACTATCTCTTGTCCAAGAGAAAAGCCATTGTGAATTTTTCACAAGACTGAACCCCAACATTTGGTGCCAATTGCTCTCCTCGATATCATTTTGTGCCTACATCAATCTCATTGTTTGATGCTGAACCTCAAACACATCATAGTGTATGAGTAGAGAGAAAAGGATAGATACACAAGATGTTCCAGAGGTAGAAATGACAATATTTGGCAACTAATGGAACATGTGAGGCAAAAAAAATTAGAAGTCAATAATAAAACTCAGTTTATCCTTGAGATTTCAAATGGTAGAGATTGTAATGTGATTTCTCTAAAGAGATTGATGTGGCTACACAAGAGACTTAACAACCAACTTAGATTTTTAAAAGAAAAGTACAGACTTTCAAGTCACATCATGAACAAGATAGAGGACCAGATATTTTCTCTGGGTTTTCATGACCTCCACAATATGTGTAAGAGTTAAAGCAACTAAATTGTCCCTATGAACTAGGACAAAAGGAATCTAAAGGAGGTTAAAAACTCAGCAAACTAACAAGAAAAAAGTCTAATAAGTCCCAATCTTTAACCCATTCACTCAGCTTCCCTTTCCTCCTTACCCCCATTGCACTCTAGTAGCAATGATGCACAAGTTGACCCATGACCATGCAACAAAAATCTCAAATCTACCCTGTCCCATTGCTGAGGAGATGCAAATAAGTAGAGGTTTGGTCAAGCCGTGATAGCAGCCAGAGATCCATCAGCCACTGACACCAGAGAGAACTGCCAGAGAATTCAGGAAGAATAAATATATGGCTGTTAAGCACTCCACTAATCCTGAGTGAAAGTCTAGCATCCAGCTTCATCGAATTCTGAGTCTCAAGAAGTCACTTGGAGCAAAGACTAAAGCTAGTGAAACCATGGATTGTCCAGGGTATAAGGAGGTTAAGGTGGCTTTGTGATCCAGTCCCTGGGGAAACCATCATCAAAAAAAGAAGCGAATCAGAAAGTAGACAATAGCAGACAATAAGGAAAAATGGTTGAAATTACCAAACGTGGTAGGAGAAAGAAAATTCTGTTAAAGACTTAGAGCAAAAACCAGATAAAACAATAGAAAAGATTTTTTTTTTTTTAATTGCTTGGCACAGCTTATTCCCTTTGCTTTCCTTTCTCTCTAATAACAGAAAGGAATATGGCTTCCAGATAAGGTAAAAGAGTTCAAGGATTTATGAACAAATATTCCAAGACAAAGAAAAATGAATGATGAAATCTGATGCATCAAAAGACCAGTAAATTCCCAAGAGAACACAAAAACTAATCGGTATGATGTCTCCAAAAACTTCAAGAGACAAAAAAGATCAAGAAAAAAAAATAGACATGGTCTGCACAGGAGAAACAATCAGCAGAATGAAAAAACTTGAATCTATGGTAGAGTCTCACCAAAAAAGCAAAAAAAAGAATACTGATTAGAGATGCAAATACATGGAAATAAAGGACAATGTGGAAGAAGAGAAACAAAAAGCAATAACATTTAAAAGAAAGAAAAGAAAACATGATCTCTATACAAACAAAATATATTGATCTCAAAGAGAGTATGTGCAGTCAATCTAAGGATTAAAGGGCTCACAGAAGAACACAAGTCAAAAGAAAAAAAAAAAGAAAAAAAGAAAAGAAAAACCCCAAACAAAACACAATGCAAGAAATAATACAAAAAAATACCAAGAACCTCTGAATAGAAACCAAAGTTCCACAGTTTGACTCCAGAAAAAAAAAAATTGATGAGGTAAACTCCAAGTCACATAGTAGTTAAATCTAACAATTTTCTGCTGACAAATTCCACAAGCAATAAGAAGGACCTTTAAAAAAAAAAAAAAAAAAAAAAAAAAAAAAAAAAAAAAAAAAAAAAAAAAAAAAAAAAAAAAAAAGGACCTTCAAATATAAAGGAAAGGAAAATTGAACAAGATAATTCTGCATCCACCAGAAACCAGAGAAGGGAATGGAATAATATATTCCAAAGAACAAAAGACATCAAGATCCAATCTGAGATGACTTCTCCTGTAAATCTGAGCCTAACCATTAAAAAAAAAAAAATAAAAAAAGATAAATGGTCATTAGAGAGAGAGAGAGAGATCCGAAGAAATTATTTTTTTCTCAAACATCCAAAATAACAGAAATATAAAAAGAAAGGTTTAAAAAAAAAGCAGCAACCACAAATGACAACAAAATAACATACCATTAAGAAATTTTTTTTCTAAATGAACACACAAAGACAAAAATAAAAGCAGAAGTCAAATAGAAAATAGAAAAACAGATCTGAAGAATCATAGACTAAATCTCACACTACTACCACCTACAGGTGAATTAATGTTTTTGTTTTTTAAAGGGCTAAATTATAGAATATGAAACCACATAAAAGGAAAGAAAAGAGGACAAAGATAGAGGGGAATATATGATATAACCCAAACAAGTCAAAGTCTAATAATGAAGAGAAAATAACTCCTATAGTCTCTTTGTAAGAAAAGAGCTTCCAGGAGAATGCATGAGGAGACAAAGGGAAGGATTAAGAAAGGGAGAAATCTTTTTTCATGGTGGGAGGAGATACAACAGCTGATGAATGCTCCTAAGAGGGAAGAGAGAGAGATTCTGTAAAGAAAGATCAGGACCTTACGACTGGTATAACCTAATAGGATTTGATGATAAGAGAGCCATCCTGCCTCAGGAGAAGGGAAATCGGTTCTGTTAGAGGCAACTGACAGTCAGAAGAATAAGAAAGCATGGACCTGAGAGTAGATTTCAGGGCAAATGTCCATTAGTTGCCATGTGCTCACAGTCACATGAAAGCTAGAACAGGGAAAAGGACAATTTGCCTTTCCCCAACTCCTCACAAGAAGAGGATTCAAAAGCATCGCTCATGAGAAAAGCATGGATTATTTTCTTTTAAAGTTCTCTTGCTTCATTGACTCTTCCTGTTCAGTTTCACAGGGGACTGGTTCTTCATCTCAAGCCATTACAATGAATTTAACTGCTGTTGGAAACAGCCAGGCACTTTGCCACCCCTCAAGGAGACCAACCACTTCAGCACCGAGCAGGCACACATGGTCAGTTCAAAGTTCCTGTTACACGTAAAGTACATACACACTATCTTCCCCACACCTAATCAGATGAACCTTTTGACAAGAGAGCGTTTCATTTTTGTCCTTGTAATTTGGCTACCACGGTACCTGGCACAGATTGGGCACCTAACAGGTGCTTCTTGACTGTTTTGCTGGCATAGTTCAGCAAGAACTCAGGGTTACTTCCACACCATGATAAAATATCAAAGTGGAGTTTAACCATATTTTAAATTAAACTTACACAAAAAGATAACTATCTTGTTCCTAATTTTTGAAAAAATTTATATGGTTGATTCCCTTGAACTTATAAAAATATATTCTACTTTCAAAAAAGTATCTATGGACTGCATATTTGCTCTGTCTTTTGACATAACTGCCAAAACATCTTCATAAGTAGCAAATTCAGCATCTGCTTCTCAAATCACTCTGCTATGAGGATGGCTTTTAATGTGAACCCAAAAGATGGTGAAAATAAAACCTTTAAATATCATTTTCAGTAGTTCGGTAAGGTGGAAAAGTGGACCCACCACTATCTATAATGAGACATTCCTGGAAAATAATCATTGAAGGGGCTGCTAAATGGCACAATGGAAGTCAGGATGACCTGAGTTCAAATCCAGCCTCAGACACTTGATACTTCCTAGCTGTGTGACTCTGGGCAAATCATTTAACCCCAATTGCTTCAGCAAAATAAATAAATAAATAAATGTAATCATTCAGTTAAAAAAAATTATATATGATCAATAAGAAATTTAAAACTCCCATTAAAGTTCTTCTCCAACATTTTACTGTAACAGAGATGTAAACTGGAGTTCTTAAAGGCCCTGCCAGGTAAGCCCAAGATTTGGCAGATCTGCCCAAACTAGAAAGGTTTTGTAGATTGGACAGCAATGAATAGTGTGCTTACCAGTCTATCTAAAGGCAGAGAAGCTCATCAACAGAAAACGAGACACCAGGTTGATTTGGTTTTGGGGGGGGGCGGGGTTTGGCCATAGCTTTTACAGATATGTTCTATTATGGAACAGAGATATGGCTATCTGCATTGAGGACAAGAGTGTTCTCACAGTTGAAATCATGCATCTTTTGAAATATTAAAAAAGTATATATTTTGAGTAGAACAAAATATATAGAGTCTGATTTGCTTCTAAGGCTCTACTTTTTGTAGATCCATCAACCATCTAAATACTTGAGCGTGAATTTTTTATTAAAATAAATCAGATATTTTCTATCTAGATTTAAGATGTGTAATTCAATTTGCTGATGGTTGCTATACACTATAAGTATATTGCTAAGGAGACTAAAAGAAGTGAATATTTCCCTCCTATTGATGATCTCTGATGATATTTGTAGATTTTTCTGAGCATTGTCATGATCATTGCATAAAGGACAGTGACAGACCTTTCTAAAATGCATCATCTTAGGTTCCAGTTGAGATACATTTATAGCTCACATTTACTTTATATTTAAATTTTACTTTCACATCTATTATCTCATTTGATTCATACATATATCTTAAAGGGAAGGAATGCAAGCATTATTATCCTTACTTTACAGATAAATTAACTGAGGCTCATAGAGGTCAAGAGCTTGTATAAGTTCATGGAAACTGAAAAGGCCTTTAAAAAAGCAATTTTGTCTTATTGATAATTCCCTGTAACAGTTTTTTTTTTTTTTAAATCACATCCCTTTTTTGAAAACGTAATTATCTAAAGTTCCATATGGTTTGTTTCTTTTCAGAAAAGCGCAGTCACCCTGTTCTAGCTTGCTCAAGTCCTGCCAGAATGAATCATATATATTTTGATAAGATGCAGCTATAGAGATAATAGTTATTTAAAAGCATTAAAGCATTAACCTTTAGCAACCTCATTTTTCACTTTATACATGTATTTGAATATTTAATAAAATTGAAGTTAAGAACTAAAATGTTGAAGTGAGAACACTTACCTATTCTTTTCAGTTTAAAAAGAATAGATATGAAAAAAGCCAAGATATTAAGAAGAGAATAAAGCATTACACATTGTCTTAAAATTTTTTTATATATATAGTGAGGCCCTGTAGATCAGGGCTTAAACTTTTTCCATTCATGAGTTCTTTTTACTCAAGAAATTTTTATGCAACCCTATACATATGCATATATATACATATATATAATAAGTATACAAATCAAACGTTTAATGGTAATCTTAATTTCATGAATCCCAATTCAATTGCATGACACCCCCCCCCCCATTTATGGTCATGATCCAGAGATTAAGAAATCTTGCTCTAGATATTCTATGTTGCAGAAGACAGTATGTTAATTATATCAAAATATTTTTAGGATTTTTGTTAGTGAAATGTATAATCACTAAAATTTTTGAGATTTACAATTCATGAAGGAAAAAGCATGAAGGATAAAGAATGGATATTGTATAGATTATAGCATATAAATTGATAGGTAATTCATTAGTACTTCATCGTCTGGATTTAGTCATTATACCTTACCTATCTAATAGCTTGCTTCTCCTACTGATAAAATTATTCCCAGAATCTCCATTTTGAGGAAGGACTTAAACCATAGACTTTGCTAGCATGCCCCTATATAGGTAACATTTCTTGTAGACCCCCAAAAAACTTTCCAGCTCCCTTTTTTAGAATGTAAGCTTCATGAGGGCAGGGATTTGTCTTTATTTTTTGCTGATATTTAGATTCCCAGTGCTAAGGATAGAGCCTGGCACATGGTAAGTGCTTAATAAAAGTTGGATGACTTGATTTAATACATTAATTTTGTACAGATGCTACAGGTAGTCCATAAGCCAGACCCAGAGAAGCATTAGGATAAAGGAAAAAGAACTGAACTAGAACTAAAGCTAGGTGAGAGTAGAACTGGGATTTCATTTACCAGTTGTGTAACCAAGATCATGCTGTATGCTTCAGTTTTCTGAACTGTAAAATGTAGATAATACCTGGAAATAGTCACCTTACAGGGTTGTTATGAGGACAGACAAAACAATGCTTTACAAATAATAAATGGCATTAAATAATCTTTATTATTTACCATATAAAATGCTTTATAAAGTACAATACAAGTATAAACTAAATTATTGGAAAGAGACAGAGGAAGAGGGCATGAGGCACACTTAAGTAGTACAGAAATTTCAATAATGCCATACAACTATCTGATACCAAAAAACTTTCTTTTAACAATATTTTCCTAGTGATAAATACTATGTTTGTGAATCATACAACATCAGGATCTCCAAAAAAATCAAAATTGTATCTAATCTATAAGGCAATGACCTGCTAATAAGAATATTCTTCAGGTGCTACTAAATTATCATCTTGAGCCTCCATTCCAGTATATTATCTCCAAAATCAATTTTCATTAATTATTGACTGCCCCAATATCATTGGCTGTTATCTACCCAGGACTATTTGATCAAGTTAATATCTACTTGATATCACTCATGCTATTAATAGCTATATGAAAAAAAAATGGACCCATTGCAAATTAAAACAAATCTGAGGATTCATCTTGTATACATCAGATTGGCAGAGTTGACAACAAAAGGAAAGTGAGTGATAAATGCTATCTGGGCCACAGAACAACATTAATGAAGATATGTGAATTGAGTGAATTCTGGAAAAGGATTTGGAACTTTGTCCAGAAAATCACTCAAACTGTGCGTTTTGTTTGATACAGCAATACCACTACCAGGTCTATACCCCCAAAGCCATATGTACAAAAATATTTATAGCAGCTCTTTTTGAAGTGGCTATGAACTGGACCAAATAGTTACCTGTAAACTGGTGACAGTTTAAATAGGAGCAGTTAGATGGCACAGCAGATAAAGTACCACAACCTGGAATCAGGAAGAATTGAATTCAAATCTAACCTTAAATATTGACTATGTGACCCTGGGCAAGTCACTTAACCCTGTTTGCCTTGGTTTCTTTATCTGTAAAATGAGCTGGAGAAAGAAATGGCAAATGACTTGAGAATCTGTCAAGAAACTCCCAAATGGGGTCACAAAGAGGCAGAAATGATTGAAATGACTGAGCAACAACAATAACCAGCAAAAAAGGCTAAGCAGGATGTGATATATTAATGTTATGGAATATTACTGTCTTGATAAATAATAAAAGTGAAGGGCTAGAAAAATGTGAGAAGACTTGATATAGAGGGAATTAAGGAGAACCAGGAAAACAAAACAATATAATAACAAGATTATAAAGACAATCCTTGTTGAAAGATTTAAGAACTCTAATCAATTCAATAACCAATCATTATTCTAGAGGAATTTCTTGCCTGAGTTGATGGACTCAATATGTATAATGAGATATATACATACTTGCATGTTGTTAATGTGGGAATTTGTTTGAATTTTATTACACATATTTGTTACACCCTGTTTGTTTTAACCTTTTATTTAAAAAAAAAAAGGGAGTGGAAACAAGTAGAAGGGAAGAAAATAAAGGCCTTGTTAATTTTTAAAATAAAATTTAAAACAACAAATTATAGTACATGAATATAATGAAATATTATCTCTTAAGAAAAAAAGAAAAGGAATAGTTTTAGAGAAAGATGATGAAGACTTATGTGAACTGACACAGAGCCAACAGAGCAGAACTAAAACTATGTATGTGGTGATAACATTGTAAAGGAAAAAAAAGTTGTAAGAATTCTGATCAAATACAGTGATAGACCACAACTCCAGAATAGGAAGCATTCTATCCACTTCCTGGAAGAAGGATGATATATATTCAAGGTGTCAAATTAGACAGTTCTGGACATGGCAAATGTATGGATATGTTTTGCTTAAATTTTGTAACATATAGTTTAATCATATTGTTTATTTAGATAAAGGCTTGTAAAAAATATTTGCTTAAGGCTTCTTTCTGCCCTTGTATTGGGATTATACATCCTCAACAGAAGAAAGATGGGAAGTCAAGAAAAGAAGAAAAAAAAAAAAAAAAAAGGGAAAAGGAAACATTATAAGTAAGGTCCATTTGAAGCACTAGCTTTGAAAACTGCTAAGTTAGTTGGAGAGCACACAAAGATGAGCCAGAAACATATAATATCAATTACATCTTTTAACAGGAGAAGTCATTGACAATTGTAAAGAGCATGGCTGGAGAAATAAATGAAATTGAAATTTTGGTTATCCAATTCATATCAAGCTGCATTTTTAAAGAGAGTAGAAGGAAATCTAACAGCTACAGAATTGTGGTTTGTAGTCTAAAAAAGTAGCCTCCGTCTTTGGTTAACATGAACTGGAAAGGACTCATAAACTGTCATGAATATAGTTGTCCAAGATAAATACAGACAAAAATGAAACAAACTTTTTTCTCTTTCTACCTAGACAATCCAAGATTTGTCAGCTAAAATGTAGATACCAAACTCCTACTGTGTTTCAAACATTGGATTCAAATGGTTATTTATTGTGTTTTTAGAATGCTTATCTGAGCAATTTGGAACTATACCCAATTTTGAATGTATCTATATTCCAAAGAAATTATAAAAAAAAGGGAAAAGGACCTACATGTTTGTAGGAGCTCTTTTTGTAGTTGCAAAGAACTGGAAGCTGAGTGGATGCTCAACAACTGGGGAATGGCTAAATAAATTATGGCATATGAATGTAATGGAATATTATTGTTCCATATAAAATGATGAGCAGACTGATTTCAGAAAAACCTGGAAAGATTTATATGAATTTATGCTAAGTAAAGTGAGCAGAAGCAAGAGAACATTGTACCCAGCAACAAGAAGATTTTGTGATGATCAACTGATTTGATATGATTCTTTTCAACAATGAGGTGATTCAAGGCAATTCCAATAGACTTGTGATGAAAAGAGCCATCTGAATGCAGAGAGAGAACTATGGAGAGAACTATGAATGTGGATAAAAACACAGTATTTTTACCTTTGTTGTTATTATTGTTCACTTTTTTCTCATTTTTTCCCCTTTTGATCTGATTTTTCTCAAACAGCATGACAAATGTGGAAATATATTTAGAAGAATTACCCATGTTAAATCCATATTACATTGTTTGCCCTCGAGGGGAGGGAAGTAGGGAAGAGGGAAGGAGAAAAATTTTGAACACGAGGTTTTGCAAGTGTGAATGTTAAAAATTATTTTTGTACCTCTTTTGAAAAATAAAAAGTTATTATTATTATTTTTAAAATAGAATGCCTCTTTGTAAGAGAAAAAAAAGACAGTTTTGTTCTTAAGCCATCCCGGGTTTTGTTTGGTTTTTAATGTTATCCAGTGGCAACTATTTAAGAGTCCAAAGAATATACTTTAATGATAAAAACAAACAAAAACCTTGAAGTAATGCTCCTTTAAAAACCCTGACTATTTTGAAAAATCCTTCTTTAACAAATCTAATATTCAGAAGCTAGAGTTGAATTCTTTTTTCTTTCTTTCTTTTGGTAAGGCAACAATAGTATGTCATTTGGCAAATGTGTAACAAAGAACTAGATCAGGATAACTGAGCTTCTGTTCCTCTAACTTGAGTAGGGGATGTTTACTGTGTAAGGGAACAAATAGAAATATTACTGATAAGATGAAGAATCAACAGATTACTAAACCAGGATTTATCAGATTGTTTAAAGACTATTTGAATAGATAACTAGAATCTCTTTAGGTCAAGGATGTCTGCTTTGCTTTAAATTTATCAAAATGAATAGCATTTGGGTAGAAGATTGGCATTATCATTGTCATTCTAAAATTAGGAAGCTTTGAAATGCTTTTTTTAAAGCATTGGTTTATGATGGATTCCACTAGCTTTGAACTTTCAGTGTTGAAGTTTGATGGGAATTTTTTTTCCTTACAATCATTTTTTCATCGAAATTATCTCCTGCTGCATACTTAGAGCATTTTTTTTTTTTTTAGAAAATTGAGAGGAAGGCACAGAGAAGAGTTGTATCTGTTCAGATCATTTAGAAGCTAGAGTCCAGAAGGTCTAGAAAAGAGAACTGAAGGTCAGAGAATTTAAGTGATATTTCCATGGTCTCCAAGCTAACAAGTGATAGAAGCAAAATTTTGATACAGGACGTTCTGATTCAAAGACCAATATAGTGTCCACTAGAAAGAGTCTGCCCTTTGTTGTATTGGGGGTTCTGTTTTGAGATGCAGAAGCATTGTGATTAGAGCAGTGATTTTCAATGAAATTCCCTTCTTGAAGACATGGTTTCCCTAACATTGTTTCCTTTCTTTCTGATATCTGATTGACTTCAGTTTTCCTAACTCCTTTTCGTGATGGGATCACATAAAAAATTCTCACCTAAATATAGTCTGAGCTTCCAAGGATCTGTCAGTGCCAGAGACCATGTTTCCAGATGAAGGCTGGGGAGGATGGTACAGGGAGGAGAAGCCCCAACTCCAGAGATGCTAAGTGTTAACTATATCCTTGTTGTAATTTATTACTGTGTTGGGACAAAGTAGATTTCCCTGTGAGTACCTCATTTCATCCTAATATTTAATTTAAACTAAAAGAAAATGAAATTAAGGATGCTGACAGTAGAGGTGTATGTACAGCAAACTGGAATGTAGTAGGCATTTAAAAAATATATTACATTTTGATCAATGGAGATTTGACAAAATCTTAAATCCATCTGCAAATCACAAGTCAATTTTGCTTCAAATTTCACTTAAATCACTAAGCCCCAAATTTTTATTCACCCTACTGGAGCATTCACCTTATTTCTCCCAAAGCTACCTCACCAGGCTGCTAAATGGCCTTCTTAAGACTGCCATTGTCCTTGGGATCTAGAAAAGATCAAGTGGATGAAGAAAGTCTGTTGATCAGTTTATTAATTTAAATGGACATCCTAAAGAATAACTTATCTGACTTTTATTATGTGTATGTATGTAAATATGTATATGTGTATGTATGTATATAAAATCTATGTTAAACAATACAGATAGACAATGAGTAGGCTCAGAGTTGATTAGATAGAAGAAATCAGATATTAGATGGATAGATATGTGAGGAGTGTGAGAAGTTAGGTTTCCACAGATGTCAAAACAGAATGAAGGGAAGGGTAAAAACATCCTGTGAAGATATCTTCAACCAGTTACCTTGTGACTCTTGAAGCTAGCTAAATCATAGAATTTCTGATAAGGGGGCTCAGGCTTAAAACTAGCTAAAGCTGTCTGGGATCAAAGACAGGACACAAGCTTTTAGCAAAAAAGGCATGCTTAATAAACCTCATGCATATTAACTGACACACTCCGAGGTTGGGATTAGCTGCATCTTTGAACATGGGACCTATAGGATCGAGGAAAGGGGACATATTAAAGAGTGTATATAGTAGGAGTGGAATGAGATGTGAGAATTTTAAAGAGTTTCCTCCAATGAAAATTCTGAGGAGGAAGAGGAGAGATTGGGTGGGATTATAAGGTATTTTGTTGGATCTGATACCTGTGAACTCCTAGCGAGTTTTCATACCCACTTTTATAGGAGCATATTAAAAAGCTTAACCTGTTTCACTTATCCTAAGTCTGTTGATTCACTACACCCTTTGGGGGGCTCAGAATATTATTTCTAACAGATACATGCACACACACACACACATACACACACATATATATATATATAACATAATTAATATATTATATGCATATTTACAAACAATGCTGCTTGGAAAAGATTCAAAGGGAAGAGTTGCCTCCTCTCTCTGTCCTAGTAAGGTCTTCATATATTTCATTATATTTGGAAACAAAAGACAAAATTCCACCACCATGTTGAGGAAGGGCTCAGAAATGACATAGCCTTTCTCTGACTTATCGAACAGAAGAAGAGTCATTTCTTTATACAAGGATATGGGGAATGGATGACTGCTCTATTAGTTAGTGCTTTAATTAAATGGCGTTTAACTTGTCTGTTGCCCTTCCTTGTCTGTTCACCACCCTAACTATTTTCAGGGAGGTCATAGCTCTTCCCTGAGTTTGACTTCAATTTCATTTAGAAAATGACAGGCCCTTGAAAAGTACCTTACAAAAGGATATCAGGCTAGGACACTGTTTCCTTGTTGATTCCCATGTCTGGAATTGTTTCTCACCTCATAGAATCCGTTATTTCTTCACGACTTTACTTCTATGTGAAATCTTTCCTGATCCTTCCAACTATCATTGCCTCACCCCCTAAACTGCCTTATGCTATTTCATATCCATTATATATACTTGTAGAAGTACTTCTTTCTTCTGTTGCATGAATTCTTTTAGGATTTTCACTAGCCACTACCAAAGAGGCAGCAGCACAGGACAAAGAAGGAAAAACTGCAGTTTATTCACTTGGAGTAAGACTCTCTCCACTAATAAATGATAAACATATGTGTTTGTTGCAATTCCACTAAAGATATTTATACCAGTCTATCATTCATGTAATATGTGAGGCAAAGAGGAGACATGCTTACTGCAGAACAGGTTAGTCAGAGTGTAGAAAAGGAATATGTATTTGTAAGGACAAATGTATTTTGTAGTAACAAAATCACTGGTTGGAAAAAAAAAAAAAAAAGGAATGTGTCCTTAGTATAAAGTCTCAACCCAGATCAAAGGGAACTCCACCTCACCTGTCAGAAAAGACCAGGCTATCAAACAAAACAAAAACCCTATATAAGAAATTAGAGGCAGAAGGGACACCTTCAAGGAAGTTGATCTGTAATAAGGGCCAAGACAATATATAGTAAAATGGTAAAGATTGAAGTTAGTTATATCAATTCCCAAAAGACCACTGTTAATTCCCCCAAAATTCACTTTTGATACTTAAATTCTTTGAAAGCAACAGCTGTGTTATTTTTGACTTAACACACTTGTACTTAACACAGTTGTTGTTCAATTGTTTTTCAATCCTGCCCAACTCTTCATGACCCCATTCAGGATTTTCTTGGCAGAGACACTAGAGTAGTTTGCCATTTCTTTTTCAGCTCATTCAACAGATCAGGAAACTGATGCAAAGGGATTAAGTGACTTGCTTAGGGTTACACAAGAAGTGTCTGAGGCCAGATTTGATCTAGAAAGATGAGTCTTCCTGACTCCAGGTCCCATAAATGGTTATTGATTAATTGATTGATACATGCAGATAGAGTTAACTTTGTCTTTTCTTGCCTTTTCTAGAATGTCAAATAGGGATAGAAGACAAGTTCATTTGAGTCCTATATTTACTAAGTCAATTTCTAGTGTTTCCTCATGACAAATAATGCTAATTTTCTGGTTTACATATTTATTTTTAATCATATTAAAAAGTGGCCCTTCTATACCAATGCTCTAAAGGTATTTTTTTTTTCCTTTGAGGCAACTGTGGTTAAGTGATTGGTTGGGGTCACACAGCTAATAAGTGTCTGAGATTGGATTTAATGATATAGTTTTTATAGGAATAGATTTTCTTTCTTTTTTTTTTATTTAATAGCCTTTTATTTACAGGATATATACATGGGTAACTTTACAGCATTAACAATTGCCAAACCTCTTGTTCCAATTACCTCTTACCCCCCCACCCCCTCCCCTAGATGGCAGGATGACCAGTAGATGTTAAATATATTAAAATATAAATTAGATACACAATAAGTATACATGACCAAAACGTTATTTTGCTGTACAAAAAGAATCAGACTCTGAAATATTGTACAATTAGCTTGTGAAGGAAATCAAAAATGCAGGTGTGCATAAATATAGGGATTGGGAATTCAATGTAATGGTTTTTAGTCATCTCCCAGAGTTCTTTTTCTGGGCATAGCTAGTTCAGTTCATTACTGCTCCATTAGAAATGATTTGGTTGATCTCGTTGCTGAGGATGGCCTGGTCCATCAGAACTGGTCATCATATAGTATTGTTGTTGAAGTATATAATGATCTCCTGGTCCTGCTCATTTCACTCAGCATCAGTTTGTGTAAGTCTCTCCAGGCCTTTCTGAAATCATCCTGTTGGTCATTTCTTACAGAACAGTAATATTCCATAATTTTCATATACCACAATTTATTCAGCCATTCTCCAACTGATGGACATCCATTCAGTTTCCAGTTTCTAGCCACTACAAAAAGGGCTGCCACAAACATTCGTGCACATACAGGTCCCTTTCCCTTCTTTATAATCTCTTTGGGATATAATCCCAGTAGTAACACTGCTGGATCAAAGGGTATGCACAGTTTGATAACTTTTTGAGCATAGTTCCAAACTACTCTCCAAAATGGTTGGATTCATTCACAACTCCACCAACAGTGCATCAATGTCCCAGTTTTCCCGCATCCCCTCCAACAATCATCATTATTTTTTCCCGTCATCTTAGCCAATCTGACAGGTGTGTAGTGGTATCTTAGAGTTGTCTTAATTTGCATTTCTCTGATTAATAATGACTTAGAGCATCTTTTCATATGACTAGAAATAGTTTCAATTTCTTCATCTGAGAATTGTCTGTTCATATCCTTTGACCATTTTTCAATTGGAGAATGGCTTGATTTTTTATAAATTAGAGTTAATTCTCTATATATTTTGGAAATGAGGCCTTTATCAGAACCTTTGACTGTAAAAATATTTTCCCAGTTTATTGCTTCCCTTCTAATCTTGTCTGCATTAGTTTTGTTTGTACAAAAACTTTTCAGTTTGGTATAATCGAAATTTTCTATTTTGTGATCAGTAATGATCTCTAGTTCTTCTTTGGTCATAAAGACCTTTATAGGGATAGATTTTCAATCAAAAGTGCAATTTTACTGGCATATGGAAGACCCCATAAGGAAAGTCCTCTTCTGAATTCAAATAACCACCTGGTCTATAACTTAGATTACTGAGAAGTAAAGATTAAGTGTCATGCTTCAGCTTGTCTGTCTACTACCTGTCAGAGGCAGGACTTGATTCCAGGTCTTCTTGCTTCTTTATCCACTATATTATACTGCCTCTCTATTTTTAATGTAATTAATGTTTAATCTTTTCCTGATTTTGAACCATCTTAGCATTCCTGGCATAAAGCCAATTGTGTCATGGTAAATAATTTTTTGGCTAGAATTTAACTTATGAATTATTTATTTATTTATTTGCTAAAGCAGTTGGGATTAAGTGACTTGCCCAGAGTGGTACAACTAGAAGGTGTTAAGTCTCTGAGGTCACATTTGAACTCAAGTCCTCTTGACTTCAGGACTGGTGTTCTATCTATTATGGCCACCTAGCTGCCTCTAATTTACAATTTTAATCAACATTCATTAGTCATATTAGTCAATTCTCTTTATTGCTTTAGTTTTATGGAATTGGCTCATAACTAAAGGAGGGGGGGAGAGGGAGGAGAAGGAGAGGAGAGGGAGAAGGGGAAGGAGATAGGAAGAGAAAGAGGAAGAAAGGGAAGGGGATGGGGAGGAGGAGAGGGAGAAGGGGAGGGAGAGAGGGAGAAGGGGGTGCTGTTAGGCTTTGTGAATAGAGGAACATCTAGAAAAGGATGTCAAAGAGGCACTAGAACCACTTTTTTTTTTTTTTTTAATTTTACCTACTTACTTTCCCCCCCCTCTTTTTCTTCTCTCCCTTTATTCTCTATCATCCCTTTGGAACTTTGTTTCTCCTTATATTACAACAATCAAAAGTAAAACATGGTCTTTCAATCAATCACCACAGACTCTAGAACAGAGTAGGCTATCTCTGTTTTATTTTATTCTGGTTTACAGAACGCTAAGAGGTAATTCCAGCTATACAAGGTAGCTCAGCAGTTGTATCCACAGTTTGCAAAAGAAATATAAAAAAGGGTTTGCATTTCATTCCCCCTTTAGGAGGAACAAAGAAATTCCTGACCAATTTGAAGGGTTATAAAAAGGCTCAAACACAGCCTTCACATTGAATGAATAAGTGACTTATAAGAATTTGCGAGATGCCTTGTTTGTTGTTTTGTCCATGTAGATTATGTGCCTATGGGAGTCTGTAAAGATGTACCTCAAAGTTAATCAAAAATAGCTGTCTCTAATGTCTCTTACCCCACCCTACTCCATTCTTCTCTAAGAAAGACTGAAGTCTGCCTGGAGGAGGAGGTAATTAGCCCCGAGGCTGGCCACTCTGGTCTCCTGAGAGAGAGAATATTGGGCAAAAACTTTGTCTTCTATCTGCTTCACTAAATACTGTTAGTCTAGAGAAAAAATATATTAAGTTCAAGGTCCTAATTGTTATCTCTTAATAAGGAAGGAGTGCTCTTAAGCTCTAAATCCTTCCCAACAAACACCAGTTCTACAGTGAGAACCGTAGGGGAGCAAATAAACCCATTAACCCAAATCTTTAACAAAAGAGAAATCAGAAAAAGTATGCACAGAAATAAATGTACCAGACAATTTATGGAGTAAATGAGCTCTCTCAAGATGACAGAGAAATCTTAGCTCAATTTAAAGTCACCCCAAGGGAAATTCTTTGAATTTCTAGTATATTAATATGAGGATAGGAACATGATATTATGCCACAGTTCTCTTTTATTTTCCTGACTCAGTTTCCCTAATTGTTCTGCTCAGTCCTGTGAAACCACCCCTCCCTCTTTATCAGAATATTTGATAAGGATAAAAGATCTTATATTTTAGACTATCAGAATGCCTCTCCCCATCCCAAGCTATTGGAATGTCAGATATCATCTTACCAAGATGCTTCTCCCCATCTTCGGGGTGCCTCCCCCCATCTCACTCCATCCTGTCAGAGTCCCGTTCCCGCTCTCAGCACCCTGACTCCACCCCTGCATCAGTCTACCCCGAGTCTGAGCCATGTGTATATGTCATTGAGAACTCACATCATTGCTGGATTCTTGGAGAAGATAGTCTCATTCAGCCCTGGGACCAAACTGGGATCCATTTGGTCCCAGTAAATCTCTCCCTTTTAAATAAATTATTAAATACTCTCTAATCTCTATCTTGCCTCAGTTTCTCCGGCATTACAATGATAGAAACGGCCAGCTCTTCTATATGTTGGCTGCTTCCCAGAGTTTGTCCGTCCCTTTGAGGAGCTGAAGTGAATTTAGAACAAAACTGAAAACCACAAGACCAGGATCTCTCCTTTTTGAACCCCACTCCTCATGCAGACATAGACCATAGAGTAATGGATTTTCACTAATGAGAAAAGCCTTTGAGCCATGAATTTCAGAATGAACAAATAAACAAGCATTTATATAAAATGAAAAAGCACTTACTATGTTTAAAGTTCTGTCCTAAGCTCTGAAGATACAAATAGAAAAGCAAGACAGTCATTGCACTTAAGGAGCTCACATTCTCATGGGGGGACTCATAACTTCCAGAGGGCTACTTCCAGAAAGGAATTAGCAGAAGTAGGTTTGTGGCAAAAATGTGTTTACACTGAGAAACTATTTTCCAATGGGCCAAATCCTGATAGGAAATTAGCAAAGGTTTGAGGTACAGAGTCATTTTTTTTATTAGCCTTCTATGGTTGGGGCTAGGGTGCAATTAATGGCTGATTTTCAATTCAATAAAGGGTGGTGATTATGCCCCACGCCTAGATCTCCAATTGAATTGTAGGTGGAGATTATTGTGGGAGATTCCCCTATGAATAGGAGGGTGGGGTGGCTTCTAAAGGTCAGGAGAGATTGAGATTTTAGGGTTTTTCCAACTTGGGTCCACCCTCCCCCTCCCCAAAGATCAGGGGGACACATTTTACATCAGTATCATAAATTTTCAATAACAGGAGTTTAAGATGTTTTGATTTGCAATGCGTGGCTCTATTGGCTAGTAGATTTTCTAAAATTATAACAGGAGTTCTAAATCGATTTTGTATCAGGAACCCTTTTGTCATCTTTGTCAAAGCCCCTTTCTCTGAATGATGTTTTCAAATGCATGCATTTCTCTCTGCCAGGATTTCTCTACACTCCTTGTTTATCTCTGCTAGGAACTTCATCTCTCTCTGTCCGGACCTTACCACTGAGGGAGTCAGTCTTCCTAGCAAAGGCTGACTTCTCAGTGCCAACAATAAACTTTTTTTTTTTTTTTTTTTGCCACTCTAACTTTTCAGGTTCATAAATACATTTTTTTTATGGAGGAGCTGGAACAACCAGAAAGGGTTCCCACAACTCTGCCCTGCCCCAAACCTCATCATTCGTTCCCCAGCCGGGATCCGAACCTCATCCTTACGACCTACTTATAATCACAAAGAAAACCAATTATGTTGAAATTGAAATGTTATTTTTAAACGTTATTGTTTATTAAATGTCATTATTTAAAATGAAATTAAATGTTTTCCCATCCAAGTTCAAAAGCTATTCATAATCAGGTTCTACTGGCCAGAAACTATGAATGAATGTTCTATCTACCACAGGAAGCTGCTTTTGCATACAACTTCAGGGTTTGCAAATCGCTTCCCATAGGCTGGCTATCTCATTTGGCTCCCATCACTGTCCAGTGAAGTGGGTGGTGTAGCCGAATAAAAGGCCATTTAGGCCGGCAGGAATGGCCACACAAAAATACATGTGGCGGGGGGGGGGGCGGCAGGATGGCGCAGTGCACAGAGCGCAGGCCAGGGGTCGGAGGACCTGAGTTCAAAAGCGTTCCCAGAACCTAACATTCCCCAGCTGTGTGACCCCGGGCAAGTCGCCTCAACCCAAGTGCCTGTAAAAAAAAAAAGTATGTACACACCCCCAGTACATATATGGCTAATATATACTGTTGTCATGGTAATACTACTAAGAAAAATTTGCATTTAGTGCAAGGTTTCCGAGTCATGCCTTTGACATTCACAGTAGGAAGCACGATTTCTCATTCACAAAGAAGCAGAATAAGTTAAAAGACTGGCCCAAGGTCACGCAGAGCAAACCTTCTCCCGCTCCCCCCACCGACGTTCCAGGCCCCGCCCCCTCCCCGGAAAGCGAGAGTCGGTTCCTAGGAAACACTGGTCAACGCGCGGGCAAGAAGGCCATGCGCAGGCGCAAGACTGAGGCGCTCGGTCTGTGGCGCTAAGTGGCGCGAGTTTTTTCGTTTACGGAAGTGACGTCAGTCGCTGTGGGTGAAGACCCGGAACCGGCAGGCGTAGCATTCTGTGAGTACCGTCGCTGCCGGAGCCTCCGCTATGAGCTGCACCATCGAGAAGATCCTGACCGACGCCAAGACGCTTCTGGAGCGACTCCGGGAGCACGACGCGGCCGCCGAGTCCCTGGTGGATCAGTCGGCCGCCCTCCATCGGCGGGTGGCCGCGATGAGGGAGGCGGGCGCCGCGCTGCCGGACCAGGTCAGGCGGGGCCGTGCGGGGCGCCCTAGGCCCGGGGCGAGGCGGGAGTTGGGGGCCGGGTGGGGGTCTTGTCTTTCCCTGGGGCCCGGACTCGGCTGGCGACTCACGCTTGCGGCGGTTGGTGTGTCTGTTGAAGCAGTACCCGGAGGATGCGGCGGAACTGAAAGACGCGTCCAAATACAAGCCGCACATCCTGCTGTCCCAGGAGAACACGCAGATCCGGGAGCTGCAGCAGGAGAACCGAGGTCAGTTCGCAGCCGCGGCGCGCTCTGCTTTTCTCCGCAAAACACCGCTCTGCGAAATCTGCGCCTTAGGCTACTTTGCGCTTTGTGTGAATTACGTTAGGATGCTGCTCTTTGGCTTGGTCAATTTAATGGGAAAATATCTTGCTAATAATAAATCTTCGTGGGAAATTAGCACCAATTAATAGAGGATCCTTTTAAGTATTGTTAGGTAATGGGTTTCAGTACGCACAGTTGAATCTTTTTTTTTTTAACCCATGATTATAAAACGTTAATATAATCCCATGAACAGATATGAGCTGTTTCTGCTAAGGACAGTACTTTCAAGATGAGGTCAGTTTGATATTCTAAAGCAGTGACTTCCAAACCGTCTTTAGTGACATCTTAAATTTACTTGAACTTAAATATGTATGTACATAATATACGTATGCCATGTAGTATCACATTTTTGTTGAGACGCTTTGATTTGTGATGCATGGACTATTGGCTAGCACAGCTTCTAAAATTATAAGCACCATTAGTCAGTGTAAATATGTTGTCAGGTGGTGTTTTGAGTTTCAGAAGAGGTGGGGGATCTACACTATCTTAGATATCACTGCCAGTTTATTTCATTTATTTTTTGATAGAATTGTGGATTTCCTTGGAGGAACACCAGGATGCTTTGGAACTCATCATGAGCAAATATAGGAAACAGATGCTACAATTAATGATTGCTAAAAAAGCAGTGGATGCTGAACCTGTCTTGAAAGCACACCAGTCTCATTCTTTAGTAAGAAGTTTCACAATATTTGTTAAATTGAATTGAATCTAGAAAATGATTTTATAAATTTCTTGTTCTTTTTAGATAGTTTTCTTAAGGAGTTTAACTTAGAAGAGAGATATATAGGGTAAGAATTAATAGATAGTAGGATTTGTTTCCCCTCAAGAACAGTTACCTTTTTTTTTCTTTGCATGTTTATCACTGTATTGTTAATATTTTAATAATAGCTTTGATCTAAGGTCTCTGTTTGCTATAGCATAATACAAAGTAGTAGTGAATATAAGAGAAGAATCCATAGCAACAATATTGAGTATATGTGAACAATTTATGGAGATCACAGCTGTGTATTTACTTTATGCTGAATCCTGTCAAGTATTCTTAGACCTTTCACTATAGTTATTCAAAAAGCTTTTTTTTTTTTTTTTTTTTTTTTTTTTTTTTTTTTTTTTTTTTTTTTTTTTTTTTTTTAAGTTTCTGCAGAGTGTACAGTGTTTGGCCATATGGAGGATACTCAGTGAATCCTTAATAAATGGAGGGGGCAGGAGAGAGTGAAAGAAATACAATTTCTATTCGTTTACTTGAGAAATTTGTCCTTTAGCTGGGCAAGCTAATTCAGTAGAACTGTTAAGACTTGTCACGGAATACAATATAGTATGAGACAGACAGACTCTTGAAGTATTCAAGACCTGGAAATAAGAAAGGTTAGACAGGAGAGATGGATATGTAGAAATGGGAAAGATTGGCAGTTAATTAGATATGTGTAAGGGAGAGTGCTTTTTGATTACGATCATGTTACCTGAGTATTCTTACACGCTTTACTTTTTGTTTTGTAATTCTTCCTTTAGTACAGTACAGAATTAATACACTTAATGTTTTAACAGGAAATTGAAAGTCAGATTGATAGAATCTGTGAAATGGGAGAAGTAATGAGGAAAGCTGTTCAGGTGGATGACGACCAGTTTTGTAAGGTTCAGGAAAAACTAGCTCAACTAGAGGTAAGAATTTATTTTTGCTATTAGGAAAATATATCATCTTTAAATCATATTACCTTAATGATGATCTTTCAGCAGGTGATTCAAATCTGTATTTCCAGCCCTAATGTCTCCTGAACTCTGATCCTCTTTGCTAACTGCTTGTTGGACATCTCCACCTGGTTGTCCTGTAGGCATCTCAGACTCAACATATCCAACTATCTTTCCATCAAAATCCATCCTTATGGTCATTTAGGTTCTCAGTTTTGGAGAAAGTGACTTGACTTCCCTAAACGAATCAAATCACTTGTCAAGTCTTGCTGATTCTCTTCTCTCTCTTCACTGTCTCCTCCCTATCATTAATCATGGATTCATTGAAGCTTCCTGTGGCCAGATACTAGTATCATCTCTTGCATCCATTTCCTTTACTCCCTTACTGTGTTCTGCCCTAGCTCAAGACTTTATATCTTCTGATAGACTCTTTATTGCCTCTTAATCAATACCCGTACCTCCACATATATTCTCTCTAATCAATTCTTCACATAGCCCTTATTCAAAGATCTTTGATGGCTCCCTATTGCCTCTATAAGACACATACTCATTGGCATTTACAGAATTCTACAACTAGCATCCATCTACCTCTTCAGTTTTATTTCAGATTATTTCCTTTTCTATACTCTTAGCTATTCTCTGTATGTGACATTCCAATTCTTGTAGGTGATTCTTTCCTACCTGCAATACATAATCTTCCTCATCTTCACTTCATTCTTTAACTTTTATCAAAGTTCATACTGCTGCCTTCATAAGGCCTTTCCTAATCACATTTGTTACTGGCACTCTTGAAATTGCTTTGTATTTTCTTTTACGAATTTTGAATCTCTTAATAGAATAGTGTTCTGTTGAAATGAATTAAATTGAATGATTTTAAAATTAAAGCATTTCCCTTCTTCCCTACAGGTCAGAGCTGTACAGTTAACTTTAAATGTTTCTCTGAGACCTCCTATTCAATTTATTCAACCAAATATTTTATTTTTATATATCCTACAGAACTTCTGTGCTGTGTTGGAAGCATAGAAGATATTCAGTAAATCCTTAGCTAGTTGTAAGGATAGAAGAGTGTGAAAGAAATAAAGTGTACTATTTTTATTTTTGAAGAATTTTAGTTGGTAAAAGCCCATATACTATATATACATATATAACAGTATTTGTCATAGAATAGAGTAATATAGTATAAGAATCCATTGAAGGGAGTTGTTTTAATAGTATTTGTCATAGAATGGCTTATAGTAATATAGTATATTACCATTAAAAGGAGTAATTTTTTGCAGATAAAATACGTTTTCAATACCAAACATAAAACAATATTTTACTCTAGAAATGGGAAAAGTAAAAAGAATTTAATGATGCCTTTCGAGTTTTCTTTTTAAAAATATTTTATTGAATTTTTTTTAATCATCCACATTTCTCAACATATTATTTTTCCTTCCTACCCCAAATAATCTTTTTTAAAGTAGCTTTTTATTTTTCCAAATAAATGCAAAGATAGTTGAATTCACTTTTGTAAAACCTTTTTGGTAAAACCTTCAATTTTTCTTACTTCACCCTCTCCCAAAGATGGTAAGCAATCCAGTATAGGTTAAACATGTGCAATTCCTTTAAATATATTTACATATTCTAAGAAAAATGAGATCAAAAGGTAAAAGAAAAAAAATCACCAGGAAAAAACAGCAAACAATAAAAGTGAAAATACTAAGCTTTGATCCACAGTCTCCATAGTTCTCTTTCTGGATTTGGAAGACTTCCCATCACAAATCTATTGGAATTGCCTTAAATCACTTCATTGTTTAAAAAAAAAAAAGCCAAGTCAAATCACAGATGATTATCACATAATCTTATTGTTACTGTGTACAATGTTCTCTTGGTTATGCTCACTTCATTCAGCATCAGTTCATGCAAGTTTTTCTAGGATTTTCTAAAATCAGCCTGCTCATCATTTTTTAGAACAATAAGTTTCCATTACATTCATATACCATAACTTAGTCAGCCACTCCCCAACTGATGGGCATCCAGTCAATTTCCCGTTCCTTGCCATTACAAAAAGGACTGCCACACACGTCTTTGCACATGTGGGTTCCCTTTCCCTCCTTTATGATCGCTTTGGGGTACGGATCCAATGGAGGCACTGCTGGATCAAAGGATATGCACAGTTTGATGGCCCTTTGAGCATAATTTCAAATTACTCTCCAAAATAGTTGATCAGTTCACAACTCTATACCAACAATGCATTAATGTTTGTTTTCCCACATCCTGTCCAAAATTTGTCATTATTTTTTCTTGTCATCTTAATCAGTCTGAGAGGTATGAAATAGTACTTCAGAGTTGTCTTAATTTCCAAGCTATCTTTATAAAAAAATTTTAAGGGAAAAAAATAGTTAAGCAAAATTAGCCAATTTATTTTAAAAGTCTAATCTTATATATAGTGTTCCATACCCACTGTCTCACTTCAGCAAAGAATTTATGTTTTGGGGCTAAGGTTAAGTTATAAATTGCCAGTATTACATTTTATTTGTTTTGTTCTTGTCATTAAAAAATTTTTTTTTTAAATTCTGAACTTAAAACTCTCCATTTCTTTCCATTCTCAACCACTTGGTGAATCTGTTCAACTCCATATTCAAACTCTAGCATGCCCTATTACCCCAACTGCCATTACTGATCATATCATACTAAATTCTAACATTGGTTATTGCTCCCACTGTCACTTTCTTTTGTCTTGCCATGCTACCGAATGGAGATAGAAAAGAATCACAAAATTCTTTTGACTTAATCCAATACAAACATATTCATGTACCATAGATTCTCAACTGTCCCCTTTGTACCTCCTTGTTTCACTCTTCCACTCGCCACCAATGGCTTTTCTAACCTTCTCATCCCTTCTCAGACCTCCCATAGTATACTATTCTCCCTTTTCTATGCTGAAAACCATGTCTTATTTCTCTCCTGAAAAACTGAAGCCATTCACCTAGAGCTCCTCTTTGCTTCCTCATATCACTCAATTGTTGTTTTCCTGCACATATCTAGAATGAATTTGTCAAGACAAACCCTTTATGTGTGCCTTTGATGTCATCTCATCTTCCTCAGACTGTTCTCCCTGATATTTCTACTTTCTAATCTTGAATGTCTCTATATTTACCGGCCCAATTGCCTACAAACATGTCTACATCTTGTATGTTAAAAAAAAAAAAAAAATTATCTCTGCCAGCTATCTCCCAAGGCTAAATTTCTTGAGAAAGCTATCAATAGATATAGAACCAAGATGGCAGAATAAAGGGGAACATTCTAGCTGAAATCTCTCAACATTCTCCAGACAATTTTAAATTAACGCATAAAATCAAGTTCTGGAGTGATGTAGCTGACAAAAAGTCAGAGTGAGATTTTCTAGTTTAAAACTACTTAGGTCAGACAAGATCTTTGACACTGCATTGGGGATAGACCATAGTAGCGCAGTATAAGACAACACCAATTATGAACCTTGGAGGCAAGAGCAACAATTCTAGGAGCTACCCTGAGACACTAAGGGGATTGGACACATAGATTATAGGGAATTTGTTTGTGAACATGCAGAATTAGAGACTTGTTTGGCAGTTCCATTGCCCATTACCTACTTTCAGGCCAAGGTTCAAGGGTGGAAAGGAGAATTTTCAGTTGAAAAAGTGGAGGGGCCATTGTTGCAGATCCAGGGCAGAGAAGAGCAAGAGTCTTTCCTTGGTAAAGACCAAAATTCAGGCCAAGAGAACAGTGGAGCAGTAACCATATCTTTTGGTTCACTCTTATCTTGGAAGCACTGAAAACTTAAAAGACACTTTTCTCTAGCTGACTGAAAACAACTGATGAAACGCTTGGGACAGTATTCCCTCATACCCTTCATACTTCATTACCATGAATGACTCTAACATGGAATCCAGTGTCAAAAAGTAGGTTGGAAAAATAAGCAAACAACAACAAAAAAAGTTAATCATAAAAAGCCACTGTGATGACAGGGTATTTCAAGACAAATTTAGAAAACAATGTGAAACATCTAAAAGAAAGCTTCAAAAATGGGTAAGGATGCAGTTTCAACAAGAATTCATAGAAGATGGGCACAATGAATAGAGCACTGGTCTTGAAGTCAGGGGGATTTGAGTTCAAATGCAGCCTCAGACACTTAATAGTTTGTAGCAGTATAACTGAGCAAGTCACTTAACACACACCACATGCTTCAACCAAAAAAAAAAAAAAATTCCTAGAAAAGCTAAAATAACAGATTTTTTGAAATATTAAAAAAAATTTAAAAAATAAAAACAGTAGAGGAAAAAATTGGAAAGAAATGAGAGCAATTCAAGAAAATTATGAAAAAGAAAGGCACAAAAATACTAAAAAAAAAAATAACTTTAAAAATCAGAATTGTCCAAATGGAAGAAAAGGCACAAATTCACTGAAGAAAATGAAAATTAGAATTGGCTGAGTGGAAGTGGAAACTAATGATTCTATAAATCATCAATAAACAAAACAAAGCTATCTATTATAACTGCCTCTACTTTCTCCTTTATTTCTAAACCTTCAAATCTGGTTCTTGCTTTGCCATTTAACTGAAATGAATTATTCCAAAGTTACTGATCTCTTTGTTGCCCAATCTTATGATTTTTTCCAAAATCTTTGTCTTTTTTTTTCCCCTGAGACAATTGGGGTTAAGTGTCTGAGGCCAGATTTGAACTCAGGTCCTCCTGACTTCAGGGCTGGTGCTCTATCCACTGCACCACCTAACTGCCTCCTTTTTGACCATCCTTTGCACTGTCAATGAATCACTCTTTTCCTGGATACTTTCTCCCTTCTAGGTTTTTTGACACTGTATTCTGGTTCTTTTACCTATGTGAACACTTCTCATTCTCCTTTGCTAAATTATTTCATCCATATCCCATCCCGAAAACATGGATGGCCCACAAGGATCTGTGCGGGACCTATTTTACTTCTTCGCCTGTACTCTCTCATTTGGTTGATCTCAGTTCTCATGAATTTGAGTATTATTTCTGTACAGACAATCTTCAAATTTATATTCATTGATAAGCATGTCTAAAAGAGAGCTTTCAGGCTTTTCGCTTACTTTAGGTCAAGAAATTTATTTTTGAATCTAACTCTCAAGTCCCCCCCAAACCATATTTTTCTTAGTTTCTATGTATGTATGTGTTCCTTTGTCCCATTCAGATTAGATTAGGTTCTAATGTCCAATCTTCCCACCTCTTCATGTTTATGTACTCTTCTCAAAGGTATGAGAAATAGCAAGTTTCACATTTTTATTATTATTATTATTTTTCTTTTTGCTCTTTCCCCTCTTAATACTGTGAGAACAGGACCAATTTAATGTCAGGTTCTGTTCTCCTCTATAGCTCTCAATACAAAGAGTTTTAACATACTGAAAGACACTTGTTTGTTTTGCCCTTCTCCCTATTAGAATGTTGGAACCACATCGTCAAAGACCTCTTCTAATTACTCAAGTAATTTTACTTTTCCAGGTTTCCCTTGACTCTTGTGATTGCATTTTTAAGTTCCTCAAACTCTGATCTTTTCATCACAGACATTTGAAAGTCCTCTATTAAAGATTCATTTCCTCCTTCTCTTATTCTCCCTCTTCCCCTCCCCCCCTCCAGTGGATTACATACTGTTTTGCAGGGTAAATAATCTTGGTTGTAAAATCTGTCTTTTTTTTCTTTTGGAATATGTTTCTTTTAATTTTTGGTAATAGTTTCTGAGTTTTATGTGACTTGTTCTAATTACTTGAACTTTTTTCTGGCTGCAGATAGTATTTTCCTATTAGTGTAAACTGGATTTTAGCCATGAAATTCTCTAAGACTTTAAATAAAATAAAACTTTGGGGTTTCTTTCAGGAGGTGATTGACATTCTTTCTATGATTCACTCTCTTCTCTGGTTCTAATAGATCTGGTCAGTTTTCATTTATGATTTCTTGAAATGATGTGTCCAGCTTCCTTCCTTCCATTCTGTTCCCTCCTTCCCTCCCTTCCTTTTTTCCTTATTGTATTTTTCCTTCCTTCCTTCTTGGGGTCCTTTGATTCTTTTACCTTTTCCCCCACAAGTTAGTAATTTTTGACAGTGTATACCTAACATTTTTGTTTTCGTTTTTTTTCAATCTTTTTTGTTTGATATTTCTTGCTGATATCATTGATTTGTATTTGAATTATTCTGATTTTTAGAGATTCTGTTACTTGAATAGTTTACCATTTTGTTTCCTAAACTATTTACTTTATCAGTTTTTTGCCTCAAGAACCTTTGCTTAATTTTTTATCTTTTTATTTCTTCTAGGTGTTCATGTAGTTCTTGTGGAAAATCGATTTTTTCCCTGTTGTCTCTACTTTATAGTTTTGTTTATTATTACCCTAAAATCCAACCTAGGAGAGAATATATCTGAAATAATTCTTTTGTATTTTCTTTGCTTTTTTTTTTTTTTTTTGGTAAATAACTCCAGGCTTAGTTCTGGAATTAGAGCTTTGTACCAGAGCCAAACTACTTCTGCTACATTTTTGGCTGGAATGGTTGGCCAGCTATGGGTTTCTGAACTCCCTAGAACTTTGTCATGGCAGTCCATGACTCTTGCTTCCTTTGGATACAGAGATTTATAGAATGCATGCTTCTGTAGCCTTTATTTGGTTACACTAAGAAGCTCTTTGTTTGCTTGGATTCGTCCCTTTTCCTGTTGCTCATGAGTTTCTAGTTACTTTTTTGTGCAGTGCTGAAGTGTAAGCAGTTATAGCAAACTACGGGGATAATAACAATATTGACATAGATAAGTATATTTCAGGGTAGGGGAGGAAAGGGCAAAGGAGAAGTCAGAGAAAGAGCTCTGGGAATATTTGAAGAGGGAGGGAAAGCACTAATTTGTAGCAGGGATTGATGAAAGTTTCACAGAGAAGGTTGAACCTTGAAGAAGATTATGGATTATGGAAATAAAAAGGTAAGATAACTTATTCAAGAAAGAATAAGTTCCAGTTCAACTTGACTGGAACATTGACTCTGAATCTAAATAACACTTTAGAATACAGAAAACCTTTTAATCACATTTTTAAAAAATTAATATTTTAAAATAAAAGATGACTGATTAATGACTCTCAGGATGAAGGGAGCTTTCTATAGAAGAGTTCATGGAAATAAGAATATTTTTATAGAGAGGCATAATTAACTCCATTTTTCAATTTCCTATCCATTTTCTCTTTTTTTTTCCTATTCCTGCCAGAGCATTAGATTAATAGGAATCTCTTGGCTATATCTATTAGGCCTGCTTAACATACTGTGAGTTTTAATCACAGAAGGAAAGTTGCTGTATATTCTTTTGTGTAAGAGTTTCCCTTTTTTGCAGTGAAAATTTTCTTGATCACTGAAAATGTCCAAGAGCCTTAGCAACAGAGAAGCTGCACTGAATATTTGAGGGAAGGAAAAAAAGAATTGCACAAGAAGTCAGTAGTCAGGTAGAAGAGATTTGTTGATGCTGTGTCTTAGGGAAGGAATCCAACAGAGCTTTAGACAACTCAAGTGGCTAGGAGCAAAACTTCAGTGTTGTGATATACAAAATTTGTAGGATTTTAGTTAGGATTAGAAAAGGGCATTATATAAGGATTTTTTAAGTAGGCCTGTTTCTGTTTGGAATTTAATCAACATTGAAGGTCTCATTTCTTTCATATTCTCTATTTGTCTTTCTTTCATTTAATTATTTGACTGCATATTTCTTGCCCAGAACTAGATGATAGGATAAGTAGTGTTAAGTATAATTTGTCTTCAGGTAACTTTTACTCTTGTACAAGACAGATGCATAGACCACAAATAATAAAATAAGAATATTAATGTAGCATATGATTAAGTGCTAAAAAGATTGTTACAGATTGCTTAATGATAAAAAAAAAATCCTCATCTCTGTGGTACAGTAGACAAAGATCATGGGGCCCTGCAATCAGAAAGACCTGAATTTCAAATCCAGCCTCAGACACTTCCAATATATAATTCCCAAGTCACTTAATCTGCCTGCCTCTGTTTCCTAACTTGTAAACTAGGATTAATAAGAGCGCTTACTTTTCAGGGTTGTTATAAGGAAAAAGTGAAATGATTGTAAAATGATTTGTAAATAATATAGCGCTACTTAAATGCAGCTGTATAGTTATATAGTAAAAGAGTCATCTGGGCAGCCACCAAGCCTCGAGTCAGGAAGACCCTTCTTTCTGACTTCAAATTCAGTCTCAAAACAAATTCTAGCTAGGGGTTCCTGACAAGTCAGATAACTCTGCCTCAGTTTCCTCATCTATAAAACAAACTGGAGAAAGAAGTGGCAGACCACTCCAGTATCTTTGATTTCAAAAATCCCCAAATAGCAGAAAAGAGTCAGACAAAGTTGAAATTACTAGGCAACAAGAGTTACTTGATTTTCTCCCCATAAAATTGGATTTGGATATATAAGGTAGTCAGTTAAACAGGATATGCCTACATAATCCCTGCCTGTGCAAGGATTTTTGAATTTGGTTTTTGGCCTGTGCTTGTTTAGAGAATATCTGTTAAAGAAGTATCTTTTACCAGTGTAATCCAGCAACTGCACTAACCTAGAGCTAAATGGAGGCAATGAGACAAGAAACCCAGGGCCAGCCCATGTAGATCATAGGCAGACTGAATCTCAAATCTCTGGCTCTGAGGACAGTTCTCTGTCCTACACAGAATGTTCCTCCTTACTTTTGTCATACAACTCTTGCCTTCATAGTAACTCCATTTATTTTTCCTTAGGAGGGTAACAGGCTGAGTTAGTTTGGAGAACATTACTAATGGAGGATTTAATTTCATAGTAAAATCTTGTTAATTTATACTGGGTTTTTTGTATGTTTTCAGAACAGTAGTTTCTATGAAAATATTCAGTAATTCATATTTCGTTAATATGCAGATTATTTTCCACATATTTATTGTACAATATCTCATTTAATCAGCAGCTCCTTTATGCAGTGTAACTTTCTAGAATAAGGAAGCCTTACTGGTATTTGGAATTCAATAAAAAAGTTGTTTTGGTTAATCTCTTAATTCTTTCTATATCTATTTTTAAGTAAAGTCTTAAATCATTTTACTACAAGTTCTATCTTCGTATTCCACATCAGTTCCAGGTCTCTAACTTTTCCTTGATGTTTTCACTTATGTTTTCTGTCATCACCTCAGTCTCATTTCCAAAACCAAAGTCATTATCTTTTCTCTGAAATAATCTCTATCTTCCGTTGTCCTTATTTTATCAACAACATTGTTATTCTCATCATTAGTCTTTATTGAGGACCTACTATATATAAGGAACTAGGTACTAATGATATAAAGAGGTATAAGATGTGGTATTTGTCCTCAAGGATTTTACAGTCCAGTCTAGCCTGTCATTTTAAATTCATGCTTAATTCATTAGGTCCCCATATGTAGTCAGTCACCAAGTACAAATTTCAAAATGTCTTTCATAGCTATTTCTTTCACTGTACCAGAGTGGCCTAAATCAGTCTCATTACATCCCTACTGCTGATCTTTCTGTTTTCAATTTCTCTTTACACTCCATTGATCCATATTGCTATTAGACTAATCCTTTTTAAATCCTGCTTTTATCAAACCACCTTTAGGCTTTACATCAAGTCTAAACTCTCTTCTTTCAAGATCAAGTATAATCTGACTCCATCCTTATTATTCAAACTTATTTCTCAGTTTTCACAGTATATACCTTACTTTGTAGTTATACTGATTTCACTTAACATGTCATGTTCATTCCCACTTATACCTTTATTTATGTTGCTTTCTTTGCATGGAATGCTTTCCAAGTTTACCCATACTTTAAAGACCAATTGAAATCTCTTCTTCATGAAGCTGACCCTAATTATCCTAGCTTTCAATGTTCTACCCTTTATCTAGACTTTGATAGTACTAACATAAATTGCAATCTTCCCTGCTAGACAGGGTACCCATGTTGATGAAATTACAGATCCACTGAAATAGGTATAAAGTAAAGTGAACACAAAGACAAATAAAACATAGTCACCATCTTCAAGGAGTCTATACAGTGAGCAATAGCTGTTGAAGATGTTTTTTCCCTTCAGATCTGTAAATTCATTGGTATAAGGAAACTACCTTTACTGATAGAGAGAAGAATTTGTTGCATAATTTATCAATTTAGGGAGTTGTCTGGACACAGAAAGGTAAAATGAATTATCCATGATCATATAGCTAGGATGGCTTAGAGGCAGGACTCTTTATCCTCACACTCCAGCCAGCCCTTTTTCCACTATTTCATGTTGTTTCCCTTAGGATAAAATACAGATTCACCAAGATACCATCCTTGCCTTTAAAGAGGTGGTATAGCAAAGACACAGTACATGTGTACACACATGCGTGCATGTACGCACACACTATAATAAAACTTGGATACAAAATGGAATTAACCTGTGTGTGTGTGTTTGTATATATAGGAACAGGGATGGGGATTAGACCTATGATTTTACTGATACAGTTAACTCCCTGATGAGGAAACTACCAGTGCAAATTAATCACTTTGTTGAAATTTAAGATTCTTAAGGAGTTACCTAGAATTGATTTTCTTAGAGTCATACAAGCAGTGTATATCTGAGGTGGGAAACATACATGCATTATTTTAAAATTTATATACAGGGATGTTATTTGTATCATTGATGCAAGGGAAAGAAGCAAAAATGTTTTTCATAATCACATGACTGCTGAATAGTGTGAACGTTCTGATCAAGAAAAACAAAAACGTTGATAAATCAGTTTTCAGAAAGAGAAGTTTCATATGTGTATGTGTTAACATCCACACATAAAAGCAAAGTACATATAATTTTACTCAAAACCACAGAAAAAATATTTTCAAAATAAGGAATTAGCTAAAACTTTATAGAAAAGGTAGTATTTGATATGGGTCTGAAAAGGAATTCAACAGATAAAAGAGGGTAGTTTCAGGTGTAGGGAACATATAGGGAGACTAGAAAAGTGGGACATGAATGAAGGTTCAGAGGCAGGTTATGAGTAGTCCATTTTGGCCAAGTATAAGCCACAGGAAGGATAATGTAGAAATAATGCAATTATACTACATGATTATATTACAATGGGGGTAGCTAGGTGGCTCAGTGGATAGAGCACCAGCCCTGAAGTCAGGAGGACCTGAGTTCAAATCTTGTCTCACACTTAATGCTTCCTAGGTATGTGACCCTGAGTAAGTCACTTAACCCCAATTGCCTCAGCCAAAAAAAAAAAAAGTACAATCTCTGTATAAATGATAAGAACAAAGGAAAGAGGAGCTAGTCCAGGAATGTCAGCAGAGTCATCGTAGAAGAGAAGGATTCTGAGTTGGACCTTAAAGGTAATATTTCTCTAGGAATTGATAAGTTAGAATTCCAGGTGGATGAGAAAAGGTAAAGTGATGTGTTTTTTAAGAAACAAGTTTATAGTTTAGAGAGATTTTTTTAAAGTATTATGTTCCTGTTGGGTAGCTATGTTATAGAATATAGACAAAATAATATGGAGCCAGGTTGTAAAGCCCCATATAAGTACAGTGTAAAAAAAAAAAAAAAACAAAACCTTCGATTTGGGCCTAAAAACTGAAATAAAAGTAATAGAGGTGGGAGAAAACTGCCCAATACATAGCCGAGTTGGTTTCATAGAGCAGTTGGATCAAACTCAACTAGAAACCCTTACAGACAGCACATACCCTTTAAGAACCACTAGTCACATTATCTATGTTGTATTTTTTTATTTTATTAGTTTTCCAGTTATTAATCTACTTCCCACTGTACTTGGTAATTTTAAGGTCAGGAGTTTGATACCTCTGCCATAAAATATAGCTACTATTGAGGAAGAATTGCAATTGAGGCACCCATTAGTTCACAGGACATGAAAATCCAAGAAAAGGGCCAGGCCCATACCCTTAAATGTCCATATTCAAATGTACAATTTGGGCAAAAATAAGAACTTCAAAGTTCTAATGTAAGAAAGCAAATTTGATCTCGGGTATCTTTGAGACTTGGTCATATGAAACCCAAGACCAGAAAATTATTCTGGAAGGGTACACATTATTCAAAAATCACTCAAACTGATAAAAAAAAAATTAGGGGAGAGGGAGAAAGGAGAGGGTACCTGAAAAAGTTAAAGAAAAAAGATATACTTATTGTGAAAAAAATTCAGGAAACCAGGGTGGGCAAATAAGGTAGAGTAGGAAAACAAGCATGATTGTCATCAATAGATTATCACATATAATGGAATATTATACTGTAATAGATAACAAATGGAGAAAAGTATATGAACTGATACAAAGTGAAAGGAGCAAAGCCAGCAGGAGATCACTGTACATAGCAGCATCTGTGAAAGTCTTTTAATTCCTTTTATTAATACAATGATCCAAGACAACTCTAAAAGGCCCAGGATGAAAAATGTTATCTGTTTCCAGAGAGAGAACTGATGAACTCTTGACCGTATAATTGTGATGAAGTGCTCTTGCACTGAAAAAGTGACAAAAAGGATGGTTTTTTAAAAATCTGCGAAGACATACATGAGCTGTTGTAAAGTGAAATGAGCAGATCCAGAGAACTTTGTAAATAGGAACAGCAATGGTATAAGGATGATCAACTATGGAAGTCTTAACTATTCTGATCAATACACTGCTCCAAAATAATTGCCAGAATATCCACCTCTGGAGAAAGAACTAATGAACTTCTGAGTGCAAATGGAAGCATACCTTCATTTATTTCTTTTTATTTTATTTTTTGCAATATGATTAATAAGGAAATAAGTTTTATATGAAATCATCTGAACAAATAGAAAAATAGATGAATTTGGAAAACAGATCACAAGCCTAGCTAGCACAAAGGCATGATATAGTAGTGATGGTGAACTTTAGTTCTAGATGACTGCTAGAGTTCTCTTTTTGTAAAAACAGAACAATTGGTAATATTTTGACTGGGCTTAATGAAAATTTCAACTTTTCAAAGTGCAGAAGCATCAACAATTAACATTTTTCTTAACCATCTGATTCTCATCAATGGAAAGGAACTACTTTCTAGGGTAGAAATAGGTCCTGAAGTGCAGGAGAGAGAGGATACACTAAATTATGACTGTGATAAAGGAAAGGTAGCTGGGCACAATTTAATATGCACCCTAGATTTTTTGTTTGTTTTGCTGAGGCAATTGGGGTTAAGTGACTTGCCCAGGATCACATATAGGAAGTATTAAGTGTCTGAGGCCAGATTTGATTGGGTCCTCCTGACTTCAGGGCTGGTGCTTTATCCACTGTACCATCTAGCTGCCTCTACACCCTAGATTTTGACAGCAAATTTCAAGGGGTTCAAAGGAAGGAAAAATAGGACAGTAGACTAAAATTCTTTTGGCTGTGTCAAACAGAAAACTCAAGAATAAAATTCTAAAAATGCCAAGGCAAAAATTCTAGTTAAAAAATGAGTGTCCTTGGTAGAGACTATTGTGGATATACAGAACATTTTAGATTTTTAAGATTCATATAGAAGATGGAAGCAAGGGCACGTAACAAGGTATAAATACAAAAGCAGAGTTCAAATACAGTAAGTGGGAAGAGCAGACTGGCTGAAAACATCTAGAGATGAGAAAAAAGTTTTGTTTTAAATAACTATTGGGTTAGAGTCTAGGGCAGATGGCTACTCGGGTGCAGAGCTTTTTAATTAGGAATCATAATTATTAGTCTTTATTACACTGTTTTCTGTGCTGAGGAAAATGACCTTTTGACTTAAAAAAGAAAAAAATGAGTAATAAGCATTTATAACTAGTATAAATAAGGAGATAGCAATTTGTTCTTCAGAATGAATTCAGGTAACCTAGCCCAGATGAAATACATTCCCCTCCTCCCCTGGTTCTGAAAGAATTGGTAGACATGATTGCTGAATTGCTGTCTGTAATATCTGATTATGAATCAGAATATCTGAATATAAGATTATGGAGAATGGGAGCTATAGTTGAAGCCCAGGTCTGGAGATTGGCAAATGCCCCAATTTTCAATCCATGGGAGCTGCTGAAATTGCTGTGAGAGAGAAAGAGGTATAGAAAAAGAAGAGATGGTGGTTCAGGATAATTAGCAAGTAGTTACTAAACACTTCCCATGGGCCAGATACTTGGGGTATATCTCTGCTTAGGGAATGGGAGGTGAATGATGATACAGCAAAGGGCACAGAAGATGATCACTTAGTTAAGAACCTGAGAGAGAACATTGAGAAGAAAAAGTAGACTTTCACATGATGATTGGTTAAAGGAAATAGGAACATTTACTTTGGAGAAAGAAAAACTGGGATGAAAAGACAACTGCCTTCTAGTAATCATAGTTTTTAGTAAAGGAGATTAGGCTATTATGTAGCTTTAGGGTAAGATTCAGTCATGCAACCCCAAGAGTATAATGAACTGCCTCAAAAGGTGGTTTCCTCATCTTCGTAGAGCTTTAAACACAGGTTGGATAAGGGATTCCTTCCTGATTAGCCCAAGTATTAGTGTCCTCCTCCCATGTTACTTTATATTGACTTATATTTGACATTCCTTCTCTCGGCCAGAATATAAACTATTTAAGGGCAGAAATGATTTTGTCTTTGTATCCCTTCTGCTTAACATAGTACTTTCCCATATAGTAAGTACTTAACTGCTATATTGAATTGAAAATTGAATTTGGAATAGGTTGAGTTAGATGATCCCTCCTTCTAACTCTGGAATCCTGTGATTCTGTGAGATCCTAAGAAAAATGGGTCATTTTTTACTAGAAAATTCAGGGAGAAGATGGCCTTTGAGTGGGGCCTTGAAGAATATATCCAAGCAAAGATGAATAGTTATTTCATCTCTAGACATTGTACAAAGACATGGAAATAAACATCTCAGGACATGTGTGGAGGGGAGGGGAGTAAAGTTTGCTGGCACATAGCATTATGATAGGCAACTTTGAGAGATAAGGTTGGAATGGTAGGATGGAAATCTTGAATGCCAGGTTAAAGAGCTTTAGCAAAGTGGATTTGCTTGGATGATCTCGGGTTCCATCTAACTCAAAAGATGTGAAACTGAAGAGAAGGAAACTCAAAAAAATATAGAAAGGGGGAGAAAAAGATCAGTTTTGATTTGAATTGTCATCATTTTATTATGTCAACAGCAGAAGGAAACTGAGGTAAGCAAGCTGTTGCTGATAAAGAGCAGAACAAGAGGTATTTTTTTTTTAAATCACTTTTTTATAAATGCATATATTCTCTGGCACTAAATTTTTTATTTTTTATGGCACATAGGTATTATTCTAATAGCCAAAAGTACAATGCCATTTTCTAATTTTGCCTGGGAGGCACAGAACCCTCAGGTCTCAAGTTTGGTCCTTGTTTAGAGCCCATTCTTTCTTCAAAATGAAAAATTTGTCTCCTAATCCTTGGCCCCAAAGATTGTGTTTGGTTTTATTTTCTAGGGGAACAAAAGATGAAATGTCCAAACACCTTTTTGTTTTGCAGCTTGAAAACAAGGAGCTTCGGGAACTGTTGTCCATCAGTAGTGAGTCTCTCCAGGTGAGGAAGGAAGACTCAATGGAGAGTGCTTCCCAAGTCACCAAATAATGCTCACCTTTTGAACAACTGCTGGAGAGTACCCTGAAGGGAAGGGAATTGGTAGTTATTTGCTCTGTGTGTGTTGTCTGTTCATTGTCATCTTCCTGCCTCAGGTTTGATTTGGGGCCCAAGGTACCAGGTGGCAGCTTGATTGCTTGTCAAAGTCTACTTCTTACAAATATTCTTATATGTCATTGAAGGCGTTATGACTTTCATTGAGCTGTCTCCACTTCTTTTTCCAGGAGATGACTTTTGCTTCACTTTTCATTTTGGGACCTCAGTTTTTCCAAACTATGTTTCCATCTTAGTTTTTTTTTTCATAGCTCCAACAACTAGAGCATTTCATTATGAGCCATCATAATTACTTTTAAGTTAGTGAAATGGAATTCCAAACAAAATGTAACAATTCAGAGCTATTTGGTTTGGAAATAGATTTTGGTAATTTAGCCAGAATAATATTCTTAAATAGAGCAAAACTAGCAGTTTATCTTTTTGTAGTACTGTTTAATTTCCCTAATGTTTTAAAACTCTTTGGTGCTAGGAATTGGGGCTTTGTGACCTAGTGTCCTCACTCTTATTTTGAGAGTACCTATTATAGCCAATCTCAAGAAAACATACTTGAAAATTATAGTATATTGTGTCAGAGATAGTAAAATTGTTATGTGATTAAAACCATGGTGTTTTTTTTAAAATCTTATATTTCACATTGTACTCAGTTCCAAGGCTTAAAGTATTTTTTCCCTAACAGCTGTGTAGAGTCTATTTTTTAACCTTGTCTGCCTAAAATTTTTGATCTGTTGGAAGTCAGCCAGCTAGATTTAAGGCATCTTCTCAACCTCCAGTTTTTAATAACTTTTTTTAAAAATTGAATACAGGTGTGGTTCTATAAGTTCCCACCTTTCACATGAATTGACAGGAGTTCTCCACATTCCTGTTTTGCTGTTTTCACCTTGATGTTTTCCCTAAAAGTTCCGTGGAGGAAAAATTATAAATTAAAATTCCCATTTGGGGAGATTGATGATTTCCACTTCAATTTCAAACACTTATCCAACCCGTAAAAATCATACTTTAGCACAGTGGTATCTTAATATTTCTTGAGGGTCTCCTATTGGTTTCTAAACTTGAAGATCATTTAATGCTGCTGCATAAAATCTTTGGTTTTAAAGTCAAGTTCTTCTACCATGTTTCATGGTAATATATTTCTTATACATACTGTCTTATCTTCCCACCCTGTAGTTGCCACTGTCCTTTGATCACATCTTACCCCCAAGACTACTCTTGGGAATTTAACTCACCTTTAGGAAGCAGTATTCAAATAGTTTTGAGATTCAGTTCAAGAAGTCCAGCCTTCATAAACACTCAGCATAACTTAGTGTCACACAGAGTACATCATCTGAAAGAGCTTATTGTGAAGTGTTTTGTGATAGGTTTCTTTTGCACAATCACAAAGAATTTTATTGCTATCATTAGAGCACTTTACTTTCAGCTCCAAGATCAAAATATCCCCCAGAAATCACGTGTTTCTGAGTCCCAGTGATGCCAATTTATTTTTCCTGTTGATGGTGTTTAGAGGGACAGACTCATTTATGCTTTGAGAACTGGCTATTCAGTATCTGAATACAATTTTATTGAAAGCACTATTGTCCCTTTGTGCTAAATATGTCTTCTTATCCAACAGCAAATGAATTTTTAGTCCAACTTTTTTATGCCTTAAAGTATGCCATCGGTGCCACTTGGAGTCATACTAATAGGTAACCCTGCTCTTTCTTTATTGACCATTGTCATATTTTAGTGGAATTGTTCATTGCTATAAAGTCAAGTCACTTGTTAAGGTGTTTAACATGGTGTTTACTACACTGTGGTTCTCTGTCATCTGTCTTTTACTATTGGAGCCATTTGAAATAGCTCTTTACATCTCAGGTTGAATAAATCTGTACAGTGAGTGGTTTATCCTCCCTCCCCTTTAAAAAATAAAATAAAAGTCTTAAAATGTGTTTCTGATTGAAAGTAATTTACAGTGCTTTCAGCTCTTAAACATGAGAAATATTCATATGAAAATTTATTTTAATGTAGTTTTTAAGAGGGTAATAATAGAAATTATGAAGCCAGACAAAAATAAAGATGATGGTACCATTTGGCAATCTCCTTGTGGAAATTAGTATTCGAATACAAAAAATGAGGAAATATATATCTTTGTGGGTAAAACCTGAAAATGTGGGATACACGAGGATCCACATTGGATACCTGTAAAGATAATCTTGCCTTTAAAAACTGCCACTTCTTGTGACTGTGCCTTAGTTTGTCTTGTATTCATATGGGAGGTTTGCCTGAAACTTTTAAGAAAATCTATTCCTTTCTGATACCCCATGTTTAAAATACTGTTAAATTTTCTAGAAGTCCATTAGCACACAAAAATTTTTGAAGTTTACCATTTTTCCACAAATATCCAGCCTAATAGAGTTATATTAAAAAATGGATGTTCCTTTTTATAAATTTAAAAAATTTAACTTTTAAAAAATACATATTTCTTTAGTGCCAGCACACAATCTGTATTGCGTATCTCATATAGTAACTGCCTGAAATTATCTGAATTTGGAACATCTTGAAGAATTCTGATTTTCTAACAAAGTGTTTGGATCGTCTTAGACCCAAAAATCTGTCTTAGATATGTATACTTTGACCTCATGTTGTAAACTGACACTCTTATCATTGACAGATCAATACTTATAGGAAATGAGGGCATGTAAAACTTTGGGGTGGGGAGGGGACTGAAGTGTTCGACTTGTGATTTCATAATCATGGGGAATGCCTTGTCTGAAATTCCTTTCATTGATGCAGATTGGCAGCCTGATTGAAATGTACTATATTAGAGAGTTGTCTAAAGCCACTGAGGGGTTAAGTAATTTTCTTCACATTCATACAATGTGAATATGTTAGAATCAGGATATCAGTCCAAGTCTTCCTGACTCCAAATCTGATCCTCTAGTAATTCTTGGAAATACTATGAAAATGGATGCTATTGAAATGGGTCTTAAAGGTAGGTTTAACAAGCCAAGATTTTCCCACTACCTACCAAGTACTGGAAATACAAAGAAAAAGCAAAAACAACTCCTGCCTTCAAGGAACTTCTATTCCAATCTGAGAGATTTATTTTATATAAATAGATACACTAAAATTTAGTCATCTCTATCTTTCCTACCACTTCTTATCATCTGCTCCTTTCTGATTTCCAACCCTACTGCTCAACAGAAATTATTCTCTCAAGGTTACCAACATAATCTCTTAACTGCTAGGTTTTATAGTCTTTTTTCAGAACTTAACTTACTGGATCCTTCTGCATTACCAATACTGTCCTACCCCTAACTCCTGGATACTTCTACTTCCTTAGCTTCTATGATAGAGCACTCAAGGGTTTTTTACTTGTCTCCTTTGCTGGACTATTATTTAATCTTCCATCTCCATCCCTCCCAACTTCTACCCCCATAGGTTTTTCCTAAGATTCTGTAATTAGTCCTCTTTTTGTGTGTCTGATCTCTTCTGGTCCCATGTACTTAACTATTATCTTTATGCATATCATTTATAAATGTATATATCCAGCCCTCATCTCTCCTGAACTACAGCCATATAATGCTAACTGCTTGCTGAACATCTTCATCTGGATGTCCCATTAGCATTTCAAACTCAACATGCTCATAACCAGACCCAATATTTTCTTCCCAAACTTATCCTTCTATCATAAAGGCTCTTAAACTTTGGTAACATCTTTGAGTTTTTTCCTTAAGCCCTATGTCCTAGTAGTTGCCACGCTTTATCAATGCTTATACACAGCCTCTTTTCTAGTTAAGATCTTCACCACCTCTTATCTTGACTATTACAAAAGCTTTAGAGTTATCGTAGTCTCCCTGCTACAATCTGTTCACCAAAGAGCTGCTGAAATCAATAATTCAAAAGTATAGATTTGACCCATCATTCCATCCCACTTTCTATCCCCAATACTCAAATTTCAATGGCTGCTGACTCTATGATAAAATAGATTCCATTATGTTCGTTCCTATCCACTTTTTCAATCTTATTTTCTATTAACTTCCCTTTATACACTTTTTATTCCAGTCAAATTGGCTAGCTAGGTGTTTTTTATATGTGACCTTGCATCTTCTGTTTCTATCTTTTTGTACAAATGATCTCCATGCCTGGAATATAGCACTATCACTTCATCTCTTAGAAACCCTTGCTTCCTTAAAATTTTAGCCCAGGTATCAATTTTTTGAAGCTTTTCCTGATTTTTGTTCCATCGGTTAAATTAACACCTTTCTGAAATTGCTATGTATGTAATTTGGATTTTGTTATTGAGGGTGTTGTATTATCCTACCAGACTGCCAGAGAAGGCCCCAAATAGTTAAAATTCCCTGCATAAGATAATCTCCAAGGCTCCTTGTAGTTCTGAGGCTTTGAGGTACCCTGGGATATTACTGGATGAAAATCTTGGTTCAGCATCTTGCTTGCTTTAAACTGTTACTAAAGATGTTAAGAGCAAAGCTACCTGGCTTGATTTGAATCTTGCCTTAGAAAGTAAAGTGTCCTTGATCTATCCTTCCACTAAAAATTCAATTCAACATTTATTAGGCACCTACTATGTACTAAATACGATATCAGATTTTAGGGCTATCCAGATGGAAAAGAAGCTGTCATGGAGTATACTTAACTATTTTTGTAATAAGTCTTTCTCTGTATTTCATTTATAATGACAATTTCCTCTGTTCCTCTTGCCCTTCTCACTTCAAGGTGAAAAATTCTAATTTATTAATTACTTCCTATGTATTTGGGATTGTGCCAAGTGCTGAGGATATAGAAAACTAAAACCCTCAAATGTCCAAATAGAAAAACAATATCTATTTGAAAAGAGATTATACAGAGAGAGATGGGAGATAGAAAATCTCCAGCAAGCATATGTCTAAGTATATATGGTAAAAATAATACAATGAGAAGAAATATAAAATAGTTAAAGGTATCCAAAAGCCCATCTGCATCAGGGGTGAAACTTGAATCCAGGTCTTTCTGAGACCAGCACTCTATATCTTACACTTTGCATAGTAGGTACTTCATATAGATTTGCTTTCATCTCTGCCATCTATCTCCTTGTTATGGGACTAAAAGCAAAGTCATACTTTCTGAGCCTTTTTTTAAAAATCTGTATTTTAAAGGTCACATATTGTGAGGCTCAAATAAGATGATGTGTTTAAAGCACTTTGAAAATATTATAGCACTATATAAATTTTATCATTGGCATTACCTTTTCCTCTAAGAATTCTTTTCAGAGGATTCTTTCCCCATTCCATAGTTGTTTTGTGTTTCCTTACTTTCATACTGCTTTGCATTTGTTTGTATTCACACAGAAGAATATAAACTTTAGAGCAGTCATTTTTTGGTCATTTTATTCCCAGGGCTTTGTGCTTATGTTAGTGGGGAAGGGGAAGTTTAATCAATGTGTTCCTGTCTTCAGTGGGATAGTCTTCTGTCTCTGGGACTCTTGAACATGTCTTGTCCAGACCAGTGGAGTACAAAGGTTATCCTTTCAAACAGTGATATTCCCTGATTCCAGTGTCTGAGGCCAGATTTAACTCAGGTTCTCCTGACTTTAGGGCTGGTACGCTATCTACTGCCCTAGCTGCCCCCAAGAATGACATTTTTAAAAGAAAGGCTGAAGCCAGACTTTGTAGAGCTTAAAATGCCAGAATCATCTGTATATTTAATGAGAAGCCAATGAAGTTTCTTGAGTAGAGAAGTGATATAGTCAAATATGTGCCTTAAGGTTATCAATTAGGGTGTTACATAGTTGAGACATTAAAATTAGTCCAGTTGTCTCTGTAACATGTAGAAATTGTCCATGATGCATTAAAAATATTTTGAGCTTATTGTTTTAGTTAAAATCATTTAAATAAATTTTTATCATGGTGGTTTTCCTAATATTATAGTGTTAAACTGTATGTTGTAATTAAAATCACCTTCAGTGATTTTGTGATTATTTGCATAGGTAAATAAAGTCACATTTTTCAGGTTTAAAATTAATCTGAATAAAATTTCCCCAAATCAGAGGTTTAAAATATACAGGATATATCTGTTTAAATAGAAAATGAAAATCTCTTGAATTGTCAAGATAACATTCCATAAGGACACAGTTTTAGGAAAAATACAGTTTAAAGGTAACTATAGCCTAGTAGAAAAATATCAGATTGAGAATCGTGGATCTCTGTTCAAATATTGGCATTGCCTCTGAGGAACTGTGGGACCCGTGTCAGCGGGCCAGTCACTGAGTCTCATGGGGCCCTTGTTCACCATTTATAAATGAGAAGCTAGATTAAAAATGATCCCTCTGAACTCTGCCACTTTCACATCTCTTGATTTAACTCAAATATACTTTGTTCCTGCCTTTACTGAAGTAGTTTAACTTAAATATGTTTTAAATTCCTAAAAAGACATTTAGGTATCTTCAGAATGATGATGATGTCAGAGGTTGATTTTTCTTTCTTATAAACAATAATCAAAAAAAGATAGGAATAATTTGTTTTGGAACCACTGTGTGTTACATTATGATATTTGAGAATGTATGCTCTCAGATCTGATTCTACTTTTAGCCCTGTTTCACATGACCTTGTTTCTAATGGAAGAGCCCAAGGCAGTTGTCTCTGTACTGTGTAACGTAAGATGAGAATGTCCAGAATTAGACCTATCAGAAGTGAAGTTCTCCATTTAAGGCCTCCACCAAGGGACCAAAATAGCTGCTTTGAAATAATGTTTACATTCTGCACATTGAAGTTTCAAGCTCATGTTTCAGATACTTCTCATTCTTAGTATGTCCAAAACAGAATCTATCTTTGCCCAAAAAATCTCAGCTCTCTTCCAAACTTATTTTTGTCAAAAGCACCACCATTCTTTTAGTTTTCCAGGTTCACAGCCTCAGCATGATCCTTGATTACCTCCCTCCTTACCATACATATCCAATTCATGTCTTACATTCAGTCTTGCCCTTTCTCCCTCTTGATCCTGATCTCTCTAGTTACATGGCTACCACCCTCATCAGCTGTCCCCTGGATTATTGCACCAGCCCCCTCCCTGATCTTCTTGGCTGGAAAATCTCCAGCGTCTCTTTACAATGTGATAGAGCCAAGCTAGCTTTTTTTCTTTTCCTCATATATAACACTTGGTTTCAGCATTGCATTAAACTTGTTCCCTAGGACTGCATAGCACTATCCTCATCTCTGCATTATGGAATCCTTTTAAAAATGCACCTCAAACATTGCATTCTACCTGAAACTTTTCTTGCCCCTCTTCCAAGCTGCTAGCACAATCCCTCCCAAACTACTTGATAGTTTAACTTATTGATATTTATCATCTTTACATTATTCTGTATAGCTATGTATATATATATAAATGTGTGTGTAGATAAGTATGTGCACACATAGACCCCAGACACTGGCCTCCCTACTGCTCTATGTAAAAGATACTCCATCTCTTGGCACCTGGCATTTTTTCCAGGCTCTCTCCCATCCCTACAATTCTTTCTCTCTTCTCCTAGGGCCTCTCTCCGAATTTCCCTGACCCCCTTGGAGTCCTAGCCAAAATCCCACTTTCTGCCCTTAACTACGGAGCCTTCCCTTGGGTGATGATCTGCGGTTTATCTTGCACACAGCTTGTTTGCAGGGGGTTTCTGTGCCTGGGGTCTCCGAGGCCCGTTTAGAATGCAAGTTCCTTGGGTTTGGGTTTTGTATCCCCAGTGGCTGGCCAATGAAGTGTCCCGTTCCCCCTCCCTCCCTCTCTCCTTCCCCCAAAGCAGGCACTCAGGAGCGCGCTGCGTTATCCCAGTACTGAGCAGAGCTGTCGAAAGCGTGTGCTTCACCAAGGGAGCAGCTCTCCTAGTAGGTTGGGGATCAGAGTTGGGTCTCGGATTGAATTCTGATTTTTAAATTGTGAATATCGAATAGACAGCAGAATGAATTCTCTTCGGGCTTGTTTGGAAGCTAAATAACCATAGTGTAACATTTGCCATGGGCATTATTGGTACCCGCCTAACTTGCTTTAAGTTTGTTCACATTGGGTTCTGCTATTTATGCTTTTTTTTTTTTTCCCAAACGTGATTTTGGGAGATAGGAAATTATAAAACAAGCCCGATTTCCTGAGTCACTTACGGTCTGCTGGGTTTTTAGCTTTTTTTTTTTTTTTTTTTTTGGCTTTACCTTAAATCGCTTCTCAGTAACACACCTGTTGGACCCCTGGCCAAACTCTTAAGAAAACTTCCTTGGTCTCTGTTCTTAAAACACTACATTTCCGCGTCTGCGGTAGAGAGGTACGCCCCTACCTCCCAATAGTCAGCGATGATCCGCAGTCTGGCGACGCATGGTCGATTCAGTGAATGGCACTCGCGGCTGCCTTTTCATTTCCCTTTGACTTCTCCAGGGTGGAACCTTTTTGTAAGTAACTTTTCCTGGCTAAACTATACATTTCAAGCCGCTGATGGGGGCTGGTCTCACTCACCAAGGCCACCAATATATCCTTAAGTCGGTCCTTCCCAGCCTGAATTGACCGGGTCGAACCAGGTGAACAGAACGGTAGCGAACCCTCAGGGAGAACAAATGGGCTGCGGACAGAAGGCCTCCTAGCTCACCCTGGGGTGGCGGAGGCAGCGGCCGCGGCCGCTGGGGCCCCGCGCCGATGCCAGAGCTGTCCATACTGACCTCCCGGATCCGCCGGGGAACTGGCGTGCCCAAGGCTTTACCCCTCACCTCTCAGCCTTACACGTGACGAAGCAGGCGATGACTAGGAAAGCCGAAAGCTCCCCTGAAGCATCCCTATGAAATGAGTAAACAAGAGGTGACTTCCTACTGCACGTGGGAGGGAAGGGGAGGGAAGGAAAGGGAAGGTCCGGAGCAGCCATCTTAACTACGGGCAAACAGACAGGCAAATGGGCGTCTTTTGGCTTCTTTGCGCAAGCGTAGCATGAAGGCTCTCCACCTCCCCGTGCACGCGCTCGTAGCTCGCTACTCTCGCGAGAGGAGCGAGATTTATTCCTACGTACCGGGCCGTGCTGCTTATGGCGGCGCTGGAGAGGGGGCGCTGAGCTGTTGGGGTGAGTATGACCTCGGGACCCAGTTGGGAGTGGGAGAGTACCGGGCTACGGACAGAGGACCAAACTACGACTCAAGGGAGGGACTACTGGGTCGAGAATGGGGTACCCCTCAGAGTTGTAAGGGGGGAGGTACCTCCCGTTTCTCTGAGCTCGGTGTCTAGGGCTTTACCACCCGCTCGGAGCCCAACCGCCTGGACCACGCACCGAGCTGGGGAGCTGCGGCTAGGGAGGTAGGGTCGGGCGGGGGGAGGGGGCGGCAAAAGTGGGGGTGGGGGGTGAAGATGGAGGCTCCGACCGCAGCCAAGATGGAGGCAGAGGGTGCGGGGCTCGGACGCAGAGACTGCTGGGAACTGTAGTCCAGTTGCCACCCCCCTCTGCGGCCTGCCCTAAGAACTGGAACTACAAGTCCCGGCGGGTGAGGGCGGGAGGAGCGGCGCGGTCCTTTGTGTGTGACTGGGAGCGGCAGCGGCAGCTGAAATGGGTCCCGGGACCGGACTGGATCCGGCTTAGCCGTTCCCGACTTTGTACACACCCGGGGAACAAACTACGAATCCCATAGCGCAGTGCGGCGCTGGTACCTTCCCTTTGTGTGGCGGCGGAGCCCCCGCCCGAGTGAGGGAGCCTCTACCACCCCTCACCCTCCTGCGGTGAACCGGGGTGGCTTAAGGGGAAATGCCTCCCGTTCCTCCGCAGCACTTCCCGGGCTCGGCTGGGGCCTAGGCAGGCCCACCGGAACTCCACGGCACGTGGCCCCCGCCCTGTCAGCTGTGCGGGGGGCGCTTCTGCATTCTCCCCACTTGGGGTTTAGGTTTGGCGGCAGCCGTGGTGGTGCAAGAGTGCGGCCCATATTGTGCAAGAGCGGCCTAGCTTCGTCATTCTTCCCGCAGCTGAGTCTCTCGGAGCTCCGCGGGGGTAGGCGGCGTTCGCAGGGCCCCTCCCCTAGTGCTCCTCGTAGCAGGAAATCGGCCCGAGCCTCGGTCTCTTGTGTTTGTAGTTTTCCTTGCTAGAACGCGGACGTTGGCCAACCTAGCAAAAACTTCCTAGGCTTGGGCAGTACTCCGAGAGGTTCTTTAATTCACTTTCTCATTCTCTGCAAACTTAGCCCGGCCAATATCTGGCAACTCTCTTGTAACAAAGTGTCTCTAAAAGACTTTGTCCCCGCTTAAAACGGGTCTGGGCAGTGCACGTAACGAAATGGTGGTATGTGACCGACGTGGGTGTTTATTCAGAGACTTTAGATGTTTCTAAGTTGTTCTGAATGGAAATTGGTGGGGAAAAACAGGTAGCGATGGGTCCTCTTAAATGCTGGTCTCCTTACTTGTGAACGACACCCTCTACTTCAGGTAGTAAGTACCCTGTAGTAAAACTTTGTTCATAGGCGAGCGTGAGCGTGCGGTACACACACACACACACACTCTCTCTCTCTCTCTCTCTCAAAGACAAACTGTCCATAAAATACTGAAAAAAAAATGCAGTAATTATGTCCTTGGGAACGAATCAAAGATTTAAATATTCCTACATCAGAAAAACCTTTTTCCCCCCAGCTATGTTTTCTTTTTGCTTTCTTTGAGCCTTTACAGAAATGCATGATAGTGTCTTAA